>NC_137431.1:21044476-21756976 GCF_964374335.1 Astatotilapia calliptera | reverse complement strand
GCAAGAAACACATGACATATTGACACAGAATATAAGAACAGACTTATAAATCAGGAATTACAGAAGAAACGGAAAACTAGAAAGAAACTCAAATAAATCCTCACTAATAATAGCAACACTAATAAGTGTGGGGGATATATTGAATATTGATTTTCAAGCTTATTAGAATTGACGTGGGATTTCTCTCGTGGAAATATGCACATTATTTTTTCCTTTCTATTGGTAATTGGCACAGTGCACTTGTGGCAAGTAAGCAAGTTAGAAGACTGGCACTCTTGCTGGATATCCAGTTACGGAAGCAACACATTAACAAGAGAATTCTGAGTAAAACCAAAGTTACTTTCCCTAGTAACTAGTTACTCTGAAAGTAACGAGTAACTTGAAGTAACTGAGTTACTTTTGATAGAAGTAACTAGTAATGTAACTAAGTTACTAATTTAAAGTAACTTACCCAACACTGGTGATAAAGAGGAGAAAGTGTTTAAGGACGCAGACCGGAAAAAGAAATTACACACAAGAGAACTGTTTCGAGCGTTTTTTGTCTTTTCTGCCTGCTGTTGTGTGTTTTAAACCTTACATGATGTTGACTTTTTGAATGTTGCGTAGCGACTCTCCCACTATGTGATCCACACAAGCATTGCTCATTCATGGCAAAAACTCTGCAGCTTTTACTTTATGCTACTAAATCAAAAGTTAGTCTGTCTTGCATAGCATATTAATCAGAAGTTTAAATTCATTAGTTGTTATATGGAGGCTGTACAGAAGCTCTAAACAGCAACTAGGAAACAAAAATGAAATCTAGTCATCCATATTGTAAGTCTAATTATTTCATTTGTGAAAAACGTAGAGAAAAAAGAGATTTGCCTGTCACAACCTCAGCAGTTGGTGCGGAGCCAGGAATGGTAACAGGATCTCAGTTTCCTCCTATGGCTTCTTGAAAGTAGCCTGGCTAAGAGACTGGCTAAACAAATATACCAAATTACAAGAGTGAAAGAAACAATCATTGAGGTATTTCTTAAAACATAAGCAACATAAAAGTACATGAAGATGTGTGAGGGATGATATTTTAGATTGCTGTTTTCTACATTAAAAGTGAAAAAAAAAACATGCTGTTGGGGAGTATTGATTAGCAAATTTTCCACTTCTCAGTTTAAGCTGTAGAGACGATACAATGCCAATATGAGGATATATTTTACAAAACCACTATTTGATCTTTGTGCATTTGTCTGATTTATTTAATATGCTCTAGTTCTTCTTTTTAATGTTGCCATGTTAATTTATGATGAGATCAAGAGTGTTTATGAGGAGAACAGGCAGAGAACAAAGAGCAGGCCTGAGGATCGCAGCAAGCGAAAACTTTTGTGGGTCGAGATGAGAAGAAAAAGATTTGACAAACGTCAAACATCTATCGTTTCTCCCAAGAATATCTAATGTAAGCAAAATGTTACAGGAGTCTCCTCTAAGGAGATACAGTACTTCTACTACATTGTTCTTCTATTAGTGAAGCTTTCTCCTGGTTCAGCAAAGCATTGTTATTTCACTGTACCGTATGTTTGAGTTTAACTCAAAAACCCTTTCAGGGGTGAAACATTCCCTATGAACCAAAGGGCAATTTCAGATGGATGTGTTAACAAAAAGTTGGATTTTCATGGCCTGTCTCCAAGCAACAGTCAGAGTCGTTTTTTTTTAATGGCTGGCTGCAGTCTTTCCATTACCTTGACAACAATGGTCCAGGTAGATCATAAGTTTCATGATTTTTCTTTTAACCCAAATACTTCATTCAAGTAGATCCAATCATCCTCGGATAGCTTACAAATGGTTCAGAATGCTGCTGCGAGGCTACTCACCACCAGGTCCTCTTAAATGTTCCACGTGACACCAGTTTTGTTTTCCTTACGCTGGCTCCCCAAAATTTTGGTGATCACTTTTAGATGCCTCCATATATCAGTGAACTACTACAACCACACATCTGAGGTCTGTTGATCAGTGCTTGTTGACTTTACCTCAGTCCAAGTTAAAGACAAAAGGTGACTGTGCTTTCAAGGTTGTGGGTCCCAAATTGTGGACATTGTTTGCATTGGACACTGTTGATATCTTTAAAAAGAAACTTCAGACCAACCTGTGCAGGCATGCTTTCATTTAGATTTATCTCTTTATGCTTTAATTATTTTATACCTCTGTCACGGAGGAGCAGGGAGGACTCGGCGCAGACTGAAATCTCAGAAAAACAGGTTTATTTACACACTCCAGGTGCACTATATACAGGTGAAGGAGAAGGGGGCCAGGGTTCCCAGGGGTGCAGAGCGGGGTCGGGAAAAGCGTCCAGAGTCTCCAAACCAAACACGAGAAATCTGCATACAGAGAACAAGGGTTAGCACGGAACTTTCACGGACAGAGCTCAAAACTGGCTGAGGCTAAAGTAGCACTGACGAGCGTTATTCAATAGTCCAGCGGCGAGGTGCTCTCAGTCACTGCCTTAAGTAGCGGGAGCAAACAAGGTGAGGAGCCACAGGTGATTGCCTATGCCGGGAGCTCACAATGAGCTCCGCCCAGGCAGCGAGCAGAGAGAGAGGAGAGAGAGAAAAGACAAAACATAACATGTAGCCACACAGGGCCAGCCGAGCAGGCACGGGGACCATGACAACCTATTTCTGTATTGTAAAGCACTTTATAAGTAAACCGTACTTACATACTTCCTATAGAGGAGTTAGAGAAGAAAATATTTTTATGTCATTGTCGAATGTATTGACAAAGCACCTATAATGTATACTTTCTTTAATTTGGAGTTATATCATGTGGTTCATGTATCCCACAAACTTTTGCACATTTTTTCACCTGACACTTAGAAAAGCACAAAATCTCTTGTCTCTTTATCAGTGGTCAACAATGGTTTCTTATCCTCTGTTTCAAACATTTTTTTGCTACCCTATAAAACTAAAATATCATGTTTCTGCCACTGAACATGTAACTTCAGCGTACCTTTTCTTTCTTATTGATTAATATAAGTTTATAAACTTCTGGTTGACTCGTTGTCTAACTGAGTTTTTGCTTTGTCCTGGTTTGTTAATGAGAAGCATATCCTCCTCATTAAAGAGGACATTTTTGTGTCTGCAAACTAAAAACCCACCTTCAATTACTTGTGACTTGCTTCCCTTTAGCCTGGTCATTCCCAAACTATAGATAATCCATCATTTTTGTAGCTAAGCCAAACAGATGTCAAAATAAATACATTAATTTTAAGAATTATCATGTTCCTCATATAAATGAATCATCATCTTTTGTTTCAGGCTTTGTAGAGCTGCCATGCATGAAGACAACAGGGGGTCATATTTAAGTGGAGTTGATTAATTCTGATTGATGAGTCTGTAGGGAGTCTGGGCAGGGGTGATTGGCTAGGAGGGATGGGCAATGGTGCTCTTGCTGTGCCTGATTCACTCCCTAATTGTGTAAACTGTGTCAGATTATCCAACAGTAAAGATCCAGTTTAATTACATTTCCTTCCATTGCTGCATCATTAAAGAAGCTCAAATAGTTTATGTGCTGTGTATGTGCTGCTGCTGCTGCTGCTGCTGGAATGGCTCAGAATTGAAAAGTTATTTTGTTTAGAAGATCAAGTGGAAGTGTTTTGATGAGTTACATTGTTGTTGTTAATAATGTCAAATTAATTGGTCGTATTGGCATTTGCAAACTTCTAAACATAAAACATAGTGCTCCTGGATCCATTATCATTCATCTTAATGTTGTTTGTCTCATTTACTTTTTGCCCCATTTATCAGCACAATGCATCATTAGTAGTTGCAGTTAACCTTTATTTTTTATGCTGTTTGATATTAAAAATATATATATATTTCAGCAATCGTTCATCACACTCTGGGTTTCCTGTTACTTTGTTTGTATGTATATGAAACACGAATTCATAATAGCAATAACAATCTTTTGCATGCCAGTGACGAGTACAAGGAGTAGACTGAAATAACTTGTAAGCATAATAAATTTATTTTTATGAGCTTCCCAATGAGGTTAATGCAAATGTAAGTATTTTAATATATGAATTTTTAGTATGGTAATATGTGGTGAACACATACCATGTTTAACCTACTTGGACATATTGTTAACTTAATATGCACTGCCCATGAATATTCCTAAGTTCTCACTACAGTAGTGAAGTTTTATTTTTGTATTTATTTAGTTATTTCTTGTGAAGTTGCCAACCACTTAAAGAAATAATAAATAAAAAATAACTTCTAAGTTGATATGGTAGCAAACTGGACTAGATGACCTGGATCTAATTATCTTTTGCAAGGATTGTGTTCTTTCCTGGAAATATTAAATTCAGTTCAATACAATTTTCTTAAATAGCACCAAATTACAACAACTCCCTCAAGGTGCTTTGCATCGTAATTTCAATACCCTACTATAACAGAGCATCTTACAACATATTTTAAAAATGGATTGGGCAATTAAGCAAAATCAAACAAATCACATTTTAGTCGCTTTGGCCCTGGATGAAATGCTTTCATTATTATTCTGTTAGCAGATCAGCTGAAATGTTTGTTACTTCCGTCTCACAATGTCTATTTACCATTAAAAGTGAAAGTGATTTATATATGTTGAAGTGGTCACATTTAAAATATACTTCAGTAAAACGTCACTGGAAAAAAATATTTAATGCATATCTGTAAGTTTGTAAATGCTCTAATAAAATGATAATGAAAGATCATTATCTCTTAAGTAGCTTTCAGCTGCACCAGTGATTCTCAGGGCATGGCTTCTCTCTCTTATACAAAAAATAAAAATAAAAATACCTTTGGGGACAGTGATGTAGTTCAGACTAATTACATTACTATGAATAGGGTACATGGCTACAACCTAATACTGTATATACTGTCTATAAAATTTCTAGTCAGCAATGCCAACAAGTCCTTCTGTAGCTTACTTTCAGACAATCAGAGATATATCCATATTTAACATGCTTAAAATGTTTACCATTGCTCCCTTTAAATTTGATCTTTTCACATAACTCTTGACTGCTACAATTTCCTTATGCATGTAGCGTTACTCTGTGGATGGCAGTGTCATTTGGTAAACTTGAAACTTACCAAACACATCCAAGCTCATAGGATGGATTACTATGAAATTTAATGAAGGCAATCTTGTCTTTCTCTGGACGAATTGTCGTATTTTAGTAGTATTGATATCAGTCATCAGAAACAGTTTCAACACAATATAAAACAATGGTATACAGACATTCACCATCTTGGCTCCATATTTAGCCATAAAAAATATTCTCTGAATACCGTAAAATGAACAGAAAGGAATATGTTTAGCAAATAAAATGCAGTCTCATGGATGTATCTAACAACGTCTTGAAAAACAAACATGTTAAGTGTGACTCATTGGTTTCCCTATGAGTCTGCTAATGATGTTCTCCTCATGGTGTCTTAATAGTCCATGATGATTGACTGATTATAACTGAGGGTGTCATTTAGTCATGCCTGTAGCTCTGTGATGAAATACTTGGGCACAGTATTGTTTTTCAATAAAGGCTGCACATTCAATAGGAACACGAATTACATTTATCACGTTTACAGTTTGTTTATTTTGCTGCGGTACACACAAATGTCTACGTCATATGTCAAGGAAATGTCTCCAATAATTGTTAAGACATTTTACTCGAAACCAAAGATGCATGAATGTATCAAATCTGGTGCTAATCCAGTTAACTGCCCAGGACCCAAGGAGATGCTGCTGTTGTTGCGTGACATCTGTTTTATCAGCCTAAAAAGGTCTGAGTCAATTTTAAACTGACTGGGAATTATATTGAACACCCTGGAGCAGATATCACATCACTGCAGTTGTGAGAATATTCCATACATATTTAGACCTAGGAAGATAATAAACAATGAAACAGAACTCCCATACATAGTTGTGTTTTCTGCAGAACATTTAATAAATTAGGTATATGGGCCACATTCCTAAATACTTGATAAAGTTCAACTGGACTGAAGCATTATCATTTGAATGGTAGTATATGCCCATGCCACAGTATCGTTTTGCCTGTTTGTGCTGTCAGCTAACTCAATTAGACTGAGAAAAGAAAGAAAAGAAGCATGCGTATTAGCATGCATATTTCAACTTTTGTGGATATAAATAAGATGTTATTGTCATTAAATAGAATGATTCTTTTATATCGTGTTATAGGATCCTAACTGCTGAAAACATTTCCTTTCAGCCTGTTATTATGTGACTGACATCCAAATATATGATGTTGTTAAGAGCCTTCAGGGGCTTAAGATGTAGCTACTGTATGTATGTGTCACTTGTGGTTGCTCAGCTGATAGGGGGAATTCACAGACAAACAAAGAGACATTTCATACATTATAGTAAGATGCCAGTATCACTTTAGTTTTTGTGTCACTGCCACACCTGTCACTTTTTCAGGTGTGCAGAGATTTTGCATCCGATGTTTTTAGGGCACCCAAAGTAAGGTTGCCATTACTTTGGGTGCACAGACCACTCCACTTTGCTAATATAGACAGGTTGCACTCTGTGGCTATCATTGCAAAGTTGCTATTTCTAGTAGCACAGAGTACTCAAGGTATCAAAAATGCCACGCTCTGATGCCTTTGTTTGCAGTTTCGAGTCAAATAGAATCACGGAAAGTGATATCGTCATCACAGTGTTCCCTTTCCTCCTGCTGCATTTCATACATCTCACAAACATTATAAGCAAGGACTCAAACGAAATGCTGTGCCAAGAATTTTCTCTCATAAGGAGGCGAAATGCCCTTGGATAGCAAGTGAAAATCGATATAAGAATGTGAAAGATGAAAAATATCAGATTGTCTCCTGCTACACAGCAAACCATCTGCTAAGGCCGGAATACTGACACTCACAGTCTGTCGGTTTAGTCAGTTCAGCAAGTATACAGTGTTCTTTAATTAAGACCAACGCTGCTACAGAAACGTGGCCAGCAGATGTGTGCTAGTAATTATGCAGTGTATTTGCGTGTGTGAACAATTAGCTTGCATAAAAAAAGTAGAGAAAGCCAGTTGTGTATTTAGGCAGTGGATGTTAATGTCTTAAATTAGTACAGCATAAAATGATCCATATATTTATGATCCATATATTTACCAGTAGAAGACAGAAAGTGGAGCTCTTTACAAGACACGCTCTCCCATTTTGTTGGCAAAGAGGAGCAGTTCCTTCACAGACAGCAACAATTTGGCCTCTTGCTTCCTCACCTCTGTGATCATCTTCATTTTGATGTAAATTCTATGTAATGCCCAGTATGTTTTTCCTCCTTGATTATGCTGAAAATGTTCAACCGAATACATCCTTATCTAGACCTTCACATTTGACTTCACTACCCAAACTGCTCTCTGGCTTTTGGGCCATCATTGTTTTTTCTACAAAGTACTTTATTACATTTTTAAAGTAGGAAGTTTTGAGAGATCTACAGTGTTTTTAATATATTTAAATACAAGCACGTCTCCATAATCAGAGTTGCTTTTAAAAGCTTTAAGCCTACTGAACCGTGAGAGCTTTTAGATTTAGAGGAGATGAGTGCAGTTCCCGCATGTGCATGTACCCATGGTGGTACAAATTGAAATAAAAAGTGTTCCAGTCCAGCAGGTTGTGAGAGTGCTGAGATTTCTATAGAGTAAAAGTGATAAGAAAAAGAGTTAGAAGTTAGCTTAACGTTTTTCCACAAGGTGAAGGTAAATCATTTTAAATCCAGATGCCAATTGTAGGATAGATACAAATGCATTTAACTTCACTCCACCAATGAAATAAAGTGGTGCTTTGACACATATACCACATACGGTTAAAAATCATGAATTTATGACAGATCACAGTAACAGGGGTAATTCATATGTTCTGTGTCTGCCTCTTAGACAGTCTCTCCAGTTTACTGAGGAGTGTGAAATTGATCCAAAATGGTGCAAATTAAATTTTAATGGAATCATAAACCACCCAATCTGACTCAAACCACAACAGACAGAGTCCCCAGTGTACAAGTGACGAAGAGCAAAAATATATAAGTGTCTCGGAGGCTCTTAAGTGGCAGCATATTTTAAATGTTACCTGGCCATCCAGGCAAACTTGGAGAAAGGAGCCCATATTTGAGCGGCACATAAAAGAAAAAAGAAGGAGAATGCAACACAGGACACAAAACACACAGAAAAACATATACTTTTCAAATAATTACTCATGTGCTCTTATTTTGCTCCAAATAATCTCAACCTCCAAGGTGCTAGAAGGATTTTCAGAAACCATCAATCAAACAAATGGGAGAAATGGTGTGCAGGTGCTTATGTGATACTAAAAATGTCAGCTTTGTAAAGGAAAAATAGGATCTTAAACGAGGTTGCATGTCACTCCATTTACAATGTAATCAGAGATGCTGGTTATTTTGAGATAATTTTCTCTTTCAAGAGGACAGTGATCCAGACCAAAGCTTCAAATACACAAGAACAATGCAGCGAAAAAAGCAATCATCTTGCACAGAGACAAACCAATCTGACCAGTCTAATATGAGGGAGGTTTGGGAAGCAGGAGGTGAAACACCTCCAGATTAAACTGACAGCTAGAATGACAAAGGCCCCTTAGACTGTGATTGCTGCAAATTGACAGTTTGAAGGACAAAATTAATATTTCTTGCCTTGTCAGTGTACTGACTCTATTCCAACTCATTTGATGAATAAAAGTATTCCAAGAGTTTTCTGGAGAACTGTGAAATTTTGTAGGTGAGCCCAAACTTTTGAACAGTATGGTTCACACAAGTCCGACCTGTCAGTAGTTATCTGAGACAAGTGGGTACTGGTTGAGCTTAAATTGGCTCATCTTTGACCATGGGATTTTAATTTGGTTTCATTTGGTCAGATTGAATTCTCTTCAGCTAAAATGTGGTACCAGGGACCACAAGATTCTTGCAGGGTCCCTCTGGGAAATTATAGCCCTGCTTAGATGTCCTTAGACTGACTCTATCTCTATCCTCCTGTAAGATTTCTTACCCTTCCCTACAGTCACTCTGATTAACGCTATCTATCTTGAGTCTTTCATTCTTTTCTTTTAACAGATACACCAATACATCTACTCCAAAGAAAAGAAGTACAATTTGCAGGACATCATTCTAATTCCTTACCACACGGATCATTTTTGTCTCTTTTAAAAGGAAAACCAAAACCAAAACAAAACAAACATTTGTTATAGTTTTAATACTTGTACCACGACCCAACGTCAACTATCTTTGTATGAAGAAATATATCCAATAAACTGGAAACATTTGAGTCCAGCAATGATACTATTAAGTATCACAAATATGGAAACAAATGTCAAATTGACTAAATGACTGAAATAGCAAAAATAAAAATAAAAACAGAATCACATTTTTCAAACTTTGACAGAGGGGAAAACATATTTAGAGTTATGACCTTGTGGAACTCTACATATGTTTATGTATGTCAGCCTTTCAGAAGGGGGTTCCCAGCCAGTAAAACCATTCCGTCTGTGAGGGCGGGGCAATATATAAATGTAGCTGCTGTTCATGCATGTGTGTCTGTTTGGTTAAAGGAGGACCGAAGCTGCAGACACAGACATGCAGAGAGGCCACAGTGGACACAGTGGAATGCGGTCACGGCGAATGCCGTGTGACCGCATTCGCACAATATCTAACAAAGGGCTACTTTCCACAAGGAGTTTGGTGGATGTGTTAGAGGAGATATAGTGGAACAATTGACTTGATGAGTTAGGGATGGAGCAAATTTGAATTTCATTTTTGTGACAGCTGATGCACCTTTTACAATCATTCTTTTGTATGCAAGTTTCGAAGGAATTTGTAACAGACACCAGGCTTGCACATGCTCACTCCTCAGTAACTGAAGCAGCTAAATGGGAACATTAAAATGATTGTTTATACTGCAGTAAGACATGTCAAAATATCTTCTTTGAAAAGACCAATACCCCTAAATGGAGTCCAAAAGTAATAGTCCAAAGCAATGTAGTCTCTGAAAATGGTCCATCACCCATCTAATGCATTCTGTGCATCATAGTTTGTGTTTTCCAGCAAATGGGGAATTTGTGATGTTACAACAACAAAGATAATATTGCACACATCTTATGATCCTAGACATATAGCTCCATAAAAAGCAGGCTGGTGATCAGACTTGTCATTGGTTGTCATTGGAGAGCACTAAATGGCCTTAGGTTAGATTTTTGTAAATGTTCACCCAGTTTGGCTGAGCGTCAACAAATCTACAGAAGAGACTGAGCAACTGCAGATGTGTCAGCATGAGAGGAAAAATAAATACGTTTTACTGCAAATTTGCATCAGGTTTAATTCGATAAGATTTTGGAATACACCCACAAAGCAACAGGAGTGGGAAGATTTTACATCAGCTAATTGGAAACTAACGTCTATTAGAGGCTGTAAATATTTACCTCACCCCGGGTGTAAAAACATCAACAATTCTACAACTGTACATGTAAATGTCTGCACATCAGGAAATACAGCCTTCATGCGCACACAGAAAAGTATAGCTTCTTTCTTTTGAAATGTTAATTATGCCCCTTTATCACGTTCTTATCTCCCTTTTGACCTTCCTTCACCTTTTCTGTCTCTCTTAATATTCTTGTCTAACAAATAACTTCAAGCGTGACATCTGCTCATAACGCTTGGAAGTGTGAGAAGCCAGTTCTTCACTGAAGTACGCAAAGGAAGATGACAGAGTGGAAAGTTGCTTCTGCCCTTTCTGTCTGGGGTGTCAAAGTGGCCTTTTGAAATGGCAAATCAAGATGTTTTTTGTTCCTGCACAACATCTGTCTAAGGAAATCACATTAAATTATTCTTACTTATCCACAAAGAATTTATGCATGGCATTTGTGACAGATATTTTTCCTCCCCCTCCTGCAGTCATTTCTACTTTGAGCCACTAATGACCTAACTATAATAGGGCACATGCCTCTTGCTCTAGTTGGAAATACGGTTAGATCTATTTTATTTTAGCCCTGTCCTTCAAACTGCTCCTGCAATCCACTGTCCTAACTTAAAATTGATGCGTGAGGAGTGTTACTTTAAAGAAATGGAAGCGGCAAAAGAGGAAATATTTTTCATTTTAGTCAGATTTCCTCTATACTATCAATATTTTTATAACAGATTTTCTTGTGCAAATACATTTCGCGCATTAATGTTTGCAGTCTGTAGACATAGAAGCCTGCTGTTTTGCAACAATATGAAAAAGTTAAGAAGGGGGATGCCTAGAGGGGTTCATAATAACTTTATGATACCAAAGAAGGAAGAAAGACAGAAAATATAGTTTCTTCTCTCTGCTGTGCCTGTGTTCTTATGTCTGTGTTTTACAGTGATGTTCACGGCATCTCTGAAAATACTGGATCCTTCAGAATAATTAACTTGCATGTTATAACTGTACATTTCATTCATCTATACAAGAAATAGCTTCTCCTAAAACCCCAAGCTCCAAAAGCAAATCAGTGTCATTCTCGACTTCATCTGCTTCATTCCCAGTTCAAGAACAAATCTAAGAAACCAATTTCAGACAACCTCCCATGGTATTACCATACTGATGTCCTGCTGGTTCCCGGTCAGCCAGGCCTAATGAAAATGCACGAAACTGGGTGGCTATTTGCCAGGCACTTCAACATGGTACAGGTCCATATCATAGACAACAGATGAGAGAAACACAAACCGTCCAAAAGTTCCCGCCAAGTGAATTCAGTAATGTTATCACTATTCCATTTGAAACTATTTAAAGCAAAAGTATATATGCTCAATTTGTCATGTGTCACCTTTTACCACTTGGTGGATAACCTCCTAATTATGCTAGGTACTAAGAAGCAAGAAGTAGGTCAAGGCGAAACAGGGGACAAAATGTTTGGATCTTAATGTAGTCTATTTTTGCCAACCCATTTTTCAGAAAATGCATTACATAGATACATAATATACATATTATTCACATGAAAATATATCAACACAAAGTGCTTATATATAGTGCAAAAAAACGTCCATATTTAAACTCAGAAAGCAGTGCATGCTTTAACGAGTGGTTGGAAGTGCACCAGGGACTTGGTTCACCTTAGGTTGTCTCTGATAAAGTCAAAGCATGCACACTTAGAGACATAAGGATAAAAAATGTGGAGTATATATTGTAAAAACTTGCTTTGATGATTGACATTACAGAATATGTTACAGAATCCTACAGTATTGCAGGTATTGTAGACATTTGCCACTTTAACCGACATATGAATACTTAAAACATTGGAATGGAAGCTAGGCTTAAAAGAAAACTGATTTGCTAGAAATATCGCATAAAGACGTGTTTGCATCAATAGACGGCCAATATGTAGGTCTTATAGGAAAGGCAGAAGGTCAAGGCACTCCAATGTGACCATTTGTATCTCAAAATTAAAATGGCCAAAAAAGGCAATAGAACTTATTTAAAGGGAAAATAGATTAATCTTGGCCTTTATTGGTATCTCACAGTTCACTTTCATTTTCCCTGAGATGAGGATTATTTTGCCCCCAGTTCTATCCACATAAAATGCATAAATGTTCATTCTGCTGTCTTTGCCGCACAGAGAAAATGAAACAGGGCAACGGTGGGGGTGGATCAGCATGATAGCATGTGATTTTGGTATGTAGGTTTCAGTGTAGTGATTATTTGCTTGTGTAAGAGTGGAGAAAGTGGACACATTGGATAAGAAGCACAGAGAGAATGGGAAACAGAAAACTGAAAATTAAATGCAGTCTTAATGGCAAAAAAGTCATAATAATTAAAAATGTTCTATTGACTTGGAAACTAACTTAAAAACACATTAGAGTGTAAGGACGAATAAGCAGACATGCTTGAATTTGGTAGGCCACGCTACCAATAGATAAATAAATAAATAAATAAATAAATAAATAAACAAACACCCTCAGTCATATTCTTTATGTAATGATTCCTTTTTTAGTCTCTCAGTCAGGCCTCCAGGGTTTTGATGTCCCATCACTATAAGATGGTTTATTTGGTGGAATTAAAATTTTTAGATTAATAAAGTGTGCAATTTACTCTCTCTCTCTCTCTCTCTCTCTCTCTCTGTGTGTGTGTGTGTGTGTGTGTGTGTGTGTGTGTGTGTGTGTGTGTGTGTGTGTGTGTGTGTGTGTGTGATAAGGTATATGTCTATTACAGCCACTAGGACCAGCTGTCAGAATCAAACTGCAGGAACAGCAGTGCCCCATTTGTACCAGCGGTTAATACAAAGAGTTCTACATAATGTAATAACATACAGTGCAAAGCCCATAAAGCGCAAATTATAATCATTTCAATGCATGTTCAATAATTGCCCACCGGCAATACCTGGAATTACCGTTCCGAGCTAATTTAACCTGAAGTGACCTTATATTATGTTAACAATGTCATAAATTATTTCTTGCTAGTGTTAAATCTGTTTAATTATTGGCTTGTTGTTGTTAAAGTGAAAGGAACTCAACTTTTATGAAGTGACCGATAGGTTCAGATTAGCCTTGTCCCTCAGAGGATAGACAGTTAGCATTTACCGAGAGAGTGATGTGAATAATCGTAAAAGCTGGTTTACAGTACATAATCCCAGTTCTGCTTCACAACAGTGTCATCATCTAAACTCTGCAGGCAGAAGGACAATGGATTCAAAGCTCTAGAGAAATCAATATATGGAAGGGGTAGGGATGGGTATTGATAAGATTTTCACGATTCCGATTCCAGTTTCGATTCTGTTTAACGATTCGATTCTTTATCGATTCTCTTATCGATTCTTTTTAAAAAAGGAGAACACTAAGGTCGATTAACTTAGAACTTTGTTTTATATCTTCTCTTTGAACAAGATAGAAATTTAGGAGTAACATGGCCTTACAAAACCAACAGTGAGATCTTAAGAGATCCAGCCTACGGCTCTTCAATGGGGTGTCACCGGGTCCCCAGGAAAAAATTTTTTAAATGTAAAATAACAAAATAAATATTCTTCTGTAGCAATAACAAAGTATAACATAAATTTCTCTGTAGCAATTACACAAGAATATCCTGTAATATCCCTGTCTACAATTAAACACATTCACTTACCAAAAATCGGGGCATCTGCTGTGGCAAATGGGTCAAGCCTTTTACCACAAACTTAGTCACTGCTCGGTGACATTCGTCTATCCTGGCCTGAAAGGAGACGCTACCGGTAGACTGCAGCGAAAACTGCCAGCATCTGAGCCAGCCAGACTCTGTCTCTCTCATCATGGTCACCTAAATGCACAGTAATGGCAGGTTTTGTAATAAGGCAGATCGCGCTAACATAATATGCACTGTTAGTTGATTATTTACCTGCCGCACTAACGGGAGAGGACGTGCAAACGTTACCGCTGCTGCTGGGTTGAGATTCACGAGTCCGGAGCGGAATTAAAAACACGACATTCATTTAAGGTCATCGTGTGTTTTGTGAGCAAATGCTTTTGCATATTCGTAGTGTTTCCTCCCTTAAATGAAATATCTACTTTTCAAGTATTGCAAGTTGCCCTGTTGTCATCCGTTCTCGTAAAGTATAACCAAACTTTTGAGCGTTTGAGCCGCTTAGGCGCCGTGTTTCCTGCCGGGTAAATGACGCTCCGCAACGTGGTGACGTCATTTGGGGCGACTGGAATCGATAAGGGAATCATTTGCAAAAATGGCAAACAATTCCAAGGAATTGAAACAGTGGGAACCGGTTTTCAACAAGAACCGGTTTTCGATACCCATCCCTAGGAAGGGGTGAACAAAAATTCTGTGAATGGCCAAATAAAAATGAAAAACATGACCTGATTTAAATTTGGATTCCCAGTCAAGATCCTTTTCATACACTGGTGCGATTTCCAGTGATATATCCCCTTTCTCTTGTGTCTTTGCAGTGAAGATAGATCTTTTCCCATATGACAAAGTGATGATCCTTCAACTTGAACTTCAACTGGACAAAGCTTCAAGCAAAATCCAGTGAATGTTCCAGGTAGTGAGCAAACACTGAGAGGACATGACTAAAAACGTCTTTGTTTTCAATGCACTCTGTGCTGGCACAAACTGACACACACCACAGTTCAGTTCATTTCCACTTAATGTTTCCTCTCAGACGCCTCAGCATGTTACACTAGAACTAGAAATTGGCAGTCTCACCCAGGGGGACCAATTCACAGTGCAGAACCCCTTGAACTGTTGAAAACTGCATGGTCATAGCTGGAGACACAACTCGCATCAATGATCCTTCACATATTTGAAAGATATTTGCGGTCTGTGCAAGTTTGAGGCCCATGTTAAATTTGCAAAGGCACAGTGCAAGTGGTTGAAGTGACACTTCCAGGGGACTAAACCAAAAGTAGCACCTGCTTTTGAATCCATCTGTGCATGCCTGAAAAGAAACTTTTCACTGGGGGATTAGCCAAGTTAAGCTCTTGTGTAAGGTTTTTTATTTTTATATTCTTGTTCCTGAAACTTTTTCACAACCTCTTGTATAATCACATATACTGAAGACAATGGAGAAGTGAAAATAGTATGGTTTAAAAACAAAACAAAACTTTGTTTTACACACATAAATTGCAAAACAAGTCCCAAATCTAGTTTTTCATTATGGTGCCACTTTAAATTGGTCTGGTGTGCTGTTGTTGACACACTGAAAGCAAAGCAATACCTACAATTCGGAAACAAAACATAACTTTAGACTGCAACTGAAAAACAGTTTATCATGATAATGAGCCCACTGGATTTCTGTTTGATAAATCTTCTCAGGTGATAAATGAACACATGGGCAATTAGTGTTTTCAAAACAGTCTCTGTAGGAGACAGAGTAGTCCTATGATAATCAGACACCACAATTTATTATGTGGAGGATGGTTAACAGAGGCACTACATGTGTCTGTAGGTTAGGAAGAGCAGCCAGCAGGCCACTCACAGGTGATCAAATGTTGAAGGGTAAATTGGACTGAAAACAACAACAGAGACCTCAGGACTGCGTCTGAAATCTTATAACCAAATACGATGGTCAGTCCTGTGCAGAATGTTTTGTTCTGAGCCCTTTTGTGTCTGTTGTCTCTCTTCTCTCCTTCCTTGTTTATAACCTCAGTTTTTTTCCAACGTTGTCTGCCTGCCACACTCACGTATTCTCACTTCTCCACTCAGCCCCAATAAATTACAGCACTGAAACTAGTCCTGAAAGTGCTCTTCAGGACCTAACTGTGACATAGTGTTGTCACTTTAAAATATTGATAATAGAACAATGAAGCTAAATAAATAAATAATTATTATTAATAATAATATTTTTCTCAAGAAATGTAACGCCTTTGTTAAGCTTGTGCATGGTGGTCACAACTATCGGTTTATCTTGAATTCTTTATAACTACCCATCGGTCATCATTATAATTGTTACTGTTTTCATTTTCTTTTAAAATACATTCATTGTCAACTCAATTTTCTTCCTTCAAGCACAAGTCTCAGGTTTTGATTCCAGCCCACCTTTTATATATGCTCACAAATTTCCTTTTGTCCTTTTCCAGACTGTGTATTACTTTTCAGCATTGGGATTTTTTATTTTTTTTTACCATCTCTTCCTTAATTTGTTTGCCTGGTTTGGAATCATTCTTTGTATGACCTCCATTGAAAGAAAAGGCTTTAAGCTTGAGTGCTAACTCTTCTCCTATCCTCAAGCCATCCTGGAAACGATACAGCTCTCAAATATCACAAATGTTATTTATAAGTAGCTTCTCCGTGAATATAGCATTTTACCTGAGAAGACTAGAGGATGTGGTGGTTCTGAATACAAATGAGTCATAATATAAGGCTGACCAAACACACCCGGCGTGTCGGCTTCCTGAGTGAAGAGACTGAGTGACAGATCTCAATCTGAGATTAATCCTTGCAGATTTACTTGCCTTGCAGGGACACAAAGTCTGTGCATAAGCTTCTTCATGAGGGAATTTAGATGACTGAACAGAGTTTTTACAGGAAAGTCTTTTGGAACTTGATGGCAACACGTCAACTGTCTTATTCTATTTAGTGTATAAATATTTATCTCTGAAGACATCATCATGTCAGACCTCTATATCATTAAATTAGATTTTTCACAACTTTCTCACAGTATCTTCCGTTTTCGTGTTCTAGCGATATTAAAATGAAGAAACAATTTGCCATTGCTTTTGGCCTAGTTACAGCCCATCATATATTAGATATAAGGCAAGGGAATAATCTCCATGGTTTTGGGATTTGGAAAAAATACTCTAGATACTTTTGCATTGAGGCCATTAGTCATGCCATTTTGAGTATGACATACTTCTGTGTTATTGTCAAGAACCCAGTTGAAAAGCATTATATCAAAAGCAAAGATTTTCACAGATTTCTTGCAGTAAGAGAGTGATAACGTCACTGTTAGAAACCAACCAAACGATCATGACCAGTTAGGCCTACAGCGGAGCAAGCAGTGGACTCGAGGCTCAACGGGAAAACACAACAGTATGAAAGAGTGACCATCGTGATCCAAAAGTCATTCAGATGCTGTGGTTATTAAATGCATCACTGGGTTAGACCAGGCAATACTGAATGTTAACTGTTATTTACTTTAGTGGTGATGGTATCAATTATGAACTGTAGTTCACTGACATCGAGTTTTCTCTCTACTTCTGCTTTTAACAGTGATGACATGTAAAATCATGCATGCATACTCTCCATTGATGGCTGTGAAGAAGGCATGTATTGATGCTGACTGCACAGATACATTTTTAAAAACACAGGCAAATAAGTTGATCTAATTGGAAGAGACTGTATGAACCATTTTTTTTTTTTTACAATGGTGCTCTCATCTTGTAATAGATGAAATCTCTGTCCACAAACTCCTCCTAGATAATCAGGAGCTGAACAACTATATCAGATATCACAATTTCATCATTTTTCCTAGCATCAATAACTTATTTTTGGCACATAAAAAACATGTGCCAACCTTTTATTTCTCCTCAATGTGACTAAGTATCGGTTTGTCAAACAATAATGTAGCATGGGCATGTAATAGAGGAGCAACAAATGAGAAATCGATGATTAGATTTGATGATTTAATTTGAAGTCCTAAACTATGACAATACAGAGTCAAGACCAGGAGTTGCAGTCTTACAAATTTCTCTGTAGTTTCCCTCGAGCTGTCACCCTCACAAAAGAAGTCTAAACCTAACCTAGGAAGTTTCTGTTATAAGTTATATATAACTCAGTTAGCACTAATGCTAGCACATCTTCAAATACTTAGAATAAGTCAAACTACTTTTTTGCAATTTAGTGATTAGAACAAACATAGTCATTTCAGTGGGTGATATGTAATTGATAGGAAGCTACATGAAATCAACACTGTTGAATTCATAATGCATTGTATTCATTATTATTTAATTAGACATCATCATTGGCTTTTCTCTCAAAACTCTTTGGTCTTCATTTGCAATGAAAACACAATGTGGAGAAAAATATTCAAAAATGCTGTAGTAAAATTATGTAGGGGATTCCACTATGATATATTTCCAGAGGCAGCGACCCTATTTATTTTTAAGATTAGGCTTCAGTTTAAAAATAGAGTGTGCTGCCATAGGCCCATGCTGCTAGCAGACCTCCCATGATGCTCTGCATGGCTCTCCTCTTCTCTCTTCCCTGTCACACTTTGTGAATCTTCTCTCTCGTTCTAGCTAGCCTTTCTCTTTGTGACTGCACCCAGCTCTACACATTTCTAATCTGCAGCCTATCTAACAACTCTGTTTGTATGGTTTGTAGCTCCACTATGACTTTTGTTGTCACTCATTCTTCCCTTGACCCCATATAGCTGCACTCCAGTTCTGCAAAAAAATGTCTCCTTCCTTATGCCCCACATAATTGTTCCTTAAAAAGGGAATCACTCTGTTGGGTTTTTCTTTACAATATTCTAAGGGCTTTACTTTACAAACGAGAGTCGCCTAATATTATTAGTAATTACGACCATATAAATAAAACTAAGGCAGCCTGCAGCTACTGAAGAAATGTGGCAAGTTCTCCAAGATGCCCAGATTCTGTGAAAAGTACTTGTGCAAAAAGTTGAGAATATGGAGGTAATTATTTCATTTTTTTCTGTTTATCAAACTTCATCCAACTTATGAATCCTCAAAAGAACCATTGCAGTGCCCTATTATTCACTCCATATGGTGAATTTTACACTTCTTTATCTTTGAAAGCCCAGAGAAGCTTATTTCTACCCTCTCATGTTTATTCTTGTTTTATAAATATGTTACATATTTAATATAGTGTGTCCTTTAATTACCCCTCGAACATCCCTTTATCCATATAACCCACCCTCCTCTGTATCCCTCCTTATGCCTGATCACCAGCATCTTTGAGAGGAGAAATATTTGCGTAAACGTATAGAGCAGGGGTCGGCAACCTGCGGCTCCGGAGCCGCATGCGGCTCTTTAGTCCTTATAGTGCGGCTCCGCGTGGTTTGGGAAAATAAATTAGAAGTATTTAGCTGAAGTGTAATTTATTTATGTTAGTTCTTTTTTAACTTGTAGTTATAAATTGGAAGATTATTGTGATATTGAAATATAAAAATACAAATATATTCTATTATTTTTTCATTGCTCAAAATAAGCGTCACACTCGCGGAAGCCGGTGTATCCGCCGAAACACCGTGCATTTATCGAGACTTTCACCCCCAGGTAGGCCAATTATGGATCTTCGGATCCACATTATGTCAGCAGCTATTCTCCTCCGTGAACTATGTTAAAAACAAACACCGCTCACGCCTCACAGATGACAGCTTACAGTCCTGCATAAAGATAAAAGTGACTTCGTACAGCCCCGATTTGCAGACGCTGTGCGCAGAGGTTCAGGAGCAGACGTTCCATTGTAAACATATCACGGCAGACCCGACGATGTTTCCATGAACATGCTTTTCAGCATCTCTTTATTGACCACTTTTCACACACAGTTGCTGTACGCATACAGCCGGCTTTAGCTTTTCAGCTCACAGCCCGACACATACCAACACAACAGCACAGATAGCACAGACGTTAAGGCGGCGAGGCGTGATTGCGGGTGCCGCTCAGGTGCGCCACACACATTAACCAGGTAAAATACATATTTAGGCAGAATTTTGCAAATATCTATTTTTCATCTTTTAGCAGCATAGTGCTTTTTTTCCAATTATTTTTTAAAAGTCAGGTCAAGGCTCCAAAAACCCAAAGGCGATATAAGGGTGGCGGCTCACAAGTTTTTGTTTGCTACATGGATCATTTCAGTTTAGCTGGGTGTCTTTTGTGAGATTATTCTGTTATCATATGTTACCTTATATCTGTAATTGAAGTAGTTGAATTAGGATACTGCTGTAGGTCATATTATACACCTTAGTATAGAGTGTGTGATCAGTATATAGTTTTAGTTTGCATTATACTTCTGACTTAAAAGAGTGTGAAAATCATTAGATCTATTGGATTGACCTGTATTATTCGACACTGTTGAATGTGTTACATGGTTTCTTGACATTTCATACTGCTGAATCATGAAGAGAGTGTTGGGTGCAGAGGACCTTGTGCCGATAATAGAAGAGACAGACCACAATCCATACCCCCACCTTTACAGAGAGCAGAAAGACAGGGAGCCGAGGTCATAAGTTAGGCGCCGTAACAGAGAAAGAATGTGAATGTTTAGGCTTTTACGACTAGGTGGGGGCCACTAAAGGCTATAAGAGCTTGAGTAACCCTCTACCAGTTTGAGATTTGCTGTGACCCCCTTCATGCATGTCTCCCCATCATGATGGCTTATGCTCATAAAGTGTTGGATTGTATGGAAATAAAGGATTGTTGATTGAGCATTTATACACCGAGTATTGTCCTTCCTTCAGCCCAAAGAGTCAAAGAATTGGGAGATTTTAACAACTTGGTGCCGTGACCCGGATCTTTGGTGTGCTGAGGAGGGGCAGATTTGGCCTGTGGTGAGATTGTGGGGCGAGGCGAACAGAGGACCGGTCCAAATATAAAAAGGTAAGCACAGCCTGTTGTATTATAAATACCAAATGTGCATATTGGGCTTTCCAAATTAATCTGTTCGCTGAGTTACACGTATTTTCACATTAAATTGTCGGTGTCTGGTTTTTGGCACGAGATACTAACATCATAAGTTGAGGCTAAATTCCAGTGTGTCATAGGAACTGGCTCTAGCAAGACACTAAAAACATTCTACGTTGAGACTAGAGTTGCAGCCCACGTTACCCTCCGCATTTAACTTTGTCTATGATTGGCTTCTGTTGCAAGAAATGGGGAAAACTTCTAAAACGCGGCCAAAGTTTAGCATATGAAATAGAGGTGAAATGGAGTCTGGCTTGTGGTGCGCTTGCATTTTCAAAGGTGAGCTCAGAGGTTTCTGTGTGTGTTTCTGCATGTGAGACGCGCTCTCTGTGTGTTTCATTGTGTGAAATATGAACATGGTGACAGTGACGGTTGATGTGTGAATGGGAGGACACTAGAGCAAAGACACATTTTAGGATCAAAGGTTGATGTCTAGCGGGCCTCGTGGATTAGTTCCGGGAGTGGTTTCCCAACCGGTAGATCGGACGCGGCCCGGAGGTAACTAGGGTAGCAACCTTGGGAGTGGAACCCCTAAAGAGCTTGTTCATGGTGTGGCAGCCCCCCTGTCTGTGGACGCACCGGCCGGTCCAGCGGCGTCTGGTTAGCCAAGGTGGTGACTTGAGAACTGAGGACTCCCGCATAGCTACAGAATAAAACTGAAACCGCTGTGTAATCACGGGTTTACATTTATTCTGGACTAGAGCAAGACACATTTTGCGAACAAAGGTTGAGTTCTAGTTGAGTTGAGTCTGAACATCAAACAATGGTTTTTGAGTCTGAACATCAAACAATGGTTTTATGAACATTTTATGACTTTGTTTGTGTGTTTAATAATTTAGGTATGGTAAAACTTATAATGTGTTAGACTTAGAAATGGTTCATTAATTTTTGATTTCTTTTACTAAATATACACACATTGCAAATGTGCTCATAATGGGTTGGCACTCAATCTTTTGAAGGTCGTAAGCTTCGTTTGGCGTTATTGTCCGGATGGATATATTGTAGGTATTGACTTTGAGTGCAGAGGGGTAAATGCAAACACACTTACACACATAGATTATGATTAGAATAAGTCCCTGGGTCAGAGAGTCCTGAACATGAGATTCTAAACCAACTTTGAATCACTAGAGGAACAATGGATAACAACATTAGATTATCAAGGCTAGGGAGAGAGGATTAAAGATTAAAAGAATTGGGAGATTTTAACACTTTCCTTTTGTTATATTTCTTTAAGAGTTCAAAATGTGTTAATTACATAAATAAAATGTAATTTTCTCTGTAGCACTTCAAGGATTTCTTTTTTTGTGTGTGTGTCCCGTTTGGATCTTTAGCCATCAGAATTGTCGTCTTAAGGCCAAGAAAGATGCCAAGCGGATTTATTTTACCAAGTGGATCATCATGGCCTTGCCATATTGGTCCATTTGATTGACCTTTATAATTATGTATTTATTATGTATTTATTTTACAAACGGGACAGACATGACTGGGGGATAGGACAGGCAGAAAGAATGAAAGAAAGAGAGGGAGAGAGAAAACCAGAGGGGAGAAGAGATGGTGAGAAAGGGGGGAAGAAAGAAAGAAAAACAAACAAAACACCTGGATCACCTGTATGGAGAAAAAAAAAACAGAAGAGAAAGCAAACAAAAAAAAGAGCAACATAATAAATACAGCACCATCACAATAAACTATCTAGCAGTAGATAACTGTAGATACTAAATATTAAACGATATTGTGCGGCACGCAAGATAGACAGCGTACAATGTGCTTTGAGGCAGCAGCCAAGAAAGGTGTAGTCCGCGTCTGTGAACACCCGTGTGTACACCTGTGTGCACACCTGTGTGGATCAGCATGCTTGTATTCCAAAGGTTTCTCCATGTAACGATCTGCTAGGGAGTGTGGGGAGCCATAGCTCCGTCCCCCAGGGCATGAAGCAGGTATGGAGGAGAACCAGGCCCCAGATATCCAGAGGTCCTAGAGTACGAGGACCCGAGGAGGACCACCAAAAGGGGGGGGACCGTGCCACCCTCCTGGTAAGAGCTGAGTAGAGCCCCAAACGAGAGGTCACCCAGCAGCTACGGAGCAGAGGCCAGAGGGGGTTGCAGTGGCGTGCCCGCTGTGCCAGCTGTGCCAGAGAGGACCGAGCTTCAGGCCCAGAGGCTAGAGGCCTGAGGGCACCACACCCCCTGGAAGGGGCCCAGCCGGGCCACAGGCGCCAGGCCCCGCCAATCGGCCACCAGGAGTGAGCCGGTACATACATGAGCTCCCAGCCCCAGACGACAAGGGCCACGAACACACCAACGTCTGAGGGCAACAGCCACCGGCGGGGAATGTGGTGAGGGCCTGAGATGTACCCAGAGAGGTTGAGTCTAAGACCCAACCTGACATATAGACACAGACGAACAGGCGCACGCGGACACAAACGTGCATTCCCACCCCATATGCACAACCAAATACTCGGCACTCACCCAACGTGTAGACAGACACAAATAGACACTGCACAGACAGTCACACTCCCCAAACATACTCTACATCCCAGGTCCAGGTACCCCCGTCCCCAGAGGGGCAAGCCGCACCTAGACCCAGGAGATGTAACCCTTCTCTCTGGGGTGGAGGCAAGCGGACCACCTCCTTATCTGCAGTAGCAGGGAGGCCCCGCATCCCAGACCCCAATCTGACGGCCAGCACCTCCTCCCAGCCCCCTAGCCCTGACGGCTGACAGAGCCGGGGTGAGTGAAGACCCCAAACCTCCCTACGCCCGCTCATATGTAGTGTTGCTGTGTGCTGTTCTAAAGTGCATTTAAAACGCAGGAGAGCATGGTTCCTGCTTCCTCTCAGAGAGCAGCACGGCTCCTCCCGAAAACCCTTAGTATCTAAATGCATTTAAAATTGAGGGTAGGGCACCAGCGCCAGAGGTGGGTTGGAATACACCGACCATCCTCTGGATGCTGTAAAATGTGCCCACCCCCAAGGCCCTATATGTATGTGTTATGTGAGAGTGTGAGTAATGTGGATGTCTAGGTTGCAGAATAAAATTGAGGCACAGGCGGCCAGAAGGGGACAGAGGGGGAGTGCCTCCCCTGCACCCTGGTGACATACCTGCACCCCAAACCCTGCGTATGTGGGTGGTAGAGCAGGAATAGGGAGGCAGCTGAGGATGGGGAGGGAAGAAAGGGAGGGGCAAGCGGCCCCTCCCTGGGGCCAGCTCCCCCTCTGACCCCAGTAGGCACCCCCACACTCTGGAACCCACCAGGGCAAGGGGGCCCAGGCCCATCCGGACCGGAGCCCGCAGCAGCCGCACCGCCCAGCCCCACAGAATCCGGGGCAGCCCACCCGACTCCACCCCAGCGAAAACTGCACCCACCCCATCATCCAATCATCTCCCAAACTACACAAGACAATAGACACCCAGGTTGAGTTTATTCTCTACCTCTCCTTTATCTCTCCCACACCTGCAGAGTGAGCTCCTGTAGAGAGGAGACCACCTGTAAAGATATAACAACCTCCCCACCAGTTAGAGAGCCCCTTAGTTGGGCCAATGCACCAGAGGTCCCCTGCACTGGGGCTGAGCCCCCCTGCACCCACCCGCCCACAGCTCCGGCGACACAACAGCCAGGACTCAAGCCCCCAAGGCCCAGCCAGCACCCCAGACCGGGGGTGGAGCACTCTCAGACCCCCAAGCCTCCACGCCCGTCCCGGACCCACCCAGGGGCAGCCAGGCTACCAGGCCAGTAACCAACGTCCTCCAGCACAAACCCTCCCCCATCTCCGCTGTACGCAGCCACAAGGAAAACACCATCTAAGAGCCACCAGAGCCCCTAACAGGTCATGGCCACATCCCCCGGGTTAGGCCCTCCAGGGAAAACGTCCCTAGGGACTCCCCAGACGCCCTAAGGCCGTCCCTACCCCCATATCAACCACAATAGCAAAGGCAGGACCAAACCATGACCCCCCACCCCCACTAGGTGATGAAGCCGATCAAAGGAGCCCAAAGGGATTGATCAAATGTGATGGCAGAGGCTGTATCAAGACTAATGTGATCTATTAGATGGTTTTTATATTGGTTAGAATTAAGATTATTTTTATTTCTCCAGTTAATGAGAATCATTTTCTTGGCAATGCATATGGCCGTAAAAACAACGTGGGCTGTGTTTATTTCTGCAGTGACCTCATCCAAGTTGCCCAGCAAGCATACTAAAGGGGAGGCTGGAATGTTACATTTCAGACACTTTGATAAGTCTTCACATATCTCACGCCAAAATTTCTGAACTGGTGGACAGAACCAAAGAGCGTGGATGTAATTGTCCGGTGTATTTGCTGTGCAGTGTGAGCAGTTGTTGGAAGGCGTATAGCCCATCTTGAACATCCTATGACCAGTATAGTGCACTCTGTGTAATATTTTGTATTGTATTAATTGCAAACTGGGATTTCTGATGCATTGAAAGGTTTTTAAGCATATCTGAGACCAAAGGTTTGGGTCTAAGCTGATCGATAAATCTGCTTCCCATTTTGCAATAGGAAGGGATATTGATTCATCTATTTTAGAGAGTGTTCTGTATATTTTAGACAATAATTTGGGTTTTAGACTAAAAAATTGTACCACACTTGGTGGTGTTTGTAATTCAGCTTCACTGGGATTAAATTTCTTTTTTACTATGGATTTAATTTGTTGATATTCCAAAAATCGTTTCTTGTTGATCCCATATTGTGTAACTAGTCTGTCAAATGAAATAAAGTCTGTTCCTTCCAATATATGTTCCAAGTATTTAATTCCTTTGCAACTCCAATTTGGAAAGTTTATCATATTATTGTTTTGTAATATGTCCGGATTGTTCCAGATAGGTGTACGTTTGCATGGGATTAATGAAGACTGTCATTCTCAAGGATTTCATAAGCAACACACCTTAGTTGTTCACACAAAGCATAAAGGTAAAAAACAATATATACAGTGTTATCTTCATTTTAGATGTCAAAAAGTATTTGCGGCTCCCAGTGTTTTCGTTTGCGTGGAAACCGAGTCCAAATGGCTCTTTGGATGTGAAAGGTTGCTGACCCCTCGTATAGTGACTTGTGGTTTTCTCTCATGCATGATAAAAGTCTTCCACAGTCATATTGCACTTGTAGTATGTGTAATATCTCGTTCCTTTTCTTGCCTTGTCCCCAAGGGGAGCTTGTTTTAAAAATAACAAGATGAATGGGGGTTTTCCATATTGTAAGTCATTTCTTTACTAACTGTACCAATACAACCATTCCTTTTGTGATTATGCTTTGTTGACATTCAGTTTTATTTACATATTGATTAAGCAATACTGTAAAATGAAATCTTGTGTTTTATACGTCAATCTACACGAGGAAAAAAAACTTTGCTAAGGTGTTACTCAGACATTTTTCATGTCTCGCCCAACAAAATAGAGTAGCTATGGGTTGACACCTCAATTACGTGCTCATTGTAGTTTATAAGAGGGTCACAGCTGGCTCTTTTTAATTTGTTTCAGAGGGCTCCATCACGGTGTGGTGTTGTTGCCGTAAATCAGCAATCCTCTAAATGTCAGTTTTGCCACATTGGATTCATTTCTTACCCTCTGCAGGTTAACATGAATACGGATATACATTCTTAGTTGAAAACTTTCATTATTTTTTTTCATTACTCTTACAATTTTAAAATTGATATAGAAATCAAGCACATTGCTTGTAAAACTTGAGTTATTTCAGAATTTTTCAAGATGAGTTGTGCTGTCAGTTTCTGTGCTTATTATATGAATGAAAATAGAAAAGCAAAAAGGCTGAAAATTATCTAAATGACACTTCTGAATTTGTGGATTTTAGGCTGAATTAATTTCTCAAGAGCGCCCTCATCAGTGCGCACATAGACACAAACAATTCGACTTTTGTTATCGCCATAACAGAAATGATTTTATTTAAATATAAGTACAACAAGAGGAGTCTTCAGTGTGGTTTGGAGAAACAACAAACTGGAATATTTTAGCTGCAAATTTTAGAAGTGCATAAAAGATGGTTGGTCATTTGGTGTAGTTTACCTCAGGGCTGCAGTTTGGTTGAGCATCAACCTAACTGAACAACCTCACTGTGAAAATGTCTCCTATTATTAAAACAGCAACAGTTCAGCACAACAAACTGGTTGTAGTGTGTCATATCCACGTCTATCATAACTGTCGAGTCTCCCAATCTACATTGTCCATCTATTTAAGGCCTTCCTTCTTTTTCTACCAATTTGTGTTTCCTTTCCACTGGTATCAGTCAAAAACCATCTTTCCTCAACTTTCTTGCATTTAAAGTCATCAGTGGGAATTGGGGGCTGTTTCATGCGGTGTTTGTAGGGATTATTTCTTCCCTGTGAGAGGAAAGCTCTTCAGCAAATATGTGCTTAATTACTTTGAGTAAATAAGTAAGGATCAGTTTTAATTAGACAGAACGGCACCTTCTGCATTCAGGAAATTAACCATTCTGAATGTAAATTCACTTCATCCATTTTGAGTATATTTTCTATGGTGTTTTCTTCTCCGCGGGCTCACCGCACTTTCCTTCTCCTGCTTAAAAATAAAATGGAAATTGAAAAAAATGGATTAAATTTTGCTGTAAAGTGGCAACAGAAAGATGATTTTATTATAAATGGCGTGGGCTTTGCCTGGTTTGTTGTCTTGACTGCATTCAAATAAAATACCATTCATCACTCTCTCTGAGAACAATATAATCCTGCTCTCATTTACATAATGCTGAATATTTTCAGAGTCTACCAACAATAGCAAAGTGAGGAGACCTCGCAAAAAAGCCTTTTGTGTTCTGGCTGTATCTCTGAGTTCCCATCAGATATGCTGGTTTCCTCCCACATGTAATATATCCAGCTGTGTGTTTGTCTCCGTGTTGCAGAGCAGTTCTTAACTGGCAGCTTTTGGTGGGTTTCTGCAATGAGTTCAAAAAGAAACAGCAGCATGTATTAGAAGATTGGGTGTAGTTTTAAACATAAATTTAATGAGTTAAATCCAGTAAGAATTTCCTGAGTTTGACTCCCTCATCTAGCCGGGGCCTTTCCGTGTGGAGTTTGCATGGTTGCACCGTGTCTGCGTGGGTTCTCTCCGGGTATTCCAGCTTCCTCCCACAGTCCAAAAAGATGCAATTGGTGGTCTGTTTTTGTTAGCCCTGCATCAGACTGGCGACGTCTCCAGGGTGTACCCCGTTTTTCGCCCCAGCTACCAACTCAGTAATTTCATCATCTCTAATAATATTCTTAAGAGTCTGTCCTCATCCATAGTCTATGCATGTTGTTGTGTTTGCGTCCTTTCTGAAAATGCTTGCCTATTTTTGTGATAACTATTTGTTCTGGAAAAGGGAAGACTTGACTAGATAATGTGGCAACCTACAATTGCTGTTTCGGGCAAGTTACCAAATTCTTGAAATAAAGAAATGTTTTTATAGTGCTGTGTGTGTTTGTGTGTGTGTTTGTGTCTATGTCTCTTTGTGGGAGACACAGACAGCATGTTCATACACTACTATGTATATTGGTATTTGACTAAAACAGTGTTCCTGTCAATGTTAAAACCGAACCCATGCCCTTGTCAGGAAGTCCCATTTGAGTAAATAATCCATGAGGCTTTTCAGATGTCAGAACACTGCAGAGCTTTAAAAGCTACAAGGTCTTGTACTTTGTGATTGTATTTGCTCAGCCAGTGTTGCCACATAATGTTGTAAATGGTTTTCTTCCATATCTGGAGATTCCCGCTGTGCAAAAACAACAATCTTCCACAGTTCTATTGTCAGTCTGAGCATTCCCTAAAGTCATAAAACTATGTCGTAAGACTGGATGATATAAACGGATGTATGGAGAGCATATCTAGATATGTATCTATATCTATATATATAGATATATAGATATATCAGAGTATATATTCGAGAGTATATCAGAGTATATATTCGAGAGTATATATTCAAATAATTTAATCCAAGTCCAAATAGTTTACTTGAAAAAAAAAAAATCATTATTTGCTCTCTCTAGCCGTACAAAAAGCACTATTGTACCATCAGAGAGAGTAACATGGACAAAAACAAATACTAAAATTTCACCATACACCGAATGCGTTTGAGTAAATGATTATAGCGAGGGATTTTAAACTTTGTCATCCCTTTTGTAGACTGATAGCTGTGGCGGTAGAGTCCTACTGAGCTCAATAGCGAAACTGCTTTTAGTAGTTCAAACATAGTACCGTACATTCTCCCTTAAGATCTAACAGCACCCACAGTCACATATCCTTTGCTGCCAGTCTCTTGAGAATGAAAAGAACACTCGAGCATACTGGTAAACGTGCAGCTCCTTGCTTACATGTGAAAATAATCAGGCATTTTGGTTTCAGGACTTTCATCTTGGTGGCTACGGCCACAGCCACAGCTTTAAAATGCCCTCCAGCAAGTAAGAGTGCTGGCTAGATAGTGTCACTTTCCATTACAGCCATGCCTGCCTTCCTGAAATTAGGGAGGACGTGTCTGTAAACATTGCAGGGGACCTTGGAATGACTGCCAGCAAGAGCTTAAATATAAATCTAAGGATTGTAGGTTAGTAGTAAAAGAAGATTATAAATTATATAAGTTTGGCTGGTTGCTTAATATTCATCTATATGACCTCACATGGCCACAGAGAGCCAGTAGGCTGAGATCTAGGACACTAATGAAATCAGCTGAACTGCAAAGATTTAAGTCTTGTTTCTGAACCGAGTTAATTCCTTTACCCTCCATATTTCCTGATTAAGACACTGTCTTTGGAGAAGGGCAGCTGGCTACAGAGAAGATAAAGCTCAATAGAGCTCACTAACATCTTTTGTTCAGATTCACTGGTCCAAGCGTGGCTTTTAAATGCCTTCTGACAGTGCTGCTCAAACAACCTGATAGTGTACGACTGACTGACCAACCAATATTGTATTTGCTATGCCTGCGAGTAATGGAAAGTGAGAGAGAGAAAGACAGTCACACAGAGAGACGGGGAAATAACTGTTAACTGTGCAGCCAATATCTCTGTCCCTGTCCTTTTTCTCTGCTGTATTGTGCAGCATTGTGTGCTAGTGGTAATCAATGGTTGGCACTAGTTATTTGTGGAGTCACATCCTGAGTGCCAGCATAGGGAGACTCCAAGGTCAACCGACAGTGCACACAGGGTTACAGCACAGCTGCTCATGCACATGAGCAGATGCATACAGCATAACACGATCACTCAGGTTATAGTCTGATTGGCTGATCACCCTCCCCTGAAGTGATGCACCGTCATAATCTCTCTCTGCTAGCCACGGCAGCGCAGAACGGAAATGCACTGAATCTGGACTTTTTTTCCCTGACAGAGATGTGTGTTGACAGTTATTCGGTGGAAGGGAGGAAGTCACAACACAATACACACTCCAGGCGTCCGTGCCAAGTCAAAGTTTGTGCTATGTGATAATTGAAGTGGGAGATACTCAGCAGTTTATGTGTTAACTATTAGATGTGGGAGAAGCCCACTTGAGAGCTAAATTTTATTTATTTATTTATTTATTTGAGCTAATCTAACCTCTGGAATGGCAGGCGTTAGTTTAATTTAATATATATGTTATCATAGATATAATTATCTTTAATATATTTATCTTTCATTGGCTTTATATTACTGGTGAAATCATTATCTTTGCCTTTTTAAGTGAGCAGAACAGAAATAATAAGTCCAAGTGAGTTATTTTTAAGTCAGAGGTTTGCACTTGATGCGTTGTTTGTTTCCGCTTGGCCTCCCCTGTCACACATCAGGAGTTTGTTTGGTTCAATGGCAGTTATCTTTCGGCTTGGCAGTCATCCACCAAAACACATCAAAACCATTCAAGGGAAACGGCCCAAAGGCTTTACAACAGGGTAGTCCAACTGAGAGACTTTTGTTTTCCATGTTTTTGAAATATCGCTTTTACATACATTTTCCAGTCTCTCTCTTATTATCCGGTGCTGTGTTTTTATTTGGGAATTCTTTTAACATTCCAACAAATTTAAGCTTTCCAAATGCTCATGTGCAACATGAAATTTTTCAGTGTGCTTTTAGTTCAGAATCTTATACAGTATTAACTGAATCTCACATTCACTGTAGGTGAAACAGAGATCAGCTTCAGATTCAGAGATGCAATGAACACCATAGCTTTATATATAAAGATCATTTTGCTGCTTTAGTATATTCTTAATCTAATATAAGAATGCAGAATACACTTTAAACTGGAGTACCGAACTAACAGGATGCAACCATCAAAATAAGACTTAGTAGAATTTATCTATAGTGGAAGCCTTTTTTTTAAAGTCTGAAATATGCACTACATGATCTTATTGATTTTTACATCTTCAACATGATCAGTTAGATTAATCTGTGTAAACACCTGGTACAAATATCTGTTTGTAAGACAAGTAAAGTGGTTTTCATTGAGTTGTTTTATTGACTAAAATATGACTCATAGAAGCTCCTTCCAATGCAGAAACACAAGTCTACCTTCCACTCAAATTAGTTTCATTTATAAAAGTATAATACTAAAAAATACAGATAAAATTCGCTATATTTGTCTGTGTGTATTTAATTTTGTAGCTATTATGCTTTTATCCTTCTAGGCTCAAATTTGTCTGATAAAGAAAGTAACCACCAGCTGTTCATACTTCAGACTGCATGCAGGTGGCTGTGAGTAGATGCTCCTCAGATATTTTACTTACAGGTTTCTTTTTACAATATTCAAGTTTATTTTGTTTTTCAATATCAAACCAAACAGAAAATACACTTTGAAAGAAAAAAAAACATACACTAGTGTTTAATCTGTGTACTGAAAATACTTTTTTCATGTCAAAATAGCCTGTCTACCTACTGTCTTATGAAACAACATGAGTGCATTTAACAAATGAATAAACCAATAAATAAATATGTTTCATCAGGTAAATGATGATGTGTAAATAAATTATTATAGGAGATTTGCTTCTAGATGTGTGTATCTGTACAAAACCAAGCAGCCAAATGATGCAGAGGCAAAGATTGGAAAAATTGGACTTCACTGTATCCAGGAAAGATTAAACTTACTATTAAAATTAAAATTAATATGAAAAACCACATTCATTCTCACTGTTCTCCCCCCATGCAGTCATAGTTCAGTTCATTTGGTTGGCTTCTGCATTTAAACCAGCTGACCCAAAGCCTTCTGTTTTACTTAAACCAGGAAGGACTGCAGCAGCAGACAGGTAGCTCCAAAAAGAAGGGAAAAATGATTATTGCGAGCCAAATAACTCAAACAAATGTAAACCAAATGTGTTACCATTTAAAATACAGTGTAGTGTCATGAAGTGCAGTGAAACAAATGTACCAAATTAACTTACAAACCAACAGACTCATCGTTTGCTATAGTCACTGCCTATTAATTTAACTGTGGGAATGATGTGGGAGAGTCATGCCTCCCTGACTGCCTACTCCAGGTCAGCGATGAGATCCTGTCCCAAGTTGAGGAGTTCAAGTATCTTGGGATCTTATTCACGAGTAAGGCATGAGCTAAGCGGGAGATCGGAGGACAGAGACAGAGGGACGCTGTACTGGTGGTACAGAGAGAGCTGAGAATGAAAGCAAAGCTGTTGATTTACCGGTCGATCAGCATCCTTACTCTCACCTACGGTTCTGATAGGTTTGGATAGTGACTGAAAGAATGAGATTTCTGAATGAGCTTTCTCTGGAGGGCGGCTGAGATATGGTGAGAAGTTCAGCCCTCCAAGAGAGGCTCAGAGTACAGCCGCTAGTCCTCACATCAAAAAGGAGCCAGCTAAGGTGATTCGGTCATTTGACTTTTTTCCTCACTAAATGAAACCATCATTGAAAACCAGCATTTTGTATTTACATGGAATATTTTTGTGAAATATCTAAAGTGAAACATCTGTATCCCTGACTTATGTGAGTGTAGAGAGTGGTTGAATATATTCCCTTACTATTTCAATTGCGTTGTTGTGGTAGTGGCATATGCTTGTGCTTGTTAATGCATGTGCATGGATGCAATTCTCATAGCAAATTCATAAATCTCTATTGGTCTGTGTCTCTGTGTGTCCATTGTGTGTATTTGGAGTTTTTTATAGAAACAGAGGAGAAAGGTCTCAGGACCAGTGAGAGTTCATGGAGGCAGAGGGGCCTTAGGCTCTGCCACAGCAGCTCAGGCATTATCATCACACGTCAGTGCTATATTTAGGATGGGTTTAAGGTTCATTTCCTCCCATAGGTCTTTGCCTTTTGCAGCCACTTTATGGTGGATTCCTTCTTTAAAATGTAATTCTTCCTTTTCCATATATTTATGCAATGAAATAATATTTTTATATCTGTTGTTTCATGTGTTTTCCTTTCACTCTCCACACAAATTTTCCTTTGAATATTGCAGCACTGCAATCTATATTTGTTTTCCTAATGGCAGTCCCTCCAGCAGCACCTCTGCTTTGCTTTCTTTAGTTTTGTTAACCATGCAAGTCCACACTTTTCTATATAAAGTGCAAAACATAACGTTTCATTGTCAGGGATACTGTGATGGCAGACTCTTACATGGCTGTATCCCTGTTGTGTTCTTTTGTAATGGCCGCAGACACTATTAAAGGAGCTGCTGACAAGGTAGTAATGATGGGGACAGTTTCAGGTGCTGGTTCAGCAGTAGGTTCAGAGACCTGTGTAGATATAACAAATCCAACAGCTATTTTAAGATAGCTTCTGGAACACAGGTACAAAAATGAAAGAGGTGAGATTTCTTTAGTCATGTAACTGATGACCAAAGATAAAGAATATGCAAAAGAAAAGATGTCAGAATTAGAGTTAATTAGATTTGTCTTCATGTGATCTAGCATATACTTTTCACACACACGCACACGCACACGCACACACACACACACACACACACACACACACACACACACACACACACACACATATATAGCATTTGTGAGACGTGAAAACTGCTCAGTGCTTTTAATATTAGAGAGTTAGCATCTAAGTCCATCTATTATTAACATTTTATGTATGCAGTTATTCACTGAAGGATTACTTATACAATTTAATTTTTAACTGTTTTTAACACAGATGTTTAGTATCATACACTCAAGAGGTTTAAATGCTTGCACTTTGTGTCAGCCTACTATGAATTTAACATGAAAAAATCCTTACTGTGGTGGTTAACACTCAGGTGGAAGTTTAGCATCTAGCAAGCTTCTGCATCTGCACACAAAGATGCTTTAATGTCACATGGCTTTTATAGGTTTTATTTTGAAATCATCTTTCAAGACACCCTAGAGTAGGCATATAGGATAATGACACTTTCAGTTGCTTTTTTAAAGTTTGCTTTATTTGTTTGTTACTGTTGTTGACTTCACTCAGGAATATAAGCCGTGTGATGGGGTTTAGGAGAACAACAAACTAATGAGGACTCTGCCTTTGGGGAGAATAATTGTCTGTATAATAATATGTGCTAAACCATTTAGTATATGTTAATATATTTCTTAGTGCAAGACATATTCAGCTTAATATTTCTGATTTTAGTGGATAAGCCTATAGAGACCTTTAGAAAATGCCATAGAATCATTTTAATAACTGCTGCCACAGTGAAAAAGTAGATCAGCAGAGTCTTTACCAAACATCCTCTGGGGATCATTATTGTCTCTATAGAATTTCATTTTAACCTGCAAATCCAAATCGCCATTCTCATATTTAGTAACCTCAAAGGCAGAAACTGCCCACAGTAGAGCCAACATGGCTAAAAATATCTTCAGAGAAAATGTAAGTTCACTAAGGCTCTGTAAAAGCTGTTGTGCTGTATTCATTATTTTTTTAAAAAAGAGCTGCTTAATGCTCGCTCTGACACAACAGCGCAGCATTAATCTCCATGGATGTTTTCTCTGCGGCCGCCCTTTTAAATGTGCTGGTGAATTGCCTAAACTGCAGAGGCATCTTGAACCAGAGACACTCTGCAAACAAACAAATCCATCAGAGATGCCTCGCTGGCTCCACAGTCTCCGCGTTTTCCTTATGTAACATAGCCCTGTCACAGGGAGTCAGCTTCAGGGGCTGGAGCTCTCGCAGCAGTGGCGTGGGTCTTGTTAATACTGACCCAGTTTAATGGGCAGGCAGCAGAGATGATGACTGGATGGCTGGATGACGTTTGGCTGGTCGGCTGACTGGCTAGTACTGCATGACTGAATGTCTGGGTAACAAATTTCCTGCCTGACAGGTGGTTGAAAAAGGAAGTGTCTTACTTAATTCAGTGATTTTGTGATTTATGTTGCAACAGTACACAAGATGCAGAGGGACTATTTAACTATGCTTGCATTTCCTTTGTTCTACACAGACTACATATTTAAGGCAACAGTACATTATAATGAAAAAAAAAGAAACAAGAGTTAGCGTGCTGCCTTTGACACTGAAGTTGTTTTCTGTTGCTACGTGTTTCATGTGAGGACACTGAGTTCATCATACATGTAGATGCAGAGAGACAGAGGTCGAGAATTAACAATTTGGGACTTTCCTGGCTATACTATATGTTGTGGACAGGTTGAATTGGCTGATGGATTTCTGGACAGAATGGCATCTAGCACAGTTAACTTGCATGTGTTTGACATATTATTGTGCACCATATTTCCTGTGAGATTAGTGAATGACATTTTCTGTTTACTGGTTAACCGACAGCAGTTAGACAGCACTATTCAGTTGGGATTTAAATTGCTGGTTGATTGGCTGATGCCAGGCTTGTAGCGCCTGGCTGACTGGGCACAGAATAAAACGTTTTCCACCATTTGTCCCAGAAGCTGGATTACTCGCAGGCTAATCGATCGACAAATCGACTGGTTCTTCGTAAGGCTGAGTGGATGGCTCAGATATACGCAGGCTGGTGCTACAAACAAATATCACTCCTCATCAGCATTAATGTCAACACGTATAAGATTTCTGACTTAGTCCACCTGGTAATTATAAAGAGTCACTTCTTTAGTGAAACGAGGTGACATGACAGCTGCCACAACAGTGGTTGGTAGAGATGAAGAGTGAGGGAAGTACTGCAGGGGGAAATTAACAGAGTGGAAACGACTTAAAGTAGGGGTGAGAAGTAGAAAAGGACGAAGGGGAGCGATGGAGCGAGAAAGAGTGGGGTGTTAAGTATGCGTGCATTAGTGTGAGGGAGAAGGCTAGAGAGAGAGAGGGAGGGATGTTGACGATGAGGCACTGAGGTAATTCTCTCTCTCTCTCTCAATCAGTAGATTGTCTCCTTGCATCAAAATAGCATTATCACTCTGCTCCTGACATATCTGTCTTCATGGTATGTCCACCCACATGCACATGCGCATTTATATTTTTCCAGAGGAATATTGCTGCATGAATGGACGCAAAAAGCAGAGTCAATGTGGGATGGATTTTACAGACTTTGATTTATCATAGCTTCTCATTATCATATCTAAATTTAAAGGCAAGGACAAAAACTGAACATTTCCTTAAATACTGCTTAGCTACCCAACTGTCTGAGATAGGACACTAATGAAAATTCAGCAATGAAATTCATGAAAAATGGCTAAATGGCTGAATTTAAAAAAGCAAGCTTCTAGATGACTTTAACAGTCCCTTACATAGGCCAAAAAAACATCAACAAAAAACAAAACTGTAATATATATTCTGATCATGCCAGGCAAATATATCTACATCTACACGCTCTCGTGAAATGTGGCTATGCAACATTCGGTCCATCCCATGGAAATATCTGATTTGCTTTGGAGAGTGATGGCTCAGTCTGTTATAAATAGTTCTTCCTAAAAGCTAAAAAACACTATTTGCTATTGATTAGCTGTCAGCACATGTTAAAGTTCACTGTCGCTGGTCACACAGTCTGTGCTGGTAGGCTGAACCACAGACAGACAGAGATGGAGAAAGCAAGTAAGACAGAGAGAGAAAGAGAGAGTGGTGCTAAATGAAAACATGAGCTTTATCTTCATCTGTGTTTTCTCTGACGCTATTTTGTAACACATATTCCATGAATGTGCACAAACAAAAACATGCCAACCCCTATTATGTAGTGAGATATTATATAATTACACAAATAGACAAACAAAAATTTTAAAAAGCAGATATGTGAGTATTTTAATATAATTGTGATTATTAGCATTACTATCCCATCCATCCATTTTATTCAGCTTATCCAAGGGTCACAGTTGGGACTGGAGCCTATCCCAGGTGTCACGTGACAGGAAGGCTACATCCTTTATCATTATTTTAAAACTCAACTAAGCCAAAGGCATGTTTAGACATTTTTTTTTACGCTTTAGACTTTTAACATATTCTTACTATCTCGACACACAAAGTGCGAAAATATTACCACTGCTGCTATAGCTTAAAACATCTTTTTGGCTTTGTAGAAGGTTAAGTCTATCTTTTCGCTCTCTGTGCCGTGGTAAGGGTCTTTGCAGCTACTTTAGTGACAAGTAGAAACTGTACAGGTGCTTACATAAGAATGCTCCTACTCAAACAAGCTCAGCCCAGTTCAGACAAATTCTCCTGTGGAGCAACGCAGTGCCTGTAAATAAAAGTGATAGTACTGGACAGCTTCCAGGTGTTCTTGTGTGTGTGTGTGTGTGTGTGTGTGTGTGTGTGTGTGTGTGTGTGTGTGTGTGTGTGTGTGTGTGTGTGTGTGTGTTTGTGAGACGGCATCAGAAAATGGCTGGCTGTGGTCACAAAGGAACGAATATGGTCATAGTATTTAAGCAATGCTTATTTGATACTAATAGGTCAAATTGTGACCAGAAAATATCCGGATTATAAGGCGCACTGTCTATGAACGGGTCTGTTTTCATACATAAGGCGCATTAAGCTAAACAAAACAGTTAGATAAGTCAAACTTTACTCAACTCATTCTTCTTGCTTCCTCCACTTCCGTACCATTTATTCATACATGTTGAATTCTCTCGCAGCTGCTCTATTCCCATGTTGTTGCAGTATATTAATGACTAACCTTGTATTGTGGATGGAATATCTCAGTTGTTCTCCTGACTGAAGTTTGACCCATTTACAGCATCCTGCCATGTGATTGCATTTGTCCATAACCATGGGGGGAACCCTCACGTTAACTTTTATCAAGTGGAAAAAAGTTAGCGTTCATCCTCCATCTTCACTGTGTTTATGTTATGCTAACAAAGCTGTACCGCTAGCAATCACATAGCACAAGTCACTGCTGTTTAGATTTCTGTTTTCATTTATGTTGGAAGTGATAGCAGAGCTGTACGTTTTAATGTTTTCATTAATATCTGTCTGAACATGGTATATCATGTTTAGGTGGAAACTAGCAAGCTAACTTCCTGCTAACTTCTAACTCAGTTAAATTGAATAAATTCAGTTTTCATGGTTGCCGGGATGTTAAACTTGAGTGTTACGCCTGGTAAAGCAGCAGCACTGATCATTTTATTAAAGATGAAAGAATAAAGAGTTTTTAGCTCTCAGTAATTCTCAGTGTTCGTTTGACTTTGGGACCTGAAGCGGATGGAATTTAGGACCCAGGTTACTCTGCGAGGCTCCTGACTACGGTAGCCATAATGCAAGAATCCATCAAGCGGTGCAGCTTCATAGCTTACCAAAGTCATACTAAAACATTTTTTAAAAAGATTTTTGAGCACTATGTACCACATAAAATCCGTTTGAGGTCAGTAAGTACAACCAGAATTCATACATAAGGCGCACTGTTGATTTGTGAGAAAATTAAAGGATTTTAAGTGCACCTTATACAGGGAGTGCAGAATTATTAGGCAAATGAGTATTTTGTCCACATCATCCTCTTCATGCATGTTGTCTTACTCCAAGCTGTATAGGCTCGAAAGCCTACTACCAATTAAGCATATTAGGTGATGTGCATCTCTGTAATGAGAAGGGGTGTGGTCTAATGACATCAACACCCTATATCAGGTGTGCATAATTATTAGGCAACGTCCTTTCCTTTGGCAAAATGGGTCAAAAGAAGGACTTGACAGGCTCAGAAAAGTCAAAAATAGTGAGATATCTTGCAGAGGGATGCAGCAGTCTCAAAATTGCAAAGCTTCTGAAGCGTGATCATCGAACAATCAAGCGTTTCATTCAAAATAGTCAACAGGGTCGCAAGAAGCGTGTGGAAAAACCAAGGCGCAAAATAACTGCCCATGAACTGAGAAAAGTCAAGCGTGCAGCTGCCAAGATGCCACTTGCCACCAGTTTGGCCATATTTCAGAGCTGCAACATCACTGGAGTGCCCAAAAGCACAAGGTGTGCAATACTCAGAGACATGGCCAAGGTAAGAAAGGCTGAAAGACGACCACCACTGAACAAGACACACAAGCTGAAACGTCAAGACTGGGCCAAGAAATATCTCAAGACTGTTTTTTTTAAGGTTTTATGGACTGATGAAATGAGAGTGAGTCTTGATGGGCCAGATGGATGGGCCCGTGGCTGGATTGGTAAAGGGCAGTGTCATGGTCTGGGTGGGCACCTGCAGGTCTCCGACAGCGGCCCCTCCTCCTTTGGGCGGAGTTCGGTTGCTCCTCCCTGGCTGACCACCTGTGAGCAATCATGCCAGCAGTATATCAGACCTGCGCTCTCAACCATTCATCGCCTGAGTATCTGCTATCCCCATGTCAGTCGAGTGGAGCATCATAACTCTGTCAGACGCTGTGTGATGTCTTACTTGTCTTTCTTGTCCTCAGAGGTAGCACCTGGAGTGGAGATCTTGTCTCCCTCACTCCCGCCTTCCTGGACCTGGGCTGCCTGCTGCTAACACGACGTGGCCTGCCGGCCCACCACTCACTTGCCTGCCTCCCCACGCTTCGACCGCTTCCGGGCTTCCGCCCCACCTGTCACCTCCACCTGAAACCAAGTAAGGCAACTCAATTCAACTGTGGAGGATCGTTGATTGTCTGCTGGATCCCACTGACCGTGATCTCCTCTTATTCCAGTGCCCCGGCCCCTGCCTAGTCCTGTTTCTACCTCCCCGCTGCCTCTGCTGTTCAGCCGTCTCCTAGAGGTGTCTAGGTCGCCCTCTTTATCGTAAATAATCCTACGCGCCACGAGTGTGGTGGCGCCGCTTTGCTTTTGCTTTTGTTTGCCTGTGGGCGGAAATAAATCATTTGTTCCCTACCGTCTCGCTTCCGGGTTGGTTTCTGCACCTGTGTCCATCTTTGTTCCCTCGTGCCGCTGGGCCGTGACAGGCAGAGAGCTCCAGTCCGACTCAGACGCCAGCAAGCTGGAGGTGGAGTACTGGTTTGGGCTGGTATCATCAAAGATGAGCTTGTGGGGCCTTTTCGGGTTGAGGATGGAGTCAAGCTCAACTCCCAGTTTCTGGAAGACACCTTCTTCAAGCAGTGGTACAGGAAGAAGTCTGTATCCTTCAAGAAAAACATGATTTTCATGCAGGACAATGCTCCAACACACGCGTCCAAGTACTCCACAGCGTGGCTGGCAAGAAAGGGTATAAAAGAAGAAAAACTAATGACATGGCCACCTTGTTCACCTGATCTGAACCCCATTGAGAACCTGTGGTCCATCATCAAATCTGAGATTTACAAGGAGGGAAAACAGTACACCTCTCTGAACAGTATCTGGGAGGCTGTGGTTGCTGCTGCATGCAATGTTGATGGTGAACAGATCAAAACACTGACAGTATCCATGGATGGCAGGCTTTTGAGTGTCCTTGCAAAGAAAGGTGGCTATATTGGTCGCTGATTTGTTTTTGTTTTGTTTTTGAATGTCAGAAATGTATATTTGTGAATGTGGAGATGTTATATTGGTTTCACTGGTAAAAATAAATAATTGAAATGGGTATATATTTGTTTTTTGTTAAGTTGCCTAATAATTATGCACAGTAATAGTCACCTGCACACACAGATATCCCCCTAAAATAGCTAAAACTAAAAACAAACTAAAAACTACTTCCAAAAACATTCAGCTTTGATATTAATGAGTTTTTTGGGTTCATTGAGAACACGGTTGTTGTTCAATAATAAAATTATTCCTCAAAAATACAACCTGCCTAATAATTCTGCACTCCCTGTAGTCCGAAAAATATGGTACACCAAATTCTGGCCCAGCAATTTGAACGTAACATCAGATATCAAGAATTATCAGATCAGGAAATCTTCTGGTGTCCTTCTCCTTCCTCCCTATGTTGTACTATTTTTGTTTTTCTTTTCTTTCCCTTAACTCCCCAGCTGGTTGCAGCAGATGATTCCTTTGTCTGAGCTCGGTTCTGCTAGTGTTATCCTGCTATTAAACGGGACTTTTCCTTCTCGCGTTTGCCTTTTTCTTGGAGATAATCTAATTGTTAGAGTTTCCCCCCTAATATTGTAGGGTCTTTGTCTTCAATTAAAGACTGCCTTAACTTAGCTATTGTTGTGAATTGGTGCTATATGAATTAATTTGAATTGAATGTAGCTCATCTGCTACAAGGTTTAATGAGCTGTATGTTTGGAGATGCTCTTTTGCAATCTGTGGTTGCATACTGTTGGTATCCTTTCTGCTCAAAGTAGTTTGGCCATTCTCAACTAACCTCTGACATGAAAAAAACACTTTCTCCCAGAAAACTGTTTATATAATGTGTGTAATGTTAATATAAAGTAAACAGTCTCTGTGAACGGTGTCTGCCTATTATTTTCTTATTTTCAACATTGCTTACAGGACATCTGGTGCCCAGCTAAGTACAACAGTTTACATGGGTCACAGGTGGCTTAAGAGCTGGGTGGTCAGAGAGAATCAGGAGCATTTAACACACACATATTTTTAGCTGAAGGTCAACCCATGCCCATGCCTCGAGCAAAGGTATTTGCAGTTCTCTTAGAGACACCAGATGGTTTGTATTTCTCACATTCACCACCACTGGGTTTACCTAAAATACATTTATAATAACTTATAATAAATGCCACTTCACTAAAAGGTCCATCAGTGACATATACCATTTCAATTATTATTATGTTTGTATAAAGAGCTATTACATATAAAAACAGCAACAACACCTGTTACTTAAAAGTAGTGGATTATGCTTCTTAATAACTCACTGGAGAAAGTAATTAGTTGCACTACTCATTACATTACTTTCACATTATTCCATAAAATGACTTGAAATGCATTGTCCCATAATTACAAGTTAAGGATAGCATGCTAGGGTTTGCTAGGGACAGGGTCGGCATACACTCAGCTTTAAAATCACTGAGTTTTTCACTAGCTCACATGCCATGCAAATAACCGAAGAACCTTTGTAATGTGAGTAAGAACATAACTGTAACTGTAATGTGTTACATTACTGTGTTACTGTGAAGGCCCTTAACACGTATGCCCACAAACAAAGATGAGCAGCTCTGCCAATGTTTTGTTGCTGCGAAAAACAAACATTGCCAGAGAACATAATCCAGGCAGCAGTTACATTTCTAACAAAAATCAGAAGACAAAACAAGTTAAGAACCCAGAAATGTGAATGAAAGTCAGACAGGGTTTAATGAGACAGCTCGTATCAACTCTAACTCCCACTCTATGCATTTTACTCTTTGTAAATTACTGACTGATTTCACAGCCAAAAATTCATTATTATTTAGAATTTTTGGCTGTGAAGTCAGTGAATCCACAAGAAACAACTGCTCGGCGTGGGGCCAGCATCGTGCACCGTTTGCATTTTTACTGAAAAATTGCTCTCCACAAAATAGTCGATCATTTCGAACACCGATGTGCCGTCTATCACCATGTCATTAATTGAAAGTATTACCCACAGATATGCGTAAAATCTCGAGGACTGTAATTTTCTGTTTGGCAACACATGATCAAATGGGATTCACATTTTTTTAAGGAGTCTCTTCCATGATTTTCAGACATAGTTTGCAAATAGGACTATATTTACAGCAATCCTGGCTGCTCCATGAGGCTGCAATTAAGCCCAGCAGGGCTTTGAACTGCTGGGCTTAATTACCCAGTGGTTTTTGAGACAATAACATTTTGAGATAATAATTTTGACTCGCCAAAATACAGACATTGACAACAGTCTTATTTTTAACTATATGTAGAAAGTGTATTAGCTAATTATAATGCATGCTACAATAGCTCACATGGTTAGAAACATCCTTTGGGCAAAACGGTGTATGTATGCACATGCCAAAGTAATTATGTTTTAAGCTTTTATTGCAATCCATGCATAGTTACACTCTCATAAAGGATGTAGCCTATTACTTACTGGCAGTTCTTTTATCAATGTATCTTATATACAGTATTTTATATTCAAGAGCATCATCATGCATATCCACACTTGCTTTGAGTTTATCCCCAATCAACCTGATTTGCACCGACACATATTGGGACGTTTGGCAACAAGAGACATTTTATCTGGGAGGATAGATAAGACACTCAGTTTGGTAAAAACAGGAAGTACAGTCAAGAATATGTTTTTAAGAGGCTGGGAAATTCATGGATAAACCAACCATTATCGTATATGCTTGAATGCAGTAGACTGTATGTGCATGCATATATGGATTCATACTTGTGAAATTTGGGTGTGAATGTTCAGGCATGCATGAATATTTGTGCTCACAATTGGCCTCAAGTAGAAGCCAAGAGTCACATGAGTCTGCAAGTCATTATAATGGACCATCTGCATATATTCACGGTTTTTCATTCTAAAATAGGACACAGCCTGTACTGACATGTTATGAAAATATAGCAGAATTTGATTGACTGAATACAGTTATATCGTGTAAATACAATTTGAGAATGAGATTGTACTTATTAGTCTGTGATAGAGGAAGTCATGATGCTAACTTTTAGGGTGCAAATGTAAGCCAACTCTCAACATTTGGCTCTTAGAAGATCTGATATTTTCTCATCAGTCTCAGTCATTGAACACTTTTTACTTACTGAATAGCAACATTGTATTCTGCCAAAACATTTAGAGGACTATTAGCTAATTTTGCCACTGTTGTTTGTCTTGTAAGTCAATTAGATTTCTTGTATGTTTCACTGCTATTGTAAAGTATTACAATAAAATATGATACTGCACTTATGACTTCGATAAGGCCTCTAAAACTAAACAGCAAAACTATTTCTGCTCCAGTTTCATAACCGTCTAGGAAAGAGCAACAGATAGGTAAAGAATCCCTATCCCTGCTGTTCTCTAATGACTATATATTAAATGAACACATGAAGATAGATGTGCCTATCAATAATAACTCCAATATGGCTAATCTAAATTAAATGCACTTAACTAAAATTCAGTTTTCTTCAGTCGTGCAGCGAAATAAGCATTCAATATATTATCATTGTATTTCACTGACTTCATCTGAGGTAAATGCACTCTGTGCAAAAGGCCACTGAGATAATAATAATACTAGTGGGGAAAAAACTGGCTACATACATTTTGCTTTCTTTTTTTGGATAAGTAAACTGACAGAAATTATGAGAAACAGAAAATTACAAAAATTGCTCACATTATGTCCTCTGAACAGGTGGCTAATTGCAAAATGAATTGGCTTGAAAACCCCACTCTCCCAGGTACCTGGTTTATTGATGATAGAGACCTTGCAGTTTGACTATATAAGACAAATGTGAAGTATTACTTTTATTATTTGCTTATGAATATCTTTGACTGATTATGTTTTGTGCATATGTCAGGTGAGATATTAGTTTGCAGGGGGCTGGCAGCAGCCCCTGCCTAACTGCTGGTCGGTGGGAATGTTTAAACAGCTCTGACTAATCTGGCATCCCTGAAGGTAACAGGAAAAAGCTCAGCTGCAGTAATCAGCTGATTTGGTGCACACCACGAAGGTAAAAGCCAGTCCAGCTGTTTCTGCTTTCTTTCATTCTGGCTCATGCCCGTTGGTGTCTGCATGCTATTTTGTTGGTTTCATTTAGTTTATGCTCCACAACACGCTGCATCTTGCCATGCCCAGACACCCACACTTTCAACACGGATCCCTCTAATGACACTGGTAAACACATGGCATTTTTACATTTGTCTGACTTTTGCTGTGCTGTACTCCAGTATTTTTTGGATGCAATACTAAACTTTGAAAGCTGCATCATTTATTTTAAAGCTTTAGTGACCTTTTTTTTTTCTATTTTGCAGATTCTAAAATATATATTTACTATTGCATTATTATTATAAATGTACCAAGCAGTGTATGGGTAATTAAATCATCTCCTGGTTCAACATCAGAATAATGTACACATAATACATGATTCTGAAAAGGTCCATTCTGCCTATTTTTTATTTCAGGTACATTAAGTATAATTTATATACTTTTCATATGTTGAGGAACCAGGAACCATAGTGATAGATTTAGCTATACCAAGTGATTTTTTCACTCGTACCTACTCGGCTCAATTCGACTGGGTTTCAATTGTTTTCCATTACAATCAAGTATCACCTAATGTGTGTGGGGTTGTTATAGCAACATAGTTGAACATCCTGTGATGTCATTTATATGCAACACTAACGTCACAACAATGAAGGACGTCAAGGCGATGGTATACCTGCTGCTTGGTGTATAGCTTTTTGTCAGATTCAGGGACCACAGTGTTGGGTTTCTTTGTGAAGCCATTTCCTTCGTTGCCAGGTATGCTCTCATGACTCACTGAGTGACGCCACTGCCTAGCCAGTTGGTGGCAGTCTGTTGACGTTGCATTTTAGTGTCAGATCGCTTGGAACTCCGGCAGAGTAGGTACTAAAAAGGTACCTGATGCTAGGTACTACCACCTAATGGAAAACTATAAAAACAGAGTCGAGCTGTTCTGAGCCGACCTGAGTAGGTACTAATAGAAAAGGGGTAGAAGTGTTGCAAAAAAGCCTGGCCCCTTGGAGCAAAATATGCATAAATGAGGAGTGGCACAAGACTTTTGAACAGTACTATATAACCTTCAATATTTGCACCTATGATGGTCAGCATTTGTTTTTCCACAAACAAATATTTGTTTTGTTTTTGTTATTGTTTGCTGGACTGAAATAATTAAAGGTAGGAGAGTGCCCACCAGAAGTGCTCTTATGCAAGGCTAATAAATTTTACTTCTCCACTTAGTCTGCTCTATATTTTATTCAGTGGGCCAAAAGTAATCAAATCAAGCAAATGTTCTGTAAATTCAGTGTCTATGCAGTCACTATGTGTCATTCTCTGCCACAACGTTGCTCTGTTACAGGCATGTTTTATTTATGCATACAAATTTAGCTGCTGACTGTAAATGCAAAAAAAATCTAAGAGTAAAAAAGAGTAAAAATAATTATATTTGGTGGGAGGTTCCCACTCAGCAAACAGTAAGCTAAGCACAACATGCAGAAAAGAAATCAGAGGGTGATAAAGGTCAGAAAGTGAACGAATACCAAACAATTAGTCTCATATGTAAAGGCCTTTATGCAAAGTAAGAATCCTTCAAAAAGCCATTTGCCTCAGCTTCATACACCACTGATTCTCAGGTTTTGTAAAAGGAAAGCTCCACAAATAAATTTCCATGAATGTTTATCTATAGCTCATCTGATCATGAGTGGAAAAAATGTGGATGTGAGTACCGCTGCAAAATGTTTTAAAAGTCAGCTTGAGTTTCCAGTGAGGCTGCTTTTAGTGAGGTAAAAAATGTTAGTAAATTTTAGTTTTTGGCAGGAATAAAAATGAGAGTAGTGAACATTAGAAGTTGTGGAACTGACTCAGCAAAAACTGTTTTGTTGTTCTCCAAGACAGAGAGGTAAAGAATGATTTATAGTCTGAGCATTCAGAGAGCAACACAAATTAGTAAAACATTTTTCATATGAAAGGGAAAAGAAACTGGAAAACAAAAAACAAAAAACAAAAAAAACCAGCATGAGCAGTAAGAACCTACTTTGTTTTTAAATCGATATGACAAGGCTGGTTTAAAGAAAATCTTTTAAAACAATGCAGGGAGAAGGAAATATATTATGCATATACTAAACATTAACCAAGAGGGTACAGCAACAAAACTGCAATTTCCACCAACAGTATCTAATTCAGATAAATGGGCAGCATAACCAGAAGTTAGCTCCTGTTTGAGAGTTTTCACACATTGAAGCAGTAGCCTGTCTTTTTTTAATAATCAAAATTTGTTCTCTACTCTAAGAGCCAAAAACACATCAAATAGTATTTTTCATAAAGGCTTGTGTCTACATAATATTCTGAGATAGTAAAATGATAACAGAGAGCAGCTAACCAGAAGTTCTTTATGTATATAAACCCTAAGTCTTGCTTCAACTAAAAAGGAATTATAATTTTTTTTCATGTACAAATACAACAAAAATTCAAAAGAAATGCATTTGTTAGCCAAGCATGATTTCTTTGGAAGGATTGCCTGAAGAAAGACTCTTCTCTATAAAAGGAATATGGCGGCATGACTCAATTTTGTAATGTTGCATTTGTACAAATCAAGACTTCTGGATCAATGACCATAATGCACAGCACCATGTTTGGTGAAAACGCACCACAGCATATCAGCAACATACAAACGGTCAAGTTTTGTACCTTGTAGCCACAAAAATTGGGCACCTAGCAGTCAGAGACAAGCTTGAACTCCTCTGTATACCAAAGTAGTAGGTAATCTGTCCAACAGCTAAAGCTTGGCCGAAATTGGGTTCATGCAATTAGACAATAAACAGAAGCACGCCAGCAAATCTACAGCAGAATGACTGAAAAAAAAAAAAAAAATCAATTGCAAAGTCCAGACCTCAACCCAACTGAAATGCCATGGTAGGACCTTAAGAAAACTGTGCATAAATGAATGCCTGCAAACTTGCCTGAAGCAATATATTAAAGACGAATGAACCAAAATTCCTCCACAGCAATGTGAGAGACTTATAAAGGTTGTACAGAAGATTATTTCAAGATATAACTGCTAAAAAATTGTTCATTCAGTATATATATTCATAACAACGTCCCTTCCCCCCTTCATCATCTCACCACATGCTGGCATGTCCTTTTACTCACTTTGCTCACTTGGCTTCTGCCTGGCAGCCTCCTCTCTTCTCTCTGACGGCACAGAAAGAGACCAAAAATTATTTTATTTACTCTAAGGTTCCTTTGTATTCAATTAAAAGATGCAAATTACATGTGATATTATTACAGCTGGAGTCTTGAAAAAGTGTCAGGTAATACTGTGACCCTCACTGAGTAATTTAAGACATCTGCATGTACACACCTTATTTCACAGTCCCATTTGTCAGCTGTCATGTGCAATACAACCTACTGACATTGTTCAACGTCACAACAAGTCATGAATACTCAGACAATCCATGCACCGCAGTGTGTATCTGCTGTCAACAGTATAACATGAAAGAAAATGTCAGATATGAACAGCTGCAGAAATGGCATTGCCACACTTTATATTATATATAATATAAAGTATATATATATATATAAAGTATATATAAAGTATATATATATATATAAAGTATATGTGTATATATATATATATATATACATATATATACATATATTAGGGGTGCAACGATACACAAAATTCAGTTCGGTTCGGTTTAATACTTTGGTGTCACGGTTCGATATTTTTTCGATACAAAAAAAATGTTCATGCCTTTTTAATTTGTCATTTATTAAAATTATAAATATATATTTTAACTCAAAAGTACAGTTTTTAAATTTAATGTTGCTGAAACAAAAGTAATTAAAAAAATAAATATATCTCAGGGCTCTCAAAATTTCAAAATCCCTGGTAGCCCTTCGGGCAGGGACTCTTCAGTTTTTGGTAGCCCAAAATAAATGTAAGTAGCCCGAATAAAAAAGAGAGCAATTTTTTGATTGATGTTTTGTTTCCTTTACAATATTATACATTAAAGTATAATATTGTAAAGGAAACAAAACATTAATCAAAAAATTGTTGAAAAACAAATTACAACATTGTATAAAAATTACAATCATCAACTCAAATACTTGGTTCTAATTGAACAGAAATTTCTATGAACTTGTAAGAACTGTGTAGGACATGAATCAGTCTGTGTCAGATCCTGAATTTGAAATTTCCGCTGAAGTCACGGGTAAGAGACAAGTGACTCAGCTTTTTTTGTGATGGCTTTTTAAATTAACCAACTTTAAAAAGGCTCAAAATGTCAAAAGACGCTCAATTAAACAAATATTGCATCTGTTTGATTTAACATTTGTCGTAACTGCATTTAGTTTGTCACACTATATATGGCAAATAGAACGTCCTGATAACACCACACCTCAGTTGTATTGCAGTGCTAGATGCTCACATTGACACACTGTACATTACTGGAGGCATCTTGCAGACTTTTTAACAGCTCACCTTTCTTTTGCAGCATCTACAGTAATTATGTTTTTTTGCAGCATCTACAGTAATGATGTTTTTGCTGTGTTGCTAAATGATTTAATGCTGGGTTTTTGGTCCCAGTTGGCTTCATCTTCTGAGTTATATTCATTCATATTTCCTTCTATTTGCAGAGTAATGAGTATATGTGGTGACAACTTTAGTCATTCCCATGGCTAAGCTCTCAGTGTTTGCAGCTTACTGGTGCTTATATATTTCTTTCACTGAAGTTAACACAGATATTTCTAATCATCATGTTTTTGCAGTAGAACTATGTTGTCAGTGATTGTCTGACTTTGGCATGCATTGGGGTGGACTGTGGGCTACCCACACTAAGTAGAGAGGGACCTACAATGGGTGACCCACTGCCCATTACCACTACCAAATGGTACTGTAAAGACCATGGATTAGAATTTTGTTTAAACAAAAATAAGAAAAAAATCATTTCAGCTACTCTCTTATTCACAAAGGGTTGCCACAGCTAGTAGTGCCACATATTTAATATTTAAATATATTTAAAACAGAAAAACAAAACTCAGATCCTACCAAACAAATTAATCTAAGTTAGAAAATGGAATATGGCCTAAAAACATTCACTTCTTGAGTTCTTTTACAATATGTCAACATGATCCAGATTAACTTCCACTGTGTTATCCCTTGTTTTGTGTGTCTACACAGACGCATAGTAGTTTTGCCCATTGTGGCCCGTGTATGTGTTTTCTATGTGGGTTGCCCACCGAAAGGGAGGTAAAGCTACTGTAGGTCCTGGGGCAACCCTCAAAAGGGCCAAACTGTGATCATTCCCATTGACATATTGCTAGGCTACATGGGCCCCACCTGGGTTTCAGTAGGCAAACCCAAAGGGCAATAACTGTTGTTGTTCCTTTGTTGGCACATCCACTTGGAGCCTGTGTGGGGTAATTTTCTCAAAAGTCCCATAATTCACTCACAGGTACCCACTGTGGGCCCACTAAAGCATGTTTGCTGGGATATGGCCATTGTTGCTCAACTGCAAAAAAGACTCTAAAGAATGAAGTTCATTAGAACTAAGTTTTGTGTTTTGGTTAATGCCACTTCCTTTTGATGTTTGACTTTCACTTTGCATAATGATTTAAGGCAGCATAAAAAAATACATTTGGTTTTATTTTTTATTGGTTTATTTATTTTCTCCTATTTGGCTTTACTTGAGTGGGCAACACAGGCCCACAAAGCGGAAGTAGAGGAATTTTTTTTAAAAAAAATACGCTGCAGGTTTAAAAATATGGCTGCACAGCATGAATTGTGAAGATGGACGCTCTGCTGGTGTAGTGCAACGTTTAGGAGGTAAACACCCTGAGGCAGGAAGCAGAGGGAAACATTTGTTTCATGGCCCTTACTTATGCCATGACTTACGCACACCAATAACATTTCTAAAGCACCCCTGACTGATGAAATAAACTTACAACCAGAGAATGTGCCCGCTATCTCTCCGATAGAGTCACATGGACTTGTTCACATAAGATTCAAGAAAGATGAGTCACTGTTTACCCTTCTTCCAGTACGGATAAAGGTTTAAAAAGAACTGATTTGTGGTGACAGCAAAGGGAACAAGTAGAAAGTAGAAAGAGACCAAGGTCCAGAGAAGAAGGTCTAACAGCTTGTTGAAAATGGGTGAACTGTGCGTTATATCAAAGCCTAAAGAGTAGATTCACATGGTCCTAGGTTCTATAAGCCTTTCCACCATCCATGCAGTGGCATATGGAATGTATGTAGGTTAGCTGTCAAGACACTGACAGATGGCAGGGGTGATGTCAGGGGTGACCACGAAATCATGTAATATGAAGGTAATATGAAGGACAAAAGAAGGAATTCATAACACATGCTAAAACAAGGATTAATACGTAGAACATACAGAACAAATACAATTTAAATGAAATGTGTTCTACTGAACTTATTGAAATGACATTTTGAAAAAGTTACATTAATTCTATCATTTAAAATATAGATTTATTTAATAAAATCTATGCTTACTAATTAAGGAAAAAAAACTTCATAGGCTTTTTCCTGAGTTTTTTTTTTATAGAAGCATGAATGCATTTCTAAAATTACAATACATTTTCACATGAAGCTGGAAAAGAGTGTGGTGGTTTTTATTTATATAATTTACATCTGATGCGGTCAGTAGCTTAGCCCTACTTAGTAGCTAGCTGCTATTGTGTGTGTGTGTGTGTGTGTGTGTGTGTGTGTGTGTGTGTGTGTGTGTGTGTGCATGAGTAAGCAAGAAGGAAATAATACTGAATACAATTTGCAAAGGAACACAACAAATAGAAATGCCTCCACAGTAGCTTAGCCCTACTTAGTAGCTAGCTGCTATTGTGTGTGTGTGTGTGTGTGTGTGTGTGTGTGTGTGTGTGTGTGTGTGTGTGTGTGTGTGTGTGTGTGTGTGTGTGTGTGTGTGTGTGCATGAGTAAGCAAGAAGGAAATAATACTGAATACAATTTGCAAAGGAACACAACAAATAGAAATGCCTCCACATGAGCGCAATTAAACAACCAACATTGAATTATGCTTTTGTAGCAAAAGTATTAGCAGGACTATTAGCCAGAGGAAGAAGTCTACATGACTTTAAATTAGGGTTCATTGTTGGGGCAAGGATTGAAAGAGCTTCAAAGAACAGTAACTGAAACATTTAGATCTACGGGAATGGGTAAATTGTCTTCCGGTAAATGACAGTGTCTCTAGAGGACTTGCTCAGATTGTGTCTGCTGCAACATTAGCTGTTGATCACATGAGGAATCATCTTTTGGTTACCAACTCATACATAACCTGTCACCTTTTACTTACTTAAGTTAGATTTACTTTGAGCATTCCTGTTAAAAAGGACTTTTTGCTGGTGCTGTAGATACACTGTTCCTACTGCATCAAATCAATAATTGGAACAAGTCTGATCTTTTTAAATATTCTAGCTAAGTACAGCAGGATTGTATTCTTTCTAACTAGGCTATAACACAGCACATTTGTACGTCTCATAAATGTGATAATCCTCATACTTAAAGTGTCAAGAGCTGAGGGAGGTTTAAGAGCTCGATAAAATATAAAGCACCCCCCCTTTTTTCCCCACTGTTTTCTCCATGATGTCTGCTGTAGTAGAAGATGAACAAAATACCTTTGGCAGGAAACACTGTAAAAAAGCAGAATCTTAAAGCCTACCTCTCCCAATTCAGCAACCCCAGAAAGATAAATGAAGTATAAGTTTAATCTTTCCGCGTAGAGAGGTATGACTGAAAAGATCAAATTTTCCATTCTTTAAGATGCACTAGAGCATCTATGACCAAAAAAAGAAACTAAAATTGAAACCACACACCAGACCAAACTTCAAGCCCTTTGACATGTTCTAAAGCTCTCCACTACAGAAACCCAGACTGATTTTAACTGTGGTCCAGTCCTTCTCTTTGCTTGAATCTCTTTTAGCTGAAGTTTCTCATTTCTTTGGCGAAGGAAAACTGCCTACAGCTGAATGCTCCTGACTGCACTTTGCAATCTCACGTTAACAAGGCAGTGTGGGAGGTCACTCTCTCATCTTCCTGATAGTGGGAAGGGCCAGCAGCTTCAAAGGGAGGAAGTAACATACACTAACATGCACTTACAACCACAGCAACAACCAAGACATAGAACAGCACAGCTCAGGTTACAAGACATAAAGAAGGACTGTGACCTCATTCTCAAAGATGAATTGTGAAGAATGTTCGCCATAAGATAAAAAAATCCTTTCGAAAAAAAAAACATTTAAAGTTTCTCTTTCTTACTATATATATCTGAGTTGTACTAAATAATAGCAAATACAAGACACATGCACAGCAAATAACAAGCATAAAACACATATAAAAACAAATATTGATTACAAATATTCAATAATAGCAAATGTCATCTGCAGTCTCATGTTACATCTACTGAATTAAAATTCTCATACCGAGTGATAACAAGTCAAATGTTTCCCTGCAGCTCTTCCAGAAAGTAAATAAAGCAATGCCCCAGGGGGAATAAAGGTTTTCAGCCTACTGCAAACCTCCTACTCTCAGGCTGAAATAGAAACATAGGGATCCTATTTTACCAAAAATATGCTGCAGGCTAAAGAAGCTAAAAAGCATAGTTTGCTTTTCTTTGTAAATGATAAAAAAAAAACGTCAGAGACTGACCAGATTGAGTTTTCTCTAGATATAGAGCGATAAGGGGGATAGGCTTAAGTGCAGTAAGGTCAAGGTCATGAGTTCTTCTCTGAATAACAAAATGAAATTCATCACTGATAGATACATTCATCTACATGACCAGAGAGTCAAAAGTTACAATGGCCCTTATAAGTTAACGCACAAGCTGGTTTAACAGTGATTAAACATTTCTGAAAATTCTGCACATACTGGCAGTGAAGATTGTTCTTTGATCTAATCAGTTGCCCCGGTCCCTGCTGTGACGGGTTGAAACAAGTCCAGCTCACACAGTCCTGCTTTCATTTTGAAATATTGTCGCAGAACATGCACCTAAGCATTACGAAGCACTAAGATGGATTTGAAGCACATTTGTAGATTGAAAAGAAGGACTATAGAGAATAACACTGGATAATCAGTTTGCTACACACACACACAGAGCCTCAGGCTTACATAAAATAAATAAATAAATACAACAAACCCGGCCAACTTCACTTTTCTTCCATGACTCAGCCTAGTCTGAAATGGACAGACAATTCTCACATGTAAAAATTGGGGCTTTTAGCCAACTACCAAAGCACCGGGCGGACTGTTGTAATGGGCTTCCTCATTACACTGAGGTGACTCTGACTGTGTTTGAGCAGTAATCATCACTCTACAGCAATCGCCTCTGCCCAACTGCCTCAGGTTCATTAAAGCTGGTGTCCACTTAGAGGATTGAGACACCTTGATCAATCAACAGGAAAAGGTGCCACACATTCTCGCATATTTCCACACTGTCTTTCTGCCTCATTTCTTATCCCTTAGTTCATGATTGTAGTACTCATTACCATGCACCAAGCCACTCTTTTTGAATCCAATGACACTTACGGAGCTCCATAATAAAAAGCATATCATGATTCTTTTGGGATCTCATTAAAATTCAACTTTGTTTGGCCATCACTAACTAGATAAATACTGTTATTGTCCTGCCGCTGTTATAAAACTGTGTCCTTTAACATCAGTAGCCTATCAGTGTCGTCAGTATTAACCATATAGAGACAGCGGTACTCTTTTAATCTGCATTGGGAGGTTGGGAAGATGCTATATTATGTTTGTAAGTTTGTAAGAACATGTTTTTGGGGCGACCGTGGCTCAGGGGGTTGGGAAGCGTATCTGTAACCAGAAGGTCGCCGGTTTGATCCCCGAGCTCTCTGTCCTGGTCGTTGTGTCCTCGTGCAAGACACTTTACCCTACTGCCTACTGGTGTTGGCCAGAGGGGCCGATGGCGGGATATGGCAGCCTCGCTTCTGTCAGTCTGCCCCAGGGCAGCTGTGGCTACAACCGTAGCTTGCCTCTACCAGTGTGTGAATGTGAGAGTGAATGAATAGTGGCATTGTAAAGCGCTATATAAATCCAATCCATTATTATTAGTCTCTGGTTAACTTTAGACTAAAAACTACTGAGGTAGAGGAAAAACCTTTACTAACAATGACTGGATATAGTGCCACCGTTCTTTTAGTTGTATATACCATGTGCAGACCTTTAGCTTTTTTCTTTATTTTGCTTTAGTGTACAGTGTCTAAATTGGGGAAAAACATCTCACTGTTCCACAATTTCCGGACAGTACAGGCATATGTGTTTTGTCACTTTTGTTGGATTTTTACTCTATTTCACTTGTTTTCCGCTGACCCTGCCCATGGACTGCAGGTAGCTGTTAGCTTGTAGCTAAATATTGGTTTGTGTGTACGTGGTCACTGTGAGAAATTGATTTTGTGTTTTGGGGAGTGCTCTCGAGCCTCAAATGATGCATTTTAGGGTTATTAAATGCAATCTCACCTAATCCTGTGGAGTTTGGGATTTTTGTAAACACCACAAATTAACATTACACTGCAAGTATGAGCTGCTATATGTCAACTTGCACATGTGCAAGTTGACATATGGCTATAAGTGGCTATAAGCAAGATATTGGCTTTTTCAGTGACACCTTGGTAATTCTTCTCTTCTGTATCCCAACCTTTACTTTGTGTTATTGCTTTGCACCTTTCTAGCATTTTTTTAAATGAACATTTTCTTATCAGTCGCCAGTCTTGTCCCCTGTCATTTCAGTCTTGCTCATGCTTAATGCTGGGCCTTCTGCAAAGAAGTTTCTCCTTTGACAGTCAGTTATCAGACTGTGGCAGAGAGTTGTTACACAAACAAGCTGTGTAACAGAAAGTACTGTATATTTTCTGTTCTGATAGGAGGACAAAGCTCTAGAGAAGGCATTTGCCTTATTACTAGAAAGTGAAGAAGGGCTCAGTTGTCAAATAGCATGCTATATTGCTTCACAAGAAGCCCAAGAATGCAGTCTGAATCTCTGTATGTCTCAGACTGTACATATCTGACATGCAATCTGCAAGATATGTCATGTTACAATAAAAAATAAAGCCTTCTAAATGGCTTGGTACAGCTTTGCATAAAATACTGAGAGTGGAAAATGGAACAATAAGCTTGAAATGCAAAAAATAAAAAATAAAAAAATAAAAAAATAAATACAGAATGTTTAAACAAAAAAGGTTTGGTCACTTAATAAAGTTGTTCCCTAATACAAATAAAAAAAAGGAAAAAAAAAAGAAAAAAAATGAAATGCAGATTAGCAACACAGTAGTATACATTTATGCCAGATGAACAATACACTGAAGAAAATCTTTTTAGTTCTGTTTTATCGATTTATTTAAAGGAGTGTCAGTTGTTGGTGTCACAGTTTTTTGAGGATTGAGGTTCTTGGTTCAGAAATATTTTTGATTCATAAACAACAAAAGTGGAATCAGATTCACAGCTCAATTTGTATGTGAATCAGTAAATATGGAAACCTTATGACTTACGACTGTCAAATTTAACACATAGCAACAGTCAACGTAGAGCACCCCTTTAACGGCTAGTGTGTCATGTTTGATATTGAGTTTTTGAGGCTTTATTCCCCCTGAAAAACCTCAATAAATTGCAAAATACATTTTAAAGCAACAAATTACGAGAAATGAATAATGTAGCTAATATGATGCATTACATGATAAATTAAATAAATAAAAACTCAATAAATTCTGATAAATTACGACTCATATTTACAAAATAATATTTAATATATCTTTTTTAATTCGACAGAAGGTTCAATAAATCTTCCATCAAAAAAAAAACACCTGAATTTTTTGGCAAATGAAAAATAGTAAAGCTGTTTGTCATTAAATTAAACTTTATGCAGTTACATTTAAATACGAGCTGTTCCCACACATCACTAAAATCAGGTCCAGGCATTGTCCCTTTCTTCCATGCAGCACTCAGCAGGTCATAGTCTGCATCAGATGTATTTGCAGCATTGGAAATATTCATTTTTGTACATGCAAGAGCTGTTGCACTGGTAGGGTGCACCACTTGCTCTCTGTAAATTTTCCAGACAATTACCTGTGCTATTCTCATAAGGGCTCAACTGGTCATTACACAGACCGTCTATTAGGGAGTTGGTAAGGCAAAATCAGTGCTCGCTCTTGGTAGTATCTACTAAAATCCAGCAATGCAGTGCGAGTCTGAAAGCAGCTTCACTTTCAAAGATTTTGTAGATTAGTTTGATATAAACAAAATTTCTTGAAGAAAAGGAATTTCCTAACTGGAAAAGAGCAGTGCTGTCATTTCACTCTAAAAATATATCCTGGCCTCAAACACCTGGATTAGCTTCTTTATCTCTCTGAGAGACTATTGTGATTGTGAGCTAAAGAACATACAACCAATGCTTTAAAGAAAAAAAAGAAAAACAGATGGAATAGTGGGGGACCCACTTGCCTGTGGAGATGGTGGGAACAATTGTAATTAAGGGAATGCAGAGGTGTCTTTTGTTTTGCCTTTTTGTTTTACTCCTTGACAGTCGATCTCTCATGGCGGCATGCATAATTGCTATGAGTGATTGCGTGAGGGCAGGGAATTGATCTAGAGAGTGATTTGTGATCCCATTATTCTGCTCTGCTTCTTTTTGTCCCTTCTGTGTCTTTCCCTCTCACTCTATTTTTAAATCTTTTGCCTATCTCTGAATATCTTTGGTTGCTTGTCCCCATGGTACAATTTTTGCATACTTTTCTTTGTAACATAGAAATCACACAATAATATATTAGCTGTGGTGTTACACGGAGCCAAAAATATAGCAGCCAAATGTGGCACATATAACAAATGGATACAGGTTTACATCTACAAATTTTCTTGTTGGTGTGTACAAATAGCCAATAGCCTCATTTACATTTGTTTTAAAATACGTACAATGCATGCAAATAAAATTTATCAGAGCATATTAAAAAAAAAATAGAGTAGCTAATACATATATGTGTATTCAAACAATTCAAACAGTTCATCTAAAATTGATCAAAAAACAGAAATAAAATGATTGAAATTGTGTGTAGTTAACAAATGCAACATATCTCAACTGCCTTTAGTCAGAATAGTAGATTTTATTTGTGTTCATTAATTTATTAGTAGATGGTGAAAAAAAAGACAATGGGATGAAAATAGAAGAGAACTGAGAAAGAAAGGGCATGAAGACCCGTCAAAACACTCACACTGCAATAATACTATGAGAACAAGGTCTGTTCTGTTTTAGTTTCTGTCTAATTTTTACACTTTTTTATCTAAACTGGGTTAAGTTAAATCAAATATCCATCTATCCATCTTCTTGAGGTTGTAAGTAGTTGAGACTGACAGTTGTTGGGTGAGAGACATGTTACACCCTGACAGTTTGCCAGTCTACATTAAACAGATCACTGTATTATCTGAGTTCAGGATCTGACATGAAATTAGTTTTGTGGCATACAAGGCCCATAGTAGTCGCTCAATGTTTTTACTACATTCAAAGACCAGGCAAGGCCATCTACTGTATTTAATTTCCCCAGGCAATGTCAAGGAATATTAAAGGAAGAGCAATAAAATTGGTAAATAAAACACCAAAGTGAGAGTGATACTTTCAAAACAAGGTAAATGAGAAACTCTAAATACATACTCTAACACAGATAGTAACAACTTGAAGAGTTAAGCACAGAAAATCCATGAATACATGAGTTTTTGGGAAAGTCATAACATTTGAGGAAGTAAATCAAACAAATAACGTGTCCCAGGAGTCTGATCTGCTAAAATCCACCTTTCCAAGTCTTTTCTAGATAACCAACACATCTCAGAGTCCATTTACATTCTAAATAATGTAAGGCTGTTTATTAAAATCACTTGAAAGCTAAGGTTTGCATGTTTAATAATGCACAGAATTATCACACTGATACTGACATTACAAGTTTAAGACCTCAAGGCGACAGCCACAGTTTGTATTTTACATTTGAAAGGGGGAAAATTTTACTCTGATCTAAGAATTGAAAAAGTTCCAACTTTCAGTCAGCTCACAATATGTGCAAAAGAGAAAACTAGAACATTTCCCATCTCACATTATTTAACCCAAAGTCAAATTAGATTCATTTCTCTTTCCACTTGACTGCCTTTCGTCCTTCCAGTACCTTGATCAAAGACATACTTTACATGCTCGGTCCAATATCCTTTTTCAAGACCTGACCACCTCCTCCATGCATTAATCTGTCCTCTCACTTTTTACCCTTTTCTTCCTTTTGTTTTGACCATGTACATAATGTCTCTCCTGTTGGTGGTCTTTCACGCTCTCTCTTAATCCTTTGACCTTCTGTGCCTCCTGCAGGCCAGCTTGCACATGCCTGCCTGCTCTTTGGCTGCAGGATTAGACTCCATGCTGAGTTAAGCAGATGAAGGAGAACTGGACATATGTCTGGTCTGACTTACTTTGAAGACACACATTCATTGAACTGATTTTATTCTTTTGGAAAGTCAAAAATAGAGTTTGGTCATGATCATATTTATTCTTAAACACACTCTGAACTAAATTGGAACTGGAGTAGTCATCCAGGCTTCTTGAAGGACATTCAAAGCTCATCTTTGGATGATGGCTGCCTTTTGTTCTATTCTCTGTCAAGATGATGCCACGTTTCTTCATTAATATTGAGGTCTGGCCTGTGGGGAGACAAATCCATCACCAATAATGTGCATCATGTGCAATCATTAATATCCTGAATGAAGTCCTTACCACTTTTCCCAGATGGTATTGCATGATGGATGAAAATCTGATTATACTTTTCTGTTCCATCAACATTCCATCAATTGTGAGAAGATCCCCAGTTCCACTGACTGAAATACAACCATTTATCCATAGGTTAGTGTTAACTGGTTTTAATACCACATTGCTTTTCACTATTATGCGGATGATATCCAGATCTATTTTGAGTTAAACGATGATCTTGCTCTGTCTTTGAATAGCTTTCGAGAATGCATGTGTGAGGTCAAGAAATGGCTTTTGGCAAATACTCTTATCCTTAATGATAAGAAAACTGAAATTATGATTTTTGGTAGTAATGCCCTTCGTGCCAAACTTCGGGATGCCTTTGGTTTTCTCACTAGTTCTTTCTCTGACACTGTTAGGAATCTGGGTGTCTTATTTGACAGCTCATTTAAACTTGATAAACAAGTGTCTGCTGTTGTCAGATCCAGTTTTTACCAGCTTCGCCTTATTTCTAAGGCCAGGCGCTATATCCCGTATAAAGACCTAGAAAAGCTCATCCACGCCTTTGTAACGTCAAGGCTTGATTACTGCAATTCACTTTATTGTGGTTTCCACTCTTCCCTTTTACATAGATTACAGACAGTTCAGAATGCTGCAGCACGCATTCTAACTAAAACCAAGAAGTTTGCCCACATTACTCCTGTCCTTGCTGATCTGCACTGGTTGCCTGTCAAATATCGTATTCAATTTAAAATTTTGTTGTTTACTTTTAAAATTACCAATAACACTGCACCAAGCTATCTTAAGGAACTTTTAAACCCATATGCTCCTGCTAGGGCTTTAAGGTCATCCTCACAGTTACTGTTGGTTCAGCCCAGATCTCGACTGAAATCTAGAGGTGATCGATCGTTTGCTCTAGTTGCACCGGAGCTGTGGAACAATCTCCCGATTGGCATCCGGGCGTCTGATTCTATTCATTCTTTTAAATCACGGCTAAAAACATATCTTTTTAAACTTGCCTAGCTCAAGATGTTTGCACAGTGATGTATATAAAGAATGCTTTAAGGTTTTATTATTTTAATTGTTTATAATGAAACTATTGAAAACATTTAATTTAACCATGGGAGTAGGGATTTCATTATTGATTAAGCTGTAGATTAGTTCCACCAAATGCAGACAAAAGAAGAAGAAAAAAGTATATTACTATAGAACACTGAAGAAAAAGGGAACATTCATATATACATTTTCTGTTCTTGAGTTCTTGAAACAACTGATAGGAACAGCTGCCTTTTAATTTTCTGGTTAATTTCCTAGTAACAGTACAGAAAGTACAGTAGAGAAAAAAATGTAGCAGATAGTAGTATTTGTGTTAGATTACTGGCTGTGAAATTGTATTTGACATCTGAACCATACAGACTTATTGTCCTGGAATTATTGATGATCTCATAAAATTGCCTCTTGCTGTTATTTTGCTGTAAACCGGGGTGATTGGGGTCTTTTTCCAGCTCCTTCCCTGCTAGCCTATTGATTCATTTGACTGTTCTGATGCATCAGTAATTTATAGATGCCAGGAAAATGGTTTAATATCTGTGCAGTCAGTGAAACCTATCAGGAAGGGGTGTAGTGGTGCATCAAAACTTATTTTTTTCCCCCCCAAACTGACAATCATAGGGTTGGGGTTTTTTTAGGAAAAATTCATCAACTTTAAAGATGAGAGAATATATTCGATGCCTTGCAAAGTGTACTCCAAATTACTTGGACACCTGCTAAGAAAGCAAAAATACAAACTTAACAGCTGATGTATGCACAGTCAAAAATCACTGTAGACCCAAAGGACCCTACACAACACGCTTGTCTGTGTTCTCGTTTTATTTTATTCACACTGTTTGCTTTGGTTACACTGTTGTCCAGTTTGCAGTGTACATCCGACCGCTGCTAAAATAGGGAAGGCATGATTAGATGATGCTCGCCGGCTGCAGAAACCAGCCTTCCCTGACACCACTGCTCTACTCCTCCCCTACAGCCGAGCCACCAAACAGACCCCGCCACAGTCACCTTCTACCTTCACCTTCTAGATTCCATGAATAAGAGTTATACCTAAACAAATCGGTTACACCAGAAATTTGAAATAACAAAAACATTCACTTCCTTTTTTTCCATGTTCACTTATTTACTACTGCTATATTCCACATTTTTTTTTTTTTTTTTTTTTTACACAATTTTGTATTCACTAGATCACCTTTGGAATTTGTGTTGATGTGTGGGGCTGCAGCCTCAGGTCTATATTTTTGAATGGTAATTATGAGATAGTAAGGCTGTGCTTTATGATATGACAAAATATATCAGATGATGATATTAAAACATCTCTCATTTCATGATATTTATTCATGTTTCATATTAAGCACTTGTGTGACTGACTGTCACTATGTGATAGTGCCACGTAAAGCCCATATTTATTTCATTTAAATGTAAAAAAAAGAAATACTGCTTTGACGTGGTGAATAACCCATCAATGATCACAACAAAGATTTGACCCCCAGTATGCAATTAAACTACATTCAATGTAGAATGCAATGTCGTTAAAATGCTTCTTATTCCCTCTCAATGCTGATAATGAAATTGGAATTGCTGAATTCCTATCAGTTTCCATCCCTAATCAATATGTCTTATGTGGCAATTAATCTAAATGCAGTGTAGCACAATTTACCAAAATTCGCACTGTGCATCATTTAATGTGAAACAGCAAAGTGATGATGTCTAAAATCTCATTCTCTTGTCTACAAAGCAGAGAGCATATCTGACTTCTTTCAAATGTGTTCATCTTTATTAATGATGTAGTTATTCAAGTGCTTCAGTGGAGACTCTGGAGATTTTGCAGGAAGGAAGTTGCAACTGTATGTGGGGCGAGTTTGGGGGGTAGGACAAATGAATCTCAACCAGTGTTGCAGCATCTGAGAATCCATGATTGCAAAAGCACACATATGCAAATGAATGTTAGAGCACATGCTCACAAATCTTTGCACATAATCCAATGACTGCTTGCATGTAGATTTCCAGGCTGAAAAATATACCCTTGTATTCTCATCCACAAATGCAGAAAAATTGCTGGTTTTATCTGGTGCTCCTGCTTGTTGATGCTGCCTTTACTTCTTATTTAATGACATGTGTATTTTTGGAAGTTGTTCAGCAGTTACCCGTACGAGGACCTTTTGACGAATCCAAGTCAAAACTAGAGAAGTGGAAATGTCAGTTACATCATTGATTTATTGGATGCTACAAAATAAACAGGAAAACCTGCACACACATGCACACAGAAGCTATTTGTGGCAATCTTGACAGATATACACCTATTTCCAGAGTTTAATTACCATCGACTCAGATGGAGAAAAACATCTTGTAACACTGGGTTAGACAAAAATGGGCTTTCTCGGTTGAGGTAAAACGGCTAACATATAAGCAACAACATAAGCATCTACTGCTGTTGTCAATATTTTATTTCAAATTAGTTTGAGCAAAAGTAACATAAACTTTAAATTCATATTTTCTTTTTTGTTTAAATGCATCACTGGCTAAAAGAAATAGCATTGACTTTAAAAATACGACTGTCACTTGGTATCAGCTTCAACCCGGCAACCAGGCGACTTTAAAGTAATCTGTACATTATGAAAGAGCCGCTGTGGAGGGAAGAAGCAGACAGAGTAAATTCTGCATGGTGTAAGATCTCTCACATGAGCACGTATTTCTTGCAAAAAGATAAACATGTGTTTTTCACTTGTAGGTCACCAGTTTAGGATTTTTGTTCGCCATCTACATTTGGACAGAGCAATATTTTATACACACAAGTACCTCATTTAAGCAAAGATTTATTTATGTGATTATTGAAGTAACATCCTTTATTTTGTTCCCCTTAGTTGTATCTGATGGCACAACTTCATAACTTGAGAAAAATGGGATTAATAGAACCCACTGATTTTCTGGTGCCTCAAATAATGGAAGCAGTGCTATAGATAAGCCAGTCAAATTATACAGTCAGCTTTTCTTTGTCTGTGCTCTTCATTGTTCGTCTGATGGCGACAACGGCCATTTGCAGTGTTGCAAATTGCAGTGTTCACAGCATCTTTCTGATTTCTGTAAGTGGCAAAAATAAATCTGTTTTCGCAATTCAAACCGACAAAAGTTTTATTTTTTAAGTTAAAATCCAAGTGCGTTAATCCATTGCCAGATAATTTTGCCGCACAGGTGGACATTGTGTATTTGGTTCTATAGCTTACACTGCTAGATGTTGATTTATTAAGTTGAACACTTAATAAAATAAAGTAAGGACACACCAGTGGCTACATAGTTGTTAATTTAGACAGTAGCTCTGGATGGCCTTCAGAGTTGGAATGCCTCACACGATCTTTCAGCAAATCTGTGAAGCAGAGAGACGCAGGCATGACCATGGTTTTAATTGCGTATTTATTTGTTTATTTCCTGCACGGCATTCAAAAAATTGTGTAGGAGTTCATCTCCAGTTTCAATTTTAGTCAGCTGTAAGACCCTGAGGACAATATTCCATTCACTCTGTGGAAAAGGTTACTGCACTGTTGACCCTGCATTAATGAAGACTTGTGTGTGCAGAGGCTCTGCACAGCTGCTCTGCAAGATGACCTAGTTGTGAATCCTTCATGCTCGATGTGAAACCTCATGTTCAGTTCAGTGTCACAGATATGAATGTGTCGGTTTTGATTTTTTGTCATTGTTGGAAAAAAATGTGTCTGTTTCATAAAATGGTCTATGACTAATTTCCACAGCATTTAGTCTTTATCCCTTTAATATTTGTGGCAAGATTTGACAGGCGAGTAATACATTATATTATTATGATTTTTAGCCTGCACATGTTTCCTAACTTTAACAACATTTCATTTCAGCCTATAAAGGAAGAGAGCCATGTATGCGAGGACTGTGGTTACTAGTTGAAACAGGAAAGGTACATTCACAGATCAACTTATGGATTTAAAGTAAACCATATTCACACTGGTTGGTCCTGTTAATATTTGCCTAGGTACACTGGAGGTTTATGACACACCATACAACAATAGTGAAACATGTGTGTATTTTATGCCCTTTTATAAAAAAAAAAAATAACTGGTTTATTTTTTCTTTTTTTCTTTTTTTTTTCTTTTTTTTTCTTTTTTTTTTTTTTGGAAGTGACATCAGAAACAGCAGCATGTGACATCACGTGATGGCGGAGCTTCAGTTCATCCTTTGTCATCCTTTTTTTTTTTTTTTTAATAGGACAGGGGGAAAGAATGAAAGAAAGAGGGGGAGAGGAAGAAAGAAAACCAAAGGGGAGAAGAGACGGTGAGAAGGGGGGGAAGAGAGAAAAAAAAAAAAAACTCCTGGGTCACCTGTATGGAGAGAAAGAAAAACAAAAAAAACAGGGGAGACAGCAAACAACAAAGAGCAACATAATAATAAAAAAAAAAAGCACCATCACAATAAACTAGCTAGTCATAGATATCAATAGTTACTAAATAATAAACGATATTGTGCAGCACGCAAGATAGACAGCGCACAGTGTGCTTTGAGGCAGCAGCCAAGAAAGCTGTAGTCCGCATCTGTGAATACCCATGTGTACACCTGTGTGCATACCTGTGTGGATCAGCATGCTTGCATTCCAAAGGTTTCTCCATGTAATGATCTGCTAGAGAGTGTGGGGAGCCACAGCCCTGTCCTCTATGGTATCAAGCAGGTATGGAGGAGATCAAACCTCCAGACATCCAGAGGCCCCCAGAACACAAGAGACCAAGGAAGACCCACAGAGGGGCAGCCGCGCCACTGTCCCAGTAAGAGCTAAGGAGAGTCCCAGATGAGAGCTCATTCAGCAGCCGCGGAGCAGAAGCCAGGGGGAGTTGCAGTGACGCGCCCGTGAGCTCCGCCGGCAGCCAGCTGTGCCTGAGTGACCGAGCCCCAGGCCGAGAGGCCGGGGGCACCCCACCTCCAAAGTGGCCCGAGCGAGCCCCAATAAGCGGCCGCCAAGGAGTGAGCCGGTGTGTACCCGGACGCCCCCTGGTTTATTTTTTCTGATATAACAGGCTACGAGAAGTGTAGCCAAATATAACCAAATATAATGTGCAACTGTATGTTGTTGAAAATGCTGAAAAATTTATATGAAGAAAAGTTCCTGTATTTTTCTTGTGTCTGAGGAAATAACAAGACCCAGATGCAAAATACACCTGCGGAAAGGTGCTGTGACTGTGCTATTCATAGTCTGTGCTCATTGTGCATTTGATGAAGGCCTAGATTGTTTGAATTAATGTGCACAGGTGTAGGTGTTTGTGAAATCAGCGTTATTTCTTCATCCCTGAAGAAAATTGAGTTACCCATGATATTATGTCTCATAAGAAAGTTCAGGAGAGCTTAAAGGAATACTAAAGCTCAACCAGTCTACATTTGAATAGCTTTGGAAGCGTATCCTGAAGGCTTTTTTACAAATCAGCGTTATTCGTTATCAAGCTGTTATTAAACATTTTGAAAATAAAGCAGAAATTTTGAGATTTAAGTCAAAATGCTATTTTATCCTAATAACATTTTGAGAATAAAGTTGCATATGACTTGCAAGAAACAAAGTATCAGATACAGTATGGGATAAAGTAAAAATCCTTGATTTTTTTTTTGTTTGTTTGTTTTTTCTAATTGCATCGCTTCATCACTGTCAACTGAGTGCGAAACAATCTAACAATCTGTAATTCAAACGTACCCTTTATTTGCACTCTGACCTTTTCAAAGGTCAGTCTGGTTTATTGTGTTTGCAGTCTCTCCTACCGAGGGTCCTGACTAAATGCTGCATGTAATTACTTGTTAAATGCATTTAAGTATGCGTGCCCTTCGCTATAGTAACTTTTAGAAATGACTAATGGTGACTAACGGTAACATGAGGCGTTGTGTATTGTACTTGCATGTTTTTCTTTTAATGTGTGTGCCTCAATGAGTGTAATTTATCTCTTGTGCTTACACAGCCCCGTTAGCCGATAGCAGCATTCAGCATTATAAAGCAAATGCGAGCTCACTTTTCAGCTGACCTGGCATAACATTGTGTCCTGCCTGTTTTGCTGCTCTGTCCTTGTCTCTGAAAAGACATTAAAACCATCTACTAACTGTGTGTGCATCATTTCCCTCCATGGGCACCTGTTAGCTGACCAGGTTATTACTGACCAGAGATTACTTCACAAGTCAAACATAGCTACACCAGCTAATAGTATACCTTCATCATTTAAAACACAGTAATTCTGGCGTACGTGCAATGTGTTCAATATGCAGTGACTTTTTTTATACCAAACTCTATCAATTATCTTTAAGTGTATGATTAAATTATAACTATTTATTGCATCATTACAAAACCAGTCTTCCCTCCCTATAAAATTTCCAGTGCATGTCAATGTACTTGAAGGCACAGCTGCTCTGGATGCAAATATCTATTAAATATTTAGATTTTTGATCAGCAACAGAGGGACCTGTTGGTTTGCCAAAATATTTGCATTCAGCCAGGTGTCCTTGAGGATCTCCAAAATGCTTCCAGCCAACTTCCAGCCAAATGACACATAATAGGTTTTTGTGATATGTTGTCAAATTGTTACATTTTGTATCATTAAGAGTGTCTAACTACTCATAAAGTGAATCATTCTGAATAAATGTTGCTTTATATTCCATTCTTTATCTTTTTTAACAATTTCAAAGCAGTTCATTTTAATCCCTTTCCTCTTTGAAGTTATTTTTATATCTGTGCCCCTTCACAGGGGGCCAGAGATTTGGTCACTTTCCCCCAGCAGTACCTTTAGACACACTGGCAAGTCAATGTCTTGCTCAAGGACACTAAGTGTAAGCTGATATATGGCAGAGGGGCAGGTTTCAGTGGTGCTCCGTGTCCTCTATTGTAAGGACACTATAAACTTTCCACAGACAACAATGTCCTAATATGCTTGGATTAAGCAGCTGAGTCAGATAACATATGGTTATACCCTCTCCCACTTGTACATATAAAATATATAAGTAGGACAGGCAAGTATAACGCATTAGAAATAACAGCAGATGAGGGTTGTGCTGAAATAGATGGCCATCTGAAGAACCCTCTGGCCATGGGAAACAGACTTTCTGCCTGGTTAAAGTAAATCCTCTGACTTTGGGCCAATCTGTCATCTTGCATAGTGCCTCCTGTTTTGGCTCAGTATCAAACTTTCTCTCTTTTTGCCCACTTACTCCCCCATTTTTTTGCTACTGTCTGCAGGGTCTGTGTCTTTTTAGAATATATATCTCTTCATTGCGGCTATTTTTTAATGTGAAAACACAGCATATTGCTGGTATCCACGAGTTTTCAAATTTACTGTTTCACAAAAAAAAAAATTTAAATAAAGTAAAGCGCATTATTATTTTTTGATTGAGATGTCAAAATACAGTTACTGACTTGCATTACTGAACAGAATAATTAGTTTTACTAGTTCTTATGTTTGATTAATTTCAGATTTCAAAAATTCAGTGTGTTCTTGAGTTAGTATATAAAAATGTGATATTAGTTTATTGCTTAATATTGTCTAAAAACACAATTTTTAGTTATAAGCTAAGCTGTAAGTTATTGACAGACATCTAAAATGTTTTTTTCAAAAGTAATAAATCCATCAAGCCAGTATTTTATATAAAATAGTACACCAAGTTGTATAAAAATAGTACAACCTTTTTCCCCTCCACATTTTGAGCATTTTCTACTTGTCAGAAAGACAAAACTGCTTGTGTGAAGAAACAGAAATAGAGTCAATTACCAAGATATACTGTCTAAATTTGGACTCTACTCTCCAAAGGGAATGAATTGGCGGGTCCCATGAGTAAGAAAACATCTGCCAGCCAAAACACAGGGTGGGGGGTGAGTTTCTCCTCTGGCCATGGAAATACAGTACTCAGGCTACAGGTCTGACACAGAGCTATACTGCTGAGGGCTCATCCCTGATGTTTCAAAGTCATAGCCATTTCTGATCTTGGTAGGCTTATCTTTCTTCTACAAGGTTGAATATCCTCAATAAATTTTGTTATTTAGCTAAAAAAAAATTGTGTGTGGTTAAGCAAAGTTGGTTGCTGACAAATAGATACAAACTATCATGAGCATCATATGACTTTATACATGACTGGAAAGAAAAGAGTGGAAACAGGTATGAAAATTTTCAGTATTTGCAATAGCTTTACACTAACATATCAAGTGGTTCCTCTCTGTGCTACATGAAACATCTGCTTACCTAAAAATTGTGCCGAGCTTTTATTTCCTGTTTTGCTTACATGTGGATTTGTGGCGTGATTAAAAACCCTGCAAGAACTGCACACAGTATGGCCTACGGATGTCCTCGTTTCCCTCTGTCCTAACATATTTGGGACAGAGATTTCAATCTTGGAATAACTGTTTTGATTTAGTGTGTGTGATTGAACCATTCTTAGAAAAAGGCATAAAATTAGCTAAGCAATCATATATGTATATATACAGTTTAATTTTTATGCCAACAATGTCTTGTGTGTTTGTATCTTTTCTGTGTCATGGACTATTTTTGTAAATAAAGCTTTGAAAAAAGACATATATGGATGCTGAGGCATATTTAAGCCACAGAGAGCTTCAGTATCTGTTTGCATACATCCTGCATATTCATCCTGTTGCTTCCTAATTAACATCCATTTCCCGGCCTCCCACATGCACAAGCCATAAAAGGACTACCACCGCTATATTTGATATATGAGTTCCTACATTTGTGCAACCAAAAAAAAAAGAATATTGCAAAAAAGTTTCTTGTAATTTAATTCAGAAAGGTAATATCTCATGTATTCATTGATGTAAAGTGGAATATTTCAAGCCTGCATCAAAATGGCAATAAAGCAGCTTGTGGCACTGCTAAGATAGTATTGAGGCCCAGATTGGTTTAATTTTGACCTGTAGCTTGTCTGTGTTTTTGGGGCCAGGTATCTTCCTCTTGACACCACTCCATAGTGCCAGCCTGAACCCTGCACAGTAATAACATGATAAGCAAATTATCTTGTAGTAGGTTTGGGCACTAGGCAGGTAGTACTACTGGAAACTACTACTCCATAAAGCTTGTCAGCAGATGAAAGCATGAAGTGCTCTAAACTCTCCTGCTAGACATTTTTACTGACTTTGGACTTGATAAAACACAGTGTTCAAACCAACACTGGCAGATGGACTGGCATCCCAAAATCACCACAGACTGTGAAAACTTCAAGGCAGAATGGAATATCCTAACAATGAGAATTATTCAACTTTTGATTTTTATGGGCTATAAGCCATCATGAAAAAGAATTTAAAAAAAATGTAAAAAAAAAAGAAAATCGGAAATATTTCACTTTGGATGGTCATCAAGGAAGCATGTCCATCTATATCTAGGAGAGCAATCCTTGCTTTGTGTCCTTACTTTGTGACCATGCCGTCATGTCACTGGTTTATTTAAATCTTTTAGAGGTCAGTCCAAAAAACAAAAAGACAGATGGCGGAAAAATCCATTGACATTTAGATGTAATCATTTAAAATCAAATGTGCAGATCCACAGAGCTTAAAGAACAAAAGAAATAAAAGTGAAACTGACCAAATCCTTGTAGTCTGACCGGTGTATTTAAGCAGAGATGCGTTTTGCAGATGGGGAAAAAGACTTTGTATCAGATTGTACAAGCTATGCTCCATTTGCATAACCTTTAATTCAATGTTTGCAGGAGGGGGGAAATGGCGAGAAGGGGATTTTGTCTCTTATCCCTTCATCTTCACAATCTGTGATTTAATTAGCAACATAAAGTTAGATGTAAAAAGTGGGTTGCTTGACCTAATTTAATATGTTAAGCACAAATAGGGTGAAAAACATCTTTCAGCCAGAGAATGAAAAGAGCACAGGTCAGCACTGTTTCACTTTTAAGTACAAGGAAATAATATTAAGACAGGTGAGTTATAATGAGAGCAAGTAGGACTGATGAAAGTTTATTTATTTATTGAAAAATTGAACTAACACTGCATATTACTTTATGTTTGTAATACTGCATAGCTGCAGTATTAGTAGTGTTGTAGCGGTTAGTATTGTTTTACAGTAATAAGCTCCTGCATTTGAATCCACTGGCCTGATTGGGCCTTTCTGCATGAGGTTTGCATGTTCTTTCTGTGCATGTGTTAATCTCTCCGGGTACTCGGGCTTGTTCCTGGCATGTTAGGTCAACTGCCTATTCTAAATTGGTCATAGGTGTCAATGTGAGTGTGAATGTTTCTCTGTCTTTGTGCATTAGACCTGTCCAAAGGTGTACCCCACCTTTCGCCCTGCGAGTGTAGTCTCCCTGTGACTCTGAACTGAATAAGTGGATAATTGTGCATGCTTAAATTAGGGTACTGTGGAACAAAAACTCCTAATTTTACAGTTTACAGATAGACAGCTTTTACTGTTGGATGTCACTTTCAGAACAAAATGCATGTTTTGACAAAATGAATCCCTATTTATGAAACTAACAATGCCTCTGTTAGTGTTCATTCTCCAGTTTGCCACAGAAAGAATACGTTTATTATGACAAAATGATCGATTTTAGTTTTTAATTTCTTTCTGCATCCTATAAATTGGCTTTTGTTCAACACACAGCCAGTTTCTCTTTTGGATTTTGGATCACAGCTTTGGAATTAAGCTTTTATAAAGATGTCAAGTCAGTGAGACCAACAAAATCATTAAGTGCATTTTATTTCTATTGCACATTTAAACATCTTTCCAGATCAGAAGGGGTTTTTTTAAGTTTTGAAATGGTAACAATGGGCAAAAAAATGACTGAAATCACAAAGAAAAATGTTTCACCTCCTGGTTTTGTTGTTGTTGTTTAGTTTTTTTTAACAATGCGCATGATTTGATATAAATGAGCCAAACAGTGGAATGTTTAAATTAGTGTTAGTCTAGGTGTTTCACTCCACACTCTAAACCTTCTCCCCTAAAAAATATGGGCAAACAATGATCCTTTGGATATTGTAAGATGTAGCCAGGCTGACAGAAGGGTACTCCTCCACCCATTAAGCTGCATCTGCCATCGAGGAACATCTGTATGTGAAATCAATGGGGACAGGCTGAGATCTCATAGATACCTCCCAGCATAAAATGCCACATTCATGTAAAGCATTTTCATCAACAGCAGCTATTTTTAGTGAGAATAATCCATCACCCCTGGTTGTGTTGGTGCTGAAAAAGGGGCATGACATCTGGGATTTCCGTATCAATCTATATCTAATATGGGTGTCACAATTTGAAAGTTTTGACAACAACTGTGATATCTGAAGATTGCAAAAATGATACGATATTAAAGATATGCATATACAATCCCACACCAGTACTCTTATACTACTCAGTGCTTCTCAGTGCTACATCCTTTCAGTAACTACTTTACTTCATGGCAGACTAAAGTATGGTGACTACAGTTAACGACATTCCTTTTTTTTCTGCACTTTGACTCCTATACATCCATAGACTGAGTCACAGAAAGAATTGCAGCTAGACTTTTTCACAAGTTGCCTTATTAAGGTCAAAAGTGACTTGAAGTCTTTTTAAAGTCTAGTCCTTCTGGATGTTTTAACATACGTTAAACACTGTGAATGAGCTCACTTGATATACCAGCTGTAACTACCACAAACGTTCTCAAAAACACAAAAGCAATAAATAAACTAAAATTAAGAATGAATTTCACTAATAATTTTCCCACATTTTTTAAAATAGATATTACCTCATTACTGGCTATGATAAGTGTTATTGGATGGTCTAGTATGTAAAAGACTGGTACATAAGATAAATACTGCTGTATACTAATGTGTTAAACATAGTGGATGCATGAATTTTAAATGTTTTAATAAGTGCCAGTATGAAATCTGCAACATATAAAAATTATGGTTGCTCTTTTAAATAAGCGCAGAATATCAATACATTAGAGACTGTGAAGATACAAATCTAAAAAGCAGTGGTATCAAAGTTAATATATTTTATATATATATTGTATGCAGGATGAACATATTCTTAGAGAATATTCAGGCTATAAACTGAAACAGCAGAGACCAGGGTATCCCCATGTGTTTTTCTTAATTGTGCCTCCAGCCGTCAGTACAGAAAACCTCAGGGTTCAAGCTCCGGCCCTGTCAGCAGGGCACCATAATCTTCACGGTGTGTCTCTGAAGCCTGGGGCTTTATCAGAGGAGGTATTAAACACAAACAGCTGGGAAAAGGTATCTCAAACTGAAGAGCCAAGTGGAAGATTATTCAGCATTAGGTGTCGTATATCTATTGGTGTATGAGTTCACACGCTGTAAGATGATGTGTTTCTGAAAATGCTTTGTGGCTCCCTAATGTTAGACTTTAAAAGGCCAGTCAGGATTTCTGAATCTCTTACTGACTGCTCTTGAGAAAGACTGTGGTTTGGTTTATGAATGCAGCTCTGGTATGACATGACTCTCACAGCATGTGTGGTGCTAAATGGGCTTTGGTTGTTCCACTAAACTGAAACTGTTGCACAAATTTAAGCTAGCTGAGATTTGCATTGATGATGTATTTCTGAGATGTGTGGTATGCACTTTTGTCACATTAGCACTACAGGTTCAAATAGTACAGCATGGATAAATGGTCAGGTGAAAAAGAATAATTATATAGTATAGTGCAGGAAACGACTTTATTCATTCATGCAAAAGCAAATTTCTTTACTAGAGATGGACCGACCCGATATTACGTATCGGTATCGGTCTGATACTGACGTAAATTACTGGATCGGATATCGGAGAGAAATAAAAAATGTAATCCAATCCATTAAATATCAAAAAAAGCACCTCACAAAACTTGCGACACGGCTTAACTCGACTCATAACCGTAGCACATCGGAGCAGTCTGCATCACATGATAGAGCGGCTGTGTGTATTTGTAGCCTCGCTACCAAACCAGCATTTCATCTCCGATGAAGTTATCCCAGAGAGAAGTAAAGCAAGTGCTTAAGTTCATCTCTGAATGTTTGTAAAGCATTCCCACGTTAAGCTTAACAACCGATATATGGAGCGACTGCCTCTTCTTGCTCCTACTTCAATCGTGAAACTGATTAATGATCAGCTGATCGGCTTTTCTGTCACGAGTCCGTCTCTCTTGTTTGTTTTTGGCCCACTTTGCGCCAGAAAGAGGAAACCAGCGGCTGAACAACAGCAGCACGTTTAACCTTGATAAGCTATAGTTAGAATTTATTTAATATTACTTTCTACACCAGGATCCTTTTCTATGCAGCTGACGGCTGGTAACTGTGCAGGGGCGGATCTAGCAAAGTTTAGCCAGGGGGGCCGATAGGGCATGAACAGGGAAAAGGGGGCACAAAGACATACTTTTCTTTCTTATTCTCATTTAAAATGTCTAGCTTTTAATGAATAATTATCTGAATCTTACAGCCAAAGTTTTAATCTTATGTAAAATATATATAAGTCCATTACTGTATATAGTAACTGTTAAGTCTAATATACCCTAGTAAGCTATACTACTTCTGTACCATCTGTGCAGTCTGCAATTCTGTTGAAGAAAGATGTTGAATCTTAATTATTCTTGAAAATTTTTTATCCAAGACATTTTTTTTTTATTTCTGTGAATTTTTCCCCACACTGCATCAAATTAAAGTTGATTACATCGATTAAGCATCATGAGGTGGAGGGTGGGGGGTGGTTCCCTATTGTTTTTTTTGCTGGGAGTTTGCAACACTATTACGGTAGTTAGGTTGCTTAATATTTCTGCTAAGTACTCTTTAAAATACCAGAATAGGAAGGATGGAGTAGGTTTAAGTTTATTAGATTGTTCAGTATTGCTGAATTATGAAATATTTTGGGTGCAGTGTATTTTTTACATACAGGTATAACAGAATAGCTTTAGTGTTGTTGTTTATTTAAACTTGAGTATGAACTTATACAAAATGCAGCAATATATTAAAAAAACAGTTTTATTGATTATCGGCAGATATCCAAATTTATGATATCGGTATCGGACATAAAAAAGTGGTATCGTGCAATCTCTAGTTAAAACAGAGTTTTTCCTTCGCACTGTCACCAAGTGTTTGCTCATAGGGGGTCATCTGATTGTTAGTGTTTTCTCTGTCTTATTTTACAGTCTTTACCATACAATATAAAGTATAAAGTGGAAGTACCAGCATATTCACCCCAAGGTCATACTGCTCTAGAATCTAATGCAGGGTTTGGGGTCATGGTCCTGGATTTTGCACCAAGGGATTTCAGTTTTTGGACTTTGAATTCTTATTTTTTAAATATTCTCTACTTGGCTCTTAATTTGTTGTTTACATTCTCATGTTGAATCTCCTTAGCATTTCTTTTTGCTTTATTCTCAGTCAAGTTCTAATTCCTTTGGTGTTTGAATTTTTTCTCAGTTTTTATGTATTAGTCATTTTTTTAAAATATACTCTTGGTTTAGTTTAGTTTTCTGTTTTCCTCATGTTCCTTCGTATCTTGTCTTCATGTGTTTTCCACTTAGGTTATTTTCTGTTTTATTTCAGCAGTCTTGTGCCTTGCTTTTAGTTTTACTTGTGTAATTCTTGTTCACTGAATTAGTTTCAGTTGTTTCCCAGGTGTCCCGGCTTCGCTTGTTAACCTTTGACTTTAAAACTTCAATTGGTTAGTGTTCTTTGCTAGAGTGTCTGCATTCTTTGCCTGTGTTCCTGCTGCATGTTTTCTGTATTTGGCCCTAGTATTTTGCATTTTCTTATTTGTCCCCTGAGGAACTTTTGCAATTCACCTGAATAAAGGTTAGTTTTTGTTATTTTATGTCTGACATGAGAGTCCTGGACATGGGGGTTTTGTCCTGCTCACCATGACAGTCTTCCTACCCTACAGACTGTGACACAGATAAATTGCAATAAAACCCAACAACTACGGACTCAGACTTTACAGGCCTCAGTTAGCATGTTAAAGTTCATTACAGTACAATTAGAAAGAGTGAAAAGGTAAAGCTTGTTTAGAAAAGTTGCCAAGAGAAAGCATTTTTTGTAGGTTTGCAAAGTTGATTTTGGAACACAGTAATCTGTGTTTGGTTTTCACCAAAGATGGCACCGTGGATTATAGTCAAACATCTCTACTTTGTCTCAGCACAAACGCCACATACCAACTGTCAGACTCGTGTTGCAGGGATGATGATTTGAGCCTCTTTTACAGCCACAGGATCTGGGCACCTTGCAGTCATGGAGTTGACCTCCTCGGTATACCAAAGTATTCTAGAAGCATATGTGAGGCAAATAATGTGGACACTATTGCAAAGGAACACAAAAGCATTGCAAAGAAAATGTATTATGAGCTAATGCACAAAATTTTGCTGTGATCATTCAGGGGATCTTTACAACATCAATAAAAAGTGTCAGACTATTTAATCAATTCAGGTACATTAGCAATTCCCATATACACCATGTCTTTAATGTAATCTCGTATTTTGAGCTTTACTTCTGAAATGTATCATTTAATATTAAATGCATATTTTAGAGAAAACGTTCCGTACTGTAACATAACTAACCATCAGATTATAAAGATTCGCAATATAAACGGAAAGTTCTGTGTGACTCTAAAGTATTTGGGAATAACTGGAGAAACAATGATGCTGTGCAGCTTTTCCACATGTTCTTACAACTTGTGAAGCAAATCAAGTAAGCTGTGCAAACTTTAATAAGAGCAGAATCTTCAGTGGAGAGCTCTTCCTTGCAATCTAAACTGTGGGGTGATTGAGCGCTTCTCATCTCCCGTGGCTTCCTCCTCTTTGTCTTTTCACTTATTGAAATCTCCAGCTGGGCTTGTAGTGTAGCTAGCAGGAGACTGGCTGAAAAGTGTTTTGCTCTATTGCTGATTTGGCTTTTATATTCCTGCTACTGGGAATGCACAGTGTCTCTTGGACAGTTAATTACTAGAAAACTTCCATAAAGTTCTTACAGTTGTTTCATGAACTGTTAAATGCGCTGATATTTGACCCACAGAAAAAGATATTTGGCACAGCTCTAGAAAACTGTGCCAATGATGGTTTTAGCTGAAAACAGATGGTGGACATGAAGTATGCAAATTCAGTTTGGAGACCATTAAAAAAACAATCAGTAAACCACAGGAAGCAGAAAATATACATAAGTTCAGAGAATAAGAGACATGCACAGGAAGGCAGCTGTTTGGAGACTGGCTTTTTTTGAAATACTAAGGGTGCAATACAGTCTAGAGGTGGGAAAATGTGTTTACAGACTCTATTTACTTGTTTATTTTGTTCACAGCATTGCAGGTGAGGTTTATTAGTGGAACTGTTAGCATCACAATACCCAATGAATCTGCATACAATGTGAAATCAGCTAAAAAGAAAGTGGATCTTTAAACAGGATGATAATGATTGAAAGTATATTATTCATACGTTAAATAAACATAATAGATGTAAAAAATAAAAATAAAAAAAATCCTGCAGACTTTATTTAAATTCAGAGAGGAGAAGACAGCGTTTGATCCAGATATCCTCTAGAGTCCTTCCCCATGACAGCTGGGGAGACAATGGGGCTGTTTGAAAAAAACCCTGATGACCAGGGTATCCTTACCCCATACTTCAATTTAGGGCCCATGGCAAACATTGACTAAATCATTAGTTTTATATTACGTAATAAACTTCTTTTGTGGAATCAGGTGATTTTGAATGGGGTCAGCAGGAACCACAAAACATTTGTATTTTTTAAGAAGCCTTAATCATATAGAAATAGGAAACAATAATGCCACATCATTAGTGGAAAAACTGACAATGTCAAATAGTGAACCTCTGAGATACGACTGCATGGATCCCAATTAGTGTGACGAGAGTTAAATGTGATATAGACTCTCTGCTGTGGAATAGGTTTTATATATGCAACTTGTTAACTATTACCATACTAATTAACAGAGAATGTATACTTCTGAAATTGTAGCTACACACAGAACACACCAAGAATATTTGTTCAATCAACAAAATTAGCTACACTTTGTGATTTTCTTGTCTCCCTTATTAGGCTGTGGCACTGTAACCTAGATCCAGCTTAAAGTTTCAGAGCTAATGTGTGGTTGTCACATTAGAAATAAACAGCAGCACCAAGAGTGCAGTCAGCATTAATTAACTAGAATTACTGCACTGCGCACTAAATGCCAAGGTTAACAGTTTTCTACAGCATTAATCTCTTGTTTTATTTACAACAGTGTTGCAATTAACTTACTTTTTTAAATGTTCATAATAGATTAAATGTGTGAAATGGCCTTTTTTATGTAAAAACACTATATAGGCTGGCTGTGTTAAACCTTCTTCACAGCATAGCCCTCAGGGGAGGTTAGACAAAAACAAAGAACTTAAAACAGAAATCAAACCATGGGGAAACAAACAGAAACTCCGCACTACAACACAGAAACCAATGATTCAAAAATGGATTCGCCGTGGAATAAAATGAGATCAGGAGCTCAGGAATATACGAACAAAAAATCCAAACGATAATCAGAAGAAGAACAAAACCCAGGGATCATGGCATAAAGAGTGGTAGTTCAGAGTGGTCCCTAAGAACCCATTTTAATACACACCTCTGTGTAGGATAAAATCTTTCTTATCTTGAGAAAGGAATGGGCCGTTAGGGACTTTCCATGTGCTTTTTTCTTTCTGTAATAATAGGGATAACTATTATCTCTTGTAAAGAGAAGGCAGGTGTGACTTTAGAGTATTCTTGCAACAGCAATGCAACTATGTTGTTGAAACAAAGAGAAGTTACAGTTTATTGTTGATGTGTTGTCAGTTTAAAACATTATCTTTTACACTTCTTTAAAATGGTTAAAGCTGAACTGAGGGGGTCGTACAGCTTGCCTGAACTGCACCGCAGGGGGAGATCTCACAGCTTGCAGACAATGATGCTGCATCTAACAATGGATCTCATCAAAAGATAGTCGGGCATAAGTGGCATTCAAATCTCATTTAGTGGAATATGAAACTGTGCGAAGATGAATAAAAATATAACTGGAAAAATATACATTTCCAGATTCCCCAACATAGTGTCTATAGTCTGCTCCATATAAAGGTCCATCTCTACTTAGAAATAAATGGAAGCCTCTTATGGACACAGAAATCACTCTTATGTGTAATGTTTTGAAATGCGTAGATTACAAATATGCCCAGAGGATCCTTTGAGAAAAATAAATGCTAATGTTTTTATACTTTTCTATTTCCTATAAATCGAGGAGTTAAAGTGCATTTCCCTTCTGTTATGTCCGTGAAGGTTCTCAGTCATCCAGGTCATCGTAGTCAAAGGAGCTTGCAAAGAAAAGCGTTTGGACTTCTTTAAGTTGCTTGAAGACGTTTTACCTCTCATCCGAGAAGCTTCTTCAGGTCTAAGGTCAAATGGTGGAGAGTCCCAGATTTAAACCCAGTGGGAGTAACCCCCCACAGAGGGACAAAAGACCCCCTGATGATCCTCTAATCGCCTGAGACAAGGTGTGAAAATGGGTGTGGGTCCCAATCAGCCAGGGTTTCGGGTAAGCTCATTGTGAATCCTGGCCCCACCTTATCACGCGATTTCCTGAGGTCAGATGGCCCAGGATGTGAGTGGGCGTTAAGGTGTCTGGGGAGGGATCTCAAAACTGGATTATAGATGGCAGACAGTTGGTGTTGTAAGCCACCGCCTCTGTTCAAAGATGGTCGCTCACAGTGGACATAGATGGCTTCCTTCACTCCTCTTTCCTCTTTCTGTCCTCTCTGTCCAAAATGTGAACATTGGCATCCTCGAAAGAGTGTCCTTTATCCTTAAGATGCAGATGGACTGCTGAGTCTTGTCCTGTGGAGGTGGCTCTTCTATGTTGTGCCATGCGCTTGTGAAGTGGCTGTTTGGTCTCTCCAATGTAGAGGTCTGGGCATTCCTCGCTGCACTGTACAGCATACACTATATTGTTATGTTTGTGTTTTGGAGTTTTGTCTTTCGGGTGAACCAGTTTTTGCCTGAGTGTGTTGCTGGGTCTGAAATGCACCGGGATGTCATGCTTGGAGAAAACTCTCCTGAGTTTTTCTGATACACTGGCTACATAGGGGATGACAATGTTGTTGCGTCTGTCCTTCTTATCCTCCCTCGCTGGTGTCTGATCCTATTTCTGTGCTTCTTTGCTGACTTTATGAATGCCCAATTAGGATAACCGCATGTTGTGAGTGCTTCCTTTACATGTGTGTGTTCCTTCTTTTTTCCTTCAGGCTTAGAGGGAACATGGGAACACTCCCAATACCCTCTGGAACACAAACTTGGAGTAATTAGGACTCTACACCACCGGGCAGAACATGTTCCCTCTAAGCCTGAAGGAAAAAAGAAGGAACACACACATGTAAAGGAAGCACTCACAACATGCGGTTATCCTAATTGGGCATTCATAAAGTCAGCAAAGAGGCACCCGCCATTTGACCTTAGAACTGAAGAAGCTTCTCGGATGAGAGGTGAAACGTCTTCAAGCAACTTAAAGAAGTCCAGACGCTTTTCTTTGCAAGCTCCTTTGACTTCCCTTCTGTTAAATTGCTTGTGACCTCTGCTCATGCTGCTCAGTAAAGCTGAAAGTCTCTTCCACTCGCTGCACAGGAATGTCCTTATTGATATGACAACTGTTATATAGCGCTAACCAGCTCTTTAATTAAACGCAACCTTTTCCTTTCCAGGTCTTTGAGCATCCCCACAGATTGGTAATCACAAAATCCCCTTTATTCCTTTCTCCTTCTTATTCTTTCTTTCTTTTGAAAAGATGACAAATCAGTCTGAGACATAAGTATGAAAGGTAGCAGGCAGACACGTTATCAAAATGTAATATGGTGATATTATTAATAAGCAAATAATCAGATCAATGTCCTTTAATTTTGTAGAGCATCTCTGTCATTTTGCATTAGCATCTCAGTGATTACAAAATTCAAAGGGTGTCTCGTGTGTTTGTCAGCGATTGTTGTGAAAAAGACATTCTGTTAGCTTGTTCGATTTTTTTTAAAGGTTCACAGACACACAGTGAATTCATTCTCTTATCTATCAAATCCTTGTGATTTTCTGTTATTCCCCCATGACAGGCTGGGAAGAAGAGAGAGGCTCATCACATTTGTAGTTGAAATAGGATATCAAAGCACCAGGCACTGACATATTTTGTTTGAAGGGGGAGAGTAATTATAGTTAATTGCTGGTGTGAGGGCAGCCTGTGATGGTAAATTGTTGAAAGGAGAATCAGCTGGTAATAAACAAGTCATTATTTATTAGATCCCAGAGAAGCTAACACGAAGGCCATGGGATAATGAATATTGATACACAAATATATGTACATTCTACGTTATTTGATTTTATTTATTTATTCATGTTTTTTATGTCACTCTGTTTTTCCAACACGCCTCTTATCTGTTTCCAGTTGGCACAAAAAAGAGGCACAAGCCAGCATGGCTGCTACTTTATTTATTTTTTTAAAGACCTGTAAATATATTACAATTAGTCTTACTCTTTGGTTTTTAGACTAGAAATAAAGTGACTGTAAATCAGGGCAGCACATTAGAGAGCAGTTAAATATATCAAAAGTATTTAGAACAATTATAGAAATACAACCATTGTTTACATATACAGTTAGCTTACTAGGTAATTATGGTTAATGTGTCAACAAGCATTTGGTACCTTAAAGGTTCACGGCTGTTTGTGTGTGGGCTGTGCCATCCAACAGTCAAACAAGTTAATGCTGGTTCTGATAGATGTCAGATTACAAAGTACATCACAGTTTGCTGAAAAATTCTCCAGATCTCAGTCCAAGCATCAAGCATCTATGGGATGTGCTGGACAAACATGTCCAGTCCACTGAGACCAAACTTTGCAGCTTCCAGGACTTAAAGGATCTGTTGTTAAGGTCTTGGTGGCAGATACCACAGCAAACCTTCAGGGGTCCAGTGGAGTTCATGCCTCCATGAATCGTGGGTATTTCGTCAGCAAAAGAGGGACTAACACAATATTAGGTAGGTGATTATAATGTTATACCTGATGGTGTATATAAAAGGTGGAATAACTTCAAATAGCAGGACTAATATAAGTGTGTCTGTGGCTATTAAGTTAATTATGTTGCTTTTATTTCCATAGATCCGTTAAGTTAATCTGTGATTTTTTTCACCTTACCAGTTGCCTTGGAAACTTACACACCACACACTGTACCTCTATTTTCAACACTTTTTATATCCCCCATTTTCTCCAGCATAAATAAATGTCAAACAGTCGCAACAGAATGAAACAACAATAACAAAATAAGTATTAAGAGTCAGAATATGCAGTCAGTATGACAGATACGTAAATCTTGGGATGTTATCAGTCAAAATATTCAGATAAAATTGGCAGCAGAACTTTTCTCCCTGTCTCTGGTCTTGACGCCCACCCTTCTACTGAGACCATGTCTGAGGAGGGTTCAGTGAACAGTAGATGGTTCAACTAAAGGATCCCCCCCCCCCCCCCCCCCCCCCCCCCCCATTTCTTAAGGACATGGCTTTCAGATACTATTGTAGACAGTGTTTTAGGCCCGCCATTTCTCTTTCTCCTCCACTTGTACAAGTGTAAAATGAATGAAGCACACAGTGCTGAGGTAAGTTTTTAGTTAGGTCATTGAAATCACCTTGTTGGTGCAAAAAATTATTTTATCAAACTGTGTTATTTTTGGCTGTTTTCATAGAGTCAGCTAAATAAATGATATGTAAGTATGTAAGTGCCTACAATGCAATTTAATACTGACTGTGTTGGTTAGTAGTTAAATGGTTAAATTGGTTAAATAAAAGGTCAGAATAACTACTAGTGCTGACTTTAAAAGTCATTATCCAGTGTGTTCTCAGGATTTGACTATGGTGTCAGAGTAAGTATATAAAAGGTTCAAGGTTCAAGGTTCTTTATTTGTCACATAAAACCGCCAAACTAAAGTCTTAATAAGTGCATATTTATAATAATAGACTAATATTCTTCACCCACGTCTGTAAATTCTAATTCCATTTCACAAACCCTCATATTGTCCTTAGGTGTGTCAATGTCCTTGCTGTAAACCATTCACAGTGACCTTAGATTAAAAATATATAAATATATATTCTTCACACATCACTTGTATTCCTGTAGGTTGGCCTAATCTGTAAGCCACAGCAGAGAGGCGGGATGCTGTGTCAGCAGCCTCTGTCATGTACCTGCCACAACCCCTGAGAAATCCTGGAAGTGTGCATAACTACGCGTCTCAGAATCCCACACATTCAGCCTCACACAGACCTTTCATCTGCAGCAATCCAGATTATGCTGCATATTCTGTCAGTTTGAGAGGGTTTTTATGAGAAGGAAGAGATAGAAGGAGAAAAATACAAGACTGTGTGTTTACAGCCTGATGGGGTAATATGCAAATTAAATTGAGATATGCATATGGCTTACTCTTGAGATATTTATGAGAATACAGCAGATTATTTTTCTCTTCACTGGACTGGGTCGGTGTAATTTGCTCTGTAAACCCGTGTGTGTGTGTGTGTGTGTGTGTGTGCATTCCTTTCTATACACATGATTGGTATATTTCTAAGTCCTTGCAGTGGTTCCCATAATTACCTTATGAATAAAACTTAATGTTAGTTGAAATGATTCCACAATCGCATACATCAAACAAATACTCAATATATTAATGTTTGCAGCTCTTAAAAACTTTTTTGTTTGGTTTGTGGAGCTTACTTAAATAGCATTGATTCAAGTTTTGTTTCGCATGGCAGTCGTTTCTAATTCTTGATTAGTTTGTGTGTTAGATCTTTCCGCTCCTCGAATTGACTCCAGAAGGATGCAGGAGTCGGGGGAGAAAACAGATGGCAGAGAATAAAGACTAGATGATAAAAGTAATCATCCCTTTTATTTAAATAAACATGGTCTCTGCTACTTTATATTGCCAAGTGCAATAACACAGCAGTGTGATTCCGCATTCAGTAAACCAATTAAATAAAAGCCTTATATGAGTCGCTCTAAGCATGGAATGTCAAGTAGAAAGAGCAAGTGATGGGTTTTATCTTTCTTGCAGTTTTTAAAACACTTAAGATGAAATAAGGAAGTGTTTATGATCAGCAAAGTCATACAGCACCACCTAGAGTAACTCAAAATTCACGATCAGTAACCCCAAGGAAACACACATCACTGTACTCTTGCTGTTTGGTGGCAAAGATGACGTTGAAACAAACTCTGAATAAACCAAAGTTCTAAAAGTTAGATCTTCAATCAGCGGTGAAAATTATTAATCATTTCTGTAAAAAACATCAATACTGGAAGCTCACTGTCTCCTGTGCGGCAAGGAATATGACATTTGATTTTAACCAGGGGGGCTTAATGACATGGTACCCACCCATACCACATCTGTCAAAGTCAGAACAGCTGTGTGTTGTAGACCTCGGTGCACCTACTGTTGCTTCAGACTTCAGACATACTGTTGCTGGCGTAAACCACGATAGTTAAAGAACTTAGTTAAAGAATGTAACTGGACCAATATCAGCAATATTTTCTTTCTGTTGGTTGTTTGTATGTGTTATGTGTTCGGTTACAGTCCTGTGAAAAACTAAGTTTACCTCGTGATTCAGTAGCTTGTAGAACCACCTTTAGCAGCAATAACTTCAAGTGTAATGATTTTTTTGTGGCTTTATCGGGCTCTCACAATGCTGTGGAGCAGTGGGGTCCTAGCCTGTTTGGCGCACTGGGCGAACACACCCTCTAGAGAACCGATCGGTGCTTATACCATTCCCAATATGAGCTGGCATGACGTCGGGGCAGCATGAATATGAGCAATTTCTATTTTATTTTATTTATTTTTTTGCCGATGCCCGTGATGCTGCCCCCCACCACGATGCCGCCCCGGGCAACCGCCCATGTCGCCCGTACCAAAAACCGCTACTGCTGTGGAGGACTTTTGGCCCACTCTTATTTACAGTGTTGCTTCAATTCATTGAGGTTTGACTTTATTCATTCATGCACAACTCTGTTAAAGAGCATTTCAATCAAATTCAAATTCAAATTTTATTTGTCACGTACACAGTCATACACAGTACGATATGCAGTGAAATGCTTAGACAACTGCTCAACCTGACCTAAAAAAAAAAAAAAAGGAAAAGGCTATTTATAAGATAGGAAATAAATATGAAAAATTAAAAAGGGTAAATTTAACTAAGAAGGAATAAAATATAAATTAAGGTTAAAAATGAAATAACTGTACACACAAATTAGAATGAAGGGTAAATTTAACTGGGAAAGAATAAGATAAAATATATAAATTAAAGTTGAAAATAAAATAACTGTACAACAAAATACACAATACACAGTATAGAACTATATAAGAATGTATGAAGAAATATAAATAAATAAATATATACACAATAACAGCAGCTGTACAAGTATTAACTGGAAATGAAGAATATAGTGACCAGTGTTGTGCAATCCACATTATGTCTTGTGCAGTGCAAATATGCTCAAAGTGATTTAAGTGATGAAGTGAAAACAATGTCCAGAATTTAAGGTCTGAACTTGCAAAACCTTCGTTCATTTCTTTTTCAGCCATTCTGATTCGATTTGTTGCAGTGCTTAGGATCATTGTGCTGTTGCGTGACTGAATTTCAGCCAAGCTTTAGCTGCTGGATAGATAGCATCACAGTTGACTCTAAGATACTTTGGCATGTTGAGGAGTTCATGATCAACTCAATAAACGCAAGGTGCCGAGATCACCTGGCTGCAAAACAAGCCTAAATGATCTCTCAGTGTTGTGCTTGGTGTGAGATAGTTGTGTTGAAATTCTGTGCTCCTCCAAATGTGGTGCTGTCCAAACGATATTGTTCCAGAAGTCATTTGGTTTGTTCAGATACAACTTTTGAAACCAGTTATTACAGTTTTTTTGTAAACTTACACTTATTTTACAGTCATTTTCTAATTGTGTTGTCATGAACATTACTTTTATCATGCTGAGGAATGTAGAGTCGGCCATGTACCTCTTTCATTTTTTGCTGCTTCTGTGAGCATTGCATGGCCTGACCGTGGGATGTCCACTCCTGGGAAGATTGCGTTATTTTGTTATTTTGTTGTTAATCAAGCCCTGCACACAGTCCTGTAAAAAGTCTTTTTTCCATAACTCTACATTCATAAGCTCACTTATGTCTAAAAATACAATATACAGATGGTAAGATGGCAACACTTGCAAGCACACATACACGCCAAAATCAAATACATAACCTCAAATCATGACACAAAATATGAATACCTGTTTCTTATATATAGGCCCCTGTGCCGGCCTTTTTTCCATTTACCTCATAAAGGTAAGACTTGTTCCCTTCAGCCACTCTGCCTCCTGTTTCACACCTCCAGTCTTGCCACTTTCTATTAGCATTGTCTGATGAGGGTGCCGTATGAAAGTGAGGCACACACCTGTCACAGTCAAAGTCCGAAGCCTATCGTCTTTCAACATCTCAGCTCAGTTTGTCTCTAGCTGGCGGTATAGGTGTTTACTGGGCCAGTTTCCTTTTTAGACTGATGGATAACTAACTGGCTGGCTGATTGACTGCCCAGCTAGCCAATTGGTTATGTAACTGTGTGGCTTTCTGGCTGAATAAATACCTTCAGGGTAAATTTCTCCTGTCAGCCTTTTTCGTCCTTTGTCTCTCTCTTCCTTTCTCTCTTTCGCTCCCTCCTGCCCTCCAAGGCCAGAACTAAACAGCAGCTGCACCAGAGATAGGAGTGTCAGAAAATGCCACAACTGTGTTCCTCTCTGTTTTTAGGCAAGTTCCTAGAATAGAACAACGTTCCCAGCGTGTAGAGTGGAAGCTAAAACCCAGAGGCTACCCGTTTCACTGACATCCTCTATTTAGGAGCAGCGATACTTAAGCTGATGCCACACACATGCACACGCAAACATACGTGCTAGATCTCCATACAAAATGGATTGAAAGTGGGCGCCCTTGTATTCATAACTGAAGACAGAGAAGCATGCATTTATAGATAGAACATCAGTATTAATGCACACACACTTGTACACAAAGAGCAACAGATTGTGCCAGATAAGATTTCACTCTTCTTTAATATTGAACGTATAATAATTTATTGATACCAGCTATTTTAAACTGGGTTTTCTCCTACTGTCTGATGGGGGAAAATGTAGCAAAAGGATAGCTTTATGCTTTCTTTACTTCTGTGCATCTACCTTATATGGTAATATTTCTGTAACCCAGTGGTGACAAGAGACATTTTTAATGGTCTTGGCTAGCACTCTATAACAATGTTCTGCAATTAAGGTAAATTTGAAAATCGTCTGGGTCCATCTTCTATTACAGCATTTGTTTTTTCCACATTTAGAAAGAAAGATACATAATAAAGCACAAAACCTTGACAGATTATCAGTGTAGCTCAAGATCTGTGGATATATGCAGCATTTACATGTCAGAGAGTCCATATATCCATCCATAGTTTACAGATAACTGGTAATGTGTCATTTTAACTATTGGAAGGTGTATAATACACACACACACACACACACACACACACACACACACAGATGCAGATGCAGATGGGGATGGGAGCGATGCGTTTGTAACACATTACTGTAATCACATTACATGTGAGTGAAGTCTTTGCAGTGATATGACTCATTAGTGTCACTAAATATAATCACTTTACAGGTGCTTTGCAAATTATTGTGCGTGTCTTTTGTAGAGTCTAAAATTATACTGTTTCCTGGCAGTTACATGGAAGTGAATGTAGTAATGCAAACATAGCCTTACCACACCCCGATCACTAATACGTGTGTTGACATGTTTATACCTTGCACACTAAATAAGTGGGATTTTTACCACTGGGTTCCCAACTGATCAAAATCAGTCTAAATAAATAGGGTTACGCTCGCTATCTGTAATTTACAGGCTACTATCTTGCCACATTTTCTCCTTATAAGGAAACAGGTGTAATGTGAAGTGTAGAGGAGGAAGTGGTGGAGGACTGGATGCCAAATCAGAAAACTCTGGAGAATTTTGAAACCGAAGAAACAAAACTTGGGTTTCGCTTTTGTGAGTTATGCAGGACTCTGAGTCATCTATTAGTGATACCAGCAAGAAATGAGAATTTGAGTGATGACATTCAGAAAGAATGCAAGTCATTTCTTTTGAATAAAGTTTCAATTTGCTTTTATAAAAGAGACCTCGATCTCAGTGAGACAACCTATTTATAAAAAAGGATTAGCATAAAGATATAACTGTGGTAATATCATTTCATATGATTCTCTATGTAATGTAAAGTATTTGCACTGAAATCTCTCTAATGTCTGTTAGAATATGTTGTGTTCAAACTTTCAGCTATGAATTCTTTCTGAAAGTCAGAACTTATACATTTGTGTGTTTATTGTCTGTATGCACAGTTTAAGCATTCGTTTGTTTGTTTCAGCTTGCACCGCGTGGCTTGTGTAGGAAAGGATTAGGCGCTATATCAGATATAAAGGCCGGGTCCCACCTCAAGATTTGTACTGACAGTTTTCTCTGGTATCATCCTGCCTCCAATTCCTCTGAAAGTGAAACCATGAAATTACACCATTTGTTCAGGAAAGGAGAGATTGGCTGGTCCGCATAAAACCTTGTGGACCTCAGAGGCACACGAAAAGCACAGAAAACAAAGGGGAAGTCCATTTTATAGATGACAAATAGATAAACTCTAAAACTGTAAGAATGGCCCATATCTTCAGAAACCCCTTGGGGGTTTTTCCGATGTTAACAGCTCTTGTCATGTTACATTGCCCTTTGAAAGGTCACACACAGCAAATTGCCCTTGCAACGGTATGAAAAGGGCCAAACGAGCTTTGTCAGACTGACAAAGTAGGCAACCACCACCCTCAGGTCATCATGCCTTTAATGTGACGCAGCAGTGGCGAGTTCTGCTGACTCTTAGAGATGAACGTGTGGGATGATGACTGACAGCTCAACCCTCCCGCTGCAGACTGCAATGTGGGAGGTCTTCCCTACTTCCTATGAGTCATATACATGCATCCATAGAAGGGGCAGCTGACCCCACGAGCTGAAATGGGGATAATGAAATCCCACAAGTGATTTTACACACAGCTGGACATAAAATCTGATCCGCATACTATGTACTGTGTGGTCTGACTGTGTTTTTCCTCATGTATAGTCCAGATATTACAGTACATTCTGCGCCATATATCTCCATTAATGGACTACATATTGATCTAATGACTACTCAAGGTTGCTGCTCAAGATTTTAGCCAAATATGCAAATTCATCAGCTCTCCAGAATTTTTTAGCTTCTTTTAAGAGATTGCCGCAGTTGCAGAAGGTTTCTTATTATCAATATTTTTTTTATGTTTTAGCAGCAACAGCAAATAAAGTTCTGATATACACCTGTTCACGATTTCTGTCACCGAGGGCAATAAACAAAGAAAGCAACTAGCTGGTGAGGAAAGTAGAACACCTAACATTAGTACCTTGAGCCCTAGAAACACATATTCTCATGAACAGGTGGAAACTGAAAGCAGGAGAGTGATTTATTGGTACAAAAGAACGTCAATAAATTAGATGTTGAATTGCAAACAGCCAGAAAGGCCAACTTTTATTCATGTAGCCAGGGATAAAAAAAAAATAATAATAATAATACATTTGTCATAGACCATCATCTCTTTACATGTAAGGCTGTGTGTGTAACTCAGAGTGTGCCCCACCTCTTGCTCTATGACAGCTGCAATAGTCTCCAGCCCCACCATGACCTTGAATTGGATAAGCAGAAGAAAATGGATAGTATTGTACACTCTGGACACCCAGTTCAATTTGGTACATCACTCAGACATCGTATACACTGGTGAAATAAATAAATAAATAATTTTAAAAGCAAAGAAAATCCTGCAGCACTATGCAAGTTCAAAAAACAGCTGTGACTGCAAACATGATGGTCACCTCAAAATGGATCTGAATGTTACACAAATAAAGGCTAATTTTACATCATTTAGCCCTGCTGTTAAAAAATTAAAATTAAAAAACGGCCATAGTTTTAATTCTCTCTAAGTGGATTTAGGAATGTTTTTAGAGCAAGTTTAGCGCCATGTTGTGTCAGTACACAGCGTGACGTCACTGAGTTGGTAGTTTGGTTACTGCTAATAGACTTTCTTCTTTTTTCTTAGTTAACTAGTAATAAAACCAATAACTCAAGGGAAAACATGAAAACAAATTAAATTGTCTCTTAAGTGGTTAGGTTTCTCACTGTTGGCCACCTGAACTCAAATGGGAAAATCCACCTTTTAGGCGTAATATGAGGGTTTGACCTGTTTGATACAGGTGCACAGGTCCATGTCACTGGACTGACAAGCTGGAGTCAGACATGAGGAAAACCAATCAACTGATGAGAAAACTGAGAATTTAGGTTCATTTCACCCCGTACAGCTCTTTACGCATCTATAGTATTTTCCCACATTGAAAATACAAAGCACACGTTGCAACGGTAAGTTGTTTTTTTTAGCTCAAATATGTAATGTAACGTACACCTGGCAATAGAAGTACCACCCAAAACTGTTTGGGTGTTTTGGGGAAAAGAAAGTCTGTATTACTGCATATAATAGTGCTGATCACATCTTGCTAACATTGGCTGATTGAGCTGCTTGGTACATCCAGTTGGACGAGGAAAAATCAGAGTGTCTGACTCCAGCTTGTCAGTCCGGTGAACCACAGCTGCACCTGACTCATACAGGCTCTCCTGCACACAGTCCTTGCTTGATGAAGTGCTCAATCAATCCTAACATTAAGGCTTATAAGGGGATTTTCCCATTTCCGTTTAGCTAGCCAACAAACCACTTACTGTGCTACTTAAGAGACAGAGTGAAAGTGGACAGCATATTCTTGGTTTTTAACATTGCTGCAGCCACAGGTGCTACACAAGCACTTATTTTTATTTGTTTTCTTTTAATTTCCCTCCACTGAGTTACCGTTTTTATCACTAGTTAGCTACTATAATTTAGTCTATTAGCAGCAACCATCCAATCAATCTGGTGATGTCTGTTCTGGCACAAGTACAAAACATGTTCTATAAACTTAAAATATGTTTTATCTTAAATCATCGTCATAGTGTTATATCTATGACAGTTTTTCAGTATAGGACTCCATGGTGTAAATTAGCCTTTATTCATATAGTGTTTTATGTCTACTTTAAAGGGAAGGGTGATGATAAATCATTCAAAAGTGTGGTCACTTCCAGGATGAATGGTTTTAAACTGAATCATATTCTGTGGCCTTTGCGGTGGACGTATCTCAACCTAGCAGGACACCAGTAGAATATGAGAGAGTGGCAGAATCACTGCCAATCCCTGCCAATGGGCACTAAAGCTGTTCTAATGGTACACAGTAGCTAATCAGTTTACTAAATGAATTGGTTACTAAAGCATTCATCCTGTAATCTTTAAAACATCTGCTACACGTTAGACCAACATGTAGAGATCATTACATCCATCCATATCTCACACATGTGATGTACAGCCCAATCATCTGTGATCGCTTGTGTGCTCCTAACACTCAAATTCATGCAGATATGTAACAGTCATCCATGCCCCCTCTTCCCTACTACTCCACATACACACACACACACACACCGATCCCATCCCATCCCTTATAACTGGTGCAGATACATGTGCATAATTCTTCCTAATGAGCAAACAAGCAATAAAAAAGCCCATGAAGTTATACATGAGAATCTATAAATAGCTTTTATCCCAAAGCAATGTTCTCACACATCATATGGTTTCGACAGCCTGCAAATCACATGGCTGCAAACTTGATTCAAAGCTGGCCCCATGGAACGTGTTTAATTGACTATTAAAAGGTCATACAACATCACAGCTGCAGTCAAATCTATGAGGGTTTTTTATTTATTTGTTTTTTAAGGAAAGGTTTGACAGGGTCAATATTTGTAAAGTGGTTTAAGCAATCTTAAAACTTTTTGTTTTGTATTGTTCATTTTATTAGACCAATTTGAATATTACAACACTGCCTTAGCATATGTTTTTTTTTGTTTGTTTGTTTTTTTTTGGGGGGGGGGGGGGGGGGGGTTGGGGGGGTTGTGGCTGAAAAACTGGGGGTACAATCTAAAAAATACAAATGGAAAGACCCCTGTAATACATAAGGTGTCATACATCAAAGTAGAATTGTGATTTTTTTGTTTGCTTGCTTGTTTGTTTGTTTAAATGATAGTTGTCACGACATTCATAATTAAAGTGCATTTTATAATGAGTGGGTTTTAGCTATGAAATCTTAAACACACATAAAGACAAAGTCAGTGATGGACTAATTTAGGATAAATTAACAGCATTTGAAATTGTATCCATACATTTTCAGTAGTCTTTTTTTAATTATTATAGTATACATCAGTGGTATTGTATTAGAGCAAGCAGGGCAAGCACTGCTTTTATTGTGAAAAACTTAAAACTTACCAAAGTGAAGGCAGCATCAGTGTAACTTTGTGCTGAACATTGAACAAGATCTCTCTCTAAATGAAAAAATAAATCTGGGTAAATTCCCAGATGATTAAACATGCAATTATTTTGCTGGTAATAACTGAAATGAGTAAAAAAAAAATCAACAGCCTATTTACGCAAGTCAATTCATAATTTTATTGGGGAGGTTATATTGGTTGGGTCGGATTATTGGGGGGGGGGTCATAACCATCCTAGCCCCCCTGGAAATTACACCCCTGGAAGGCAGTCTCTCTTTTTGCGTGTAAAATAGCTTTGCGTCATAACATTTCTTGGCCATTTGCATCTATCCTTTAAATTGTTGCCATCTTGTGGGATGCATTTGGCTTTTGTCTTTGGAAGCAGACTTCACTGTGATGCATAAGCATCCCAGTCGAATCTGTAGTGTCTGTCATTAATTATGGGTGTGTCCATGTCTTGGTAACAATGGCTTGAGCTTTTTCATGTTGTTGTACATCATGGATAAACTGATGGGAGATGCCGCTGGCCCTGCTTTTAGTGCTTTGAGATCATTCAACATCTGTTTGTTGTGTGGGTCCTACTTTCTTCAGCAGCCTAAGGGCATGCGCTGGATTAGTTTAATTGATTAGTCTAAGTTGGCTGTTGGTGTTAATGTGATCATAAATTATGTGTCTCTGTGTGTTAGCCCTTGTACCATCCCTTTTGCCCAATGTCAGCTCCAGTCCCTCCATGACCCTAAATTAAATAAGTGAAAGAAGATGAATAGGTGGATAGTTTTTTAATCAAGGTGTAGGTCTGTTCTTATGGGCCAATTAAAATCTATTTTTAGAGATATGTAAATAGAGATCAAGTCTTAGACTTAGACTTAGTCTTAGAGCTTTTTATTGTCATTGTGCAGTTTCTTGCACAGCGAAATTGGGTAACTGGACCACAAAGGTGCTAAAGTAAGAAGAAGAGAAACCAATGTACAACGAAGGCGGAAAAAAATAAATAAATAATTAAATAAATAGAATAAAATAAAAAACAGTGTATATGTATACATATGTGAGTGGAACATTGTGTATGTGTAGGAAACATTGAAACAGACTGGGACCTAAATAATTGCACTGTTATGTGACGGCTGTGTGCAATAACAAACTTCCAAAGTACAAACATTAACATAGGCAGGGGAAAACCAAAACACACAGCATACATGAGTGTAGATAAGAGTAGAGCACAACAATGACAAACTGAAACACAGGGCTTAAATACATAGAGGGAGCAATCAGGGAATGGACAACAGGAGGGAAACACAGCTGGGGCAAATCAGAACTGACGAGACAAGGAAGCGTAACCTGAACACACTGAGATAAGACAGAGACCTTCAAAGTAAAACAGGAAACACATAACACAGACTGAACAAAGACACAGACTCACATGCAGGCACTACAACAGAGGGAACAGAGACGTGGGACCAGGGCAGACACAGACACTGACTGGACACAGGGATATAACGGACAGGGGAGACAGCAACTAAGGATTACACAGAGACAAACCATAAGACATGACTCTAACAAAAACCCAAAGACTATAAATTATAAATAATATAATAAACTCAAAAAACCCTGGGTCAACGACCCAGGCATCCTAACATGCACAAGCCAAAAATATTGCACAGAACATTTAAAGACCGAGATATTGCACATAGATGATCAACAGCACTGTCAGGGTGGATGTGTTGGGGAAGTCTTTGCATTAAAGTCACCACACTATACAGCCACCATTACGTGTTATAGTAGCATGTAAACAAACCGCTGAGCATGTATGCAAGCATTTACTGAATTAAAAAGACCCATGGTGACCCATATTATATTTGTGGCATTTACTTGCATGAGTGAACACAAGCCTAGGAAAGCCTTTGGACCACATGTTATCACTGACAGACAATATCTTTTAGATAAAGCGTATGGATACAGAAAATCCAGACTTTGTTCCCCCCCTTGTTTACTTTCAAGGCAGTTAGTAAATGGTAATTGGTCATTTATGGTAACTTATAGCAGCACATTGTTTATCATCGCATCTTTTAAAGCTCCTTTATTCTAGCTACAAATGTGTAAAGGTAGGAAAAAAATCAATCAAATCTTGCTATTAAATGCCCTGGACTTAACGCTGAAACTTAAAATTGTATGTATAAGATGATTTATATGTATAGAAACTAGGTTTTTCTACAAGGTATATGAAGCTAGCTACTGCAAAGCAGTAATTTCAACCAAGCCACCAGCTCAGTCCATAAAGCATCATTGTTGTGTACAAACATGACAAAGCAATGAGCCTCCCCCATACTAAGCTAAGTACTCTCATTTTAGAAAACCACTATTGTATTCTGAAGAATATATTAAAAATCAGGTGACACTTTGTAATTAAAAATTTGTTTAAATTAAACAAATCATATATTTTTCTTTGCCTGGAGTATTGCCATTATTCTGTGTCTGTGTTCTGGAAAATACAGATACCGCATGAAACATGTCTGCCAAAAGCTTATCACCTCGTGTTCATATCGGGTCTGTGACAGGGAGCGAGGCAAGAGAAGAGAAGATGAGGCAACGGGAGCAATAACAACTATGTGTGTGTGACTGTGTGAGACAGGGAGAGTGTGTGTGTTGTATGTGTGTTTGGTTAGTGTGCATAAGGTGGAAGAAAAAATGAGAGAGGCCGAGAGCTATAATGTCAGTCTTTCTCACTGTGACATTAATTTGTAAGCTGGAAAGGTGCTACGGTGATGCCAGGCTTGGGTGCATGGGCTTGTGTCTCTGAGTAATTGTGGTAGCACATGAAGCAAAACGCCCGTGACAACTCAGCTAGTTATAATTAATTGAAGGGACATGGCACAGGTAGAGTGCTCAGACTCTTTCTCTTTGTCCACATACACTTAAGCTCAAGGCTTCCTTCTGCCGTGAACATACACACACCCAGCACTTAGATGCAAACAGGTGGTGGAGCAATACCAGAAATATAGCGTGTTTTCTTCTCGTTGTGCAGCATCATCTGCATTTTCCAAAAAAACATCCCCCTCCCCCCTTAAATGCTCCATTTAGACACATTCTCCTCTACCTAAAAGACTCCAATTATCAGCAGTTTATGTGATAGAAAAAAATACCAACCTTTTTTTTATTTTAGACCACTGACAAATAAATTTTAATTGCTACTATTTTAATAGCAATTTAAAGCAGCGTGATTTTGGAAAGGCTTTGGAGGATTTTGTATTTTGTATTTTTTTGGTGGCACAGTGGGGCTACTTCTGATGAAAATTATTGTTGTAGTGACACCTGCTGGATATAAGGTGGAACAGGTTCTTCACCATCCTTGAAAGTCTCATCAACTTCTCCTCCATTCAACTCGTCTCTGCTTTTGCTAATGAGGTGAATAAGCAGGCGACATTTGTGTGGGCTGTAGAACTGAAATTTGAGGCCTTCCTTCTCTTATTGAGCTAAAATGATTTAATCGTGAGAAAGGTTTTCAGGCTTACATCCATCTAAATTAACAGACAATCTGTTACAATATTTTTGATTTCATTCATAAAATCGGGAGTTGCTCATTTATGTTACCTCCCCTGTCACTGATAGGAGTATCTTTATTTGCAGCACTACACTGTTATTGTTTTATTGCATATCTAGTAATACTTTAAACCCAGCCTAGTTTCGATCCTTCAGTCTACTGCATCAAAATACAATTTTATTAAAATAGCATCACAACTGTTATCAAAGAATCCCTGGAACACATTCTGTAAACATGCTCAGTGTGTTTATTTGTGAATTTCAGAAGTAATACCACTAATCAGCTAAGCTTTGTTTTCTCTTGAGTAAATCCGAACCACTTTACCACAGCTGCTCAGCATTTGCATGAGGATCTCCATTTCCCGGCAATCAAACCTAAATCAGCATCGGTCTCTCATATTCTTTTCCAAGTGCTGCATCGAGAGCACGAGTGAAAACTTAAGATGCCGTTGTGGTTTCAGATAAGCAAGTATAACATTTGCATTAGCAGGTTATTCATGACATGAAAGACACAGTGCAAGCGGTAAAAATCGCCTTTTAGCCGTGCTTTCAGAAGCCTCTTTGAGGCTTGATTTTACAGTAGCAGAGAGATGCATTTAAGCATGACTATGACTGAGAAGCATAAAATACACTGTGGACCTGCAGATCCTTTTAGTTTATAAGACTCATTAGAGTGTCACTCTTATTGCTGTATGTGTAAACAATGTTGACTAAGTTATTTCATAAAATTTCCATAGTGACTATTCATCGTGAAAATGGCAACTGTGTATGTGTGTGAAATGGGACACGAACAGAGAAAAACAAGCTGCCTGATGAGTGCAAGTGTTTCATTTCATGTAAAGTTCCTACCGCAATTGAAGTCGTCATGCTGTATATGGAACAGCTTCAAGAGTCAAAAAGCATTAAGCCAATTCGTTTAGGAACTGGGTTGAGCCAATCTGGGAATGCTGCAAATACTGCAGAAATGCTACAGGCCTGAAACTTGTAGGTTTCCACAGCTGGATTCATAATGACACAAACACACTGGTTTAAGCCAATTAATGCCAGCATGCACAAATAAATCCATGATTCATGGAGTGATGCATGTTACAGTAAAGTTCTCAGTGATTATTGTATTTTCTGTTCAAATATAACTGTTTGTTTTCCACTGTGTGTGTTTGCACTTATGTGATGGTTAAACAAAGACTTAAAATATGGGATCCCGTGGAACAGGCATATGTGTGTGCCTGTCCAGTGTGATTTTTAGAAGCCTTGGCCACCCTCCTCTTCCGCTAGGCTGCTGCAGGGAATATCCCTGCATCTGCTTTTGCATTGCTCTCGAGGGATACCTCCAAACACCAATCACACATCACATGGACACACACTAATAACAGAATTCTCGTGCATGTGTCCTTGTCTCTACATGGAAGCTCACCGAGCCTTTCTCGTTGTTTGTGGGCGTCACTGCCTATGGCTTTAATAGTATTTGCACAAAAGAGAATACACCATTGCGAAGTGAGAATCTTCAATGCTGTTTTTTTAATATTATTATTGCTTTGCAATTATTATGAATCCTGTGAAAAGCACATTTACATGTCTCAAACATGCAGGGCAGTTTGTCCAGCTGTGAGCTGCTGGTTCCAGTCTTTCTGGCTTATTCTTAGAAAACATTTTTCTACCCCACCAAGCATTATAGGTTGTTGTGTTCAGTTTGTCCTGACACGTTAACTGTTGGTGTCCCCAGCTTACCTTAAAGGCAAAGAATACATGTGATGAAGCAGAATTATACAGATTGAGCAAACTTGGGTGATCTAATGAACTGAAAACAGCACCGTACTAGAGTTTTGGGTTTTTTTTAATTCCACATCTCTACATCCCTAAGGAAAGGAGTCCAAAAGCTGTGGGCCACCACAAAAGTTTTACTGTTCCTTGATTCATTAAAAAAGCAATCACCTGTACCTGTAAGTGTGTATATTTATGCAGTTATTTTATAAGTGAATTAGATATTCCAAAACCTTGTTTTCAGAGAAGTACAGCAAATGATTCTCCATGGACATTCAATGCTTGTTCAGTATAGTCTCTAAACATGTCACTGGTAATACTTCCCAACTTGGTGACTGTATTTTCATGTGGTGTTGCAGTTTGCTGTATAAAACTGTACTTTATGCATATTTAGGTTGCAATGTGACCTTCTTATACTTAGTTTTTTCCCCATGCTGCTGTGTTACAAACAGCCACCAGAGGAGGCAGGAGACACGCACAAGACCTGGAACCAGAGACTCTCTTAATCACATGTTGTCTTTAAGTAACAAACAAAACCGCAAATATGCCCAATCATTGTCAGATGAACATCAACTAAAAAAGATGAAAAGCAATCGCCAGTCCTAATGACAACCTTCCAAACTAAAGGACCGGCAATTATGAATTCTCCGCCACTAAAATGCAACACTCCTCCAGCAATTAGTACAAACATGACGTTTCACAAGTGATTCTGAGTCTCTCCTGACAATCTGCTCTTCATTAAGCTGATTGCTTGCTTGTGTAAACTACTTCTTTGGTTGCCACTTCCCCTTAGACTGTCTGCCTCGCCTCACAGCCTTGTTCTGATTAAAGAGGAACCTCATAAAAACACCACTGCCTATAAACGATTTCCTCATTACATCAAAGTCACACGGAAGTTGTAAGCTGCTTTTACAATTGCAACAACGCAGAGGACCCACACACCATCACAGTCACTCTATAAAACATGGCACTAAGGTGGACGGGAATGGTAAAAAGTGGCTAATTCAAGCCTAACTCAGCAGTGATCGGTCACATTAAGTTTATTAAGGCACCAAGTAGGATAAGAGCCGTAACATATAAGAGAGCTACTCAGCTAGATAAGTCATAAATGAGTGATATAGCTAGTATAATTTTGACATTCGACACCTCGTCCATAACGACACAGAAAGTTTACCATTGATTGTTTCAACAAAAATATTGCAGCTATTTCTGGTGAGCTCCAGAAATGTAAAATCAATATGACATAAAGGAAAATGAAAGGCAACAACTACAGATCCTTAACTCGCAACTCCCAAAACTTGTGTTTTTATGCTACTGTTGTGAAACTTAAAAGCCTCATTATCGGTCATCAGTGCACCGTCATGGTCAAAACAACACATAATTCTTGAAAATCCATCTGAGCTTTATAACGGGAAAGAAAAGTTTGACAAATGCGGTAAGAGACAGCTCAGTCATAACGGGAACTCTCTGTGAAGTTGGATAATTTATGGGTGTCATTTATGGTTTGTCAAACATTGCCTTGAACTGACCACTGTCTGATGGGAAACACAGACATGGGATTAAACCACACAAACACACACACACACACAGAAAGCAGCTGTAGCTGAAAAGTGCTGAAGAAGAAGAGCAACACAGCTATTTGGTTTAACTTACATACCGCTTGATTTTTTTGAGATATGTTGAGTGAACGCTGCACATGTTTAAATTTTGCTACTTTTTTTTTAAGACATAAAATTGAATGTCATTTAAAGGAAACAGTCTGTGAGCCTTTAATAGTTTGGTTCATATAAATGAAAAAAAATATATATATATAAACTGCATAGCACACTGCAGGCCCTTTCAAAGGGAGAAGAACAATATAAATACATACTCGGTTAGAAATTTTGTACCATGTTCTCATAATCATAAATACACAATTCATACATTTCCAGCATTGCATTTTAAAGAGAATAAATATGTCTATGCTCTGTAAATGTCTCGTAAAGAAATTAGGGTGTAATGAAAATACTTTTATTGCTACAAGAGAAAACATCAACAAAACTGTAATTACAATAGCATACAGTTAGAGGGATGAATCTTACTGCTAAAAAGACACAAATAACCTGAATTTGAATTTCAAAAAGATTGAAAAAATTCTTTTAAAAAGACAAAAAGTTGCCTGAGTTGCTGAAAGACCCACTCATCCATGCAAAGTGTCTTGAGTTTAAGGCCCCAGGTGCTTTATCTGTTAAGTAGTAAGACTTAATTGGAAAGTCTGCATTATGATTCCCAGTGCAAGTCCTCGCCCTGCTCAATTATTGCAGAAGTAAACAACTGAAGGTTATAAAGAGCTGGACAGTAACACCCCTCCTCATAAAGACAAGTCGTGTAAACAGGCAGTCCAAAAGGGGCAAGAGAGGAAGTTTCTCTTATCCTCACTGTTGGGAAAATAGATCTTTAAACAGATTCTGAAGTGCTCAGAAAGTTATTACAAACACTTCTTGTGCAGTTGAAACTGTACATTATACATAGAGATTTTTGAGCACATTTCCTCCGTGTTCATTTTTTTGGAATCCTTTAGTCGCTGATATTTCCATTTTTATAAGTGGTACATGCTGTAGCCCAAAGGAGCAGCGTACACTCCTAAAGGGGAAATGGGCAGGATGGGTCTGTGGTGGTGATATGCAGAGGAGTATGACTGTCCATATAGTGACATGGCACCCAGTGACAGTGGTAACCTAAAGCCAGGGTGTAAAGCTCCAGCAGCAACGGCTGCCACTGCAGCCGTCTTGGCATCAGCAGCCATCTTGAGTTTCTCCAGCTCGGCCTCCTGGAGCCTCTTGGCTTTGGCTCGGCGATTCTGGAACCAGATCTTCACCTGAGTCTCTGTGAGAGTTAAGGAGGAGGAGAACTCGGCTCGCTCGGCGATGGACAGGTATTGCTTCTGCCTGAATTTCCTCTCCAGAGCGAGGAGCTGGGATGTGGTGAAGGGTGTGCGGGGCTTCCTGTTGGTCTTGTGTTTCCTCAGCTGGCAGGCAGGACTGAGGTGACCTGGGAAAAGAAACAATTAGGATTTAAGAAGGGTCATTAAATCATTTGATTATCTCAAAATTTGATTTGAATGTAAAAACTGAGTAGTTGGCTACAGCCTACCAACCCCAGCCAGATAAATAATACTATTTACACTCTAGCCTTACTTTTCAGTAAACAACCAATTAACAGAATGTGTCTTTGCAGCACAGCTTACAGAGAATTACTTTCCAGTATTTAGGAAAAAAAACTGAAAACATCTGCAGGATACTGAATAATGAAATTAGCTATAAATAAGTTTCATGGCGTTTAATATGAGAGGAGAAACTTACGAGGTTGTGTGGAAAAGGCGCTGGTAGTAACCCACGGTGCGCAGTCCTCTGACTCTGATGTTTCAGACTTCACTGGCGACGAGGGGGCAGCAGTTAAGCTCTTTTGGCTTCCCCCGGGAGGGGTGCACGTCTCCCGGCTCACATACAAGGAGTTTAACCCCGTCGGGGACAAAGCCACCGAACATTCCTTCGGTGTAAAGCAGGCGGACTCTCCACTCCGGCTGTGCGTCTTTCTCCCGGACATGAGCGCCTCCACGCTGAAGGGGTGATGCCGACGCACCACGGGAGATGCCTTCTCTTCCCCCGACTCCTCTGTCAAGTCCGCACGGCTGCTGTCCTCCTCGGAAGAACTGCATCCCAAGTCGTTAAAACTCTCCTTGGAGGCCATCTCTCTCCTCCGGGTCTCCTCCGTAAAACAGGTGAACTCCACGGAGACGAAGCAGTAAGTTTACCCAGGTGTAACTCACTCCTACGAGCGTACTGTTGAGCTGTCAAGTTGTAGTGTGAGAGCGAGTATGTAGACTCGGCACGTTGACACGGCTCAACTTAGACCAATCACAGCAGCCCAAAATGTTTATGGGCGACCACGTGCTGCTTTCAGGGACAACATAGAAAACTCATATTACTTGGTTATATTTGCGCAAATAACGATTATGATTATTAGTAGGAGGTGGTAGTTAGTCATCTGAAAGGGGCAAATTCCCAAATGAAGTTAAAACACGTTTTTCTTCTTTTTTCAGGTTTTATTTAATTTCGAAGAATCAGAAGCTTGAATTTTCTCTTATCTGTTGTTTGCTAACCGCCGTTTATTTGTTAAAGTGAATTTTTCCACATTGCCTGCAAAAACAATAGCTCTGCAGCATTATCACATGTTAAGCTTCAGTAATGGATTAGCTCTAACTCTAACCTCATGAGAGTGCATGTGTAAACACGGGCCCTATGCAGATAATTATGGAGAGTTATACCCGGAGATGAAACACTGATCCCTTTCTTCTTCATCTCTCTCGCTCTCTGCTTTGTTTGATGTTCTTTATATTGGGACTTTCCGCTGTATCCGACATTTCTGTTGTGTGGTATGTAAGTCCGGCATTTATAGAAACGTGTCACATTGAGATTTCTGAGGATGTTACTTAACTGCATGGCCGATTTACTGATGCTAAAACCTTAGCAAAGTCCAGCTTGGGTGTGAGGCGCGACTGGACACAAATTAGATTAGACTTTCACGTGTTTCTCTCCGTGTCTGTGACCGACACGTTCGTCTTCCTGGCCTAAGATTTGATCCCATTCATTCTGCAAATTAGACATGAAGTAACTCATTGTCAAAGTCTGTGAAGAAACTCAGTGGGATTTTTCTATTGAGAATTTGATGTTTTACACTTGTTCCAGACATTTATCTGAAAACTCTGTCTGACTGTCCTGATGGTGGTTAGCTTAAAGAATGGCCCACTTATCTTATGATCATTTTTCCCACAGGCGTGCCTGCATCAGTTATTTATTATTTCTCAACTACTTGCACATATTTAACACTCAACAGTCCTACCACTAAATGATATGTGCTATTTTGTATCACATTGATTCAGCATACTCGCTATATCTAGGCTTTGGAAGCAGTGCCATGACGGCCAGTGGAGAGCTGTGGGAATAAGTTACATTTTTCATTATTTTTTATCATACTCGCTCTTGCATCTTTAAATGCTCTTGCCCAAAAAGCTCTGTCTGCCCAGACCGGTCAGATAGTTCAGCAACAGAAAAAATGAGTTATAACAGATAGCATACAGATTTTTGAGCTGTTTTGTTTCAGGGTTTGGACTCACAAACCGTATGCAGCGTCATCATTACTGCTTTCAAGTTTACTTGAACTGTGACCACATCTTCCTCCACTGGGGCAAGAGCTGAAAGTGCCATTTGTCTATCTGTCAGCAAGATTTTACAAAACCTACCAAACCCAATTTCATGAAACTTCACACACACACCGGGCCCGTGGGAAGGCGATCAAACCCAAGAGTAACGTTAAGCCATTGCTGGAGACATTATCATCAAAAAAGGTAGTTCACTGAGTGTTCAGGTCTTTAGGAGCTAGTAGCGGTAAATAAAAACACTTGTGTTCAGTCTTGCAGGCAACAACACAACATTTATTGTTTTTCACTCGTGGATGAGGCACGAAAAGCAGCTCTGCAGAGTAAATACAAATGGAAAACTGTAGGGCTGCTGCTCATTCTTTCTTTAGAGGGGTCTCAAACTAGCTCCTGGTGGGTGTTATGCCAGTGTGTTCCTGACACATTCACGGAAGAAAAGCCTAGACTACAAACAAGGGTGTTTTAAGCAGTTCAGCTGCGCTGTTTTCTGTGGGAGAGAATAACTGCGTTTGGCATACCCTTTGGGCTTTGTATGCCCAAAGGGTATGCCAAAAAAAGAACAAAAAAAAAGAAAAACCAACTATATAATACATTAAAATAGAGTGGGAAAACACCAGAAAGCTTATAGGCACTTTTCAGTACACAAAGTGCTTTAAAAGAAAAAGGCACTTCTTTTTCAAACATCCCTGGGGAGGGATTAATAAACAGCAAATAAAATAATTTATTTCAGCACTTTTACGTGTAGCTAGCAGGCTTGACTAGCTTGTATGTCAGCCTTGTGGAACAGGACTCTGTTCCCAGGAGGTTGCTGCTGCTGTCTTATTAAAGTGGGGTTATTTCACAGACAATCAGAGGTTTGTGAAGGCGCCAGTGAGCGGCCAGATGAAAGGGCCGACTCCTCAGGGGAGAAACTGTTGCCTTTTTTGCAGGATCCACCTCCTTCCTCCTCCACCTCTCTCTCTCTCTCTCTCTCTCTCTCTCTCTCTCTCTCTTTGCCCTGCAGGCACCTTGTCATTCAGTCATATAACTCATTCTTGGCTCACTGTCGTTGGCATGTTACCTCCTTTTGTATCTCAAATCTTCCCTCTAACTCTCTTTAATGCTTCATAATGTTTCATTGCATCTATTTCTTTCTTTCTTTCTTCTCACATTCTGCCCATTGTGCATTTCTTCGCTTCCTTCTTGCTATATTTGGTCTCACTTTCAGTATAAAAACCTCAGATGTAAAGACCGCACCTCCATGCAACACATGAGAAATTGCTGAAAGAGGCAGTATTCTAGCTGCATGAGTTGGGCACACCACATAGTTAAATCCTTGTTGGTTTGTGTATCAATCTATCTTTCAACCTGGCTTAAAGAAGTAATTGATTTGTAATAAAGGAACCACTGGCACTAATCAAATCAATTATTTAATTGCAAGTACTGGGAAAATATGACCCATGTGACAGCTGTACAAGCTGCATCCTGTCACACTCCACCCAGACAAAGTAATATCAGCTGTTAAGTGATAATCTTTTATATGTGCTTTGCATTAGCAAATTTATGGGCTATATGTGTGTGTGTGTGTGTGTGTGTGTGTGTGTGTGTGTGTGTGTGTGTGTGTGTGTGTGTGTGTGTGTGTGTGTGTGTGTGTGTTACATGTATTTATGGTTTAGACGTGCAAATTGTTGTGTTACCACAGATCTAAAGCAGATTTCACAAGAAAAGTAGAAGGAGGAATAAAGGAAGGAAGGAAGGAAGGAAGGAAGAAGAGGAGGGGTAAAAATAAGAGGGGTGCTCTTCTGGGTGTAGCAAAATTACCCACATGTCCCACTTCCTTTTTTCCATAATATCATTTAAGCTTGATAATAGCGAAAGCAATTTGTCTGAGCATGTTTGTGCGTGTGTGTGTGTGTTTACTGTGTGGAGTTCTGTACTGTATGCGTGTGTGTGTATCTGTCAGAGAAGCTTGAGAGGCCTGTGGTTGTGCGAGTCGGGCACACCTCAGAGCATTGTAATTACAGCAGAAGCTTTGAAGTGGTGGAATGTTTGGTTGGGATAATCAGCAGGCTGGACTGCACTCACACACTATTTACATTCCCAATAAATCACTCATTCACGTTATAACGCTAGCAAATGTTATTATCTGTGCTGATACAGATTTGGTAAATTAACGTGTTAGAGGGTAAAATGGGATCACTGTTTTTATAGTACTGTTTATGCAAAAAGGGCCCAGTTAGGATCCAAGCACTGCATGATATGCTATTCACAATGTTTCTTTAATTTCATCTTACCTCTTTAGCATCCTCTTTTTAAGCCGGTTTTCTTCATATTGGCTGCTTTTTGCACACAGAAACTTGAACAGCAGATGGGCGGGGCCAAGATGCCCACGTTAAGGTTGCCCACTCTCATGACATCATCCACCTGGTCTCTAACCAACGGTATAAAGCAGTTTGATTAGGGATTACTTGTACATATTTTTTACATTTAGTAATTAAACACAATAAATTGTCAGATTTTATGAACCAGAAATTTCCTGTAATATTTCATAATTATGTGGCTAACTGAGGAAAACTAAAAGCAGAAAGTTATCCATTTTTTTATGCTGCTATGTAACATTAAAATTTTATATATGAATCTCCAAGTAGTAATCATATAGACTATCTGCTGCATTTCTTGGGGTTATCACTCATTAAACTCAATATGGATTCTCTAAATCCCTAAAGGTCAGTGAATCCCAGGAAGGCGGCAGGTCCTGATGGAATACATGGAAAGGTTCTCAGAGCATGTGCTGACGAACTGACCGGAGTCTTCACTAAAATCTTCAACCTTTCCTTGTCATCAAACACCGTCCCGCCCTGCCTCAAAACCTCCACCATCATCCCCATCGCCAAGAAGACAGCTGTGGCCAGCCCAAATGACTACAGGCCTGTTGCACTTACGCCTGTAGTGATGAAGTGCTTTGAGAGACTGGTCTGTCAGCACATCAGGGCCGGTCTGCCTCCCACTCTGGACCCCCACCAATTTGCCTACAGGACAAATCATTCCACCGAGGACGCCATCACCATAGCACTCCACACTGCGCTGAGTCACCTGGAGCACCGAGGAAGCTATGTGAGAATGCTCTTTCTGGACTTCAGCTCAGCATTCAATCATATCATCCCGGAGATCCTGGTCCAGAAACTGTCTCACCTGGGACTCTCCACCCCCATCTGCCTCTGGATCAAGGACTTCCTGACAAATAGACCACAGTCTGTCAGACTCGGCCCCCACCGGTCCAGCACCATCACACTCAGCACCGGGTCTCCACAAGGATGTGTTTTGAGTCCCCTCCTGTTTACGCTCTACACATCCGACTGCTCCCCTACCCATCTCTCAAACACCATCATAAAGTTCGCGGATGACACCACAGTGGTTGGACTCATCTCAAGGGGGGATGAGTCGGACTACAGAGATGAGGTCAACAGACTGACTGAGTGGTGTTCAGTTAACAACCTCCAACTGAACACCACGAAAACTAAAGAACTTATCTTGGACTTCAGGAAGGGCAGAGCAGACCCGGCCCCACTTTACATTCACGGGAGCTGTGTGGAGAGGGTACACTCCATGAGGTTTCCATGAGGGCGTGCAGATATCTGATGACCTCTCCTGGACTGCAAATACTACAGCGGTGGTTAAAAAGGCCCAGCAGCGTCTCCACTTTCTGAGAGTGCTCAGGAGGAACAACCTGGAGGAGAGGCTGCTGGTGACATTTTACAGAGCCACCATAGAGAACATCCTAACGTACGGCATAACAACATGGTATGCAGGGTGCTCAGCTGCAGACAGGAAAGTACTGCAGAGGGTCATCAACACAGCCCAGAAGATCACTGGCTGCTCTCTGCCCAGCCTGGAGGTCACTGCAAACTCTCGGTACCTCAGCAGAGCTGGCAATATCATCAAGGACCACTCTCACCCCAGCAACCAACTGTTTGAACTATTACCGTCAGGCCGACGGTACAGGTCACATAAAACCAGGACAAACAGATTCAGGGATAGCTTCTTTCCCAGAGCTATCACCGTAGTAAATAAGCACAAAAACAATTGAACCTATTCCATACCGTCACTGTCATTATATTATGCTGCTATCCTGTATATATTGTACATACTATTGTTTGAGTACTTACGATTGTTTTTTTTGTACTTTTTATATTTTACATTTATATTTATTATTGAAACTTGCACCAAGGGAGTGGCACTCCAATTTCGTTGTACTCTGTACAATGACAATAAAGGCTATTCTATTCTATTCTAAAGCTAAATTGTGTTCCACAGTTATGCAACATGTCAGTCTTTAAAGTTTAATTAAAGCTCTGTTTTGTTTGAAAAGATTTAATGCTATCCAGCCATCCATTTTCTTAACTGCTTATCCACTTCAGGGTTGTGGTGAGGTGCTGGAACCTTTCCCAGCTGCCATAGGGTGACAGGCAGGGTACAGCCTAAATGGGTCACCAGTCTATCACGGTGCTAACAGAGCGACAGACAAGATTGGTCAGTTTAGAATCACCAATTACCCAACCCACAGGCACAGCGCCAACATGGAAACTCCAGCAGATTCAAACAAGTTCTTGGTGTGAGGTGACCGTGCTAGCAACTGAACCTCAATGCCACCTATTTACAGCGTAAAACTCTAATAAAATAAAATAATATATTATCAAATAATTTAAGTGATGTCTAAAGTTGACGACAATCCCTTGACTTCACAAATTCAGACATATGCATAGGCGTGCATACACAAAAACAGACACAGTCCTGTACACACAGGGAAGTGACATTCTTCTCAGTAACGCGAGTAACTTGTCAAACCAGTGGGACATGTAATAAACTGACTCATGCACGCTTGAGCTAATCGCATCGTTTTTATTGTCTTGTTATCTTAGTACTGTCACTCATCTCATCTCTGTATCACTCATCCACTCCTCCTCTCTTTGCTCTCTCTCTCTCTTCCTCTCTCTCTCGGAGCCGCTGCCTGTAATGTGCCTAAATGACTACCTTCAATGCTACAATGGCGCCAGAGCCAATTAGCTGTTAACACGGGAGACAGATCTATTCAGAAGCCAGAAAATGAGGCCTCCTGTAACGTGAAAGATTGATGCCCACTTTGCTAATGACAAGAGAAGGAGGTAATCCGTTGCTTGGCTTGATCCTGGGCTATGTTACAGGATAGTCAGCTGATGACTGCGAGCATGCAGGGGAGGGCTCAAGAAAGTGGCAGTGGACTATAGGTCATTGTAGGAGTTGAATAAAATATTGAAACAACACAATATGTTGTTATTTGATATTTTACAACATTACACACACACACACATGAAATCAGAGAAATTTGTCAACTACAAGAGATCAAACAAGCTACTGTTTTATTCACTTGTCTTCTACTGTAGGTTGTATTGGGACATTAGTGGAAATATTGAAAAATTTGCCTCATAACAAAAGGAATGTGTCGGTGCAATGCAGTTAGCAAGTGTCCTTTGAAGGTGATAATTACTTGGGAAACAGCCAAATGCAATTATATTTTTGGAACTCTTCTTTGCGCTTTGATGAACACTACCTGCGCACTAATGTGAGTTCATAGTTTCACCCTAACCCATCATTATCGGGCCTTATTTTCATTTTATGACTATTTCGTTGGCTGCATTCAAGCCTCACCTTGTCCTAACCTTTCTTTGTACCCAACTGAAAATGTGCAAAAAGGCTGGCATTCTTTTCACCATGCATGTAAGCTCATTTAATGCATTTTTGTTGTGCATTTCTTAAGCCACTGAGCTCACTGTTGTATTTTCAGTTAGAATAACTAGCATAAACATAAATACAGAGACGGGTAGCTTCATATTAATTGGGTAAAATGTAACTTTTTATTCAGGCTTTGGAAACTCAGGAGCAGAAATAAGGGGCATCATCAGACTTTTATTGTATGACTCAGTGTGCATCACGGGCCTCATGACTTTATTTTCCGTGTCAAACTCTTAACCTCCGTAGAGAGGGAAAGAAACTAGCCAGGGGCCATTTGTTCCCCGTACAACTGTGTTGATTCCCAGTGACACCTTATATCTTAATCAGTTCTGACAGGTAGAATTTATGATGAGGCCATCGTGTAAATCACGAGGAGGCTTGTTATTATGGAAAGGCACTGAAATGGTATAATTGTTTTTAAGTGCCGCTCAAAGGGCAAGTGTGCCTGTATTGCTCTGTGTGTGTTGCATGTGATCGTGTGAACATGCACAGTATTCTGGGAAGTTTTCCAGAGATTGGGGAAATCCACCTTCCACACAACAAACAACTTGAACCACAAAAACAAATCCCCTTAAAAGAATTTTTTGTCTCATTACAACAAATAACATTTCATGGTAGAAAAGCCACAACTTTCCCAGCTGTTACGACTGAGTTACACGCACTCTTTTGGATTATATGAGAATGAAATGTGATTACACACAAGACAAACTTAGTGGTACAAACTTAATTTATCTGTGCAGCAAAAAAGTAAAGGGGGAGAGTGTTTTGATTATTGCGACTGGAGAAAATACCCAAAATGCGATCTGAATTATTCTTCTGCACCAAAAGACGTGGGAAATATTTAGGAGTTAGGGTCATGTGCATTGACCCTAAAACTTGCAAAGCATGTCACAAGCCTGGTATTTAATTGCCATTTAACGTCTTTGGTTTCACTTAAATAGACTACAGTTGTGGTAGAAAAGAAAGCACGCCTTCTTTTTATTCTAAAGTTTTACGTACATAATAAAAATCATCTGGTCGTTAGCAGGTCTTAAAATTAGTCAAATACAGCCTCAAATAAACTACAAAACATAACATATTACAGCATGTCATTATTTATTTAGCAAAATTTAAACCAAAATCCTTCAGTAACAATTAACTATAAGCACTATAGCAGCCAAGTGCTGCTAATCAAATGCACTTGATTAAGTGGTCATCAGCACCTCTGAGCACCTCTATAAAACAGAAGTTCTGCAGTTTGCTGCTCTGGAGCACACGGGGTTATTAGATTATTTTTTTAATTGGAAGTCCATCACAGTGAGAAAGATTATTCACAAGTGGAAAACATTCAAGTCTTCCCAGGAATGGATGTCCCAGCAAATTCACCCTGACATCAGACAGTACAATACAATACAACGAAGACATTAAGAGCTTTATCTCAGAATCTACAGGCCTCGGTTAGCATGTTAAGTGTTAAAGTTCACGGCAAAATCTCTTAACCTTGCAGTCATGCATTCAACTCTCAGACATATATAATAATTATTGTGGGTGATTTTAACATCCATGTAGATGCTAAAAATGACAGCCTCAACATGGCATTTAATCTGTTATTAGACTCAATTGGTTTCTCTCAAAATGTAAAAGAACCCACCCACCACTTTAATCACACTCTAGATCTTGTTTTTAACATATGGCATCGAACCTGAACATTTAACAGTGTTTCCTAAAAACCCTCTCCTGTCTGATCATTTCCTGATAACATTTACATTTACAATAATTGATTACACAGCAGTGGAGAGTAGACTTTATCAAAGTAGATGTCTTTCTGAAAGCGCTGTAACTAAGTTTAAGAATATAATCCACCCACTGTTATCATCTTCAATGCCCTGTACCAACACAGAGCAGAGCAGCTATCTGAACGCTACCCCAACAGAGGTCGATTATCTTGTTAATAATTTCACCTCCTCACTACGTACGACTCTGGATACTGTAGCTCCTGTGAAAACTAAGGTCTCTAATCAGAAGTACCTGACTCCGTGGTATAATTCTCAAACACGTAGCCTAAAGCAGATGACTCGTAATCTGGAGAGGAAATGGCGTGTCACAAATTTAGAGGATCATCATTTAGCCTGGAGAAAAAGTTTGCTGCTTTATAAGAAAGCCCTCCGCAAAGCCAGAACATCTTACTATTCATCACTGATTGAAGAAAATAAGAACAACCCCAGGTTTCTCTTCAGCACTGTAGCCAGGCTGACAAAAAGTCAGAGCTCTTTTGAGCCAACCATCCCTTTAACGTTAACTAGTAATGACTTCATGAACTTCTTCACAAATAAAATTTTTATCATTAGAGAAAAAATTACCAGTAATCATCCCACAGATGTAATATTATCTACAGCTACTCTTAGTACCATTGATGTTAAGTTAGACTCTTTTTCTCCAATTGATCTTTCTGAGTTAACTTCAATAATTACTTCCTCCAAACCTTCAACGTGTCTTTTAGACCCCATTCCTACAAAACTGCTCAAAGAAGTCCTGCCATTAATTAATTCTTCGATCTTAAATATGATCAACCTATCTCTAATAATCGGCTATGTACCACAGGCCTTCAAGCTGGCTGTAGTTAAACCTTTACTCAAAAAGCCATCTCTAGACCCAGCAGTCTTAGCTAATTATAGGCCAATCTCCAACCTTCCTTTCATATCAAAAATCCTTGAAAGAGTAGTTGTCAAACAGCTAACAGATCATCTGCAGAGGAATGGCTTATTTGAAGAGTTTCAGTCAGGTTTCAGAGCTCAGCACAGCACAGAAACAGCTTTAGTGAAGGTTACAAATGATCTTCTTATGGCCTCTGACAGTGGACTCATCTCTGTGCTTGTCCTGCTAGACCTCAGTGCAGCGTTCGATACTGTTGACCATAATATCCTATTAGAGCGATTAGAACATGCTGTAGGTATTACAGGTACTGCACTGCAGTGGTTTGTATCATATCTATCTAATAGACTCCAATTTGTGCATGTAAATGGAGAGTCCTCTTCACACACTGAGGTTAATTATGGAGTTCCACAGGGTTCAGTGCTAGGACCAATTCTGTTTACATTATACATGCTTCCCTTAGGCAGCATCATTAGAAGACATAGCATACATTTTCACTGTTATGCCGATGACACCCAGCTCTATCTGTCCATGAAGCCAGATAGCACACACCAATTAGTTAGACTGCAGGAATGTCTTAAAGACATAAAGACCTGGATGGCCGCTAACTTTCTGCTTCTTAATTCAGATAAAACTGAGGTTATTGTACTCGGCCCTGAAAATCTTAGAAATATGGTATCTAACCAGATTCTTACTCTGGATGGCATTACCTTGGCCTCCAGTAACACTGTGAGGAACCTTGGAGTCATTTTTGACCAGGACATGTCCTTCAACGCACATATTAAACAAATATGTAAGACTGCTTTCTTCCATTTGCGCAACATCTCTAAAATTAGAAATATCCTGTCTCAGAGTGACGCTGAAAAACTAGTTCATGCATTTATTACTTCCAGGCTGGACTACTGTAACTCATTATTATCAGGATGTCCAAAAAACTCGCTGAAAAGCCTTCAACTAATCCAAAATGCTGCAGCAAGAGTCCTGACAGGGACTAGAAAGAGAGAGCATATTTCTCCTGTTTTGGCTTCCCTTCATTGGCTTCCTGTTAAATCCAGAATTGAATTCAAAATCCTGCTCCTCACATACAAGGTCTTAAATAATCAGGCCCCATCTTATCTTAATGACCTTGTAGTACCATATCATCCTATTAGAGCACTTCGCTCTCGCTCTGCAGGCCTACTTGTTGTTCCTAGAGTATTTAAAAGTAGAATGGGAGGGAGAGCCTTCAGTTTTCAGGCCCCTCTTCTGTGGAACCAGCTTCCAGTTTGGATTCGGGAGACAGACACTATCTCTACTTTCAAGATTAGGCTTAAAACTTTCCTTTTTGCTAAAGCATATAGTTAGGGCTGGACCAGGTGATCCTGAATCCTCCCTTAGTTATGCTGCAATAGACTTAGGCTGCCGGGGGATTCCCATGATGCATTGAGTTTTTCCTTTCCAGTCACCTTTCTCACTCACTATGTATTAATAGACCTCTCTGCATTGAATCATATCTGTTATTAACCTCTGTCTCTCTTCCACAGCATGTCTTTTATCCTGTCTTCCTTCTCTCACCCCAACCGGTCGCAGCAGATGGCCGCCCCTCCCTGAGCCTGGTTCTGCCGGAGGTTTCTTCCTGTTAAAAGGGAGTTTTTCCTTCCCACTGTTGCCAAAGTGCTTGCTCATAGGGGGTCATATGATTGTTGGGTTTTTCTCTGTATCTATGAAGCGCCTTGAGGCGACTTTTGTTGTGATTTGGCACTATATAAATAAAATTGAATTGAATTGAATTGAATATAAGGCCAGCTATCAGATAAGTAAAGCATGGGCCAATTTGGGTCTTGTAACATGATAATAATCCAAAGCAGAGGAGCAAATCTATAACAGAATCAATGAAAAAAGTAAACAATCAAGGTGTAGCAATAGCCCAAAGTAAAGGCCTCATGCTGACTGAAATGCTGTAAGATCTCGGTATAACCCCTGAACCTCAATGAGCTAAAGCAATGTTGCAGAGAAGAGTGAGAGACGTGAGAGACTGGCAAAGTCAATGATCACTTCAAGTTATTGCTGCTTAAGGTTGTTAAGAAGCTACTGAATCATGGGGTGTGCTGATGTTTTACACTGCTTCTGCACTTTTGCATTCATTTTTGTTAAATAAATAATGAAAGGCTACAATATGACATGTGAATTTGATCAGCTGAGGCTGCATTTACCTTATTTTAAGACTTACTAAGGACTGTATAATGATTTTTTATTATGTCCTCATATGCAAAGTTGTATAATTGAAAGAGGGTGTAACTTCTTTTTACCACGACTGTATATTATTTTATAAAACTATTTCAAGATTAAGAGTGTAACATTAGAAGTCCCCTCATCTTCAAAACCAGTTATGCATTCAAATTTCTGTACGTGTCTTTGTTTAACAACCTTGGGGTAAAATGAATATGTGCCGCTTTGGTCTCTACTGAAAGCTTCTTTTATAGAGTCATAAAGAACAAAGCACTTAACCGGATAAACAAATGACCCTCTATACTAAAACAAGGAAAAGGGGAACATCAAAGATAGTTGTAACCCTTTTAAAGGTCAGGAGTTTGGAATTGACTGGCTGGCCTACTGACTCATAGGTTAGTTGGCCACTGTGTTAGATGGAACATTGGCTGGTTAAATAAATGACTAAAGAACCTCTGGGCTGACTGACTAATTCAGCAGCTGTTTAACTGAATCATGAGATTAGCTGGCTGACAGACTCAGTGTTCTGCAAGCTAAGTGTGTGGGGAAAGCTAACAAGAGGTGCAAACATACATGGATGCACAGTTGCAAAAGATAGACTTTATTTATGAAATACTTCCTGTGTGTGTGTGTGTGTGTGTGTGTGTGTGTGTGTGTGTGTGTGTGTGTGTGTGTGTGTGTGTGTGTGTGTGTGTGTGTGTGTGTGTGTGCGCGCGCGCGCGCGCCAAGTAGACTCTAGACTCAGACTCACCGCTGTTTAACGAGCTAAAGACGCCAGTCACAGTAGGACCAAGGACAGACCAGGGCTATAACCGAGAGTGTGGCGCTGACAGACCATCGACTAAACTGATCTTTGCTCTGACCCAAAAGTGAGAAGTGCACTGGAGCCATTTGTGGTGACCCTTTCTTCACCCACAGGATCAAAGGTTATAAACCTCTGCCTGTGCCCTTTGAAATGGAGCAACAGGAGCTTGTTGTTAGACTGATTAGCAGAATGGCAGTTACCATAATACTATCTTTTACATCCATGGTGCAGGAAAAGGAGAGAAAAGCAGAGTGAGATGCTGAGAGGAAACACACAAGTGGTTTACAGAAGGCTTTACAAATGACCATTTCATTTTCACGAGGGAAGGAAAGCTATCCAAACCTATCTATGAAGTAATTGCCACCTCTTGTTAAAGCATGAGTTAACCACTTTTTTGGAGGGATGTGGGGCTGTGATAGACCTGGTGAACCCAGAAATCCCTTAACTAGAACCTGTCTGACAAAGTAGGCTAAAAGATCTCAAAAAAGCAACACATCACACCACAACCCAAAGAACAGAAGAAGTCAAGAACGGATGAAAATAACAGTTACTGACATGTATCAGTATGGAAAGAGTTACAAAGGCATTTACATTTTCTGCTGCTTCTCAGGATGTGGGTCACAAGGACAGCAGTCTAAACAGAGATGCTCAGGCCTCCACTGTCAGCACCTCTAGCTTCTCTGGCAGCACACCAAAGTATTTTCACCGAGAACGATTATGGCTCAGAGAGACATAATATCTGGGTGTTCTGGATTTGCCCTGAGATCTAATCTACTGGACATGCATGAAACACCTCACCTGTGAGCCACCTCACCAGAAGGCATCTTGATCACCTCAACTGACTCCTTTCAATTTGGAGAAATAGTGGCAATACTCAGACCTCTTCTGGATGACTCAGCTCCTCACCCTATCTCTAAAATAGAGTCCAGACCCAAACCCTTCTTTCTACCCCTTGTATCGAAAGTGTTATTCTTTCAGTCACTATCAACAATTCAGAGCAGGTACCCCACCCTTTTCTGGTTATGAACCCTCTGATTTCTATTTGCTAATTCTCACTCTTGCAGCTTCACATGGAGCTCCAGACCACTCCAGAGCAAGTTTAATCAAGTCAGCAGAATCACATCATCCCCCAAAAACAGAGATGAGAACTTAAGAGGACCACAACGCTCTTTGAAAACCCTCAAGGTGAACCTAGAAATCCTGTCCATAAAATTGATGAACAGAATCAATCAAGAACTCTGTGTTTGTATAGGGACCAAATACCCCTCAACAATGAGCCTGATATCTCTTACCCTCTTCAGGCCTTTTCCATGTCGACACAACAAAATGTCTATGCCTTTACCAAACTTAGTAGCGCCAGCTGCTGGTTCATGGACAATTCTTGACTTTGAGAGTAAATAGGAATTATCAACTCCACATGACAAGAGCGAAAGGGAAGAACAATACAGAGACTCACTGATAAAGTGGAGAGAGTTATGGGACTATAGCTAAAGAGGAAAGGGGGCATTTCAAGCAGTAAATGTGCTGATTTTAGTCAGTTTTTGTTGCTAAAGAGTAATTTCAGCTCGTAAACATTCATTATGAATACACATTGTGTTTTGATTAATGTTAGTCAAGAAATACGTGTTGCCAAGCTAACATTTAGGTGTTTTTGTTGCACTTCATTTTATTTCAGTGTGATCGAAGAGCAATTACTCATGATTCACTTGACTACTTGAGTACCACTTAAATCCTATTTGCTTGTAATTTCCTTGTGGCTGTGTTTCAGCACAATGACTGCATCTGCCAGCTTGACCCAGAGTCTGGAGAAGTGAGTGACATTGTTTGCCTTTGGAGTAATGGCTCTCATTATAGTGAATTACTACTCTACCCAAACACAACTGATTTCCTAAAAACCACCCTGCAGTGCTCTGTCTCCATTTTGCTATTGGGTCCTGGTGCCTTGTTACAATCAATTAAGCTGATTACAAGCACTATCTTCACCACTTCAAAGGAGGCCCATTAAAGTGGGTGAGACTAACTGTCTCTTTATTCCACAGCCCTGTTGTTTGTCTCTGAGTAAGAAGCCTTGTATTGTTTTTTAACATGTGTGGGGCTGAAATTTGTTGACAATTTAACCAAAAGATAACATGGTGGAAATAAAAACTATTTTTTCATGGTAAGATTAAAGGATAAATGGCGAGTAATGAGCTGGAGACAGTCGTGGACTGGGTCCTCTTTAAAGTTTAAGGTTGACTCGTCGTCAGGTCAGACGACAGGTCGCACACAATAAATGGAGTGACACAGAGAGAAGGAGCGAGACACTAAGTCTAGACAGCGTATTTAGGGACCCTCCCTCTTTGCTTTGTTCTGCATCATGTCTACAGGTAATTACCTCAGCAAACTACTGGGAACCCTTTCAAATCTGAGACAAGTGATGGGTGAAATGGTTGAAAAGTAAAAGAATTAATTTCTTAAGCATCCATACTTACATGATGATAAATGAACAGTGAAAGCAGAAGGACAAGTTGGCAGTTAGCTGGAAGGAAAAGAAGGTTGTGAGAAACATTTATTTCTCCAAATGCATATTAAGTGGAAGTGCAACTGTTTGCAACAGATTTGGCAATATAGCATGCCAACTGAATCTACCAGGTCAGGCCATTTGGGAATTTTTTTGATTTTTGTTTTTGCCATTTTGAGGAAAGTTTCTGTCACCATCTGAGTTTCCATTTCTGACACCAGACGATAAACCTAAATTCTTAATCTAGCCTCCAAAGCAGTGATAAAATGTATGTATGTTTTTGTGGCTGTCAATAAGAATAATAGCAGTATAGATGGCTTCTAATAATTATTTGAATGCTTCCCATTTCTGATGTGATAATTACTGCGCTAGTATTGCTGCAATATTTTAATGTTTGCAAAACCTCCAGCTTACCAGCGCTGCTCAGTTGCTAGCGTTGTGACCGGATGGTCAGTGTATATTACTTTTGTCAGTCTGTCCTGATGTGTCAGGTGTAACTTTGGAGATTGATGTATCCTTAGCATTCTGCTCAGATGTATTTGTTTAAATTTATATCCATCACTTTATATTTTTATTAAGACAGTGGCATACTAAATAAAGTTTGTGAAAAACACATCATGCACTTGCAAGAAGTGCGGTTTCAGATATGACTAGTGGTTTCCGTGGTGTGGGTGTGTGAACATAGCAAGAACAGAAACCATGCAAAAGGAAAACAAGGCGTCATTAACTTGAGGGACGTCCAGTAACTGGGCTGGTCTTGCTTTTAGCTTCCTGGATCCTTGACCCACGTGCACCAAATCAATCGACTGCTTCTGTTTAGTTTTCAGGTACAGTTAACAAGACAGAGCACTTATCCACCCATCGCCAACGGTTAGACGGAGGCTATCATAAATGTGAGTGTAGTAAAAATTTCCTGCATTCACTGATTCATGCATGTGAAACCAATGGCCTGTGCAAGTTGCCTGTTATTACTGGATTATCAGTGTCTCCGCAGCGCGTGAATGCACATCTGGAAGCAACCTTCAATAAAATGTTAGGCGCCAGATGAAGCTTTAATCGTATGGCATGCACCGCCTCCTCCTATAAACATGGGCTGAGAATAATGAGATGTGCTTTAAATGCAGCTTAATTTTAAACAAGCTATGAAACTATGAGTTGGATTTCTTGTACAGGTCGATCAATATTTTTATGTAGCACTTATTTATTTTGTTTTGCATATATTAGCACTTTTAGAAAAGGGTATGAAAATTATGAGCATTCGCACCTGGAAAAGGCTGTCTTCACCCTACTTTTTAAAGGCTGTCTAATTATATGTGTGCCATACACGAACCTATGTTATGGTCCTATTTGGTAAATAATATACAAGCAAAAACATTAGCTGAACACAGAGTGATGCTTCTCTATAAAGACTATTGCTTTTCCAATTATAGAGGGTTTGCACATAAACTGACATTTTCCTTTGGCAGCTATGAGGTCCTCTCTTGGGCATTAAAAATATATTGGCGCCAGGAAGACTTGAAACTTCACATAACTCACCAAAGAATCCTGTATCTGTAATGCAGACCGCTTCGAACTATACTTAACACAAAAGGCATTCATTATCAGTAAACTTGAGGCATTTGTGAAAGGAGAAAACTTGTTTCATGGTTGAAGATCTAACCCATTACTTATAACAGGATTGTTCCATTCATAATACGCTCTCTCTTTTGTGAGACTGCATACAAATCAATACTCCCTGATGATGCGCAGATATTTACTTCAGCGGGCGCCAAGTGTCGTGTCTGTACTTCAACCCTCTTTGTTAACTTTGCAAAGATCCCGTCAGTTGCCTGCAGGCGCATATTGATCACATCACTTATCGCGCTAAATATCATGCCCATAAATCAGCAAAGTTAATTAAAAGCACTGCAGTGGCTCAGATAAAGAAATGTCAAACATTTCTATCTTTAATTTATCACTTGATAAACATCTTAACGTTTGGCTAAATACTCACTTGGGATTGTGGCTTTTGAAGTTTGACGGCTTATGTTGCAGAGACATTAGTAGCAGCAGTACAGTATGTCATAGCCTCCAGAAGGGTGCAGGTTGAAGAGGCTGACCAGACATTGTTATCTTAATCCCAAAGCTCAGAGCAAAAAGTGAAGTAAGATAAGGTATTATTGCGCCTCTAACAGCAACCGAAGTTTGTTTGCGCAGGGTGTTTGCGTAGGGTGTATTTATGATCTTTGTGAGGCTAATTTTGGTTTAAAACCATTGATACAAGACATTTCTGGGTTATGAGTTCATTCAGGTTTGGCCTCATGACTCCAGAATGAAATTGGAGGGTTAAGACTTGGTTTAGGTTTTTGTGTCAGGACACACTGTTGTGATGGTGAGGGTGATGGTGAGGGGTGTAAGGCATCTTTTTGTCAATAATCCCTAATATGTATGCCCATATGCGTAACTGTGGCATGCTGCACTGCCTTAACAGCAAACATTTCCAGGATTAAAAAAAACCCCAAAAAACACACCCACCTCTCTCCTACGACCCGGGTCATCATTCCTCTTTGCACGCATTCTCACAGCAATAATATTCCTTTGTCAGCCCACATTTAGGAGATTAACCTCAAAATTGCCCGAGGGTACCCCAGCTCCCTCCACCCTCAGCCACTTCCCCCACCTTTCTCAACGTTTCCCTCCCAGCTGCTCTCTCTCTCGCCATGCAAATACTTGCGCAACAAGTGGCGCCGCTGTAGAGCCCCCTGGGTATTAGAGGGTTGAGTGGTGTCCCAGAGAGCCATAATTACACCAACGCTCAGGTGATTTAAGGGTCCGGGAACATGCTGACCCACGCATGGCACTGAATCCTGCATTGCACTGACACCTATCCATATTCTGCCTCTCTTCATCTCCTCTTTTTTATTCTTATTACATGACTCAATCACTTATGACCCGTGTCACATTCTTGGCTGCAGTCAGTTATTTTGACAAATTATTTGCAACTCAGGATTAAAATCAACAACAATCAATTCATCTGTTTGGCTTCCTTAGAAAGGAGCTTAATGGACATTATTAGGAAAGAAGTAATAATCATAGATAAGTGCCAGTCGGGAAAACATAAACTTGACAGCCTGTAATAAAAGAAAAGGTTGATAATTGGGTTAGGTTGACTCTCCGCCTCCTGCAGACAATGTGGTGACAATAGGGAATGTTTCTCTTTTAACAAGATCTTGGCTAATACCGCTTAATGGGAAGGGGAGGTCCCTCATACCTCTTAGCTCGTACTCTCCAACTCTTCAACCTCGCTCTCTTCCGACTCTCCAGTCCTTTCCCTCTTTTGGTTTTTAAATGACTCCTACTAAGTGATCACAGCAAAGCATTAGAAATTCACAGACCTGCACTACACAAGAAGAAGAGTCTTTTAAGTTGGATCAAATCTTCGTGTAGGGAAAGAGGTGCGTTCTTGTGCAGTTAAAACAGACAAATCAAGTATGTGCTCATTTTAGAGGTGATAATTAAAGCTTTGCCTAACAGACTAAAGTTTAAAATGTGTAATTTTAGGTTTTGATGTTATTGAATGGGAGGTAAATGCTAGTGAAAGAGGCCAAACAGGAGCCAAAGCTTAAAGAACTGTTTTAAGAAGGCACGTCAAAAATCCACAAAAGAAGAAAAACACTGAAAGTTTCTCATATTTGCAAAGAATTTATCATGTAGGTAACTCGTTTTAAAACATTTGAAGAAAAACATATGAATCTGTACCGCAAATCAGTGCATAGCTTGTGATGTTATCATTGATAATCATGTGCAAAAAGACAAGCGGGTGTGCTTAAGTGTTTCCTGTGAAACACACCCGATGACTCAGAAACTTGTAGAACCATTTTTAGTGGCGATACCTTACTAATCATTTTCTGCATGGCTGCATCAGCCTCTCACATCATGTGGGGGAATTCTGTCCCATTTTTCTGCAACGTTGTTTCAGTTGATTGAGGATTATGGGCATTCATTTATTCACAGCGTTTGACTTTGACTGGGCCATTGCAACACCTCGATTCTTTTCTTTTTCGGCCATTCTGTTGTAGATTTGCTGCTGTGCTTGAAATCATTGCCCTGTTGCATGAACAAATTTCAGTAAGCTTGTGGCTGGTCAGACAGGTAGCACACCACTACAAATACTTTGGTATACAGAGCAATTTAGTTAACCCAATGACTGCAAGATTTTTGGTCCTGGTTCCCATCCATCATTTATTTAGGGTAATGTGAAAAAATGTCAGGACTCTATACACTCCTGTAAAACCAAAAAAAAACCACCCATCATTTAGTAGCTTGTATAACCACCATTAGCAGCTAGAACATGAAGTAATCATATTCTGTATGACTTTATAGTCTCTCACATCATTATGGAGGAATTGTAGCCCACACGTCTTTATATTACTTCAGTTCATTGAGATTTGGGCATTAGTTTACTCGCAGCTCTTTTAAGGTCCCTTCACAGCATTTGACTTTGACTGGCACATTACAACACCTTGATTTTATTTCTTTTTCAGCAGTTTGCTACTATGCTTGAGATCAATGTCCTGTTACATGACCTGCTCTCAGCCAGGCTTTAGCTGTTGGGTAGATGTCCTCACATTTGACTCCATAATACTTGTGCATACAGAGCAGATCATGGTCGACACAATGACTGTGAGGTCCACTTCATTTGCAGCACCGGGCTGCTACTTACCTCCTCAAGTCTTATGGAAGTGATAAGGCTCTACCAGCGTACAGTCTTTATCACATGACTGTATGCTAAATCATATACACAACACGTGCTGCTAAACAGATGATGTCTTTTTCAGGAAAAGCTTTGCATACTCTAGCTGATTCACTGAAAACATTTGACTTGTTATGAAACAGAAAAAAAAACCTGATTTCCTCACGACACACAGCCACCGAGATGGATGACAGAAGATGCATCTTTGAAATGTGTTGCAGAGAAAGCGTGAAATTACTGTGGTCTGATATTTAGTCGATTATGGGTTTTAAATCGTTTGAAAATCATTTTGTTCATATTTGAATTTTGACTGTTTTGGATGCACAAAGAGCGATTAAAAATAGTTTCCCTTCACTGAAGGTTTTCTCGGCATTAACAAATGAGGTATTTGCTAATGCTGAGTTCCCTTTCTTCCTGTTAAGATTTTGTTTCTGACAGCTCTGGTTAAGGAAATGGTGCCTTTTCAGTTGTAATCCCTGCAATTAAGGCTGTAGGTGCGGCTCCATTACCTCAGCAGGATTAGTAATGACCCAGGAGAGAATATAATTGCTCCTTAATTTGAAGTTTTGAAGTGCATGAAATACCTGAGGCTCAGCCTGCCGTCTCAGCAGCAGTTAGTTCATGGATTAGCTGCCTTTTTATTTCGCTCTCTCTCTCTCTCTTTTTTTTGTTTTGTTTTGTTCCAAAGCAGGATGCTTGCAGAGCTTGCCTTTCATAAAGTTGTTTGCACTTGATGCTTGTTCTCTGCACAGGTAGTGTAATGAGAGATGTCCTAACCTGAACACCTCTCCATGAAGGTAATAATTTTTAAGAAAACAAAGAAAAGATAATGATGATGCTGTGTTTAAATGACAGCCAGGTACACGAAAATTGCTGTGCTTCTGTGTCTTTATTTTTCTGTTTTAAGCCAACAAATAGTCTTTTTATTTTTATGGCTATTTAGTTAATTCCTGTTCTTTCTTTCACAGTATGTTTTTTTAATTTTGTATGATAATATGCTTGAAGTATGCATCATAGCAGTTTAGGAATAAATTGACAGGGCTAGTGATTACATATAATTTCTTTGATTTGAAAAAGAGAATCATATGAGATCGGAAAATAAAAAAATCTGATTATATTATGCTGATTTTAATAAAAGTCCTTCAGCCCATAGCCGTGTAAGAAAAGCATGACAAACGTGAACATTATTATATCCTCGTATAGAAATTACGCTATTGCCACGCAGGCCAGCAGGTGTTACAGAACACCTTTCATTAGTCAGGCCAGACATCTGTTAAAAGCCGACTAATACCATACAATTACTTTGACTTTGACCAGCCATAATGGTCTTTTAAGTTGTGTCTTTTGTCCTTAGTGAGATGTTTCCAAAGTGTCCATTAGCAACAACACAACAGCAGATACCTCACAGCCCAACACCAACTAATCATTATTTAACTACAGGGATCAAATGTGATGTTGCCAGAGGCATTTAGTCATCAATAATGGAGGTAAAACATTTCAACCTGCTTACATAAGTAAGTTATTCATATTGGACACAGTGGTAATGTTACCATCACACCGACCCTGAATGGTTTATAGAATTCAGTGTTGCTAAGTTCAAGGTTTAAAACCTGTTTGTGATATTTTCTTTTTTCATAGTTTTTTTTTTATTGTATTTACATTCTTCAACAAAAAATAATAGATATTTCACAATCAACAAAGCACAACAGAATTTAAAATGATAGCAGATGACTGTCTGCAAGACAGATGTGTTACACTGTAGAGAGTTATTAACTGTCATGTTACAGAGAAAAATTCAGAGGTTTTACGTATAAAGAGATCATCAAAATCCATCTGGTCTTTAACAGGTCTGAAAATTATTCAAATACAACCTCAAAGGAACAATAACACAACTTATTACACTTATTAGACTATTATTTAATAAAATGATGTTAAAATACAAAAACAATGGGTGAGAAAAACTATGGTGCACATCATTATTTAAAAGGTTGCTGAACCCTTTTCAGCAACTTGAAGTAATTGTTTTCTGTATGATTTTATCAGTGTCTCACATTGCTGTGGAGGAATTTTGGCCCACTCTTCCTTAAACTGTTGCTTCAGTTCACTGACGTTTGCAGGCATTAGTTTATTCACAGCTCTTTTAAGGTGCCCCCACAATTAGTGACTGGGCCATTGCAACACCATGGTTCTTTTCTTCTTCAGCCGTTCTGTTTCATATTTGTTGCTGTGCTTTGTAATCATCGTCCTGTTGCATGACCCAGTTTAGACAAATCTTTAGCTGGCACACAGGTGGCCTCACATTTGACTCTAGAATGTTTTGGTACTCAGAGGAGTTCGCGGTTGGCTCAATCAAATTGTTTGTTTGATGTTTCGGTTTGAATTTTTTTATCAATAAATCTCAAGTCAGCAACATCTGTGTCATATGTTCTTTTGTTAATACATAAGAAGCAGCCTGTGTGGTGATCTTTGAACCTGTAAATGTAATGTAGTATAATTCTGCTATGATCATCCACATAAATAGGTAGCATATCTATTGTAGTCATTCTGAGAGAGATGCAGCTTCACTTCTCAAGCACACAAGATCACAAAAAGATAGATATTTGCATTCCAAACAAACAACCAAATCATTTCCCCAGGATTCGTTATGTGACCTGCGCTGTTAGTGTGAGAATGAGGCAGTCATGTTGTGATTGAAGGAAAGGTAGAAAAAGAGGCTGACAAGCAACAGGATGTCAATTACACAGCAGGAGTGAAAACCACACTTCATGTTGGCTTAAAGCTGTCAACTGTCAATAAAGAGGCATGCAAGACAGCCGTATATAGCCTGTGTGTGTGTGCGTGTGTGTGTGTGTAGACTTGTGTAATAGGAAACATTTATTTAATGATGCTCACGGTTGCTGCATAAACAAAGTGTCACATATGCACACGTCAGTTCCTTTGACAGTAAATTAGTAGAATAACCAGTTGTGTTCACATTTACAAGTTACAATTATCACTGTAGTTACTTTCTGCTTTGGTGTTACGCGGAGAAGGTTAACCACTCTGGGTGTGTCTGGATTTGATTTGGATTAAACTGTAAAAACATTAGTTTGCACTTGCAGTGCTTTCCATGTCTGCTGTCAGAAGGTCAGAAACCCTCTGAGGCTCAGCACACAGAATAAACCCAAATTCTGATGTGTTCTAACTTATAGTAATCATTTTGCACCCAAACTCAAAAGTAACTTGCTGCATGCATTTCCTCACCCACATAAGGCTTTTTACAGTTTTATTTTATTTTATCTTTTTGCATCTTTGTGAATAAGTGTATTCGCTGACACCCAGTCAAGGAATACAAGTTTTTCTCTAGTGACTGAAGGTTGCCAGGGGTCATTGACTGAACTCTGTCCATGCAAGCGTCAGGCTTTCATAATCGATTACACAGAAAGCCAACAGCCGCTTGCCAAGAGGTCGAAGAATACACATTGTTCACTGACCTGCCTGTTGCCTGACCTGTGTGACTGAGGCCTGAGTCACAAAGGCCAAAGAGTTCAAGGTAAGACTTTTGTCTGCTGACTCTTCTATGTAAACTCTGCTTCCAATATGAGACCAATATGCAACAGACTAAAATACACATGCAAAGACCAGAAGTGTGGTCACGAAAATATGCAAACAACAAGAAGCACTTCGATAGTGTAAACCAGCACCAAGGCAGCTCCCTCTCTGGTCATTATTTACTTTTAAGGGACTCATATTGTGTTTTTCATTTCGTTTTCTTCTTAATTGTATTTTAAGAAGTTTGCAGTGCAGTAAAATAGATAAGGCTAGCATGACAGATGCTTACTCTGATTGCACAAGCATGCAGGAGTGGGTAATGGATAATAGGTATTGATTTGTAAATAGCTGAACATGACTTGTTATGTAATACACGTCTAACTAACTAGGCAGCTCATTGTCTTTCTCTTGACAACACTTTTTTCAAGGATATAATGCATTCTTATGAACATTTGACCTTATCTGACCTTGAAAAGAGGTCAAAAGTCCAAAGTCATGTGATATTTAGAATCCCCATATATCCTTCCCTACATGCATATATGTTGCCAATAGAAACAATTGCAGTGAGAAACATAGTTTTAAATAGATCTATATAGCATTATTATCACTTTGGCTATCAGATCAATATTTTGACCTTGACAGAGAGGTCAGAGGTCAGATGTGAGATTATATTGTAAATCTTTATACAGTACTTACTTTATGTTGACAACACACAGCACACATGCAAGAGTCATATTTTGTAAGTTATAAGGCTTTTTGTTCATTTTTTTGACCATAAATCATTCAGTTGGCCTTGAAGACCCTGGATTTGTTAACACGACACCACTTTACACTTTCATTCAAAACCTGTTGAGCTATAATGTTTACAGACAACATGGCATGCAGGCAAATTTTACCAAAAACGTAACCCCCTTGGTGGAGGTAATAAACCTTATGTCACACATATGGATGCAAAATTATTATTCTCTTAATGTTCCTGTTATTATTAAATGAATAATAACTAATGTCGGTAAGTATTGAATGTATTGATTTGTTGTAGTATCGACATGTTGTGTTGAACATTTAATTCAATTTGGGCTTTGTAATTGAAAAGAAACAGAAAAAATGAACCTCAAAATTAAACAATTACAATGTGTATTAGAGTACTGACTTACTCTACTACTTTAGTGTGTATTTACCTTTTTCTGACACATAATTTACAGTAATAACATGTACCCTGTACTGAAAGAAGTTCAAGTTTTTTTCCTATTTTACACCAGCTGATGATGACACATTAAAAAGCTGGTGATGAATGGGATTATGGTGGCTGCTACTTCTCTTCTCAATCAGACAATATGTTCCACTCATCTGCTGCTTATGTAACCAGCAAAAAAGTGCTTTGATTAATGATCTAGCCTCCTGGTCTCCACATGCTCTAATTAACTACCCTGAGAAAGCAACCTCCAACTTGACAGCCAAAAGCGGCACAAAAGGAGGAATGAAGTAGCCTAATGAGCAATTATCAGTACATTAAATCAAACCTAAGACTTCTATGGATCACTTGTCCAGATCATGACGAGTTATATTATCCCCACATGTTTCGCTGTTTCGCGGTAACTTTATATTCTTTGTGACCTTTAGCTGAAATCTCTTGAAACTGGACCTCAGAACATGTGGAGCAAGCAAGACACACACTTTAAAAACATAATTTAGGGGCAATAAGTCAAGCGTGCTGGGAAGCTGCTATTGAGCGCGTATGTATGTGTGCATGTGTGTGTGCCATCTCTGGTGTGTTTCCACTAAATTAAGAACTTATTAGGACTTAAAAACCCTATCCTATTTCATGTGGGGAACCTCTAATACCCTTCAAAGCCTGCGGTTTGTTTTTTGCTTTGTTTTTTTATGTTGCAACACTTTATATTTCATGTCAGTGTCACAGTCGGAGCATTTAGAAGAGGTCATATGTCAAAGTTGGCAGTAGCTGGTTATGTTGTGTTATTAAGTCCCGAACAAACAGAAAATATCTTACTGCTAATGAGCAAAGCATCTTTTAGGAGAGGATGCAATGACAACATTTATCTGTTTTCTGTGGCTGTTTCCAAATGTGATATTATTTAATAGGTTTTGAGGAATTAGAACCAGCAAACACAAAGTAATTAGGTGTATAATAAAGTTAAAATGTTGAACTTATGACACTAAGTCCTTTAGGCAGCCCTAATCCTCACTAATGCTCAGTGAATGATTAATTGATCAGGTGATAGCACTTGCAAAAGCATGTTCATGCAAGCTAGTGTCTGTAAAGCTCGCAATTAGCACATCATCACGAGAGTAACTCCCAGTGCTTATTGCAAGGAGTGATTCACGCTGTAGCATAGGTTTTTCAGCTCAAGCTCTTCAGCACGTCAAACAATGTCCCCGGCCGTAAAGGCCCCCACATCATCCCTGCAGTAAATACGTCTTCACATAAACAAGCGAAGTAGGGAACTGTAGTGTCGTTACAGGGTGGTGTGAAGCCACAAATCTGCCTCACTTGAAAAAAAAACCCTCATGACTTCAAGTGTATTACAATAAAGAAGACCACAGTCATGATTAAAAAGCTTTTTAGCAGTCCTAGTCACTGCCACATCTACAAGCATTTACACGCACGCTGTAATTTGGAATCAGGCTCTACGACGTAGTTAGAAAGTCGTTTGACTACAAAGATAGCAGTCAAATAAATATACATCTTAGTAATTGCTGACTGACCTATTAAGGAGATAATGAACCATGAAAGTAATGCTTGTGTTGTAAAAATAGAAAGACGGTAAAATAGTCTACAGATGAAAGCCACACTGATGAAAACAGATAATATATGAATCATCATGTTTTGCTCCCTTGCCACATCATGATTAATTCAAAGGCCTCTTTTATGATGAGCAAAACTCTGTGAAAATGTCCCTCCATGTAGTCCTATCTGTCATCGTGTTGCACTCTGAGCTGAATGCATCACGAGAAGATATTAGATTTCCTACAGAGATGAGACGGAGATGGACTAAGAATCAAAACGACATAAACTGAGTGCCACTGGAGACAGTCCTCGTGTTTCGCTTCATAGCTGCTGCCAACAGCAGGCCAGTTTGGCCTCATTGTGTTATTTAGTTGCTGTGGCACAACAAGGACATTCTACCCGTCTCTATTATGAAGGATTCACCAATAAATGTCGTGGCTCAGTTTCAAATGGAAGAACCTGTTTTGTGATTTTTGTATGCTTATCACTTAACCCTGCTCACTGCTTACCCCCATTAAAACTGTCTCTCGAAATATATACTGTTGTGTGTGGATGCGTGCTTGTGTGTGTAATTGTGTGTGCGCGGTGTGGCTACAGGAATGGAAACCCAGTGTTTTCTGCACATTTTCAACTGTTTCCTGATGTTGTTTGTTTTGTCTGTTCAGACGCAAACAGTTTAGTCTCTCCCTTCAAATTATGCAAAAATCAGTTTATTATTGTGGCTTGACATTTTTAAGTTGTTTTTTTTTTATATGGGGGAATATAAATGGAAAAGGGAGTGGCGAGGAAATAAATGTAACGTGTACCATTTTGAAGCTCTTGTATTGACAACTGAAGTTAAATAAAAGAATAATTAATAAATTGAGAAGCATCTGAGAAGCATCTATTGCTGCAAGACTTTTTTTTCTGTTGTTGTTTTCATGTGACCACAAGGAGCTCTAATAATATCTGTGACCAGTGGCTTGAATGAGACTCCTTCATGGCAGTCCTCGGGCCATTCGTGAGCTATTAATGAGACTTTTAGGATGCTTTTCATGAATTATTTATGACTTTATGTTCAAGTAATCACCGCATGACACATCCAGGAATACAAATGGAAGACAAATGGAAGAACAGCTAGACACTAGCTCCATTGTTAGGCTGTAGATGTATTCCTTTTTGTGTGTTAAAGTTTCGCTTCTTACAGCAGCTCTGAGAGAAGCTGGATTTTTAGTAATATTTAGTAACAGCTGGTTTAGTTCTTTGCAGTTTTCAGGCTCATAGTGCTATAAAACTTGAGTCTGTTTAAAGTGAAGGTGTGTCACATCCTGTGTTTTCAGCCTGCCATGCCTGGTAGTTTACTGCTTATTGTAAAATTCAGTATCACACAAATCAAACTCAAAGCAGTTTGCAGTCCGGCATTGCTGTTTATTTTTATAACAGGTTAGACTCACTGGAATTTCAGCTGTAGATTATCTTGGGCTAGTGCGCCCCCTTGTGACGAGCATCGATGGTCACAGGGGCATGCTTGCTGCAAGATTATGATTTTAAGTTCATTAGGTAACCTTACTAGTAAGGGGTTGAACATCCTATTGCCTGCTTTATTTTTTGTGGCACAGATTCAACAAGGTGCTGGAAACGTTCCTCAGAGATTTTGGTCTGTACTGATATCGCAGCATCACACAGTTGCTGCAGATTTGTTGGCTTCACGTCCATGATGTGAATGTCCCGTTCTGCCACATCCTAAAGATACTCTACTGGATTGCTTGGATTGTGATCTCGTGACTGTGGAGGACATTTGAGCACAGTGAACTCATTGTCATGTTCAAGAAGCCAGTTTGACTTGGTTTGCAACGTTGCAGGTTCTCGTGCTAGAAGCAGCCACACAATGATGTATACACTGTGGTCATGAAGAGATGGACATCATCAGCAATAATTTTCACCTAGGCTGTCGTGTTTAAATGGTGCTCAGTTGCTACTAAGGCCCCCAAAATGTATCAAACACCACCACCACCAGCCTGAACTGCTCATAAAAGGTTGGATAGATCCGTGCTTTCATGTTATTTACACCAAATCCTGAGCATTACCATCTGAAAGTCACAGCTGGATTTAAGAATTATCAGATCAGAGAACAATTCTCCAAACTACTATTGTCCAATTTGGGTGAGATATGTGAATGGAGTGGCACAGGGTGTGGTATACAGCTGCTGTAGCCTGCTTCAAAGTTTGATGTGTTTCTGAATTCTGAAGACTTCTGCACATATTTGGTAGTCGTTCTTTAAGTCACTGTTGCCTTCCTGTCAGCTCGAAGCAGCCTGGCCATTCTTCTTGACCTCTGACATTAGCAGTGCAATTCACCCAAAGAACTGCTGCTCACTGAATATTTTCTCTTTTTCTGACCATTCTCTGTAAACCCCAGAGACAGCTGTGTGGGAAAATCCCAGCAGATCAGTTTCTGAAATACGCAGACCAGCACATCTGGCACCAACAACCATGCCACATTCAAAGTCAGTTAAATCAACCTTTCTTCTTATTTTAACATTCTTTTTCATTCTGATGCTCAGTTTAAACTTCTCATCTAAATCATCATAATCATCATAATCATCTTAATCATCTTAATCACATCTACATGACTAAATGGATTAGATCTCATGCACTGTTTAGAGTAAAGTAAACTGCTTGTTTCCATCCGTGAAGTGTAAATGTTTACATCAGCAGCTGATAATAGATAGACAGATAATAGATAATAAAAATGATTCAGTACTCTTCCCATATCAAATTGTAATTATGATAAGAGAAAAAGCTGAATTTCTTTGGAGCATGTTTTACAACATTCTAGTTACTAATAAAATAATTTAAGTAATATTAGATAAAGGGCTTTTTCTTGCTTAGTGTTTTACTGCAGACAGTTATCAGCAGGCATAGGGCACTGTAATGTCACTGTACTGTAATGCACTTCTTTGGCACTCAAACAAAATGTCGTTAATCTTCCAGAAATGAAAAAATTGGAAACAGTCATAAAAGTTTCCTGGAAATAATGTAACTTCTTCTAGGAAAACTGTAATTTTCCTAGAAAATTCAAGGAACTGACTGCATAGCTTTTATTCTGTAGTCAGATGATAAGTATTGAACTATGAAAGTGTTCACAGTTCAACATATATTGAAAATGAATGTTGGGAATCAGTTTCCAGGAAATTATTTTAGAAAATAATTACTGTGGGGTTGTGCTCTTCAGTTAAGTGTCTGTATGAAGACACTAAAACACTGTTTTCTTGTTTCCTCTGACAAACTTGGTTCTTGTCCGATGAGGTCTGATGGGTGGTAGGGTCAGAAATTCAGTGTAAACATCTTAAAAGCATGGCTCTATCCTGCCTTGGCTCAACAATTCCGGCTGCTGGAGATGTAATTGTGTGGGTGAGCATTTCTTGGTACACTTTGGGCCCCTTTGCACCAAATCCCACAACCTACCCAAGTATTCTTGCTAAGAACAACCAACTCTTTATGACCACAGTGTACACATCTTCTGATGCAAAAAGAGGTCACATAAACACAATGCTACTGCTGTTGTTATTACTAATCCACAGCCAAATGCGATTAAACTTTGATTTGCAGAGTCTCTGCTTCCTGCTGTAAAATTATAAAGAAGTGAGCAGAAACAAAGAGAAGATTTGACTTTTGTCACATAAACTTATTTTGTGAAATGAAATGATAAGTAGGTTCAAGTATATACACAAAGAAGACATTTCTGACAAAAGAAACCCAATAGCACAGGGTAAATCAAACATATAATATAATAGTGATTTGTTTTGGAGGTTTTTTATTCTGTTTTTTTTTTTAGATATTTTAAGATTGGACAGAGTTTTTCTAAAACATGACCATATATTTTGTCTAGCATGTTCCTTTTGCACCTTTTGTGTAATTTTCCTTATAGACAAATATACAAAACAAACCTGTGAATCAAACTTTTAGCCAAAAATCTGTATGCTGCTCAAAAATTATCAAACACATTTTATTCAGAGTATCAAGTGCAGTAAACTTCTAAACTATTAATCTGGTCGGCTAAGGAGCAGAGGGGTTTGTTAATCAGTTTTAGCTGCTTTGGTGTTAATAAAATTAACAGCAGGTTACTGATTTTCTTTTTTTTTTTCCTCGTCATCTTTTCTGACTGTGCAGAAGCTCAGTGATGCCCTAGTCCAGTGTTTAAAGGTGGGTTTATGGGTAATATAAAGGTATTGAGCAAAAAGGAAGCACCCGTGCAAATGTCCACAAACAATACTTTTCATCTTTTTACAGAGTAGTCTGAAAACGTAATTATGCTCCTTGCCGCCAAATGGAGCACAGCATGTCAGTGAAAGAAGAATAAATGTGCAATCTGGTAAGATGTGAGGTGTGTTTCTTTTCCCAAAGTTCCCACACAGGGATACATATCAATAGCCAGCAGGTGTCACTGCGCTTCCTCTGAAGATACTGAGAGGAAGAGGTTTTTACTACCTTAATAAACAGTCGAAGATAAAACTGTAAATGTGAGACTGGTGTGTCATACGTTATCTTTTCTCCTTTTTTCCCCCCATTTTTCTTTTTAAAACAACTAGACGTTAGTATTAACGGTAGCTTCAGAGATTTTAATAGAGGACAGAACGATGTAAATATCTCATTCAGTATGAGAACAGTTTATTTATATCGTACATTTTTTATCATTGGGGGAATAAGAATGAGCAGGCAGGACAGAGTTAGGCTTCAGTTCAGCGGGGGTTTTTTATTTCCTGTGAAAACGGTCATAATTCAGTTTACTTGGATGTGATTCATGCTCGAACTGAAGTATGGCTGATTCAGTCTATGATGCAATTCAGAAGGATTAAATTAAAAAGGCTTCTGTAGGTTCTAAAAAAAGAAGACTCTTAAAAAGAAGTGATATTTTAGCAAAGATGTTATTAAAGATGTCATTGAAACCACGAATTGTCAACATGGAGATGTTGTGGTGTGATCGTTGAGCTCTTATCAAGCTTATCTAGTGTATTGCAGAGGTTGTCAACCACTGCACTAGAGTCTGGGCCAATACAGCCCAGTGGTTATTCAAACCCTGACCACGTACTTCAGAGTTTACGCCTTCTCCTCTAGCTGCAGAATCTGTGTGTGTGTGTGTATTCCTTCAGTAATAATTACTGCAGATATAGGTCACACACACACACACACACACTTACTTGCACACAAATGCACATGAAAGCATGCAGCTGTGCATACACCAACCAAAGTGAGTAGAAAATGATTAATCATGGAGGACCATTCACTTTCCCACAACACACACACACACTTTCCCCTCATATTGTAAAGTTGATTAGAGTGCTGATTACGAAGAGTGAAGCAGAAAATATAAATAGTCAATTGAGAGCAAAATGACAGAAAGCGTTGGTGGATCTGACGCGTCAGAGCAAAGATATTATCGATTTCATTCTCTCTTCCTCTATGGCACAGCTGATTCACTCTCAATAAACTGTAATAGAGCAGGGACAGTAAACAAGTGATCTATTGAGCAGAACCTCAGTGCATATAGAGTTAAAATCTTTGCAGTTTTTCTCAAATGCAATTTAATTTGATACAAGTGCTGCAGTGCCAGCTGTGTGTGCACATTGTACAAACATTACAACTGCATTTTTTTGGTAAACCCAGATATGCTGCAGATAGCTAAAGGATGAAGTGCTGGATTTTCACTTAAATTTGATTCTATTTATTGCTAACATTTAAAAATGCTAGCGAGATTCAAAGATTACTGAAATAATTGCTCACCATTCAGCAGGACTTCATAGCATCTCTGTACATTGTCCAGGAGTATTGTGCTCCAGGTTTCTCTTAGTGTGCATTCGGCTTAGAAGGGACATGATTGCGTACAGCAAAGTATGCATGTCCAGCAGCCTAATTTTCCAAGCATGGGCATGTGCCAGATTGCTTGTGCTTGTTTATCGGGCCTGAAGTTGCAGAACGCCATTTTGCATGTCAGAACTGCCAACTTCAGTTTAGAGGTGAGAATTCATTATGTGCAGTGGAGATGTTTTCCAACTAATTTGATAACTTGCAGCTAATTGGCACCTTGATCAAGTGTCCAGAAGCATCGTATTTTCTCACCCTTTAGATCAAATCAGCACAAGCATCTATCAGCACTGCAGAGCCTCGGGGAACCTTATCTGTTTATAATGCGCACAAAGTAGACCAAGGGTGATACTGATAAGATTAAAGGTGTTATCATCAAGACAGAACACTTATTTAATAGTCTGAGTGTATGTGAGTCCACTATTAAAATTGCCATGTTGTGCTTCTCGTCAGATGTTTTTTTTTTCTGGACTGCAGTCAGTGTTGTGTGTATATGGGTCAGTTTTACTCTGGCCTTGTGATGAGTATGGAAGTACAATTTTCCTGTAATTTTCCTACACATGTATCAGTCAGGAACAGTGCACAATCTGAGCAAAAAGCATGCCGCACAGCTGTGATCACAGCTAATGACAAGGTGCAGATACCTCGGGTTGGAGGGGTGGAATGTAAAAAAAGAAAAAGGATCATTACTTATATGGGAGGTGTAATGAAAATGGCACAATGAAACCTGAATATTCTTCAGGTTTATGTTCGGTACTCACGTGGTAGCAGTGCCGTCTGAACTGTGTTTAGTAAGAAGAGAGAAAAGGAACCGTGAAGCTTTTTCATCTGAGAAATATTAGAAAATGTTACTATCAGCAGCATATCACAAGAAAAATATTGCACCAGTGCGGGGGTGAAGGAATCATGAGATTTAGAGAAGTTTGCCAGTGTCTATGTATAGTATAGTATAAGAGGTTCAAGGCATGCAAAGCATTCAAATACAGAACATATGAGACAAAGGCTCACTCTTGTTGTTTAATCAACATACCAGGCTGGGAAAATTGCAATTTTAAAGTTTTGTAGTCCCCATAAAACACAAGTTGTTCAGTATCACACATTTAACAACTTAGTTATAGTGACGTGGCACACCATCTTGGAATCCGTGGGCTTTAAGGATTTTTTTTTTTCAATACAGTGGCATGAGAGGAGAACAAAAACACCAGATTGCACAGGAATCCCTTGGTGTGTCAGCTGGTGGCTCTTGGCTCTCGCTGGAACGACTCAGCTTCAAACTATTCTCTTAGGAAACCCTCTCTCACCTGCATACATGCTGCTTTTTTAAACCATTAAAAAGTTTATTGTCGTCTGAGTCTGCATGAGTTTTCAGTGAAAGAACAATCTGGTAAACATTAGAGTCAGTATAGGTTCAATAGCTGTGTAGCTCGCCAAGGAGATACAGTTAGATCTATGTGGAGGACTGTGTATAAAAATCCTTAAAGAGCTAATGCAATACTTTTGTTAAAATACATAAATAAAAAGCTGCTCACATCTTTGAAGACTGTTCTGATTGTGTTTAGAGGCAAAACTATGAAAAAAATGCCATCTCGTGTAACTGACTGAATCAGCTAGTTCACATTTCTTAGTGAGACGAATGGAAAACAGCTTTTATACACCTCTAATACAGGTTGAGTACTTATTATACCATTAGATCTCACCTGTTGGCTTTAATCAGCAATATATCGACTACATGACTATCTGATACGTTTTGTTTTCATCCATTTTGATGACAGCCCAGCTGAGCACCAATAACATGTCAGTAAAGTGCTGCACAGAGTGCTTGAGAACAAGTTGTATTTGAAAGCTGAAAAGAGTGAATTCAGTGTTTCATCTGTATCATTTTCCAGGTCTTTACATTCAAGAGTGAGCAGATGAAGAAAGAAAAAACAACTCCAGCATCCAGGAAGCTTTTATGTCCTGGGTGATTTACACATTTCTGTAGAAGATTCATAAGTCTCATCAGCTTTCTTTCTTTTTTTTTTTAAAACCCCAGTCAAGTAAACTGTGATGTAGGTAGCTTTAGAGGACTGGAAATATTGGTTGATGGGAACAGAACAAACCTTCACTGTCTGGGCTGATCACAAGAACTCCAGTCTATATCCTGCCAGCCAAGACACTAAACTCCAGTCAAGCATGTAGGTCTTTGTTCTTCAGTAGGTTTAGTTTCACTACCTATTAGGGATGGAATAGTTCATGTCAACAATCTGTCCAGGTCGGTTAGTTTGTCTTAGTCCGGGACGTGTTTGTTGTTCAGTGGATGCCATGCACAAAATAGCCCTGCAGCAGTAACCCAAATAAAGTATTAGAGGGGTCCAGTGTTTGGCACAGAAGCCAAGTTGTGAAAAGGGCAAAGCAAAAGTATCTTTCCATTAAGAAATAACTACCAAAGGCCTGAACATGTTTCTTCTGCTAATTGGTTGTATTCATCACTTTATGTTGCCTTTGTCTATGATGTGGTCATAAAAATAGCAAAGTTTAATTTAAGGGTCAAAGTTTTAAGAGCCATCTACCATCTCTTATTTATTTTGACAATCTTTGAAGAACCACAGCAACTCAGATAAACATAGCATATAAATTTCAGCTGGTTCAGTCTGTGTGTTGTGTGAACATGCACAAAAGATCTTAAAGATAGCAGTAACATTGTTTTTAATTCTTTAGTTGAGACTGAACAGAGACTAACCATTTACAGTAGCAGGATGCTAAGGAAAACAGCTTTTTGTCAGATAAATGAAAAGCATTTTGAAACCAGCAATGTCTCCACTTTTATCCTGGAAAAATGTCGCCTAGCTTGAAATAAGGCTGTCACAATCATGTTCCTAATGCCACCTTTCCTCATTTTTTCAGTTCATGCATGACCTCGTAACATGTCTGTGAGAACTACTGGCGTTATAAACACTGTAGATGGTCCTGATGCATGATATTTCTGTAGTGTAGACAAAATACGAGAACTAAGGTATACAAAACCAAACCCCCCTCCAAAAAAACGAAACACAAAATATTTACTACTCGGGGTCTCAACAGTTCTCTCAAAGGCTACAATGCTCTGATGACCATTCTTCCTCCAACCCGTGTGGTTGGAGAACTAATATGGAAGATTGAATCCTCAGTCTGCCAGGCTCAGCAAAAAGAACCAGGCCCCCTGTGATATGCTTGCCCAACCCCCCCAAACTAGAAAATCTACACTTTTCCCTCGTGTGCTGACTTAGCCTATGAGTGCAACAGACAAATTGTGGCTTTCATTTGCAGTGAATATCTAATTTATGATGGCATATAAATTAGGAAACCTAATAAACAGCTAAACTGTCATAACATCATAGCTGATGGCTGTCCAAAGCATTTTGACAAATTTTCCCTTTTTTTCTTCAGTGTATCTTTTGCAACCACACACCATGCACCTGCATCCAACCAGAGTCCACTCAGATATGACGGATCAGATCACTTGGACTGCAAACAGAAACAAGAAAGCTCCATATTGCAAAAGTCTTATCCCTTGCGTACAGAGTCTACAAATTCATATACAGTGGGGCAAAAAAGTATTTAGTCAGCCACCGATTGTGCAAGTTCCCCCACTTAAAATGATGACAGAGGTCAGTAATTTGCACCAGAGGTACACTTCAACTGTGAGAGACAGAATGTGAAAATCCATGAATCCACATGGTAGGATTTGTAAAGAATTTATTCGTAAATCAGGGTGGAAAATAAGTATTTGGTCAATAACAAAAATACAACTCAATACTTTGTAACATAACCTTTGTTGGCAATAACAGAGGTCAAACGTTTACTATAGGTCTTTACCAGGTTTGCACACACAGTAGCTGGTATTTTGGCCCATTCCTCCATGCAGATCTTCTCGAGAGCAGTGATGTTTTGGGGCTGTCGCCGAGCAACACGGACTTTCAACTCCCGCCACAGATTTTCTATGGGGTTGAGGTCTGGAGACTGGCTAGGCCACTCCAGGACTTTCAAATGCTTCTTACGGAGCCACTCCTTTGTTGCCCGGGCGGTGTGTTTTGGATCATTGTCATGTTGGAAGACCCAGCCTCGTTTCATCTTCAAAGTTCTCACTGATGGAAGGAGGTTTTGGCTCAAAATCTCACGATACATGGCCCCATTCATTCTGTCCTTAACACGGATCAGTCGTCCTGTCCCCTTGGCAGAAAAACAGCCCCATAGCATGATGTTTCCACCCCCATGCTTCACAGTAGGTATGGTGTTCTTGGGATGCAACTCAGTATTCTTCTTCCTCCAAACACGACGAGTTGAGTTTATACCAAAAAGTTCTACTTTGGTTTCATCTGACCACATGACATTCTCCCAATCCTCTGCTGTATCATCCATGTGCTCTCTGGCAAACTTCAGACGGGCCTGGACATGCACTGGATTCCCTGCCGTTGTAGTGTGTTACTGATGGTGACCTTTGTTACTTTGGTCCCAGCTCTCTGCAGGTCATTCACCAGGTCCCCCCGTGTGGTTCTGGGATCTTTGCTCACCGTTCTCATGATCATTTTGACCCCACGGGATGAGATCTTGCGTGGAGCCCCAGATGGAGGGAGATTATCAGTGGTCTTGTATGTCTTCCATTTTCTGATGATTGCTCCCACAGTTGATTTTTTCACACCAAGCTGCTTGCCTATTGTAGATTCACTCTTCCCAGTCTGGTGCAGGTCTACAATACTTTTCCTGGTGTCCTTCGAAAGCTCTTTGGTCTTGGCCATGGCGGAGTTTGGAGTCTGACTGTTTGAGGCTGTGGACAGGTGTCTTTTATACAGATGATGAGTTCAAACAGGTGCCATTCATACAGGTAACGAGTGAGGGACAGAAAAGCTTCTTACAGAAGACGTTACAGGTCTGTGAGAGCCAGAGCTTTTCCTTGTTTGAGGTGACCAAATACTTATTTTCCACCCTAATTTACGATTAAATTCTTTACAAATCCTACCATGTGGATTCATGGATTTTTTTTTCACATTCTGTCTCTCACAGTTGAAGTGTACCTCTGGTGCAAATTACTGACCGCTGTCATCATTTTAAGTGGGGGAACTTGCACAATCGGTGGCTGACTAAATACTTTTTTGCCCCACTGTATACACAGTGTGTTTATAGTGACTGACAACCAAGTGGTCTAAGTAGTAATTTGAAGCACCTGTATGGTTGAGCCTCTTTTAAGGCTCGTATCCAATGTGAGAAAAGGTAGATGGAATTACTTTTTAGTCTCTGTCAGAGTGAAATTATCCTAGTTTAGCTTAATTACTGGATGTGTCTGGGATTAGTAGCAACTCAGATCAAAGGAGCTTCCTCCACTTCCTCTCTTCATACACTCAAGAGCTTTCTGAATCCATTAATCTGCACATCCTCTCCGTTTGTAGCCTCCATTCACATGCTCAATCCCTGCCTTCCAGACGTACTGCCACAAATCCAAGAGATGTTCTGCCCAACATCCTTAGCTCTCCCTCTCTCAGCCTTCAGGCGGCACTTTAATGGCTCCGCTGAGCAAAGAAAGAGAAACACGAAGACAGAGCATTATGAAACAAAACTTTGAAACAAGAGATTCTTTCAACAGAGGTAAGAAATAGAGGATAAGCTATATATACACACATGCAAACTTTTTTTTTCCTCTGGTCATTTATATTTAGCGCATTTTGGTAGCTGTTTTTTAATTGCATTACAGCTTATTTGCTGTTGTATAACTGTAGTGCTTGAGGTACCCAAGCATTCATTTCAGAAAACACAAACCCATTTGTGCCTCCCTGATGTTATATTTGTTATCTAATATGTGGCTTGGAGCAAACTAAACACAGCGATTCTTTTAAAGGGCGATGTTCTCAAAGTAGCAATCAAGACCTTTTCTTGTTTCATTTTGTTGAATTTTATAGGTTGAAAACAACAGAAACACTTAATGAGGCTGCTCTCCGAAAACACACTGACACATAGAACCAACAGGTCAAATGTATAGAAAGTAAAGATGATATTAAAAATGTGCAGCTAATTAAAATGTTAAAAATTAGTGTTGATTCACAGTGTGAACAGCACCGGGGGTCATTCAATTGACTGTTTTAATCATAAGATTGTAAATGATGTCTGTTTCACTCATGTCCAAGTTGGAGAGGAAAGCTGTTTTTTTTTTTATTCTTCTTTTCTGCTGATAACAACCACTTTTAATCATATATGTGAAATCATTGAAGTTGAATTGAATCATTGAATCACTGAAACAGGGGAAAAGAAAAAGAAGAACACGTAGTCAAAGTCAGGTCGTGCTCTATGCTCCTCAAGCCTAGACCAAAACCAAAAGACTTTTAGTAATCATCAAAAGATACGTGAAAGAAGGTACAATTCTCTGAAATCTAATTAGCTGTGAAAATTAGCAAAGATAAATGGACTCTGAACTTTTCACAAGTTAAAGAAGCAACTCACTGATTTTTTTTGTTTGTTTGTTTGTTTTTGTTTTCAGGTCCAAGTGGGGGGGGGGGGGGGGGGGGGGTCAACTAGGATACAACTAATTTCTAACTCCTCTCAACCATGTTGATTTTTTTTTTCACTCATTTCTGAAATCGCTCCATCGCTGCTGTCCTATAAAACAAAACACGATGCTAGTTATAAAGTGTGGCATGGCTCCCTCCCCTCACCCCCAGCCTATCAAGGTTCAGCCTGGTTCTGCTAGAGGTTTCTTCCTGTTAGAAGGGAGTTTTTCTTTCCCTATCGCATGGTTGTTGAGTCTTTACCTTACAATCTAGAGCCCCTTTAGGTGGCTGTTTCTGTTGAAAGTCACTATATAAATAAACTTTAATTGAATTGGATTATCATCTGTGCCACATACCGCTGTCTTCCTCTTTTTCTTCTTTTTTTCTTTTCATTTCCAGGAAGTCAGATCTCTCCTACTGTCTCTGAAAACGTTGCACATTGGCGCTGCTGTTGTTTAAAGGCTGTTTGGGGCTCCTGACTACTCGGCCCAAGCAGTTTTCTAAAAGGCCCGGTGGCAAGTGGCCCATCTGCCCTTGATTATAGAACTAGCAGAACAGTTTCAATGATAACTTCACTGGACCTGAAATAATTTAGATTGTGCAGATCTGGAAATGGGTAGTGTAATAGATGTTTTTCAGCTTCACAAATGAGTGAGCAACGATTTGCTTGTTAATTCTAGCACTCGAGTAGTTAATGTGCTGAAATTTGAAAGAAAAATTGTAACAAAAAAGCAATAATGAGGCCGAGATAACTCTTTGGGGTCAGGATTTTGTGCTTTTATTGTTGTATTTAGCAACCACAGCAGTAATTGCTGTGTTTCGTCTTTGGAAGGTTTCTCACCGCATTGTTTTGTTTTACATTTTGTATTCATTTTTCCTCTGCACTCTTCTTCTCTCTCCCTTCTTCCTCTCACCCTCTATCTTTTGGGATGAAAGGAAGGCTATCAGCTGCTCTCTTCTTTTCCAAAGCCAGTCAGTTGCAGACCCAAGCAGCGAGAGGGATTATCCCTCTATTTCTATTAGTCACACACTTATAAGCCATGTATCACTCTAAAAGCTTTGTGTCAGCAACTTCACATCAAGAGTAGAGAGACTTCTCATTATTGGCGGATTGAGAGGTTTTAGCCTACACAGAGAGCACAATATTCTAAAAGTCGTGTCGCGTTTGAAGCAAAATGCATTTCACAGATTACTACACGATGTTTCAACTTTCATTGCTGCTGCGACTTTTTAATTGGTCCATTAGTTGAACTTACGGAGCTGCTGTGCTGGAAATGTTAGTTAATTACATACATTTGTTGAGAAATGTTGGAAATATCTTTATATAATACATTCTCATGGTCAATGTTTTAGTGTATGCACGTAATAGTAGGGTAGAACCGATGAAAGTCCTTTATTAACAGGAGGCATTTATCTATTGCTATCGTGTTTCCACTGCTGGTTACAAGATCGTGCTGCAACTCCACAAGTTCTTTCATGGTTCTTTCATTTTTTCACCATTTAATAGAAGAGATATGTTGACAGTCAAGGATGAAGCTGAAAGCCGTTTAGTTTCTTTTAGTGCTCTGCCCTTGACTGATGACTATAACAGACAGAGTGCAAGGCTCGATTCTTTATTCATTCAAATTTCAGTTCCCCTCTCATCACTTCAACATGCAGTTTAACTGATCCTGATTTTATCTTTTTGTTTTGGACAACTAACTGTTACCTGTACTTGACTGGTATTAAAAAGAGTGACAAATACGAATGTTTTTGGCCTGTGAATTATTTTAACAGCCTTACCAGTGGAAAAAAATCCCAAACATTTTTTAGTATTCCTGTCTAAACATATTTTTCTCTAAGAATTATTCAGTGTTCCAACTTCGACTCACCAAGCCTCCTTAACTTGAGCTATGCGCTGTCACATGAGCCAAGGTGTGAAACAAGATGTGGGTCATTACTGTCACAGAGGCCAAGGTGTGAACCATGCCTGGTTTCACATCTTGGCTCATATGATGACTCACATTATTAATAGCAGGGGTAAAATACCTGGGCCTCTCCATCATACTACAACCTGAGAAAGCTTGTGTGCGTTCAGCAGTAGGCATTATTTCTGCTTTTGCCTCAATTGCAAAGCACAGAAATTGTGTTTAAAAAAATTTTTAATGCACATTCAGCGTCGGAGTTCGTGGGAAATGTTGATTGATCGTTTGTTTGTGCTCAAACATAAAAAGCAGCTCTAAAACCTCAAAGGTTCAAAGATAGTCTAATATGATTTAGTATACAGAAAGTCAGCATAGCTTACCATGAAAAATCCTCTGGACAATGCTGCAAGGAGGAATAAACATTTTATGCTTCTTTTTTTCCCCTCAACGTATTAAAACCTAAACATAATCTTTGCCATTTTCTTTTGATGACACGCCTGTCTTAATCGCTTTAACAAGTAATGTTACTGTTTCACACTTTCAGCTCCATCTTTGATCTCTACTTAATGCACAAAATCCACAATCTTAGCTCTCTACCCACACTCACTGTGAGGGCAAGAGAGGCTCCCTGTGAGGTGCTATCTCTGTTGCAGTGCCACATGGCATGAACTGTGTAGTAAATCTGTGGTTCCATACTTCAGATCTACAGTACCACATGTTTCTTGATCTCTTGCCACAGAAAATGCATCACCTCCGAAAACCTGCCCAAAGGCAACAGATCATATAAATACTGTTTAGCCATCAGCCACTGTAGAGAGAGCTTATTTATGACTTTAAGTTTGTAAACAAAGGCTGAGAAATACCAGTTTTGGTTAGAGTGATATCCCCATGTGCTGCTGTAATTCCCATGGCAGTATTATTGTTCTTTCAAAAGCCTGATGAAAGCTGTAATATTCAAAGATAGATTATATGAACAGTAAACAGGCAATAAATGTAGTTTATTTTTTCTCCTGTGAAGAAGATGAAAAGTTGAAAGGTAACTGGTCCAGATGACATACCGCTGGAGGTATGAGAAGTCTAGGAGAAAGTGCGCTGGACTTTTTAACCACATTGTTTAACACAATCTTGGAGAGTAAGAGGGTCCCTGGGGACTGGAGAAGAAGTGAACTGGTGCTGATGAAATGTGTGATGACGAAAGGTTTAGATCTTTAACAACTACAGTCGGATGAAGTTAATGAGCCATGCCATGAAGACATGGGAAAGGTTGTTGAAGCTAGATGAAGGAGAGAATTTAACAGTAGTATTATGACTTCATGCAGTGAAAAAACACTACAGATGCAATGTTTGCTTTGAGAATGTTGATATAGAGTATATAGAGGTTTAGTATAGAGGATTTGTATGGAGAACATCATAAAGAGTTGCATTTTGTGGCTACAGAGAAAGCATATGATAGGGTGCCAAGAGAAAAGCTGATACTGCATGAGGACATAAGGGATGACAGAAGTATGTGATGCCATGGTCCTGGGTCAGTTGACCCAGTATTTGGAGTTCTTGTGTTTTGATGTCATTTTGTATTATGGTTTATGCTTAAGTTCATTTTGTTAGTCGCGAGTTTATTCTGTATTTTGAATTGTCTCTGTTTCCCTGTTTAGTTCTTGTCTATTAGGTTCCACTTGTGTCTTTGCCCCTCTGTGTCCTTCCCGGTGTGTTCGGTGTTTGTGTGTCCTTGTGTTTTGTTTCCCTTTCCTGTTCCCATGTTCCTCTCCTTGTGTTTCATTAGACATTCACCCTGTCTATCATGTTTATCATGTTCCCCAGCCTGTCATGTTTCTCTTGTCCTCTCTCTCGTGCTCCCTCGTGTTCCCTTGCTCCCTCTTTTGTCTGCCTTTCCTCCACTCCTGTGTCAAGCTCGTGTCCGTCTTGTGTTCCATCGTTTTCTGTTTTATTGTGACAGTCTTGAATTCCATGTTCGGTGTGTTTAGTTCTGCTTCTTCTGTCTCACTGTGCCTAATTTGTCTCAGCTGTGTTCCCCGTGTGTTTCCTGTTTCTTCGTCTTTCCTGGTATATTTAAACCCTCTGTTTCCCTCTGTCCAGTGTCACAATCTACCTCATGGCTGTGTGTTTCTCCATGTGCCTCTCTGTATGTTTAGTTTCCTGCAATTCCGCAGTTTGGGTTTGTATTATTTTTCCTTTCAGCAATAAAAGCTGTGTTTTTAGTTAAAGTCCCAACTATGAGTCTGCATAGTCTGTTTTGTCAGAAGCCCGGGGTCTTTTGGAGTGTAATGTTTTCATAGTTAGATGCCTGGCTGACAACTGTATAAAACAAAAACTACACACAATATTCGAAGCACATAGTGCACACTGTGGGAATTTACGACTGTGCGTAAATCCCCCCTAATATTGGTATGATCCGAGCTCAGACACTAAGCGACTGAGCGAGGGGGCGGGAGGAGCTGCTGCCTGCGAGTGCGCTGTTGGAGAAACGGAGCCAGGCAGACAGAGGAGAACTGAAGTTCGACCAGGTACCAAAGAAAATCATCACAAGAACATTGTTTTACTGTACAACATCAATTTAGAGTAAACTTGTTTTGTTTTGGATAAATAAATATTGAAATATCTTTTGAATTAGTTAAATGTCAGAATAAAGAGAGACAGAGCTTCTATTTTTTATCACTTTCATCAAATTTAGGAGTACATGTACACTAAGCTTATTGTTAATTAATAAGAAAACTCCAGACGATTCCATTGTGAGCTGAAGAAGCTTCTGATAGGTTGGTAGAGTCCATGTGAGTAAACTGGTGGCACACCTGTGGATGGATATAAGGCAAAACACAGAGCCTGTTTCTGTGACATGGGAAAATCAAGAGATATCAACCAAAATACCAGGAAAAGAATTATGGAGCTGCATAAGTGTGGCTCAAATTTGAATACAATTTGGTGCCATTTACAATTAAGAAATACAGATAGTTTCTCTCTTTACTCTTAAAGTTAACAAATATGTTTTTTATATTTATCAACCTAAAAAAATTAACATTTAGTCTGATTTGATGTTACAATTAAAAAAGTGTTTTTTATCTGAAGAGTTTGTAAATATCTGGTTTCAACTGTATATTTGATGATGTTGGTGTTTGGCTTGATTGTCAGCACAAAGAGGGAGAGAGACGGAACAAGAGCAGGTGAGACACACATGTTAGTCAAATGGTTGTTTACCAAAAGTATCACCGTATCATAGGTCCTCATGTATCTCGTACCTAGTGTTTCCTTTTAGGTTTGTTATTTTTCAAATTCTACATTTATTAAGTTATGCAGGCTTGTTTGCACAACAAGGCTAAATAATTATATAAACTTTTCTCAATCTAAATAGTGGACTTTGGTAGAATTAAAAAATAAGTGTAGTGCAGGTCTATGATGATTTTCAGTGCTACTATCATCTAGTTCTGATTCTGGTTCTGTCTTGGTTAAATCCCAAGTAGTCCTGATTTTGAACTGTTGTAGTCCTGTTTTAATTCCGGATCAGTTCTGGGTCTGGTTGAATTGGGGTTTAGTCCTCGTGTCTTGATACAGCAGGTGTCCTGCATATGTGATATATATTTTTCCCTATATGAAGTCATTCTTTTTTGAACACAAAAACAACAAAACAGAGCCTATTAATCTTTCAGTCATTTCAACCAGATGCAATTTGATGAGTTGAGATGAGATGAGACTTTATTGATCCCACAACGGGGAAAATTTTGCATTACCTCAGCTCAGGTACAGATATCAGAAGGAAAATACAAAAAATACAAAGAAATAAAAAATAAGTAAGGTAATACACAGTATGATTGAAGCGCCTTGAGGCGACTTTTGTTGTGATTTGGCGCTATATAAATAAAATTGAACTGAATTGAATTGAAGTGTTTGATGCTTACTTTTATGCTTACTTTTCTCTTTAAAGTTATCATCATGCTACATTTTAGTGTGAGATCTAAATTCAGCCTGACCACAATCTACATTCCTCTTCGAAAATATAGAAAACGTAACACTTGAAATTCTCTTTGTGTCTGAATCTGAGAGCACGCTCATTATCTCACAGACTGTGGATCAGACTGAATCTGCCCTGTTGTGATAAGCAGGATGGTAGGTGTCAAACTGCGTGTGGAACTAGATACCTGGTGTGGTTTTGCTTGTTTGACTGTTCACTGCATGTGCATTTGTGTGCAGGCATTGTGATAGACTGGATGACACACGTGAAAAAGAACTAGCAATTTCATCTGAAACACTGAAGGAACCCCTTCGCCTTCAGTGCACCTTTAAGACATATTTAAATAGAGCCTCTTGCATGTGAATATGGTGGGTTATTGTGTATCTGGCTCAATATCAAAGCAGGACTGCTAAATTCTCTGGAAGTCAGAGATCTGAAGATAATCAGTGAATGTATTTTGCCAAACAGCACGAAAGCTGCAATTATTTTAAATTTGGCTCAGATGGAATGAATGGTTATTTCCAGTGACAGCGCTTCTCTTAATGTTAATTTCCTCGTTTAATCTGCGGCATGTTTCTGTTTCCTCGTCTCAGTGTGTGGTTTTATAGTCTGTATGAATATGACTGTTTTCCAGTCATTACAAAACAATCCAAATTCTGGTTTTAAGTGTTTTGTGACTCCTTTGTGGTTTTTTAAAATGATTATCCAGCAGCAGTGAGTTCTCAGTATTTAGAAGTATTGTTTGTAGAAATTAGACTGTAGGGGGCCATGGTACACCGGGTGAATTAAAAACTAGTTCTCATTTCCCACCACAGCGTATACTGTGAAGGATTCTGATCCCTGACCCTTTACAGGGTGGCAGAGTCACAGGACTCAGTGTGGACACCCTGAAGGAGTCTGCAGAGGGGCATATAATTCATTTAAAGCCTGCCATACTTTTTGATGAAGTCACACACCTATAGAAAGCAATGCTTCAAGTGTTGATTTCTGCCAGCTGTCCAACCGAACAAAGATTCCCACCACAGTCGGTGCCTCTGTTCTTCCTCAAGTAACTTGTTCAAAACTTTCAAAACTTTCTTATTTAATGCCAAGCAGACGACCCCCGGTTTGTTCCCAGGAGGAGACGTACTGTAAATCCTTTTGGGGTTGTGTCAAGATTAAGGGAGCAAGAAAAAGGGGATAAAGAAGCTTTTAAGTATCAATATATGGCCAATGATTGTCATTGGTTTAAACATATCCTATAATCATTAACAGTGCACAGCAGACTTCAGATCTGAGGTGTTTGAAACAGCAGTGTTTAAGTTACTTTTTTAACATTTTCCTCTCTATGGGATCCATTCAGTGTTCAATAAATATGAAGATTAACATCCTGTGAGTCTTTGCCTCTATATCTATTTCTGTGTACATGCATTTGCTGTATTATCCTCAGTAGGTCTTTGAACTTTCTTAATTGTTGCTGTTATCAGTATTTTGGGTCTTCGCAAGGACAATGATCCCATATCCCAGGAATCATTAAAGTTTCATCCTCTTATCTAATCCAGCCTTGCTGATCAGGGTAAAACACAAGTGAAGGGTCATTTCAGTCCACGTCAGCTGATCATAATCAAAGACCGGGACTAACATCAACCGTAGAGCTGAATGTTTAGCTATTTACAAAGATAGAAAACATGGCAGGACTAGGGAATTCATTTTCAGATTTCTTTTGAATTCATTCATGTTTGTTTGTCGTTTGGCCGGCTGCCTCTACAGCACAGAGGTGACGATAAGCTTTGCTGTTGCGAACATCTGGCTCCGGCAGAGTGGTAATTACTTTTAGAGAAGAGAAAAGGAAACAGACAGACTTAGGAGACATAAAGAGGGAGAAAAAAAAGTGAGGGAAGCACTGAGTGAAGGAAAGTAGGTGGGCGTCCTCAAAGGTGTTTATTATGTGGCAGGAATGTAACAGGCAATTTAAGCTGTTGTCCATGTTTTGGAGCAGCCTTTGTTGGACAGCCAGTAATTATTACACCCACACTTTTTAAATACAAAATAGCATCAGAGACACTCGGTGATATCCAGCAAAATGCTACAAATACCACTGTATGTTGTTCTGAAACCTCATGAGCGAAGGCCAGGCTCCCTCTCACTTATTCAAAATTTCACTGGTGACTAACATATTTGGATATGTGGATATGTTAAACTCTTCAGAAACTAGTTTTAGAGGTTCCTTTATCCATTGGTAAGATGGAAATTTTAGTGAGTTGCCAGGTTTTTAGCAAGTCTACTGAAGGGATAAAATAACGTTCCCAAAAAATATATTCCTAGAGTATTTAAAAGTAGAATGGGAGGCAGAGCCTTCAGTTTTCAGGCCCCTCTTCTGTGGAACCAGCTTCCAGTTTGGATTCGGGAGACAGACACTATCTGTACTTTTAAGATTAGGCTTAAAACTTTCCTTTTTGCTAAAGCATATAGTTAGGGCTGGACCAGGTGACCCTGGATCCTCCCTTAGTTATGCTGCAATAGACGTAGGCTGTCGGGGATTCCCATGATGCATTGAGTTTTTCCTTTCCAGTCACCTTTCTCACTCACTATGTGTTAACAGACCTCTCTGCATCGAATCATATCTGTTATTAACCTCTGTCTCTCTTCCACAGCATGTCTTTATCCTGTCTTCCTTCTCTCACCCCAACCGGTCGCAGCAGATGCCCGCCCCTCCCTGAGCCTGGTTCTGCCGGAGGTTTCTTCCTGTTAAAAGGGAGTTTTTCCTTCCCACTGTCACCAAAGTGCTTGTTCATAGGGGGTCATGTGATTGTTGGGTTTTTCTCTGTATCTATGAAGCGCCTTGAGGCGACTTTTGTTGTGATTTGGCGCTATGTAAATAAAATTTAATTGAAATTGAATTGAATTATTCCCTGATTTGATGTTTTTATGGGTTGGTGGTGGAGAGTGCTGCCTAACATTTCTCTGATGATCAGCTGATGAAAACCACAGGATGTGATTCACATCCTTTGTACACTCCTCAAGCCACTCAATAACCCGACATGCCCTTTAGAAAAACAGGGGCATACCCATCCCAGAAAAGACTTCTCTCATAACAATGAAAATGTTTCATTATAGAATCACTTAGAACTATTTTTTATGATTAGGAGACTCCCATCACATCTAAGAGGGACCCAAATTCTACCAGCAAAATGCCCCAAACACCATGAAAGAGACATAAGATCTCCTTGATCGCTTCACCTTCAAGATTTTAAGGTAAATTCTTTCACTTTAATTTGCCACATATTTGTAGTTGTAGCCTTTAAAGATAATGTTTTGTACATCCGACCATTCATTGAAAATGCTGGCCTGGACACGGTAAACTGGTCGCTTGAATGTTTGTTTAGTTTTGCCATCTGGCCCCTTGCTGAGGACCTATTTTTTTAATGGGAAATTCTAACAAGGACAAAGACCCCTGACTATATAACCCCTGGGATCACTGGGATACACAAACTTCTCCACCATGCTAAGGAAATTCACTGAGGGGATAAGGTTTTGCAAATGTGCATATTCAGAGCATTTAATGGAACTTTAATACAACATTTTGTCCGTTTTATATCCTCGGAGGATACCTTGAGCAACCTCCAGTGAATAATAATTTTATGGATTTGCAGTTTGGAGTAAGGAAGCCTCACAGATTTTTCTTAATTATAAGGAGATCAAATGAGCTAAACCCTGATGTGCTGCAATCCCACACTCAGCCTGATGCAGAGAAGTCATAAATTTAATGGACCATTAGTGAAGCAGAAGGCAAATCAAGGTTAAGTCATTTCAGTAGCGAAGATATTAGAACAGGTATACTACTATACACTCACCAGCCTCTTCATTAGGTACAGATGTTCATCTATTCCTATATGGAAATATCTAATCAGCCAATCAGATGGCACCAACACATTGCATTTAGGTATGTAGATAACCTCTTGAAGTTCAAACCAAGCATCAGAATGGGAAAGAAAGGTGATTTAAGTGCCTTTGACTGTAGCATGGTTTTTGATGTAAGACAGTCTGGTCTGAGTGTTTCAGGTATATATCCTTTGATAAACACAGTGTACCCTTCATCTCATGACACCATGTCACAAAGCTCAGATCATCTCAAATTGGTTTCCTAAGCATGACAGAGTTCTCAGTTTGTATTCAAACGGCCTTCACAGGAACCAAGTTATTGTCTAGTAAAGCGCCTACAGGATGTGATGTAACGGGCGATTAGATAATGGATGTGCAGCCGACAAATCAGCAGCAACTGTGTGATGCTTTCATGTCAATATGGACCAAAATCTGCGAGTAATGTTTTCAGCACCTTGTTGAATCTGTGCTATAGAGAACTATGGAGAAAAAGCACGTAAGTATGAAAAGTATGTGAGCACAGTTCCCACTTTATTCGATAAATCTAACACTAATATAGGTTGATTGAAATAACCTACCAAAACATGATTACCTGCATAATGATTATTAATATTCATTTTTACAACAATACCTGGCCTCATAAAAAATCTGTGTAAGTTAATTGATATGACCCTATAAATGTGTGTGTGTAATGACAGCATGATTTATAATGACAACACAATGAGTAATAACCTTCAGAATAGAAATAAGACCTCTCTAACCAAATTCCAGCTAAACAAAGCAATTATTTATTGAACCTGTTCGGGTTGGAAACTCTGGGAAAGACAGGGTGATCACAACAAACATTTAAGAACGATCAAGACGGCGTCTGCTTACAGCGTTTCCACATTCGATCATATTTGCTTGAGCAGCTAGCAGCTGAGTGTATATGTCTGTGACAACCTATGTTCATTATAAGAGAGGGGTACAAGTACAGTCTTTGGCCTGGAGGCACTCTTCAAGTGAAACATGGTACATAATTTGTGCAGGCTGTTGCAGAGTCAGGAGCAGTGCACGGTTCAGGAATTATAATTGGCTACAAATATCCAAGTTCATAATATGCACCTACGCTTGACAACCTAGAAAAATCACTAAAGAAAAACAAAAGCTTTCTGGGATGCTAATATGTGGCTTTAAAAAACAAAACAAGCAAAATAATTTTTTAAAAATGTACATTGCCCTATTTCTTGGATGCTTTAGTACCTCATTGGACAAATTTGTATGCAGCTGTTGCAATAAATTTGCATTAAAAGCTTAAAACAGTCCATAGAATAAATATACGAACTACCAACAGGGACACCAGAGTGACTCACATGGTGGCGATTAATTCAGAGCGATTTGTCTGAGAGGTTTATTAACATGCTGACAGAAAACACATCTCAGTTAACTAAATACATTTTAAGCACAATGCTCTCAGTCTCAATCACAGTGGATTCGTTTCTTTCGGTCCTTTTTCCACTCTGGAACTGGCAGCTTCATTACATAGTTTAATTAGGAGTTATTATCTGTTCTCGTAAAACGGCAGAGAAATGGCGATTGTTTTAAGTAATGTCAACTGGTGGCACTTGTTGCTTCTTTAGCTCTGTCCTTCGAGAACATTGAAATGTCACAGCACCTTACCAAATTCACGCCTGTCTGTTTCACAGAGAACAGAGATTTCACATGAAACTCAGACAAAAGAGCAAAATAATGCAAATTGCGGCGTACCACAGAGGACGTGACGGCCAGAACCCATAATCATGAGTTCCTGTTATCAGACCTTTTTTCACTTCGGTGTCTGCATGAGAGAGGGAGATCTTATTATCAAAGCCAGCGTAGAGACCAGAAGGTTCTTCACTTCACCCTAATTATGCCATTTACAACTGCAGCTTTAGATAATTATGCTGATTTTATCTATTGAAACAGAACCGCCGGTTTCTTCAAATTAATGGCTTTGGATGTCTTCATGAGAGTCAAAGTAAGTCACCGAACAGCAGGCTTTTCTCAACTTTAGTATCTCCAGAAACAACTCGGTTTTTACTTTGTGCTTGTAACATCAAATTGGATAAAAAAATAAGAGACGCAGAGAGACACTGAAGTGGTGCCTGCCTTGCCCTGGCTTCAGATAAATCTGTGATCAATGCGTCACTGGTAAATTGCTGTCAGGCTCATTTTTGGCAAGTTCTCTGACGGTGGTTATTGAATAGATGATGAGCTCTGTCTCCCATAAGAATGACTGCACGATAGCGTCTATTTAAAGAGCTCTGAACTGTATTGCAGGCATGAAAGCAGACTCCAGTGGTCTCCGTGGGACTGGGCTTTAATAGGAAGAGATGGGCAGGTTTTATGTGACAGATTTTATTTCGTTTTTTAATCAGCTAACTGCCTCTGCTTTCACTGCTTGTAACACACAGAGAATTTAAATTACTACATTTCAAATATATCAAGAGCCTCTCAGCTGGGTTGTCTCTTTATATCTCTGTTGGTCCCCAGCTTGCCCAAGCTAACATTTGCCTAATAAGACTATGTGCAGTATAAATATGTTTCCACCCTCTGTGCTCGTGCTGACTGGCAGGAGGGTCATTTGGTTGGCATGGGCCTTAAAAGACTAAGCCCTCATTATACATCTGCACCTAGAACACTGAGGTTAACCTGGCAAGTATAGAAACTGGAAGTACAGGGGCAGAGGATCCCATGGAAAAAAAAAAGGAAAAAAATCTGTGTGCAGAATAAAATTGAAACTAATCATTTCTGTTCATTTCAAATAATAACTATAAATACACAAATATCTTTGACACAGCACGGTAAATACAGGAGTTGGGTTGGTTTTCATTTTAAGTTAAAATTTTCCAAGTGAAATCTGAGTTTTGTGGTTGTTGTGTGGAGTGGACTACCATGCAATACTCTCTTTAAGTCAGCAGCCACTTCATTAGGAACAGTATCAACCAAGATCTCTAAGAAATGTTTCCAGCACCTTCATGGCACAGGTGCTATGAAGATTAAGAGCAGTTGTGAAGGCAAAAGGGGTCCAACCCAGTGCTAGCATGGTGTATGTAATATGGATGGTGAGTGTATGTGGATTCCCAAAGTGTGGACTGCTGCCCACTCGTGGGCTTTGAGGGTACCGCAGGGGGGGCTTAAAAAAAACAGCAGTTTTCATTAAATACTGATATTTCTAAAAGAAACTGGGTTTAAATTGTGTTTAAACACTGTTATTCTAAATTTTCTGACATGTTTGTAATCCAATCACCACCAAGCTATAACGCTACTGGGAATCAGCCTCAAAAAGCAAGTTACCCAAATATCAAAATGATTCAATAAAAGCTCAAAGAAAGAAATACTTTATCTCGTGCTGATTTTATTGAAGGGTTGGTTGGGAAGATTTTCAAAGTTAAAAATGGGCCAGGGCAGCACAATTGTTGCTGATGTAAATCAGCAGGAAGACACGTATTTATTTAAACGAAGCCCTGGCGTTCAGCGAGTAACCTCCATCTGCCATTAGCTGTGATACAGGCGGCAGAAACCATAAGACCTTGATCAAGCTGAAGGTTGCTCTAAAGCAAAATTGGATTATACCTAAAATTTAATTTCTGAAGGGCAACAGCGGATTTTGACAATGATACATTTTATAACTCGCAGGATGAGACAAAATCAAAATGTGTCTGCATTACAAAGTTTGTGTGTATTGCACCACTGACTACACAATTTTCTCCTTGCAGAAAGCGAGGAGCAGAGTTAGATGAAGCAGGAAAGTCACAGAGGTTTTGTGGTGCTTGTGTAGATGAGTCAGACACTATACAAACACCGGAGAAGAGCTGCAGACTACTGAAGATGCTGAAGGGCTCTCCATAATGTATTTATCTCTCTCCTGGCTCTTCCAACATTCATATTACCTGCACCTCTAGTGCTTCTCCTAATCAGACTCAAAACTCCCCTGTACATCGCACTCGCCAAATAGACTCCATTTACTCGCTTTCTGTGTGCTGGTATATGTATTTTTCAGCTTATGTTTGTAAAAGTCTCTGCATATGGTTTTCAGAACACTTTCTTTGGTACAGAAGATTGCTTTCATATGATAATCCACAAGGCATAATTTATTACTATTGTTCCAGGTGTTTTGATGTATGGAGCAAGGCATGCAGAGCTGACGGTGACAGTGGAGATGAATCGTGAAGCAGGAGAAGTTCAAAAACTACAGCGGAAGAAAATCATCATAAAAAGCGAATATACTGAAATGGGAAAATACATGATCTCCTATAGGCTGTTCTGCATATCTGCACTTTGAATTTAGTGCAGTCAAACAGTTTAAAGATCATAGTTGATTAATTTCCTCTACTAAAACAAGCATTAATATCAACCTGGAGTTTGAGGTAATTAGACGTCTTGCTTGTTTCCCCCCATTTCTGAATGAGAGAATGGAGAACAAGCCTGAGGAAACTGTTATCAAACCCCAAAAACACTTTGATAGAAGCAGTTCTCACTGCTATCAACACACCAGAATTCAAAACACAATTCTTTCCAATATTTCACTCCAACATTGAGTTTGGTTGTTTCAGGAAGATTGGGCTTATCAGCAGTGCAATTACCATTTCTACAAAGAGCCTGTGGCTGTCTTTAAACATAAGGATGACGTGAGAGAGAATTCTTCATACAGCACATTTCTTTCTCAGGATGAGCAGTAAACAGATTAGGGGGATTTGAAAAAGCTCCCTGCTCCTCGGCGCACATACATAGATTTGACATAATAAACATACTCTAGCATATTGTCTGAAAATGGGCCACAATGTGTCCTTCATTTTTGAGGCGATTAACTGTGAATTCCTGGAAGGCATTCTGTGATGTTGCTTAACAGCAGTCTGTATTGGATGGTGATAAGTAGGAATGAAACAGGACAACATCTGCACAGTACCTACAATGACATCAGTGGCAGTGGATTTCCCAAGCAAGGTGCAAGTTGAACATTGTGCCTGTGGGCACTTTAGTGCGTAAGTAGGAGCTTTCTGTCTTTTCTTCTTTTTGCTTCATAAGGGGTGAAGGTGTGTTACAGAGGTCTTAGTCTCGTCCTACCGACAGATTTTTTTCAGTGCAAGAAAGCAAAGAACTGATACAGGAATCTTCACTTCATCACACAGACAGAAAAAAGCTATTATGTCAATAATTTCAGTTTCGGGGTCACCAACCACATCTTGACTGATCAGAACGTGTTTTTTTTCCTTTTGTAGTTCTCTGTTTTGCCACATCGGTCCGTATGTATAGCTTTCGTTCCCACAGACCAGGTGCAAAACCAGCAAAGAGTAAAACACATTCAAGTCTTACAGCAAGAAGGTCATGGGTTCAGATGTACCTGCACAAGTTCTCTCTGGGTTCCTTCCACAGTCCAAAGACATGCAGGTTGTCTCTGTTAGCTGTGCAACACTCTGGTGATCTGTCCCATGTATAACCCCTGATCCTGTATTTTATAACCCTAGTAAATGGATCAATGGAAATTCCAGGAAATAGAGTTAAACCTGAAACACATCAAGATTTTAGAGAGCAACAACAAGAAGCACTTTACTTTTCCAGTGTTTTCTAAGTTTCTAGTGCAGTAAAATCCTGATAAGGGTAGATAGATGTTTGCTCTGCTTACACAAACATTATGTAGGAGCATAAATGATACTGACTATGAATAGCGGGACATGACTTATTACATAATTCATTTCTAACTAACTAGGTAACCCCTTCTCTTTCACTTGACAATACTTTATTCAAAGATAAAACACATTTTAGAGTTAACTTGGAAAAAAAGGGCAGATGTGAAATATAAAAGCGAGGTCAGAGGGCAAATGTGACCAGATATTTGGATGCAAACTACAATGTGATATTAAGAACTTCCATATACCACAATCATTTATCAAGACAAACAAAGAAAGTGGAATTTCAAGCATAGTTTTAAAAATAAAAGACATTTTGTGAAAATTTTATCTTATTTGACTTTGAAGAAGAGGTCAGATGTCCAAATTAGAACCCTCATAGCTCATTTCCTGTATGCATATATGTCGTCAATACAAACAATAGCAGTACAAAACATAGTTTTCAATAGCTCTATACAGCATTATTATTACCTTCACTAAGTCTATTGACCTTGAAGGACAGGTCAGAGATCAAATGTAAGATGATATAGGGTCTTTTTTTTTATTTTAGGGGACTTTTTTTTGTTTTTTGTGTTTACTCACAGAATGATGACACACATGCCTGCAAACACTACCAAAAACACAATGCCCTTGATGGAGGTTATGTTTATCAAAAACAACATGATTTTCCACAATCCAGATAATACAACAAAACTGAATGTTTACCATCTAATCTTCCATCCTTTCAAGCACAATTTAAAATTCACTGCTGAGAGTCTTATAAAAACTAGAAAAGACATCAAGTAGTTACTCAGATGGCTGTACCACAAAGCAGGATTCATTTTATCCAGGTAACTTCAGGGTTAGTCCTGTGTTTTCTGTACTATAAAGGCAGTTCAGTTCTTGCTTGATTAAGTTCCTGCAAACCTAATGTGCTTCAGAGGTTAGGTTACTGAGTAGACATCAAGAGGTACAAAATGACCAGTCAATTATCTGAAAAATAGCATCTCAGTTCCTGGGAAATCATCATTCCTATACGCAGACACAAACTGATCCCTATGAGTGCCCCCTACTTCAATCAGAGTCTTTATCAGACGATGATTGTAAATGCAACACTGTTGCAAATAAAACAAAAGATTAATGCTGCAGAAAATCTTTAATCTTGGGATTTATCACAAAGTGGTAAAATAAATGTTTTAATTCCAGTTCATTATTTAATCATTGAGTGCACTCTCTATGCTGCTGTTGTTACTAAGATGACGGCTGCACATTAGAGCGCTGACTATAAAGTGAAAATAATACGTAGGTATTCATGTCGTGTGTTCAGGTAGCTGCACTTCCCATATGGAAAAGAAATAGTAAAAACATATATGATTTACTCATGAAAGTGACCACTTTCTCATTACTTTCATATATTTTTTTAGTAAGTATACAAAACATACAAGTTTCATTATATAATTTTTCAAGGGATCTTATATGTGTTTTCACTCCTGTATGCTTTTCATACAAGTTTCATACAAGACAGATACAAACTTTATAAGATTTATATATATCTTTTCCATATGGGTTATAGCAGTGTGAAAGTGACTTAGCAACATATTAGAGTACAATAATATTTATACATTTCTATAACAATGTGGAAACGTGGCACTTCAGGACTTAAAACTCTGAATACCACTCCCGACCACGTTATGTGTTTAGTATAAGTTACCATGGTGATTTCTCCAGGTAAAATGAAAGCCACTTTGACTTTGATCAGTGAGTCATTAATCTGGCTTCGTAACGCTTCCTTTTCATCACCTTCGGTCGTAAAAACAAAAGCAAGAAAATTCTCTTCACCTTCTCTTTGATAGAGTGAAATCAAGTGTATTCACTTTATATGTTAGCATGAAAAAGGATACAAATCTCAGTTTTAAGATCTGCATCATGGGAAAAAACTGCCACTTGACATCCATGTTAATTCTTACACATGATCTCTTGCAAATAATATCCCTTTTTTATTTAGAAATGAAAATAAAAAGGATTATTGGTGATGATCATTGTGTCCCAGAATTCTATTGATTTTTCTGTTAACACCAGACACTATATGTGCCGTGTGCGATCAAAATTTCCATATAATAAGGTTTAAAGGATTAATGCATTAAACGGCTCAAAGCAACTGCGATACACTGTCAAGTGAGTATAATTGTTTGTCTTAATATAACGTTAATTGTTGATCAATTGATACATGCTTTGGTGGAATAAATGAATCTGTTCCAGCAAAGGAAAATGTCAACAGAATAAATAACACAAATAAATGAATGGAAGGACAGTGATTTCTCCAGTATCACTCATGTCAGCACAAGAATGTTTGCACTGCAGTTTCTCCTTGGATGCACCCATCCAATTCAGAGTCTGCAGACTGTGTCAGCCTCAGGAGGTCAGGCAGACACCAGAGTCCTCAGTGTGTGTGTGTGTGTGTGTGTGTGAGAGAAAGAGAGAGACTCAGGGTGTACCCTGAGTACTTGAGTTCATAGCACATGCTGACCTTAAGAAGACACACAGCTGCAAATTCGGCGTAAATGATTTTCTTAAGACACTCACACAGAATTGAGTGAGGAACCACCTCACAATGCATTCATGCCGTTTTAATAGTGAAGCCAAGTGAAACCAATTAAGATGTACTTTGTCGAGTGGCCTCAGCTGCTGGCTTGTGTGTCAGGAGAAATGGGCGAGCATATCCTGTAGTTTCTTGACATTTTCAGAGGAATGGGAAGAGATTTCCTCTTGTGCCAGAAGAACTGATAGGAAGTATTAGTTTTTAAAAATGTCTTGACCTCTGCGAGATTGTCCGTGCTCGTTTCTGTGACATTTCACGTAACATGAAAAGTATTTGCGAAGGAAGAAATACGGTGAACTTCTGCATCAGAGTCTGACTGTACCAGTCACTCCAGGCGTGTGGCACCAGTCACATCGGATTTTTACGGTAAGAGAGAGAAAACATGTCCGGACTGCTGTTTGGTATGCAGGACCATTTTATCTTCTATGTTTTTGTTTTATTCCCAGAATAAGAGCAAAGATAAGCACACATTGGAACTTATTAATGTGAAGAAAGGGCAACAGTACCACAAAACAGTCACATACAGCTGTCCTCCAAGACTCTCCAGCAGAGGACTGAGTGAATTTAAGTTTTTATTTGGATGCATCCAGACAGTCAGTCACGTCAGCCTCAGGACCGTTGGACTGATGAGAGCACTTCATCCCTCTGTTGGGTTTTTTCCTCTCTTGTGTATGTGTGTTAACAGGAGACAGAGGCAGTCTGTCAAAGAAGGTCCTGCATGTGCCTGGCGTGTAAATCAGGACATGTCTGTATCCACTGCATGCTGCTTTCGCTGTCAGAAAAATGTCCTTATTCGATGGACCGAGCTGTCATGCAGCTCACATCAAAGAATGCATCTCTCATGACCTCCTATCACGCGAGACCTGCTGGCTGAGTCATAAATCTTGCTGCATCAACATACAGATCCCAGTGCACCATTCCAGATCATATAATGTAAGCTGCTAAAAATACATGACGCACAACTACAGTATACACAAATATGAATGTAAACTAATTACAAAAGTCATCCTATCAATGACTAATCATTTACCCTGCTGAATTACAGCTTTTCCAGTTGAGTGACACAGACGTTTCCCGCTAACGTAGACCTTTTCAGCTAAATTTAGGTCATTTGGGCTTACTTAACAAGTGAGGCAATTGGATCAGAAAAGAACAGCTCCTCAAGGCAGATGTGATTAAATGCCACAAATTACTTGATATGTTAAGAAGCTCTCAAAAAAAAAAAAACAGTAGTAGAAATGTCTGCTAATTTCAAAGTGCAGTTCAGCTGTTTGTTCTCAGAGCTGCAGTTTTGAATATGAATGAACATAAATTATTTTCAGAAGGAATTAAATGCCGCAAATGTTTTTCATCACATAATTTGATGAGTCGAGTGTGGTGAAAAGTAATGCCAGAGATAAGTTCTGAATGATCTGTGTAATATATAAATAGTCTCCTTTTGCTAGGTGTGAACACGGTGATAGCCGGCGTGCCTGAGATGTTGATATTTTCTGTCAGAGCACATTTCGTCAAAGCCTGCTGGGCATTAATTAACTGCCTCCATCATTTTTCTTACTTGATGAAAACATATTTTTCTGAATGTTTGTCAGTAGCAAGAGCTATGTTACCTTATTAGTGGATAACTATGACTTGAAACTGAAATATCAGCTGTTTATACAATTGCTAATATACTGTACATTTTCTATTATATTCATAATAGTACTTAGCAAATTCTCTAATTTGCTCCATTGTTTAAAATTCTGTGCATGTTGTGTAAAATTCTTGACAATTCTTGTCTGTTCATATGTGACCTTCCCTTTGGTAAGTATTAAACTTCATTTATCTGTTTTCTTCTGCTTAAGGCTCTTTCACATAGGACGCGGCATGTGCTGCGCTGATCGCTAACTACAGTAAAGGACCCAAAGTTTATGTTGCGCTCTCATAACAATATAAAGACCTGGATGACTTTGGTAACACTGTGAGGAACTTGGAGTCATTTTTGACCAGGTTATGTCCTTCCATGCACTTATTAAACAAATATGATGGCTTACTTCCATTTGTGCAATATCTCTAAAATTAGAAATATCCTGTCTCAGAGTGATGCTGAAAAACTAGTTCATGCATTTATTACTTCCAGGCTGGACTACTGCAATTCATTATTATCAGGATGTCCTAAAAACTCCCTAAAAAGCCTTCAGTTAATCCAAAATGCTGCAGCAAGACAGGGACTAGAAAGAGAGAGCAGATTTCTCCTGTATTAGCTTCCTGTTAAACCCAGAATCAAATTTAAAATCCTGCTCCTCACATACAAGGTTTTAAACAATCTTAATGATCTTGTAGTACCATATCACCCTCACACTGCAGGTTTACTTGTTGTTCCTAGAGTATTTAAAAGTAGAATGGGAGGCAAAGCCTTCAGTTTTCAGGCCCCTCTTCCATGAAACCAGCTTCTAGTTTGGATTTGGGAGACAGACACTATCTCTACTTTTAAGATTAGGCTTAAAACCTCACCGTACCGGTTGTGGCAGATGGCCGCCCCTTCCTGAGCCTGGTTCTGCTGAAGGTTTCTTTCAGCTAAAAGGGAGTTTTTCCTTCCAAGCACTTGCTCATAGGGGGTCATATTCATGTTACAAACTGATGGTGAAATGTGGAGGCACAGGTCAGAGTGGGTGGGGCAAAAAAGTGGAAGGTTATGAGTGAGAATGTTTTTCTTTCATTTGCAGTGCTTTACTCATTTATTAGACCATCTGTCACAAAAACGAAAAAACACAAATCTGTCAAAAGCTTGTTTGAAACTAAATGAAATTGTAACTTATTGAACAAACTGAATTCACGTTGCCCACATTTTAGCTAGCATGCATTGAGAAATTAACCAACCGTGACATTCAGATACTGAAACTAATTTTTAAGCTCATGAATGATTGTAAATAACTAAAATGTGGCATCTTAATCAAAACATAATAATGTGCTTTAGTATTTTGTCAGCTTTTTTGTGAAACAGTAAATTTGAAAATATCTTGGTAACCACAATAATTCTATTTTAACCTCCTAAAACCTGAACTCTTCCACAGCATGCATTTTTAATTTCTCTTTGATATTTGGGCTGATTGGGACCCGATGTATGTAAAAACAAAGAATTACCAGATTTTTTTTTATCTTATTTTTGTTTTTAAGAAAAATAAAGAGTCACATTTGAGGATATTCATTTAAAATTGTGATAGAACAGTAGCAGTATAATGTCCTCGTAAGTGGATATCAGGCCCCTGTAGAGCAAAATTGAGTATTTTGGTCTAAATAACCCAAAATGTGATGTCCACATATGTGGATGCCAGGTCCTAGGAGGTTAAAAAATAATTTTAAATGCACATAGTTTTTTTTATTTAATTATGTGTAAATATGCTGTACAAATTCAGCATAGTTCAAAGATAAACATGGACCAAAGGAGATGTCCTACTATCTTCAGAAAATGCCTTGGTGTTGAGCTAGAGTTTCTCAGCCTGCAGAGACTCTGGAGGTAAAGCCACGGCAGCCTTGTGGTAAGAAAGTGCTTTGAGTGTTCAAATAGACTAGAAAAGCACAAGTACCAGTCCACTTACCATCGTTGCCTCCAGTCCACACGTGGAAGTGTCCTTGGGCTTGATGATGAACCTCAAAATTGATGGATTTTATTTCTTATCTCATTCACAGGATGAAATATTAACAAAAGCTAAACCAAGTGTATCTTTTCTTTTCTTTGTGGATTGCAGACACATTGCATGACAGCATAGACAGATGGCATAAGACAGAAGACTACCTTGTCATGCTTGTATATAATTATCTCATGATTTGTGAAAAAGTTGAAAAAACGTTGTTTTGTTCAGATAAATTGTTGAAGTGTTAGGCTTGCAAAATAATAAATATGTGATCTTGAGATAAAAAGCAGCAGCTCCAGCACGTTACAGTTAAGTATATGAATCATCCTAAATCCTGGCAACAAGAATATTCACAACTTTTTTGAAACTGCATCCAATAACATAAGTGTGAATTTGTATTTTGACCTGCCATTTTATTATTTTTTACAGTTTTTGCCTTTTCCCTCCTTGGAAGAGGTAAAACACGGCAAAGTTTTTGGTTATTTTCTGTACATAAAACGATTTTTTATTTTTTGATATGCATTCAACTGATGAAAGTAAGTCCAACAACATGGCTTGAAATATTCACTTAATACTATACTTTATTATAAAAATACTGACTGTAGCTGGTGTAAGGACACTTGAAAACCCCAACAACGTATTCGAATTCATGCGCACACGATTTCAGTCCAACTACAGCTATCCTCAGTGATAAATTTTTAAAGTTTCCCCTCTCCTTTTTTCTTTAGTAAAACTCGAGCACCTTTTCACTCTGTAACCACCTCCCTTCTCAGAGATAAAGTCTTCTATGACTCACCCTGCCCTCATTTTGCCCTCTTTTGATCCATGTGTTGTTGTTTTTTCTTTAATTCAGTCTGGCTTCTTCCTTGCACTGAATTTATTTATCTTCAAGGGTGGAAGAAATGGTAAGTGAAAAATGCACTAAATCACTAAAACAACAACGAATGTCAAATGAAGTGGGAAAATTGTGCTGTTTGTGTAGGAGAGCTTTTATGGCTATGTGAATAAATGCATTTGAACCAAGTAGAAGATGCTTTTTTCACATGGGAGAAAAGCATATTGTAACACATGGCTGACTTTGTAAAAACAAACATTGACAAAAAAAACCAACATTATAAAAAACAACGAGTTATAAGTTATAATTATAAGTTAGTTTTACTTCCTGTTTGTTCCCCTCTGTGTAAATGTGTGCCACGCCCTGATTGTCTTCACCTGTGTGAGATAGGAAGTAAAACGATACAGATACATTGTTGCTATAATCAAGGAGAATTTTCAGGTATCTTTAATTGATTTTAATATTTATTTTTCCTACAACTTTCTACTTTTGCTGCGTACATTTTAACACAACACATAACTACAGTACTCCCTACTTCATACATTTTCAAAACAGCTTTGTTACTTTAGAGTTAACACGTTTGAGGGGAGTTGTCATTTTGTATCACTGTGTGCCTTCCCGACATCAAGCCCATTTAAATAAAAGCAACAATACTGTAAAAAGCAATCGCATTGGTGCATCTAAAAGATGTAGAGATGAAAAAGCTGCCAAAAAACCCAAGCATATAATTTATGTATATTGCACAATGGTGTTCAAAGTGCAGATGTCAAGATGTTGTGGTCGTAGCACGTCAGTATCTAGGTAACACTACTGAAGCGGAATAAGCATAAAGACAGCATAGATTTTTTAAGTGGGAGGTCATTTCAAGTGCAACATTTCAAACAGTTAAATATCAGCAAACCCACAAACAGCTTCTGTGCAGTTTCTCAAGCATCTGTATGTATCTGTAAGTGACAAATGACTGTACTTTTCCCACCTCTGCCTGTGATAATTGCTTTCATTTGTATCTTGTTCCTGCCCCTAATCAGTCCCCTTTGTGTATATATAGTCTATTCTGTCTTTAAGATATATTCTCACTGTTTGTGCTCATTTTGGAGTACTGTTTTTTGGATTGTTGTCTGCTTACTGTTTGCTCATTTTTACTTCCCCACTGTGGGTCTTTCACACTATATCACGACAGAGAAATTACTTCACCTCTGTCCCTCTTCCTCCCTGATTGGGCTTCATTACCAGGTGAAGTGATAATGCGAGGAGACTTGTATGCTGATGAATAAAGACCCAATTATAGGATAATTAGAGGAAGAAGAGGACAATGGATGGGTGTGGAAAGTCATGAGTATTATCTCAGACCACTGCTGATCTGACTTTTAATGAGGGCCGAGCCCAGAGTAGAGATTTAAATAACATGAAAAAGTGTTTGAGGCTAGTGTCAACTTTCCCAATTTGATGAAAAATGACAATTAAATTTAATATTTTATATTATTCTTGGTTGTATTAAATGTTACATGAGCCAAAATAAATCCAACAGAAAATGATGTTGATGTAGTGAAGGTGTTATTGGATTAATTGATTAGATAAGACCTACTGCTCTGTTCTAAGTATTAATCTGATTCAATGGGCAGACGCCGCTACCCTTCGAGCTAACTTCTTAAATTTCTCCTTTCAGTGATCAGAGAGCTGCGAACGACAGTTAAACTCAATCCTGCCAATGCTGGCAGCTTCAGACCATAAAGGAAACCAAATCACGAAGACATGAAATTAACACATTTGCAGGCAGCAAGTGCACATGTAACAGATCCAGGCTGGTATTTATCATCATCTCTCACTAATCCCTGCTCTCAAAGAGTACAATTTGCTGTCTGCAGCACACAGTGTGTTGGCATCCATTCCTAAATATGACTGACATCTGACCAGGGATTATCCCATTGCCCCAGTTTCACTGGGACAGCCAAACAGAGAGTGCCTTGTCGTAAATATTCTGCACAGACAAAGATCGGAGTGTGTGTGTGTGTGTGTGTGTGTGTGTGTGTGTGTGTGTGTGTGTGTGTGTGTGTGTGTGTGTGTGTGTGTGTGTGTGTTTGACCATCTGAATGCCTGAATCAATTCAAATCTGTGCATGTTTTTTTTAAATGTGCTCAAGCATGAACGTCCACACATATTCACGTTAGTCTGTGCGCATATGTTTTTATGCTTAGGAGTCATAAGCCGCTGTCTGCTTTGGCTCAGTGGGTGTCCACAATGTTAAAATACTGGCAGGGTAAACAAAGCAGACGTTGATAAATTTATTTGTAAGCTTATGACCTAATGAGGTCCTGAAATAATGTAAATAATGAAAACTCAAGGTCAGGACACGATTGAGTCATATTTTCTGTTTTGTGGAGAAAGCCTGATTATTATGCTTCCTCTGTAGCCGCTCCCTGAGAGAGGGAGCGAGAGACGCATCCCTTAACCCAGACATTTTTTTCTAAATAATTGAACTGTGCTCGGTATTTTGAATATTATATGTACTAAGCTCAGCAGGAGCACCCCAGCAGCAATGAAGGCTTGTGGACTTAACTGACATCTCCTAAATGGGTGAGGGGAAACTAGGCCAGAACAAAGTGCTCTCATATAGAGAAACACAAACTTAGATGCTCTGATATTTGAATTTTAATATGTTGATTTAGCTAATTAGACTGCTGTCCAGGCAAAGTACATATACAGATATATAATAGTCACACACACACATGAGACGCAGGGGACTGCTCGCCCGGTGAGTCTCATAATGCTTTCAAATGAGACACAAATTTATGTTCCTTTGAGATTTCCGGTGCTTTAAAATAAAATATTATCCACTCGCACTAGTACGGTATTATGTGCGCAGCATTCATGAGGATGAGCCTTACATTTTTAATGCAAATGTGGACTGTTAAATATTTTATGATCTTCTTAAGCACTGTATATTTTTCGAATTAATTGTGGCCGGCTGTTCAAGCTGCTCGCCAACACATCCGGCGGTTCAGAGGAACCACCTGCAGCTGATTTTCGATTTCATTTTTCAGAAGGTCACACAGCCAGACAAAACAACACATGCACCACAGATTTCAGATTAAAAAGACGATAGGTTGGGGCACGTACCACATGGGCTTAAATGCCCTTAGCAGCTGAGTTTGTGCTCCGCCTCGTTCTTTCCTGCATTTGCTGTCTATCTCTGCTGCAACATCTGAATAAAAGCAAAACAGGAAAAGAGAGCACCCTTCGTACAATATGCTGCGGTGTACAGACACAGCATGAAGTGTTTTTATGAATGAACGTGACTAAATGCTCAAAATAACATAAATTATATTCCTCATGGTGATCTTTTGTCGTCATGACATATCTTTTTTGCATTTAGACGTTAAAACTAGAGACTTTAATTCACAGTTTATATTCCAACAGTTAAAAATAGTTTTTTAAAAGTTATGTGACTCATTTTCAGGGGGTCGAGATAACTCTGCTTTTGTTCTTTAGTATCCTGTGGTTGCTAAACATGTAGAACTCTTCTGAGCAGGAAAAGGTTTCAGAGTTTTTTGTGGGCGTAACCTATAATGCAAACAGTGTCTGTGTATTTCATGGCTTTTGTGTTCAGTTTGAAGATACCAGTTGATTCAGATGGAAGAATATATTTTTACCTGGTTTGATGCAGTGGCTTGATATTGATTTCACCTGGTGAGCATGTTTGTGTCATCACAGCTAAATGTGGTTCCTAAGATACTGTACCAAGAACTTTGACCGCTGTTTATGAGTTTGTCTCTCATAGGATTGCAGCAGGATGCAGTCACTTAAGTTTAAGGACTGCTGTGATCTAAACCAAGAGTGCTGCATACTCATGTACAGTCGCATCTCTCTATATATTCTATTTTCATTGTATAACTATTACAGTGAAATATTTCAGGACTTTTTGTTTTGTTTTGTTCTTATTTTTTATTTTCGTAACTTCTGCTCATCTTCTTTTTCTTCTTTTGGCTGCTTATTTTTAGGGTTCACCACAGAGTGCATCCTTACCTTTACCACCATCCACTTTTGTCACACCAGACTCTCTCCCTGTCCTCCTTCACTTCATCCATGAACCTCCCTTGTAGTCTTCCTCTTTTCCTCCTGCCTGGCAGCTCCATCTTCAGCATCCTTTGTCCAGTACTTCCACTATTTGACCTTTTACATGTCTAACTGCTCAACCTGAGCCGTCCCTCATGTAAACCTTCCCTTTCATCCCTCATACTTGACTCCAGTCAGTCCACCCTTCCTGTGCTCTCTTCTTCATCTCTCTTGTGCACTGGATGGTTGACCCCAGGTATTTAAACTCATCCATCTTCACTACCTCTGCTCTTTGCATCTTCACATTTCAACCAGCTTGCCTCACATTCACACACGTGTATTCTGTGTTGTTTCTACTGATTTCCATTCCTCTTCTCTCCAGTACAGACCTCCACGTTCTCTGCAACCTGCACATTTCTTCCACTACTGATCACAGTGTTGTCTGTGAACATCATAGTGCACAGAGATTCCTGCTTGACCTCATCTGTCAGTCTGTCCATCTCCATCGCAAACAAGATGTAATCCCACCTGAGTTGGAGCAACAGATGGGTTATCTGTTGCTCTACATACTTTTTGGCCAAAGAAGTATTAGCCCTGTAGCTCATTGCTCATTAAAATTAGAAATCCAGTATCTCAAATTATTTAAATGTTTTACTTTTAGTTTGAGCAAATTACTATTTACATAGTGTAAATACCAGCTGAGTATCTTTCAGTCTAGTTCAGTTCATGGAACCACAATCACAAGGAAGGCTGCTGATTTTACAGATAATCGACAGCCTACAAAAACAGGATAATCCACAAAATCCCATTGCTGAAAAGGCTGGTTGTTCACAGAGTGCAGTAATGGAAAGTTGAATGAAAGGACAGAGTCTAATAGAAAAAATATGCACAAGAAACAAGGATGAGAGCCACCTTTTGAGAGGATTCTCAAGAAAAGTCCATCCAAAAACTTGGCATCAGTGGATCAAGAGCCACCACACACACATGCCCCCTTCAACTGTTGCATTCTTAATATAAAGCCACTCCTGAACCAGAGACAACGTCAGAGACGTCTTACCTGGTGTAAGCAGAAAAAGAAGCGGAGACTTTCTCAGCGATTCGAAGTCGTCCTTTTAGATGAAAGTAAAATTTGCATTTCATTTCGAAATCAAGGTCCTCGAGTCTGAAGGACGAGTGGAGAGGCAGAGACTCGAAGCTGTCTGACCTTTGATCACCACGGCAGACTGAAATGAAGTCTTTCTTTTCCTTTATAGATTCATTTCACTCGCCGGCATGTTACATTCTGAGGGCGATTCTCCATTTCATCTATTCTTTTAGGACCCGGTGTCTTATTTTTTTTAAAGCGTATAAGGATTTATAAACTGTGAATTATGCAAACCTACGGCAGTAGAGTAAAAGAATAAAATTTCAAATTTATTGGCTTGACTGAAAGACAACCCAGGGAGAGGTTGTTAAAATACTGTCACAGCAAATACTTAACTCTAAGTCAATGAAAATAATGAATGTCTCTTGGGGATACAGAGACGCAAAAAAAGTATCTAACTTACTTTCTGTAAAAACACATCCTGCTTCTCCCTAAAGATGCAGTAAGCGACAGATCAACCTTAAAGGCTGAATAGAAAGCTGTCAACATCTGCCAGAGTGCAGCTTTGATGAAACTCCGCGCTGCTACTCCCCCACCATTTACCTGACTTTTCTCCTCCTCTTGCAATTCCCCGTGGTTCTGTTCCCCCTCCTCTACTATTTTTCTCATTCCCTTCCTTCTGTTTTCCTCCTCCACTTCTAAGGGACAACTACTGAGAGGCAGCCTTTCTGTGACAGCAGGGGAGGCGGCTGATGGGAGAGATGGAGGTGTGGGGAAAATTACACAGATGGCCGGATGTGTGTGCGACTTTTTGATCGTCGGTAGCTTTGAACAACATTTAAAAACAACAATGAACGTTTTTGTTAGAGATTTTTAAAATGAGACAGTTTGGAATAAATTCTGCAAGTACAACTTACGTGTGATAATAATAATTTCAAAAATATGTGTGCGTCTTTGTTCTGCCTGTTCCAGAGGCTGTAATGTGTAATGTGAAAAGGCAAGCAGCAGCTATTCGAATATATAACGAGTCTGGGCAGTGCTTTACAAACAGTTATTCAGCACAGGCACTGAGGTTTCTTAGTTTTGCAAGAGGGGATAGACTTGCGGCTTGATTTCTAGAAGTCCGGCAGACACCTGAGACCCCCATTTGTTTGTTGATGCTCTTTAAATATGTTTTGTCTTAAACCCCTGGCAAAGACAGCAGTGGCAGTAGGGCTTAAGAGCAAATTTGAGCTCAGTTATCTGGTTAGCTGCTTCATACATAGCCTGCCATTCTGTTTAGTTTTGTCCAGCAAAGGGGAATACATCAATGAGCGCACTAGACCTCTTCAACAAATCAGTGTTCTGACAGAAAAGTAATGCAACTCTGGATAGAAATAAATAAAAAATTGCATAAGCTCATCGAAATGGTGCCATGCAGAATGTATGCCATCATCAAATCAAAAAAGTGATCCAACAAAATATGTCAGTTTGATTTCTTTTTTATGGCTGGGAAATACATGTAACTACATCCTTTGATTTTTCAACCCAATATTATCAGCCAGAAGCTCTCTGCATACTTCCAGCTGTCTTAAATGTGAGAAAAAGAGTCTATTTTTTTACTATAATGTATCCAATGACAGTAGTTGAGCTGATCTGTAGTGGATACAGATCCACTGTATTCAGTGAAGTTCAGTGTCTCTCTTCTCTGTGCTGAAGGACAACAAGATGATCAAATTTGAGTCTGCGGTGCAGATGTCAGTTTTATTTCCCATGCATTGCAGTTTGTAAGTTACTCATTTATGACCTCCTGTCTCTTTTTTTACCCCCTCCTTCTATAAGAAGGTTGTGGATTTTAAACCTCTGTATGTTGGGCGTGTTTCATTTGGATCCTGTTTCTTATGAACGATCAGAGCGAAGCTTGATTTTTATCAGCATCAGTTATAACAGACAATTTCTCCCTTCGCAAAAAATATGACCTGTCTCATCTATCATTTCTTTGTAACACCAACATCCTGTACCACGGGAAGATGAATTGTAGATATTTGCAGTTACAATAGAAAAGCAAGAGATATTATTAAGAACCGTTTATTCCCATATCTCGATGCCAGCTGCTCATTTTAAAAATAATCAGGACCACAAGGCTTGAAATTAATGATCTAGGAAAGTTTGATAGGCAGCAAACGTATCTGAGCTCATGTCAGCAAGGTTTACAGTTCTTCAAATGTTCTTGTGACAAAAGATCATCAGCCCCTTAGGCTTTCTGTATTTTCTCTTTGTGTTTACCCTTGTCAGTTACTTCTTCTTTTCCGACTTGCTTAGTCATTCAGAGGCGTACCTTGGTCTAGTCCCTGACCCTTGTTGATCTGTGAAGGAAACAGATTGCCACTTACTGTCTCTTGGACACGTTAGGTCATCAGCTGCTCCTCTTCACTTAACCCTTCAATTTATAACATGTCAGGGTTGTGTAAGCACGGCATAAAAGAACATCTGTCCATGCGTATGTCTGAGTCAGTACTGCTGTGTTGCTGATTTCCCTCCCTTTTATCAGTTTCTTTTCGTTTCCTGGTTGTTCGTTCTTCATCCTATTGTTCTGTTTGTTTTGTTCTTTTTTGTGTTGGATTATTTCATGATTCTGTTACCTCCCTCTTTCTTTCTGTGTGAGCGACAGTGATACCTGCAAACCATTTAATTAAGTTCCATTTGTTTTCATCTGGAAACGGGTGGCTGTTCTTTTATTTATTGACTTCGAAAAAGATGCAAAACAAAAAACGCTGCGTGTTGGACCGTGAGGAGTCGTGTTAATCTGTTATTTTGACCGGCAGCACGCACATGCACACTGGGCAATTCTTTAAATACACAGATATGTTTTCAGTTTAACAGGAGGATTAAGAAAGGTTGAATTATCAGTTTCTTTAGATCAACAAGCAGTGTTGTGTTTGGCAGTATGTCTGTGTACTCTTTGCATTATAAGTTATGTAGTGTGAACACAGGACAAAGAAGGACCTGTGACCTGCGTTGTAAAGAGCTTCATTTTTCGCTCTAAATGGGAAAATGTCCAATTTTAATCTTGGTCTTCAAAAATCAAGAGGAAACACTTTGCATTATTAATGATGGTATAAAATGGTTGACTCATGATTTAGAATAAAAGTAACCTCCCTATAACTAAGGAAAATCTGTGGTTGCTAGGTGACTGCATTGAATATTTTGGGATTCAGCGACTGACTGCAAGCAGCTCTGCCATTCAACTGGTCACCCAGAGGTTAAGCGTGCAACACCCTCAACCTCTGGGCGACCACTATCGATTTCACAGGTCAGCTGGTGACAGGAAACCTGTCGCCACAAAACAACTAACACTGACAGCAATCACTCTCAGAATGATTTGCAAATAATCGCTGTCTAATTTAAAAACAAACTGCCCCCAAGAGCGCCACTCCTCTGACACATCTCTTTGCAATAGAGGACTGATTGCCAATTGTTTGTATTCTGCTTATAGTCCCTGTTGATTTGCTTCCCCCTGCATAAGCTGCCTTTATAGGTTAAAAGTATCAGTATAGGCAATATTGGTCCTGTATTTACTTGGTATCCCACAGCACTATCAACAACAGTAATTAATTCCTGTTATGCTAATGGAGTTTTCTCAAACTTTTACTCGCATGCCTTCCTTGCAAAGAAAGTTCACATCCCCGCACCCCACAACTCTGTATTTACTATTAACAAAAATGAGAAATTAATTTAAGTGACAGTCGGCACTTGTTTATTTCCTCTAAATAAATTACATTTATTCCACTTCCCTTCACAAACCACCCTTTTTCTCCCTGGGCATCAACATGGTCCAATGGCAAGTTTCTCCTCTTACATAATGAACCATGGCCCCTGCATGATTTGCATCATCAAATGAACCCAGTGCTATTTGAAGTATTGAAACTTCATGGATATTTTAAACACCAAATGTATTATTTCTTTGTTTATTCTGCTTTAAATCCTACATAGCTTTCTTTGCTCTCAAAAAGCTGTTGAATTCAGGACCATTTTCACTCTGCACAAGTGATAAACAGCTGACAGATTCATTAGAATACACATTTCCGATTAGGACAGTCAGCTATTCATGTCACTGAAATGCCTTATCTGCCATTTACAAGACTATAGAGACATGTAATATATCCAGTAGTTATTATTCATACAGGTATTTTTTTCCTAATAATTTTATTTTACTGTCAATCACAGGTGCTCATTATTATAGCAGACAAATTTGCCCCACAGCTCTGGAAACTTTAACAACGTGGTTTGAATCTGAGTATGTACATCTCAATAACATAACATGGTGCAAAAAAGCCGTCGCTCTCTTTCACGATGCTCTGCCTCGGGCCCACATTAGACGCCGTGTGAGCGCTAAAGAGACGCGGCGGTGAGCGGGACTGACAGACACACTCGGCACAGGTCACAGCTTGTTTTATTTTGAATTCGAACCAAGAGAAGAGGGACAAGGATGCACACGGATAAATTACACCAGGTATCGCTACATATCAACTAACAACATCACAACATCTCATTAAAGCGCTCTTGACAACAGATCCAACATTACCAAATTGAAAAAAAATTAATAATAATAAGAGTGCAGGAGGATAACTTGGCTGCAGCTGAAGCCCATCCATAAACAGAACAATACACAGTGGCAAATAAAGAGTTTTGGCAAGAGACAGTTGTATGCACAATATCTTGTTTCCCATCTGCAACATTGTGTTTAATGAAGCTACAAGACTGGCAACTGAAGCAATATGTAGTTCACATAAAGGAATTGTACTAATTTTAAAAAAAAGGAGAAGAAGAAAAACTCCCTAAAGCTACTACAATGCATACACACAACCTAGCCTGAATGCACATCTTTATGTACAGCTTAGCTCACTGCAGGATCTCAGGATTTAAAATGTATGGCACATCACATTTAAAATGTTCTTCTTCTTGTGTATGAGCGATTAAACAGCAATGAAGGGGGGGGAAAGTCGTTCGGTCAAGTCAGAACTGACGCGGGCCTTGGCCTCAGACAGACCAGCTGAAGCTTTGACACATTTTGGGTGATACGCCTGTGTAGTTTTTGACAGGTATGCCTGAGGTTGCCTAGTCTGCACAAAAAAAGCTAGAAAGAAGAGGGGCTGAGAATGACTATACAGTAACTACAGTATACACACTGGGGAAAATATGACTTCAAACTTCAGAGACTCGCACAAAGAAGCGTGAATCTCAGCGTCAACTCGTGCCTTCGTACAAAGAGTTACCTGGTAATCACATACAAAACATCCATAGATTACAGTAAAAAATAAATAACCATGATAGTCAATGAATAATCATTTTGAGGAAGGGAGTAAACAAGATAACAAGAGAGCAGACTGCAGGTGGATGTGGGTGTACGTCAGCAGATGATGATAACCTCAACAGAGTAAGAGATCGGATGCCCCTCGATAAGAATGAGCACATAAAAGAGCAGACAAGTTAATCTGAATACAAATGTGCTTGTGGGGTTTAATGTCTGCATGCACGATTTCACTCTATATATGTACTCTTGTGTGAATCTGTCTCTTTTGTCTACAAGTCTAAATATTCACTGACATGTTGTCGGCCTGTGTCTGCATGTACGTCTTCATGTCTGCATGTGTGTCTTTACATCCTTTAACCATTCAGCTAACTCAGTGGCCCTCACCGCCACTCGGGGGTTTGGCGTCGCGCCCTCCTGACCCTCCAGGCAGCCAGGGGGAGACAGAGTGCGAGGTGGTCTGCTTGGCCATGCTGTAGTGGCTGATCACTGTATAGAAACGGCCCCTGGAGTTGGCATCCTGGGCAGCGTAGTAGGCCTCAAGAGAGGCTGGGATACACCGCTTGTGCTGTAGGGGGAACAACAGTGAGGTTGGTGTGATTTAGCAGGAGAGTAACATGCTAATTAAAAACTCTGAATTAAATACTGAATCATTTACAGAGTTAAAGCAATGAAACCTGAAGGAAAACATTAAAATCCCAACTTCAATTACAATCCAGGCAAAATGTGTTTATACCACATTTATTAAGTTTTTACACTGATTGTATACTTAGCATTGGCCACATCAGAAATATTCAAAGATAACACTACATCAAGGAAAAACAGGTACGGTGCTGCTACTGTACTATAATCACTTGTGCTCCAGTTCTGACAGAGACTAGAAACAGAGATGTCCCATATTAGCTTCTAGCATATTAGCGTTAAATCCTTCTGCTCACAAGCAAAGGTTTTAAATAACCAGGTCCAGTAAAGACCTCATAGTCCCATTTTATCCTAATAGCACATTCTAAACGAGCTGACAGCTCTGCCTCCCAATCTAAAAGTGGACCCGACTCCCAGTTTGGGTCTGGGAGACAGCTCTGCTTTTAAGACAAGACTTAAAGCTTTCCTCTTTCCTCTTAAAGCTTATAGCTAGTTGTTTAACTCTGGTTTTCTCTCAGAGGGTGTATCTTTTGTCCCAGAAGCTTGGAAAGAAAAGCATCTGGACTTCTTTAAGTTACTTGAAGCCGTTTCACCTCTCATCTGAGAAGCTTTTTCAGTTCTAAGGGAAATTGGTGGAGAGTCCCAGATTTTAAGCCCTATGGGAGGGTCCCCAAGTGGGTCATGGACCTCCTATTGATCCTCTACCTAATCACACTAACCAAGGTGTGAAAATGGGTATGGGACAGAGAAGACAGGTGGTTTGAAAGAGGAGTGAAAGCAGCCATCTATGTCCACTGTGAACGACCCTCCTTGAACAGAGGCGGTGGTTTACAACACCAACTGTCTGCCATCTAAAATCCAGTTTTGAGATCCCTTTCCAGACGCCTTAACGCCCACTCACACCCTGGGCCAATTGACCTCAGGAAATCACATGATAGGGTGGGGCTCAATGAGTTCAGCCGAAAATTTGGCTGATTGTGACCTACACCCGTTTTCACACCTTGGCTTGACACTCTTGGGGACAATCCCATAGGGTTTAAAATCTGGGACTCTTCACCAGTTGCTCTTAGAACTGAAGAAGCTTCTTGGATGAGATGTGAAATGTCTTCAAGCAACTTAAAGAAATCCAGACACTTTTCTTTCCAAGCCCCTTAGACAATATACACAACTTTCTCCCCACAAATTTTAAGTATACTCTTCTCTATTTGTACTAAGTTTGTGCAGAAGAGACAGAAAAAAAGATTAATAATATTGCCACAACATAAATCTTCTGGTGGCATTTGACATAATACAATCAGGGTCTTATGAAAGGATGAGAAACCCACTGTAATATATAATAAGAACAAGGTAATTATCTCATGTTTTCTAATACTTTTTGTTAGAACACTGAACACACACAGTAATATTGTCTCTTATTAGGTAAGTCACAGTGAAATTGTGTGTACTCTGTCACATTAATGATTTTTTAGTTACCACATTACCTCATTGAAATACCTTATTTATTAAGCAGTTACCTTTTTATATTTTCTATGTAAATAACTGTATGTTTGCTCTGTTATCTGATGGTGTAGCCGACCAGCTACAGCTTTCATTATACATTGTAAAATGTCAATAAAAGGCTTCTATTTCTGATTCTAATATTAGTTGTAATAAGGAGGTAAAGTCAGAAGACACAAGAAGACGCCTAAAGCTCTGCATAAGATTTATAGGTCAGTGTGCTCCAGTGTGTACCCATTTAAAGCCTCACATAGTTGTGCTGTGTGTGGCACACTGTGTGAGCAGGCGTGTCTTTCTATTGACACCTTTCCACCTTGTGAATGTGGATGTGACACTGCTAATAATACCTCAGCAGACTGCAGTCAGAGCCCCTGCAGAGGTTGTGGGCCTCAAACTAGATTTATTCCACCTTAAAGACTACATCTGTCTAGAGACACAGACTTGCAAGGTGACCTCTTACAAGGTAGAGTAAAACTTATAAGTAGAGGGCAGTAGAAATCAGCAGAAAAGAGGCTGTCTGTATCCATACACTGTAAAACCTAAAACAGACTGTTGCATAAGGACATCAGTGTGAAACATTTTCTTTTACGACCTCAGCCGTAATGATCAGGAGTCAGTCATAATGTGGTAATTACCATAAAATATTCAGCATGTCTGATTTTTCTAATTTTCATCTAATTGTCAACCAAGCTATTAACATATGATAGAGGACTAAATTAAGTGTCTTTTTGGCTTCTGTGTCAAAGAATAAAAGCAGAAAATTACACCGGTCATAACAAAATCATTGACGCCATTGATGGATTATTGCCTGTCAGATAAGCCTCATCAGCCTCTTCGGTTAACATGAACTCAGAAATGAATAAAAGTAGGGCAGAAGTTTTTTTTCTTCACCCAGGGGAGACTGCGCTCACCTCTATTTCCTGATTTAGATAGGTGGGACGTTAGAGAAGAGCGGACAGGATTCTGCAGTTTATATGGCAGAGCAAATATTTGCCAACACGAATGGCCAATGACAGAGAAATTTATTGTGAAATTTTAGAAAAATACTTGGATGCTCCAGTTTCTCCTGCTGTCAGGGGAGGAACAACAGAAAAACAAAAAAAGGAATGGAAAGAAAATCTCATTACGGTGACATGTCGTAGCTGGACCTTAAAATATTCTTCACAGCTCATGCCTTCTTCAGGATGTAGCACGAATGAGCTGAAGGGGATGTATGTACAGGAGAGGCATGAGCACGCGAGCATATAATCAAACAACAGCTGCTCCACCTCCAAAACAATTTGATCCTATGAGCCTATTGATTTTGCACACGCTGAGATATCTTTCAGTTACACAGATGCTCAAAAACAACAGCAACGACCAAACAAAGAGGAAAAAATGATAAATGAGAACCACACATGTGACACCGCAGAGTATTGAACATTTTGGTGTTAAAGAACAGCACATATATTGATTTAAACAACAGTAACACACAAAGACGACATAAACCACACAATCATCACAAAAATAACTAAAATCTCTTCCTTAAAGACCTGGATCCATAGCTTACCATTGCTAAATCCAAAATGTTTTACAGTGTTAATGTGTGATGCATTAACATCATCACACATTTTTATGTTCTCACTCCTCAAACAAGCACATCAACTTTCTCCACTTGGCTATCTTTGCACATTAAAAAAAAAGCTTTCACACATCAATAAACCAGAAAATCTTTGCTGAGGGCTCACAGTTTCTTTTAATGGGGGCTTAAAATCAATATACCTCATGGATAGCTGAGTGTTTAAGAAGATTTTGTGCTGATGAGAGATTTGGAAAAGCAGGTTCAAGAAATAACATCCAGATTTTGTACCTATGAGCATAAACCGAGGCTGCAATAGCTAGGATGTGTTTAGAAAGCAATGTGCAACTAAAAATACTCACGTCTCAGTTCGATTAAGCAAATCATTTAATTGAACCCTATCTGATAACCCTGGGTGGTCTGAGGTTAAATATATCATTACTCCTTTGCCTGAGCAAACCATCTACTGTGAGGCTTCTCACCAGGTCCTGTAAAGGTCCCGTGTGACAGTAATTCTGTGGTCTTTACACTGACTCCCTGTAAAGTTTGGGGCTCAGTGTGAGACTTTGGTAATCACTTTCAGAGCGCTTCATGGTCAGACGCTTCCCCTAGTGAACTTCTCCATCCACGCGTAACTAATAAGCCTCTGAGGTCAGCTAATCAGTGCATTTGGTGGTACCTCGATCTAGGTCAAGGACAAACTCAGACGGCGCTTTTTGGTTTGTGGCTCCCAAGTTGTAGAACTCGATTTAATTCGACTTCAGCTCTGTGGACACTGTCTACACCTTTAAAAAGAAGCTTATGACCCACCTATGCAGGATTGCTTCTATCTACTTTTATCCATTCATAGCATTTTAATTGTTGTTTATATTGCCACACACTTTGCAACATTTATTCTTGAAAAGTGCTACATAAACAAACGTCACTTACTTAAATCTTTCCCAATCCACCCATGACTACACTCGGTAATGCACCATCCATAGGAGACAAGCTTTTAAGCAGTACACACCAGGATCCAAACAAAGAACGTGGCTAAACAAAAAGGCTTTGGAAACCTTGTGAGAATTTCACTTAGAGCAAGACATCTGCTACTGAAGAAAACACAGCAGAGCTTCATCATTTGTGTGTTACCTACTATTTACATCTGGATGCGTCTTTGTGGACTAAAAGAAAATTAAGCGACTGTATGTGAGGTGATGGGAGACACTTTGGACCCAAATCTTAAGAAGGACATAGATTATAGGCCTGTTCTTACTGTCAAGTGGCTCCCATGCTGTTCTTTATTACTAAAAGGTTTAATTTTCTGTATGCTTAAGACTTGAAGACCATGCTTTGAACACTGCAAGTACTTTTTTTCTTAGTGCATGCATAATTAATAGGAGTGAATGTCTAAACAATGGAAGAGTTTTGGAGGTATGCTGATGTGCCTTACTAATTAACTGAACACAGAGGTGGGAAGTACCGAAGTACAGATACTTCTATATTTTACTTAGGTAGAGTTTTCAGGTACCTCTGACTGAGCACGTGCTGCATATTTTGATCAGTGTATTCTTATGACAATGCACTGCAGCAAAAAGATGTCAATATAATACAAATTTAATCGAATTATGGTTAAAATCTCGCTCTTTATTGATTGATTAAACATCAGATCATTTTGTACATCCCACTTGACATCCTGTGAGCATGACTTCCAGTTCAAAGCCTAAATTCAAGGGGTTTAACAAACATATTGCATTAACTATTTAGAAATTAGTTCAGAAACTCAAAAGTATTTAGATAATATGATACAGGGATTGTTTTGGGGGTTTTTTTTTATACAAGGACTCATTTACCTGTAGTAGGCTAAAACCTGATATTAGGTTATCCAAAATATTACAATATTCACAGAGGAATGAATGGGCAGTTTGAAGAAGTGCACCTCGATAGGCATGATAAACCAAATGACATTATATTATGTGGGGCTTTTACTTGACTCTGTGTCTCCTTTTGAGACCAACCAGATTAATTCAGACAAGTGCTATAGAAGTAGTGAAAAACCACAGTGCTATTGAGATTATTCATCTCTTCTTGACATGATCCTATTTAAGATGTGACAGATGTGTTTCCACTTGATATATTACCTGGAAATCTCCAAGACAGGAAAATATCTACTGTAGAATACTGATAACCCTCAAATATGTTGTTTTGGAGAAAAGGAAGAAGGTAGTCCAAGTATTCACAAAAGGCATGAAGGTGCAAAAATTAAGATAGACATATTAATAAAAAAAAAATGCTAAGAAATGGCTCAATAATAATAAGTTATCGTGTGCTGCAGGCTTGCTCAGCACTGAAGAGGCTAATCTACAACCCACATTCCAGCACAAACCAGCTACTGTGTTAAACACCTCTCCTAATAAATGTGCTGCTGAGCAATAAAATGAAACACTGGCCGTTTATGGGTATTACCTTATAAATGAATCCATCTGGGCAGGCGTGGTCGTAGGTGAAGGCTTTATAAACCACCAGGAACACAATGCAGGCAAGGAAGGCCAAGGCCAGGATGATCAGAATCGTCACCTGCAGGGAGGACAAACACTGGTCAGAGCAATAATGGACGATTGTAGTTTTCGTGAGGGAGGTTTAGGGTTAGACAGCGAGAAAGATTGAGCGTGTGCACCAGTGCGTGTCTACATGTGTGTGTGTAGTCATGACAAATGGTAAGATGTTGTTGACTGAGGTCAAAAGCTCCTCAAGGCAAGGTGTTCCTGTTGAAATGTGTGATGAATGACTCAAGTGGTGACACTATTAAAAAGTACCTTGTTTCCACGGTGACAATGCTGCAAAGATAAGACATTAAGTGAGCGAGGTAAATCACTGTTCTGTTTACCTTTGTTCAGGTATATATGTGTGTTTCTCTGATACAGTACATGCATATTTTGCACCAACACCTTTGTCACTAAAAGGTCTCTTTTTTTTTTCTTTCAAAAACTCAGTTTGAATCAAAGCTCTTTTCTGTTCAAGCATCCCAGTAAGCTGTGACAGGTGTGACAGCGAGCCTCCACATACCATCCCTGGCCTGTCGTGCTACATATCCATCTAGATCGCTTTGGTGTGAATTACCCACCTTCGAAGACCTTGCTGTAGAAATGTCTGCCCTCTCTTGGTTGTAATGAAACTGGCACTTGGTTTATAAACCCACAATCCATGCTGAGAGCAATTTCATGTGGGAACTATTTCTAACAAACTACACCCACCAGTTGTATCAGTGCATAGCAAAAAGCGAATATCTACCCACGGCGAGAGGCTGTGTTCATGACAGGATGTAAATATAAGTGACCACACACTGCAGAACTACAGTATAATGTTAGTGAGCTGGATGCTTGTTTTACTTGGCAGTCAACCCACAACAGGGTAATTTAGATGGGTAAACAGTGTTACAGATAAAAGGAAAAGCAGGTAAAATTGATTTGGGGATAATGACCCCTTCAATTTTTGTCATCATCTGAATTCATTGTCTTTTTCCTGTCTTCCTCCATCCACCCCCAGTTGGGGGTAGAAGATTTAGATTTGTTCTGTTTGTGCATGATGTATTGTATATGTTGTTTTAGACTGCTGTATGTGAAGCAAATTAGCCCACAATGATATGGCATTAAATTGGTCCTGAAAGATACGTATCTATGAATTCTTATTTCATAGATCGAACAAGGTGCTGGAAACATTCCTAACAGGCCTGACGGCATCACGCAGTTGCTGTACAACCCTTATACAAATTGTGTATTTCACCAAAAAGGTGGCCTCTGGTGACTGTGAAAAACATTTGATTACAGTGAACTATTGCTATGTTCAAGAAACTATTCTAAGTTAGTTTAAGACATCAGAAGATGGGTACACTGTGGTCATAAAGGACTGTACATTGTCAGAAACAACACTCAGGTAGGCTGTGGCATTTCACCCTCTATCACCCAGGACTTACACTTAGTATAAGTAATTTTGGCTGTAAAACTATTTTAAAAATCTAATCTTTTAGGAACCATTTGAATGTTTTCCTCAGCCCAGAATAGTTGAGGAGTTACGGTAATGTGAAGTGCACATGGTAAAATCTAGGCAGAGCTGATTTTTCCGTCTGTGTTCAGACGGCAGAACCTAATGAATGCTTTATGCTACTGTGATACATCAAAAATCCCTGTAAAGCTCGTCTTTTCTTCTTTCTGAAGCCATTTTAATTTAATCTGTAGCACAAACAGTAAAAGAATGACAGTTAGTTAAAGAGCACCTGTAAAAAGAGCCAGGGTTAAACAATGCTTAGCTGGTACTAAAGGGCCCAAAGTGTGCCAAGAAAACCTCCTCCATGCCATTACATCACCACTAGCAGCCTGAATTGCTTAACAGGGCAGGATGGATCCATGCTTTCATGTTCTTTACACCAGATTTTCCATTTTTCTAAAGTAGAACAGTATTGTTTTTTTCTGTTTGCTTGTTTTGTTTTTATCCATGGAGATATGCTGCAGTCACTCTGTTGTTAAAAATGCTATCGATTGGTTTTTGGACGTCTTGTCAGTGAGTCATCCACGTGAATCAATCAGAATCCTTCCTGCCACCAAACCTGCGCTAATTGTCAGCGCACTTGAGTTAGTGAATTTGCCCACCATTTAATTTCTGAAATTCTCCAGCTGCTCACTGCCAAAAGCAGAAGAAAGAAAAGTGCCCTTCATTTTTCACTGTAAATAACAGGGTGCACAAAAGAGAATTATAAATTGCATATTCTTGATCTCAATGAAATATAATTTAAAAGAAAAGAAATGAAACAAAGCATAATGTTTGGGTCAGTTTCAATAACAAGGGCCAATGAAATGTTATCAGCCTGGACAAGCACTTGTATGGAATCAAAAACATTATGCAGTGTGAAAAATGCCCAAATATCAGCCCAAAGCAGAGCTAATCGAAAATGATGGAAGTAATGCATTTATTTCTGCATGCTGATGCAAATGTGTAGTTTGATGTGTGAAATATTCATTTCCCTGGCAGGCTAGACAATGTTGTAGTAAAGTAGATTAACATATAAAAGGATTTGTTTCCTCCTACTTTCTACTTGACACCCTGATTGGGTGCTTCTGAGTGAACATTTAATTAGAATTATGCAAATGGAGTACAAAGGATAGCTGTAGGTAAGTGTGAGCTGAATGAACATAGCTGTATCTCCTAAAAAAAAAAGAAAAACGTTAATATTAAAAGTCAGAGTTATCCCAGGGAGTCAGCTGAAATATGGACTCTTCCATAATGGATGAACGTATCTAATTTTCTCTTTTCATTTCTAGACCAATGTTAAAGCCCGATTTACTGCTGTGTATACAATCTGTCACAGCGAGATGTCAGAGCAATTACGCGCGGTTGTAATCATCAGTCTCCATCAGCGTTATGCGGGTGGACAGTGACACGCAAGCTAAGTGACTGTTTACTTGGTGTCAACCGGGGGACACGACTCTCAGCCTCGGTTGCTGCTGACACTTTTTGTAAATTACATCTCCCGCACTGCTAAACGTGAAAAGAATGCGCTGAAAGTCATAGCTAACTCGTATTTAGGGAGCAGCGGCAGACGTGGAATGACTGACGAAGGACCCACCCCCTTTTTTTGAAGTCCTGAATAGCGATGCACATGAAACGGGCTTATTAAGAAGAAGGATTACTGTAAAGCTCCTCATATCATGAAGAAAGCAATGTGAGTTGCTCATGCATGTGGGCTTTAAAATTTAAAAACTCTGAAGCATGAAAAGAAGGCTGGAGTCTGAAGAGATCTGCACTTCTGTGTGCTGCTAAAAATGGAGGGAATTTAAAGAGTCTTCATCCACGCGCTGGAACCGTTTGTCTGAAATAGTCATTTAGGGGATTATTTACTAAATGACACTTTTAAAATTAGGTCGTGACATATTACATACGTAAAACAGATTAGCGGGATTAACCCTTGCACCGAGTGTGTAGCGTTGATGTTTATGTTCAGTCTCTCTCTGATGTTAATTGTTGTTGGAGTGATGACTCAAGCAGGAATTTAGCCCACCCTCGGTGACAGAAATGATCGCCCTAAAATCCCTGTTGATGCAGCTGCTGTGGCCATGTGGTGTGCAAATCCATTAAAAATCTATCCTGACCTTTCTCCATTATTCATAATCTGGCTGAACTCTGCAGTAAACCTTAGAAGGTTCAGCTGAGGGAAGTCGACTCCCTCCATGCATGTAATGGCTTCAAACTTCTATTTACTGTCTTACTGTAATATTTCGCTGCTATAGGATGACACTACTGTACTCATGTATCTGATCTGAGCGTAACAAAATGCGCATTTATGGAACAGAACAAGCTACACCAGAACATAACAGAGCAGAGAAAGGCTTTTTTTGATTTGATCACTACAAAACTATAATTATTCTAGCAAGGCACCCACATCAGCGTCATCCCATTTTCTTCTCAGTATACTCAATGTGACTGTTTTGTCACTAGCACTTCAGTATGTGTCATACTACACTACTATCACCACCAACACAACCACCATCCCGTTTGCTGTGCAACACAGATAACAGACAAACGCTTGTTTGTCTTGGATGCAGGTAGAGGCGCAGCATGTTGTTGCGCTTTGAATAAAGAACAGCGTGTCTTTAACAAGGATTGGCTTCATGAGCAGAGGCTGGGTGGCTACAGGTAACCGTGCCTGCTGGGGCTTTAATCACTTCACCTAATCCACCGTGGGGGTGGGGCCGAGGGAAAAAGACCTCAAACTGTCTGCATTTAAAACCACACAAAGCAAAATAAATAAATAAAAATAGATTTGACAAGCATCACAGGCTTCCTGTGGATCCACACTGTTTGCTCACATGAAAGACTAATAAGAACTCATGAGTAAAGTAAGTACAACAATGTTGAGAAAAACAAACAAAAAAAAAACAAAACAAAAAAAAAAAAAAGTTGCTGTAGACTTACCTGACGGACCTCCACCACAGAGTTGCTCTATTAGACTGAGATCTGGTGACTGTGGAGGCCATTTGAGTACATTGAACTCATGTCATGCTCATCACCCAGTTTGAGATGACTTTTTTCATGTTTATTAGCATTTGCAACTTACATGTTTAAATAAAGATTTAATTTGTTCATTCAAAATCAAATCAAACGAATGAAGTCAGAAACTATGGAACTACTCAGCGAAGGCTATCGGCATCATCTTCTTGGTAAATCTATTTCAAAAATACTGACGGCCTGTGATAGTTATTTTAAAATCCTATAGGTGATTTTCAGAAAATTTGACCTCTGACCTTGACAAAGTCACTGAGATTTCAACTCATCGCCTCGTTCTTCTGGGGTTACTGTGTTCACAAACTTGGGTGCCTGCCCACCTGTCATCCCAGTTGGGTGACGACAATACCTCATCAGCCTTTATGGCAGAGGGGTAAAAACGTTATTATAAAGAATAAACTAGAATGTAGTTTAAGACCATCCACTTGAGATAGTTTCCTCAATCTGTTGACCTGTTTGGCATTTTTGCTCAAAATGGCCTGCAGGTCATTTTTCTTTCAATCAGGCTTAAAGATATTTATATTTATATATCTATAATCTTGTACTTCCCTATCTGCCTTTTATTCTTCTCTACAACAGGCAGCTGTCGACAGTTGTGAATTTCAGAGAAAGACAAAAAACAAAGCAGATTATAAAAGATCCATTAGGATTGTTCCTCTGCTCCCCGGCTTTCTCATCACTGACTGCAGATTACACATCTACAGTTTACCTGTTGTTTACCACATCTTTCATAACACACACACACACACACACACACCACATGCTTATTTTCTCAAACTCCCTTTGGATTGTAGAAAATAATTGATTGCGAGTGAGATATTTTCCACAAAATACATTTCTCTTTTATTATTTATGGCTGCACGGTGCATCACAAGTTCAAAGGCAGTGAGTTTTCTAAATAGATGTGCTTCTTCACAGTGTGTTTTCCCACCATTTGACATATGATTTCTCTCCTTTTTTTTTTTTTTTTTCCCGACGCCGTGCTAGGTTAAAATGCAACACACCACCCACACTCTCTGCTGTAAGTTGACAGGCCATATGGGGGGAGCAGACACCTCCTCACATTCGAGGAACAGAGGAGAATATGTAAGTGCGCGTCTAAGCAGGAGAGAAAAGAAAGGTGGGTGTGTGACAGGAGAGAGAAACGGCGCTGATAAAACAGATAACTAAGTGACAGAGGGAGCAAAGCGAGAAATAAAGAAAGAGATGACAAAGGCAATAAAGCAGCAGGCAAAAGGCAGACAGCGAATGACAGAGATCCAGGGGCAGATGGAGAATCTTGTTCCCTGTTTTGGTAGCAGGTGGCAGGGACAGACAGACACACAGAGAGGCAGGCGGGAGGGCAGCAAACGCAATGGGATATCAGTTGTTGCATCGATCAATACAGTGCTGAAGAAAGCATGAATAACTGCTTTTCATTCATCTTCCTATTACCCCTCTGACATCTTCTCAAGAGCAGCACAAAGGAAGCTCAATCTCTTAAATTTTCAACTATTATTTTCCGTTCAGCAGTGAGCTGAATGAATCTGCGCTCGCACGGGCATGTGGCGCTACAAGCATTAAAAACAGCCACGCTATCGAATGAGGACTGTTCGAATGCTAAAAAGTTTCACCTTAGCTGTAATATCTCAAACGCCCCAAGGGAAATTTTGTTGATTAATGAGATTAATTATGTTGTTGACAGGCTGAGTTAGTGCAGAGTGAAAGCCTCCCCTACAAAAATAAATTATTTTTTTTTAAAAAGCTTAAAGGTCACTGGTCAGCGGCAAATGCCAGTATGTCAATCAGACTCAACATCCAAAAATAAAGGATGTGGGGAAGGACCCTTTAAAAGTCTGACTATAAACTTGAGCAGTGCTTTTTATCCATCGTAACGCAGCCCGTGGGTTAAATTCTGAAACTACATCACTAGAAAGAAATCAGATGAGGCAAAAAAAGAGCAATTAGACGACTTAAATGTCAAATATAAATATCCATGAAAGTTTCCAGATCAAAATCCTCTTTGAAACTCGGCTTGCTCTTCCTATTTGATGTGGTGTTCTTGTCACACATGCGGCACAACTAATAGGATTTAAGTACAGGTAGTCTTTGTCCAAATCCTTCTAGACTTGAAGTTTTATCACCTCGGTGACTAAAAGTTTATTACAAAGCTAAAATCACAATGCAAATCTTTACAGAATTTTCAGATTAAATCCAGAATCATCGGAACTTTAGTAACATTTTGTTTATGAGTAAGGTCAGAACAAGTGCGACTGGAACTGGACTTCTAACACTGACTCGTGGCAACAAAGTGGAAAAGAAAAACGGTATTTTTGCAATGAGGGCTGAATTTTTGTTGTTTATTGATCATGCTCCGTTGATAAGTAAGTACGTTAAGAATGTAAAAATACACAATTTAGCAAAGCTAATCTTTTATTTTTATATTTTTTCATATATTAACATTTCAGCCGTCTTTGGAAACATACGATCCAATCCAGCCTAAAGATATAAGAGCAGAGATGAACATGTGCCTAATCCAGAATAAAACCCTCACCTATATGTCACATGCACAATGCTTTAAGCCATGGATCAGCTAGCTACATATAATTTTAAATTAAATATTCTCTTATCCTCTTAAGGCAGTTCAGTAAGGCAGAAACTAATGAAATGTGTGAACGGATACCTTTTAAGGCATTTGGTTGGAAGCTATCACTGATAACTGAAAGATCACAGGTTGGACCCTCATGCAAAATACACCACTCAAACATACTCTTTCACTGTATGCGATATAAATGTGGACATGGCCATTATTACAATGATGACAGAAAATTACCGGAATACTTTGTCACTTCAAGGATGGTAGGTGATGTGGTTAAAATCATTGAAAAAGAAAAAATAGGAGCGGACGTCTAGTCTTCAGGCCATTTTATTAAACTTTAAGGTAAATACTGTTTTTAATCATATATAAAGTAATACTATCAGCACCACAGACACAATCTGTGTTAGCCCTGCGATAGACCAGCGATGTATCCAGGCTGTACCCTGGCTCTTGCTCTATGGAAGGTGTGACAGGCTACAGTATCCCCCGCCCCCAAGTGAGCCTGATAAGGATAAGTGGAACAGGATGGATGGATAAATCCTCACTTTCTTTCTTCCACTCTACTTTTAAGGTTTTGTTAAAACTCTTTTTCCAACTACAGTCGAGCCATGTTGTGCAGTATTTAGGAAGAACAGCTCTTCTTTCATGGATTTTCTTCTACTTGGATTTTGGCAATTGTGCCTTCTAATCCTGCACGCTGTTTTTCTCTCCAAAAAAACTCGGGTGAAAAATTCACTTTGTTTTTAGTATATACAACAAAGGCAAGCCTCAAAGCCAGCTCTGTTTGGGGAGTATCTGAGACAGGGCAGCGGGATGTCAAGGAGACCATGTAGGCGGATTTGGGCTCTCGAGAACTGGTTATCCGGTTGAGACGAGCGCAGCTTCAGCAGCAGAGCCCAAACACTCCACTGTCGAGTTGCATCATGTCTCAGACGAAAACACAAACTATTAAAATGCCAACCTGAGAAAACGCACGATTTTGCCCTGAATTGAGGTCAGCTGAGGTTTGCACAGAGGAGCAAGTCCCCCTACCCAGAGCACCCAGATTCCTTGAGGGAGGTCAACAAGTTACACTTGTTCGCTCTTTCTCAAAAACAATGACTAGAACATCTGCGTTGTGATTATTCATGCAGAAAACCTGCTGTTTTTCTCTGCATGTGAGGTGAATTTCTTACAAATTTTAAATAAAGGTCACTTTATTTATTCTGTATATTCATGACAGCAGTCTTTGATCACCAAACTCAAGTTTTACAGAAATATATGGCAAAAACGGCGCTGATTAAAACCTGCATTCTGTCTGGTATGAACAAATATAATCTCCCTCTTTCTGACTGTGCATATCCGGGGGTGAATGAGCTGCAAACATCTTGCACTTGCAATGTCCTCTGCGGCCTCCTGCATTAAAGCACAGCAAGAGTTGCTGAATTTTCTTTTTAACTGAACCAGGTTGGCGGTTGCAACGGATTGCAGGAACACGATGAAGAAGGCTTTGCATCCCTCGGATTATGTGCTGAAAGGAAAGTACACAAGCCAAGCACAGACTAGCAGTCTTTTAAAATCCTAACCCCCCCCCCTCCTCGCCCATGAAAAGAACATCACATGTGTAACAACTGCTTTATGCAGATTGTAGTCATCACAGTTTGAAATTTTCATCTTTTAATCATGTTAAACCACAGGACACACTTGCATATTAGTCATTTCCACTCATAATAATCAAAGATTTCTGATGTAATCTCAAAGGATCCAACAGCTCTCATGCTGTGTTCGAAGACTTATGTTCTGCTCACTAAAAGATAACGTAGCAGTGTCCACAGCCCATTTTTATGGAGACAAGCACAGCGTCTTTACACACTGGTATTTAAATGGGACATTTAGGATTATAGCAAGCTAACTTTAGCGATGATAAAGCCCTTTCTCAGGACTAATCTGTTATTCTTTTTGGATGTGTGTCTATAGACAATGTCATTGTTAATTTTTCACCTCCTCGTCTGTTTGCTGTAAGATGTGTCATTAGAGAGCATCAAACTTTTCTCACTCAGAATCCACAAGCTCAGCAGCGAGTGTGACAGTGCATGTTCAGCGGGAGATGAGTGCTAATTATGATAATGCATCCCAATTAGGCGAGGTCTCTATGGAGACAGAACTTCAAAGGTTTTGCCTGTATGCACTGCGTATTAGTTAGAGATGTTACACGGAGGAGAAGGTTCTTAGAGTATAGAGTCCAAATCAAATAGCAGGTGGGTTAGAATAAAAAGAAATGACAGAAATAAAAATGGACAGAAAGGGTGAAAGAGGCCAAAAAAAACAAACAAACCCACAACGTAAAAAACAACTGAATAAAAGTCCAGAAACCTGTTTTCCCTAAAATGTGAGTCTACAGTCCACCGGAAAGAGAGCCACTAATCAGTAATGATAACAAATCTGAATGCACCCTCAATAATATGAACACACAAAAACACTTAAATGCTAATCATGAATCCGTAGTAAATCCCTGAGGAGACTGAAATTCTCGATTAGGTTTGCTAATCAGCTCCTACTCTGCTAGATGAAGATGCTGCAGGAGAGGAGATATTATTAATGATGGGACCTGCCTGCTAACACACAGCGCACCTCTAAACAGCTGTTTACCTCGCAAGACAAGGTCCATTACTCTAATGTATCCCCAGCTCTCAGTCTCCTGGGTACGTTTTATGTTCCTGCATTTGTTCAGCATGCGCACGGATGTGTGTGCATGAACGCGTTTGTGTGTACGTGTAACACAGTGAAAGTAAAATGTATCCATGTGTCCTGGGATTTTTCATCTTTGGAAAATGTTCACCCAAAGAAATTTTAATTTTGATTTAGTTTGGGATTTCATACAGTAACTCAAACAGTTTTAATTGTAGTAATTTATTTGAGATCTTTGGGTGTGATTTACATGCTTTACCTACGCACTGACGGGACCCCAACAGAAGCAGAAAACATTGAGGACGACCCGTTCAGCCATGACACAAAGTTGTAGAGTCGTTCACGTCTGGTACGAAAATTAAACACGCTTAAATTACTCAAAAGCCACGTTAACAGCCTGATATGGTTATGGTAGTGGTTAGTAGCTATGGCTATAAATCAAATGGTAACGTGGTGCTAGGCATGAAAGATAATCAGCATTATGATCAATTCTATTTATTAACAGTCACATCAAGGTGAAAAAACCCCGACAATCACAAAACCCCCTATGAGCAAGCAAATATTGCCTTCATTTTTTTTTTGCAATTTTTGCCCCTCTTAGTACTGAAAATGGAGTTGAGTATATATTTATTTGTATTGTTGAGTACAACAATATAAAATGTGGACGTAGCTTCTGAGAAAGGAAAAATGAAGCCAGTGCAGAAGTGGCTTAAACATTAATCGAGCCTTTCTGGTTTGTCCTCTGTAAACGTTTTCCTGCTGGGTTTATGGTCTCACACCCACATTTTGGGCAACACTGAATTAAAATTACATCTACCCGATTTCAAAATCAAGGATTATCTGTGGTATGAAACTGCATGCTGATTAGCTAACTAGCTGTCAATCACAAGTCATTAGCCCATTCTTGTTTTGTATGTAAATTTCTATCTTCTATTAGAGATTACTTTCCTAAAGTACTTGCTTGCTTTCTCTTTCAATGCTTTGCATCACAGTGAAACTCTCCCATAGTGTTTTGTTTCCATCTCTATGTTCTCTATTTTCTTTTCTCCTTCCCCTCATCCCACACACCGGTCACAGCAGATGGCTTCCCATCGATGAGCGTGGTTTCTTCCTTTTAAAAGGGAGTTTTTCCTTCCCACATCACAAAATGCTTGCTCATAGACAACAGTTTGACTTAAAGGGTTTTCTCCAGAATACTTTAGGTCTTTACCTGGTGATATATAGTGTGCCTTAAGGTGACTGCTGTTACAATTTAGTGCCACATAAATAAACCTAAATTGAATTCTCTACATCTCTTGTAAAAAGTCACTGTCCTAATTTTTCAGTAGCAGTATATAAATCTATGAGCTGTAGTAGCAGTAGTATTTTTATTATATATCTCCCATACTATAATAATTTTGTTATTACACAGAGCTCTGCTTATCTTATCTTAAGAAATTTTTACCAGAGAATAATAGCAAATAATTACTTCCTCACTTGTAGTTTACAGTCCTGTGTGTCCTACAGTGATCATGCAATCCGGTCATTAGGTCTGACATCACTAGCTGTGTCTGGGCCTAAACTCCGCTGCAGGTCCATATATCAAACGATCACTATGGCATTACTGAGAGTTGAAAAACTGTCTAAAGTCTTTCATCTTTAATAAAAATGATCAGCGTTCTGCTCTACCAGGTGTGACAATTGAGTTTAACATCCAGGCATCCATGAAAACGGAATTTATGACATTTAACGGAGTTAGAAGTTAGCAGGAAGTTAGCTCGCTAGCTTCTATCTAAATGCAATATAGCATGTCCTGACTGCAGGGTTTTGGAAACAAATTAAAACGTACAGCTCTGCTATCACTTCCAACATAAATGAAGACAGAAAACTAAAGCAGCAGCAGTGACGTTTGTATAGTGTTACTGAAGTTGGCTAGCTGGTATTTAATGATGTGCTACGTGACCGCTAGCGACACAGCTATGTTAGCATAATATAAACAAGCTAACTTTTTTTCCACTCGATAACAGTTAACGTGAGTGTTCTCGGTGGTCAGGAGCAAATGTAATCGCATGGCAGGATGCTGTAAAAGGACCAAACTTCAGCCAGGAGAACAACTGAGATAATCCATCCACAATACGAGGTTAGTCATTCATATACTGCTGCATGGGCTGGGCTGTAGTTACATCCTAAGGTTTTAAAAACTGAGCTTAAATAAATGATTAGCAGTAATAAAAGCCGAGGGAGATCAACAGTGATCACTGACTGTTTTAGGAGCTTTTTGAGATTAAATAGAAGAAAATACAAAACATTAAACATGTTAACAACTAGGGCTGCTCAATTAATCGAATTTTAATCACGATTACGATCTGGGCTTTCAACGATCATTAAAAATGACTGAGCCGATTATTAGCCCCTCCCTCATGCTTTACTCTCGCGCTGCTCCGTGTGGCAAATCAAGCGCACTGCTCTGCATTTCGAACACGGGTCACAACAATTAAGAGGACCCGAGGGAAGCTCGGAAAGCTAAGCAGAAGTTATTTGGAGAGGAGAGTGACTGCCGTTGGTTGAAAAGAAAGGTAAAGAAAAAAAACTTCAGTGGTGTGGAAACATTATGGGTTCGCGGAGTCAGATGTGGATCAAGTAGACACAGTGTGTAAACTTTGCTATGGTGTCGTAGCTGCACCACAGAGCAACACTGCAAAGTTCACATTTTTCATTTATTTCTTATATTGCAAACATTTGCACTGTTATCAGTATTTGCACACTATTTTATATTATTTTTTTAAAGTCATTATTCAATACATTGTTATTCTTAACCCTTTAAAGCCGGTCAGAGCAGCATGCTCGTTTTGTATAACTATTTTTAAATCCCTGTAGAACCTGAACCGCTAAGCTAGCACAATAAATTTTTTTCCATATGAAACCAGAGGAGTTACATCTTATGCCATCAGCTTGTCCTAGGTCACGGTTTCCTTCCACATATAGCTTTGCAAAAATTGCATAAAAAGCGCTTGCAGGAACAAAAACATAATATTCCAGAAACACGCTTTGCCGATCCGATCAGCTGTTCATAACACTTCCCACATTGAAAAAGACGTCAACGCGAACTATCGCAAGTGACGTCATTTTTGCGGAAAATGTAGTTTTTTTTACTTGTAGGCCTTAGAACTCGAATTGCACTGCTGGAAATAGTTTATTTTGATGCACATGCACATTCTTTGCAAATTTGCATCATAGGATTGTTTTTTTGTTTTTCCTGCAGTATATAAAAATTGCTGTATCTCCAAAAATAAAACTATGAAGACACTCAAAATAAATTTCCTGTTGTTGTAAACTATTTTTTGCAACTTTTTTGTATTTAAAGTTTTGAGGGATAAACCTCTTAAATTTCTCCAAGTAGAAATATATGTAAACAAAACAAAACAAAAACGATTTTCAATTTTTTTTTGTAGTTTATTGCACTTTTTTGCAATTAATGTAGTTACTATGGACTTAATACATACACATTTAAAAAATATGGGCTATAACAGTTGTATTGATGTATAGCAACGTGAAATGCTCCCACAAATGGCACTACAGCATGTAAAAAAATATATATATAAGCTCTGGCGGACGAAATAAATATCGTCAAATAATCGTGATCTCAATTTCAGTGAAAATAATCGTGATTATCATTTTTGCCATAATCGAGCAGCCCTATTAACAACACAAAAGCCATATTAAACGCAGACTACTTTAGGCCCGGAAGTAGGATTCGTCACATCATCACTTAACAACCGGATAAGAGTGATACCACTGGTGTCTGTAGTCTGAAAACACCACGAGGAAGACATAGGGAAGTGAGAGGTGGATCAATTTGGAGGACAGATGTTAAAGTGAGAGGAAGCAACAGAGAAGTATAAAGTGAAGGGTCAGATTAGTCATCCGCAGTCTGTCTGTCTCCTAATTGCTCCCATGGCTCAGCTTGTCAGAACACCAGCAGCCAGGAGGACAACTCAGGCTGAGGACAGGGAGCACACTGGCCACTCACTTTTTTCCTCCACTTGATTTTTTTTTTTTTGCCTCCCCAACATGGAAACATCAAAGCTTGGCTTTTTCTCCAATTTAATCTTTTTTAAGTTTTTAACGCTGCACAATTTGCAGAAATTGGCAGCCCGTGAACTCGATCAGCTGCCACTGAGAAGTTAAGAGGCAGCAGAAATGCGATCGCTGGAGGAGTCTTACAGGCCTTGTATTCCTGGTTGTAAAGATTACATTAAAATCTGGCATTTCTTGTGAAAGACAAGAACTCAAACAAATTCCTGCAGCTAATTTAAAAGATTTTCTGATCTGATATCATTATGGTAAATGTGTGGTTAAATTTAAGCACCAAAATAACATGGTCTCGGTAAGAGAAAGCCAGGGTTGTGAGCAAATCCTTTAGGAACAACTGTGTATCCTCATCAAATTACTCTTTTGGGGACAAATCTGATACATTACAAATTTATTTGATGCTCACCTTTAATTGCTTTTGCATAGTCCCGAGGCATTAGCGGCTGTCTGCACTGGCAGTTAAAAATCTGACTTACTAATCTTAAATTTTACACTCAGATGCAGATTTAGATTCATGGTTTTAAAAGAATGTCATCTTCTTTGCCATACAAAGAAATCCTTTTAAGCCACTCGATCAGCGCTAAACACTGAGGACTTTTCCTGGGGCAATGGAAACATTTTCAGCCAAATTTTGTTATAATACTCTGACACATTTTCCCATTTATCAAAACAAAAGAGATAGATGATAATTGCATTCGCAGGCAATCTCTAACCAACCAATTAAGCCTAAAGAAACTTAATTTTACATCTAAAACTGAATCAGATTTCATAGCAATGAACTCGTGGATTTCCGTTTTGTACCACGGTGGACTTAAAAAACAAAACCAACTGATACAGAACATTTAAACAAGTCAGGCTGAAACCGCAATATGAATGCCAAGAGATTTATTAGTGTCAGACTGCATGCACTTGGCCATCGATCAGCCTCAGACATCCTTTTTCGTCTTGGCATCCCCTTACAACTGAGTTATTATGTCCAACAACAGAGTATGAATGCAGCTGCCTCTGCAGCCTTGAATAAAAACAAGACAGGATGGTCAAGGTTGGATGGATTCAGGATTCACTTTTGCTTTCTGTAGTCTCAAATTGGATTGATTCTTCGCCTTGACCTTTAAGATAAAAAAGGGCACGCACTTTGAATTTTTCCTTGTATACTGATTAAATAAGAGAGATGATTTATGCATATATATACTTATATCTGCTGAAATTGATAGGGAGACAGCATTTGAAGTATACCTTCCCTTGAGGTACTGATTGATATGGGAACTGAAACTAGAAGTAGAGCACAAGGGAAGCCATCTGGACCTCTAAATCATCCTAAATACCACTCACAGGGCAGCGATGTCTGTCCATTACGTGGCTTTCGTTGCTGCTGCCTTTCAGACGTGGAGTTGTCTGTCTGTCCAGCCTGTTTGTCAGTCTTTTATATGGTAGCTGGCACAGGGGACCTACAGTATTTGCAGTGACAACTAACTCATACTCAAGTCAACTTTGAGGCCTTTGAGACAGCAGACTGACCTGATCAGTGGCATATGAAGACTTACGTACACCCCCGTGGAGCTGTGCAAAGGTTAGACATAAAGAGGTATCCAAACTATTTTACACTAATAACTGACTTTTCAGCTCACATTAACCTAATACAACCATCACACATTCATTTCAGGTCCAAAGTGAATACAACAGCATGATCCAATTCATAATTTAACAATGACAGAGTGTAAGTACTTCAGGTGTGTGTGTATGTGTGTCTACTAAAGATCTAGGTATCACATCTGGCTTATTTTATCAGAAGCCAGTTTTGAAATAATAATGTGTCTGTGATAATCTGCCAGTGGGAACTGGCACAGTTAGAAGTGTGAGTGTGATTGTGTTAGAACTGGTGAAAATTACTTCCCAGCATAGTTTGCTGAGAGTGTGAGCACACTGGTGCCAGTGGTTGGTTAGCTATGAAACGATGGAAAGGGGAGAAAAAAGAGGAAGTTGGTGTATCGAGGCAAATGGAGGACAAGAGCACAAACTCCTAGTCTGCCTCTATACATATATATATGTGTATATATATATATATATATATATATATATATATATATATGTAAAAGAAAAGAAAAAGAAAAAGAAATTCTGAGGGTTTTTTGGAGCCTAAATGTGGAGCCAGTAGCGGAGTCCCGACTTAGCAAGGATGACTAGACCCATCTGTATCATATAAACTTAGCCCAGAAACTAAGGAAATATATGTTTGGTTTTAAAACAATGCTCCTTTGTAATAAATACTTTTGGAAAGCCTGTTTATTTCCCCTTACGTGGTGCCACAGTTGTAAGTAAAATGTGTGTGAGCAGCAGAGTATTTGAATTGCACCCATGAAAAACTTGCCAAATCTTCTCTGCCAATGCCAAACAGCTTATTACCTCCTAATAAATAAACAAAATAAATAGTTTAATTAATACAGAAGACCATTATGGAAATGTTAAAAATGAACTTTGGATAATGTGTGGTATAGTTTTGCTAAAATAAAGAAAAACGGAGCAGCAAACAACAACAAAATAAGAAACAAATTATTAAAAATAAATTATTGTAATAGTAGAAAAAGTAGTTGGCTCTGCACAGCCAGCAACCCGCCCGGTTCTCCATGTGTCCATAGTTTGCTCCGTTGCAGCTCAATATTCCATGTGCGGTCAGTCCGCTAGCCGCTAGGTTTATGATAACAGGTGGCTAAGGCGGCTAACGGGTACGTGCTAATAATTAAGTTGCTAATGCTAACGTGTACGCTGGCCAAGGTAAGATTTCTAACTGTTTAAGACGTCAGTGACCTTCTTTAAATTCCTCCTAAAGTGTCCTTCAGTGTCATGTTAACTACTTCAGGTGTCAGCGAGGGGAGGAACTGTGTACCTGACAATTACTTAATTCTTCATCATAGATCTTTACTGACCTCCTTGGACTTTCCCGTTGTTCTAATCGATCAATCGTGATCACTAACCAGACGTTAACAGGCCTTGTGAAGTTAAAAGACACTGCAAAACTTCAGCACTACTTACTCGCTTAAAATATTTAAGAGAGTGTTTGTATATGTTTGACTCCATGCGGATTGGAGACAATCGAAAATAAATTCAAATTTGTGCACTTGACTCGTGTTTTTTAAATTCATTTAAAGGTGTACGCTGCACAATCATGAAAAAAAATCCTTAAAAGCCCCAAATGACCAAGAAATTCATGCCCATGTCAAGTGCATGTGAACTTCTGGCCTCAGCTGTACTGCAGATATTTTTGATGATTCTATACAATATTATGTGTGCTTTGGAAAATTTCTCCCTAATCAACAAAAAAGCATCTGGCCTGCCTCCCTCTTGTTTTTTTTTTTTTTTTTTTTTGCTTAAACAGTACTAAAGGTCCGGCGTTCAAGGTTTGGCGTTCAAATGTGCGCGAGTGCATGAGTGTGGGTGTTTAATCAAAAGAAGGCTGCAAATACTCCCTACAATCAGTGCACTATTAGTCATCCGTACAAAACAAGGAAGAGCAATACGTGGAACAGGAGGCCATGTAAGGCGTCAAACCACAGCAGTAATTACTTCCAACCTGACAAACAGTGAAGGCCTTCTGTGGAGGCGGCAGAATGCAGCAAAGCTTTTATCTGAAGGCGAAATGGAGGTAATAACGGGATAATTGTTCTGGACGATAGCTGCCTCTCCCACTGCTACCTGCTAAATTCTGCTGGCACCGAGCGTGTTCGGCTTGGCAGTCGTGGCACCGTCATGTTACCCGTGTCTATGCATGTGTATGTTTGCGCACGAGCGAGTTTGTGTTGGCATTTATCTGGGTGTGTGAGTGTGTCAGCACTTGATGTATGTGAGTGGGTTTGAAGTGTGTGTAAAGAGGAAAAAAGCTGGCCAACTACACCATGTTTTCTGAATAACAAGCGAGCCAGAAACCAAGCTGGACAACACAACTCTCCCCTTCATCAATCTATACACCTGTATCTCTCAATCCCTGCCCTGCTGTGCTAGACTAATCTTTCCCCCCTCTTCCAATCCACAGTGCCAGAGATGATCTCCGTACTATCATTTTATGAGACAGTCTTGTGGCTGAGAATGATAGATCTTTTGGAGCAAGGGCTGTAAGGTGAATTCAAATCCAAAACGCTGTAAATACATTTTTAAATTCGCAAACCACCCTCTTGACCACAGGTGTTTGTTTCTGTGTACAAATCTCTGTTCGTGTGGTCATGTTACTGTGTCATGTGCTATAAAAGAAGCCCTGTCTAAGGCTGTATGATCCCGTCAATCATCACTTTTACTTAAAACTGTGCATCAGATGAGATATTTCACTACACGTTTAAATCCACTATCTTAGGTGATGTCACACAGGTATAGTATTGCACAGATATTCTATTGCAAAGCATAGCAAGAACAACAGCCCATAGTAATAGTGTCTGATCAGCTGTTATGTACCTACTAATCTCCATAGACAGTATATTACCATAAAATGTACAACTCCTAATTAGTATACTGGGAGCTAATGTGAAAATGATTTAAAAATGCATTTAAGAAGAGTAATATATAGAAATAACTCACACAAAAGATGATCTTAAAACATTAGGCTTTAATAAACTACCATTCCTCATGCATATAAAATCCAGTGTCTGTTTTGAACTGAGACAAAATCACTTCCTGAGAAAATTTCCATTATTGGATTCTAATTTGAACAAATATGCTAAACAGACTGGTTGGATGTCATAATTTTCCACAGTCATTCTGAGAGTAAGTAGGAAAACTGGAAGCCAGACCAAAGATCCACAGCAACCAAAGTAAAACACTATTAACTAAGAATTTTAACTTTTTTTTTTAAAGTTCTTTCTTTAAAGTGATTGCACAGGAGCCTTTAAGACAGTATCAATTAGTACTTGATGATTGATGTTGCTTAAATGATTAAAAAAAGACACGAAATATATTGCAATATACCATAACACAATACAGGAGCTGGCTTCCTTACTATAGGGAGAAATATGTATACTGGGCCACCTATACATTACACCGACAGAAGCTGGCTAGGTGCTTGATATTTTATATACCTAAAACACTTAAAATTAAAGGTGTGGCCCAATACTTTACTTGTACTTTGTATGTTTTATTTTTTGGAATATACTTGGATATACTAAAATATGATGAGCTCTTTCTCTGCCTGCAGTATCAACTTTAATCTTCCTTCTCTACCTATCAGGGGCATGCAGTGAAATTCAGAAACTTATTGTCCGTCTTCATTATAGCTAATGAGGTGGGAAAGGTGCACTCCTCGGTTCATTCATGGAACAAAACAACTACAGGGAATACACTGCAGCTCATCTGTACTGTGAGTAATCAGGAGGACAGGAAAAATGAGGGAGGGAGGAGGGTAAAAGACAGACGGTGAGGGACAGAACAAGAGTAGGAGGGAGGGAAGAAGGCGAGGAAACAGGAATCAATGTCACATTAACCCGTTCTAAAGTGATGGATGTTTAAGAAAAAGGAGGATTGAACGACACAGACAAGGAGAAAGAATAATGGGAGAATAAAGTAATTACTAAATGTATCTGCTGTAATGCTCATGACACAAAAAATAATGAAATTTATTTTATGCTTTTTTTCCCTTTTAGGTAACAAAAGAATCAACTATTCTTTCGACTCACTTTTTCAGATCGACTATCCTTCATTCACTGTCCAGGCAAGTAACACTTTCAAATTTCTAAAATAAATAAAAGCTTTTTTAAATCCACCCAGAAAACAACATCAGTGCTGCGAGCAGAAAGAGGCAAGGAGAGGAAATAAAGAAGCAGGATGGTGAGTGGTAAGCAGAAACAAGGCGGTGGGGGGGGACAGATTAGAGAGCATTTTACACTCTGAGCTCTTCATCCATCAACAAAATCTGCAGAGCTTTAAAGGGGGAAGAGATGTGCAAGCTTTTCATCTAGAAATGTCTGCACTGCACAGCGTGCAGCACTCTGTTCTGCATATATGCATGTGTGCCCGGCTGCAGGATCGGCTCTGTCAGTCAAACAAAGCGAGTCGGTTCAGTTGAGCACCCAAAACTACCCGACATACCATAAAAATCCCACGGACTGAAACGCATATCTAGCTAACAAAAGCTGACGTAGTGTGGTAAGCCAGGGATGACTGTAGAGTCTGCCGCAGCATTCTGGCCAGCTCAGAGGAGCAACACTCTCACTGTGTACATTTTTGAGTTTCCTCTATACGACAAGGGGCCACACATTGGAACGTGTGCAAAAGACCTATCCAGTGTGATATTAAATCCACACTTTTCCTTGTACTTGATAAAAGATATAAGGTCAAGGAAAGCTGTGAATGAGAATTCCAAGGAATTCCAAATGAAAATAAAACAGGACTGTTCAGGGAATTTCACTAGGCTGCTTAATTATGTAACTATAGATGTTATTTTTGTAGGTCTGCCATGGTTAAACTATGATTTTGGAATATGGAAAAAGTCCAGTATGGTGGTTAACACTGTTGCCTCACAGCAAGAAGGTTCTGGATTTGACTCCAACATCTGGCTGGGCCTCTCCGTGTGGAGTTTGCATGTTGCCCCTGTGTCTTTATGGCTTTCTCGCCCAGTACTCCGGCTTCCTCCAACAGGCCAAAAACACAAATTTAGTAGGGAATTAGCCCGATTGCTAAATCTAAATTGCCATAATCGTCTGTTTCTCTGTGTTAGTCCTGTGATAGACTGGTGACCCGCCCAGGATCTCAACCTATGGCAGCTGGGATAGGCTCAGGCCCCCACTCGCAACCGTGAATTGGATAAGTGTAGGAAAATCAATGGACAACCATGCTAAAAACGTTTTTTTGTTACCAGTGGTGCAATAAAAACACTCCTTAACCTTTTTATACAACATTCAATTGTAATGTATTTCGAGCCCTAAAAACTTCCCTCCTCAAAGAGTTGTTAAGGAAGGTAATTACTTGTAATTGAAAGATACTTAGATGGGTCTGTTTGGTCGTCTCACATTTAAAATGTTTCTCAATGAAATTCCTAAAATGTGCTGTATGCTATATGTAGATAGAGAACATTTTAACAAAAATGGCATCCTGTATAGACTATATTGACACACAAAATTTATTCAAACCACCTCCTAAACATGCTTAGCCAATAAGCACTTAAAACGGGACTCACAAAAGGGATCAAGCCCTTTAATTGGCTTCTTGGGAACTAGTAAGGGAACCCAGAGGCAGCTGCACTCCGTCGATATCATGAACAAAACTTATGTCTGATGTTCTACCAAGGCACCGAGCTCACCCCATGTGCTATGGGATAATCTAAAGACACATTTTTCTGCTCAAACTTCACAGCTTCAGTACAGTCCGAACACACAGCACATCTCATGTTTTCCAGGATCCGATTCTCTTCTCTCCTGCTTCGAAGGACATCTCAGACCAGTATTACACCTCATTTACACACCCTCACCTACACCTAAACATGCACACACCTCTGCTCGTGCACTTTTTCCTCCTCTCTTGCTCCCTGTCAGGGTTGCCATGGAGGGAGGTTTTCTTTGCTGCCATGACAACGTGAGATCTCTCTGGTCTCCCCTAACGACAGCGAAACAGAGCAGACAGCGCCCGTGGATGATTTTGGAGCGCTGTGATCCACACTCGTGCTGCTCAAGTCACCTGTTCTACCCTGTGGCAAAGAAGGGTGGTGTTGGAAGATGCACACAGCTCCCTTGCTTAGATTAAAATGCCAATAAAACCGAAGATGAAGAATTATCAATTATTTGTACTTGAATATTCAAGTAAAGGTCCTCGCTTTGCCAGAAAATGTGTCCTATTAGATTTTAATCCACACTGTGTAGGCACTGTAGACTGCTATGCTGTAGCTAGTTATATTGACAGTGAATATAATATCTATACTTGTAAAGCATTACTGGGTAAATCGAACCCCTGTACCTGTCAGCTCGGGTAGCTTCCACCTTCAAAGAGCTGCTTTTCAGTGGAATAATTTGCATGTGGTTGTTTTTCTTTCAACAAGGCAATTGTTGTTTTTGTTGAGGATTTCATATGTCATGTCATTACTGTATGAAATAGTGTGCTTTCTGCCTTCTGACTGTGCACTGGTATATACAGTGGGGCAAAAAAGTATTTAGTCAGCCACCGATTGTGCAAGTTCCCCCACCTAAAATGATGACAGAGGTCAGTAATTTGCACCAGAGGTACACTTCAACTGTGAGAGACAGAATGTGAAAAAAAAATCCATGAATCCACATGGTAGGATTTGTAAAGAATTTATTCGTAAATCAGGGTGGAAAATAAGTATTTGGTCACCTCAAACATGGAAAATCTCTGGCTCTCACAGACCTGTAACGTCTTCTGTAAGAAGCTTTTCTGTCCCCCACTCGTTACCTGTATGAATGGCACCTGTTTGAACTCATCATCTGTATAAAAGACACCTGTCCACAGCCTCAAACAGTCAGACTCCAAACTCCGCCATGGCCAAGACCAAAGAGCTTTCGAAGGACACCAGGAAAAGTATTGTAGACCTGCACCAGACTGGGAAGAGTGAATCTACAATAGGCAAGCAGCTTGGTGTGAAAAAATCAACTGTGGGAGCAATCATCAGAAAATGGAAGACATACAAGACCACTGATAATCTCCCTCGATCTGGGGCTCCACGCAAGATCTCATCCCGTGGGGTCAAAATGATCATGAGAACGGTGAGCAAAGATCCCAGAACCACACGGGGGGACCTGGTGAATGACCTGCAGAGAGCTGGGACCAAAGTAACAAAGGTCACCATCAGTAACACACTACAACGGCAGGGAATCAAATCCCGCAGTGCCAGACGTGTTCCGCTGCTGAAGCCAGTGCATGTCCAGGCCCGTCTGAAGTTTGCCAGAGAGCACATGGATGATACAGCAGAGGATTGGGAGAATGTCATGTGGTCAGATGAAACCAAAGTAGAACTTTTTGGTATAAACTCCACTCGTCGTGTTTGGAGGAAGAAGAATACTGAGTTGCATCCCAAGAACACCATACCTACTGTGAAGCATGGGGGTGGAAACATCATGCTATGGGGCTGTTTTTCTGCCAAGGGGACAGGACGACTGATCCGTGTTAAGGACAGAATGAATGGGGCCATGTATCGTGAGATTTTGAGCCAAAACCTCCTTCCATCAGTGAGAACTTTGAAGATGAAACAAGGCTGGGTCTTCCAACATGACAATGATCCAAAACACACCGCACGGGCAACAAAGGAGTGGCTCCGTAAGAAGCATTTGAAAGTCCTGGAGTGGCCTAGCCAGTCTCCAGACCTCAACCCCATAGAAAATCTGTGGCGGGAGTTGAAAGTCCGTGTTGCTCGGCGACAGCCCCAAAACATCACTGCTCTCGAGAAGATCTGCATGGAGGAATGGGCCAAAATACCTGCTACTGTGTGTGCAAACCTGGTAAAGACCTATAGTAAACGTTTGACCTCTGTTATTGCCAACAAAGGTTATGTTACAAAGTATTGAGTTGTATTTTTCTTATTGACCAAATACTTATTTTCCACCCTGATTTACGAATAAATTCTTTACAAATCCTACCATGTGGATTCATGGATTTTTTTTTCACATTCTGTCTCTCACAGTTGAAGTGTACCTCTGGTGCAGATTACTGACCTCTGTCATCATTTTAGGTGGGGGAACTTGCACAATCGGTGGCTGACTAAATACTTTTTTGCCCCACTGTATAGATTAAAGGGGAAAAAATGCAAACAGCCAGGCAGTTTGTCTAGTGGTTACCAACTTCAATAAATCGTCTGGATTATTAGATTATTGATAAATGTAAATGAAGACAAATCTTCTCTGGGATGGAAAGTAAGTCTGTTTTTGTTATAAATGCTGACACCTATAGAAACGTGACATAAAGCCCCGACCAGAAGCACTGGATTTAAGACTTGGCTAGGATATAACATCAGCATAGTGAGATGGCTATACTGTCATCTTTTCAAAGATCTACCTATTACTGTAGACTTTGGCCTTCCAATTCTAAGCTTATGTGCATAAGGAAATTTGGGTTTGGTCGATTACTTCTTTCTTGTAACAATGCTTCTTGACAATAAATCTTATACTACCGGAAAACCTGTTTATTCCCCCTTAAATGGTGCCACATGTGTAAGGAAAATGAATTTGTGGGTTGAGCAGCAGAGTTGAGCATGTGGGCTGCACTCATGAAAATGTGGTAAATCATCTCTGCCAATGCCAAAAAGCTTATTCTGTTTTTGACTCTTTTTAGGTGTCGTTACTGGACTGGATGATCGAAGTCTAAAGAAACAAGACATGTTGGTAATTTCACTATTCATTTATTTAACAAACAGGGGCCTCAGAAATACATGAAAAAACCAAACACAACCACAACAGCCTGGCACATCCTACTCATGGTGGTCACCAGCTTGGTCACACAATGCTGTGGCATGGCATCCCATTCTTCAACCATCTTAAAACAAGAGTCAGTAGTAGGGCTGGGCCATATCATACCGTTCACGGTAACACCAGTATAATGTTAGGCAATGATAAGAAAGTGAAATATCGCGATAGAATATGGGTAAAACGTGCATGTGCAATGCATTTATTTTTATACGAACATGGCGGAAAAAGCATGGCGGTAATGGAGAACGAGAAGGCCGAAAGTGGATCGTTGAATGAACTAACATTGGTTTGTAAAAATGCTGCAACTTCAGTGGTGTGGAACTGGTTTGGTTTTCGTCCGTCAGATACACAACAAAGCACAATTTTTGGTAGAGCATGCTAGCAGGCCGTCGTTATTAGCGTGTTTTTCGGAAAATAAGGCACACTTAAAATCAATCCTTTGATTTGATGAAAAATCGACAGGGCCCCTTATAATCCGGTGCGCCTTATGTATGAATTCTTGTTGTGCTTACTGACGTTGAACCGATTTTATGTGATACACGGTTAAAAAATCTGTCAAAAATGTTTTAGTACAACTTTGGTAAGCTACGAAGCCGCACCGCTTAATGGATTGTCTGAGCATTACAGCTACCGTAGTCAGGAGCCTCATGGAGTGATACGTACTGTGCTTCAACATAATATTACTGTATTGTGTGTGTATAACCTCTTTTTAAGTTTTGTGGATATTATACCTGGTTATGCTGAGGATATGTCAGCCAATTTCCACTGGAAATGTCATGGCTAGACGGTCCTCACTGATCGTCTTGCCAATTTGTTGTGGTGTTTGTGTGTACTGTGTCGTGTTCTCCTCTCCATCCTGTGCATGTGTTTTTCTGCTGGAACATGTACTTCCGGAAGCCGTGGCATGGAACGGCAGTTGACCGGAGGGGAGTGTCCTGAGCTAGAATCATCGCACCTGTGCAGAATTACATTGCCAGCTCAGACCTATTTAACGGGGCGGTTGAGTCACAACCAACGCTGGAACGTTGAACTAAACCGGGTAGCGTAGTCGTGATCAGCATACTCGGTTTGTGAAGGAGAGAACGTTTTCGTTACTGTGCGTGTGTTTTTTCTCATCTGCCTCCAGGATTCAGGGATTGGAGGAGGAGCCGGCACCAGGAGTTGTTGTGGATTATTATTGCACTGTCACCGTGAGGAGAGATCGCCGAATCACTGCACTGCCCTTCTTGGATTATAGACTTGAACTATTAACTCACCTTTTTCACTGTAAATAAATCCACTGTTATTCTGCAAGGAGTCTCGCACCTGAGTCCTTTAATCCATTCACCATGACAGAACGTTCCAGCCAAGTGGACTCAGCGGACTCGGCGCATTGGCGGCGCGAGCTGTCACTTCAGGCGGCGCTACTAGAACGCCATGAGAATATGTTACAACATTTCTCCAAGGAGCAATCAGCGCTAATCCAGGTTGTGACCGAGCTAAAAGGTATGTTGCTATCTCCACCTGGAGCTGCTGGGGGGCCTTTACCAGTACCACCTCCGATCAACGTCGCTGCTGCTTGCCCACTGCCCCCCTCCCCTCCTCCGCCACGGCGTGAACATTTGTTGCCAGTCCCAGAAAAATTTTCTGGAGATTTGGACAAGAGTAGGGGATTTTTAATGCAGTGTGCCCTCACGTTTAGGCAGCAGCCTCAGGCTTATGCCACTGATTGTTCTAAAATCACCCTGATGGTGGAGCTGTTGACAGGTCGAGCCTTGCAGTGGGCACAAGCGGTCCTAAACTCCCAGCCTCAGATTTCCTACACTGATTTTTTGAGCAAATTTCGAAGTGTTTTTGATAAAGGAACTAACCCTGACAGTGCGGCACATAGGATGTTTGTTTTGAAACAGGGCCGGAGGAGTGTCGCTGACTTTTCGGTGGATTTCTGGATTCTTGCTGAGGAGACTGGTTGGGAGGAAATGGCGCTCCGGGGAGCTTTCTTGAACAGTCTGAACGAGGGACTGAAGCGTGAGTTGGCTTCCAAAGAATTGCCTAAGACCTTGTGTGCATTGATTAATTTATGTATTAAGTTGGACGATCACCTTCGGGAGTTCAGCAAGCGGACACTGGGAGGCGCTGGGTGGCGGACTGGATTACCGGCCCTGGAGTGGAAGGGGACGGACCCGCGGTCAGCAGGAGAGGAGGAGCAGCCGATGCAGTTAGGCGGAGCACGGTTGAGCTCCACAGATTGGAGGAAGAAACGCCAGACGGGTGAGTGTTTTGCATGTGGAAAGAAGGGACATTTTGCTGACGCATGCCCCTCTCGGGGAAACGACCAGGCCCGTCAGTAGCTGTGGGAGTACTGACGGGTGCGACCATGAACATTGCTCCCCATCTGAGTTGTTCTGCTAAGTTGGTTTTTCAATCTCACACTCACCAGTGCCGTGCATTAGTGGACTCTGGAGCTGAACAAAATTTTTTGGATGAATCGCTCGCTAGGCAGTTGGGCTTCCCCGCGGTTCCTCTCCAGGAGCCTCTTCAGGTTTCAGCTCTTAACGGCAGCCCGTTAGCGGCAATAACCCATCGCTCTGTCGATCTGACTTTAGTTCTTTCTGGTAACCATGTTGAGAGAGTTTCCCTGTTTCTGTTTAAAGCCCCCGGCACCCCATTGGTCTTGGGGTTCCCATGGCTTAAACAGCACAATCCGCAGATCGACTGGGCTCAGGGACGCGTGACAGGCTGGAGCGAGTGGTGCCATGAACATTGTTTACGTGCAGCGGTGCCTAGTGTAGTGCCCCTGAATCCGGCGGCTCAGGTGAAGGCACCCGATCTCTCAGCCGTCCCTCCGGAGTACCATGACCTGGCTCAAGTATTCAGCAAAGACCTAGCAGTGTCTCTCCCGCTTCATCGCCCTTATGATTGCGGGATAGATCTGCACCCTGGCGCCCCATTACCCACCAGCCGGCTTTACAGCATCTCAAAGCCTGAATGGGAGACGATGGAGCGCTACATTACAGACTCTCTCGCTGCCGGCCTAATTCGCCCATCTACGTCCCCTCTGGGGGCTGGATTCTTCTTTGTACAGAAGAAGGACAGGTCTCTCCGCCCCTGTATTGATTTTCGGGGCCTGAACAAGATCACCGTCAAGAACAGATATCCCCCTGGAGCAGGGTGCCGCCGGTGCATCGAGCCACCTGGGGGGCTCTTCAACTGGTGGGGGAGATTGTCACATCTTGCAGGAGCTTTCCTCTCCTCAGGAGCTCCCTCTGCAGGAGGGGGAGATACAGGAGAGGTGGAGGAAGATCTCAGCCTGGGTGTTTATTGTCTTATGTAGTCTGGAAGATGAGTGGATGGTGGGGTGGGTGCAGTTTTCTCTGTGGTGGGGTTGGGTGGACTGTCCCGGGCTCTGTGGGGCCGGGCGGCACTCCTGCACTGGGCCCCGGTCTGGATGGGCCTGGGCCCCCTTTCCCTGGCGGGTCGCGGAGTGTGGGGGTGCCTACTGGGGTCAGCGGGGGAGCTGGCCCCAGGGAGGGGTCACTTGCCCCTCCCTTCCTTCCCTCCCCATCTCCAGCTGCCTCCCTCTTCCCGCTCCACCACAACCACCCACACATGCAGGGCCTTGGAGTAGGGGTATGTCACCAGGGTGCAGAGGAGGCTACCCCCCCCCCCCCTCTGTCCCCTTCTGGCTGCCTCTGCCTCAATTTTATCCCACAACTTAGACATTCACATTACTCACACTCTCATTACACATACATATAGGATCTTGGGGGTGGGCACGATACACGGAGTCCAAAGTACCATCAGGGTGTACACCCCACCCCTGGCATCGTTGCCCACCTCTCAATTTTAAATACACATAGACATTGAGGGCTAGCAGGAGGGACCATGCGCTTACCTGCTGCTCTCTGGCAGGTAGCTCCAAGCCCTCCTGGGTTTTAAATGCACCTTAAAACACACATGCATCAACACTACAATGAGCGGGTGGAGGGAGGTTTGGAGTCTTCTCTCACCCCCATTCTCTGCGACCTGCTGGAGCAGGGGGGCTAGGAGGAGGAGTTGGCCGTCCGACTGCGGTCTGGAGTGTGGAGCCTTCCTGCTGCTACGGAGTGGGGGCGGTCTGCCTCCCCCCACCGCAGGGAAAAGGGAAACACCACCTGGGTCTGGGTGCAGTTCCCCCCTCCAGGGGCGGGGGCACCTAGACCCGGTTTGTAGAGTACGCTTGGGGAGTGTGATCGTGTGTACAACGTCTCTTTATGTCTGTCTCCACGTTGGTTGAGTGTGGAGTAAGTGCATATGAGAGCATGAGGGTGGGAATGGATGTTTGTATCTGTGTGTGCCTGTATGTCTGTGTCTATATGTCAGGTTGGGTGTCAGGCGCCACCTCTCTGGGGACATCTCAGGCCCTCCAAGGTTTGGAGGCCTATCTCCCCCTACCACCACTTCCCCTGCCAGTGGCGGACCCCCTCAGACATCGGTGCGTTGGTGGTTCTTTGTGTCCGGGGATGGGCGTCCAGGTACACACCGGCTCACTCCTTGGCGGCCGCTTATCGGGGCCTGGAGCCTGGGGCTCGCTCGGGCCACTTCGGAGGTGGGGTGCCCCCGGCCTCTCGGCCTGGGGCTCGGTCACTCAGGCGCAGCTGGCTGCCGGCGGAGCTCACGGGCGCGTCACTGCAACTCCCCCTGGCTTCTGCTCCGCGGCTGCTGAGTGAGCCCTCATCTGGGACTCTCCTCAGCTCTTTCCGGGACAGTGGCGCAGCTGCCCCTCTGTTGGTCTTCCTTGGTCTCTTGTGTTCTGGGGGCCTCTGGATGTCTGGAGTTTTGATCTCCTCCACACCTGCTTCATGCCCTGGAGGACGGGGCTGTGGCCCCCCCACACCCTCTAGCAGATTATTACATGAAGGAACCTTTTAAAAAACAAAAAACAAGCGCGTCCATGCTCACAGGTGTACACACGGGTGATCACACCCACAAACTACACCCTTTTTGGCTCCTACCTCAAAGCACACTGTGTTCTGTTGATCTTATGTGCTGCACAATAATGTTTAACATTTAGTATTTACTGTCATATTCCCATATATCATTGTGATGTTGTTTATTCTATTACTCTTGTTCTCTTCTGCTTGCTTTCTTTTTTCTTTCTCAGCAGGTGACCCAGGTGATTGATATATGCATTTTTTTTTCTCTGCCCGTTCTGTTGGTTTTTGTCTTTTGCCCTTCTCCCCCGTCCCTCTTCTCAGCTGTTTCTCTTTCCCTCTTTCTTTCTCCCCTTCTTTCCCCCAGTCAAGTCTGTCCCGTATTCAGTGAGTGAAAATAAAATAAACAATAAAAGGTGAATCAAATGGACCATTACGGCAAGGCTGGGATGGTCAGTTTGGTAAAGTAAATCCGTTGGGCATCTTTCTTTGCCTTTAGACAACAATTCTGAGGGCAAAAGAGCCAAACGGGACAGGCCAAAAAAAAAAAAAAAAAAAAAAAAAAAAAAAAAAAAAGAACAGATATCCCCTCCCTCTTCTTGTCTCAGCGTTTGAACTACTCCAAGGGGCGACTATCTTCTCCAAACTCGATCTCCGTAATGCATACCACCTGGTTCGTGTTCGTGAGGGGGATGAATGGAAGACGGCGTTTAGCACCCATTTGGGGCACTTCGAATATCTGGTCATGCCATTCGGACTCACCAACGCCCCCGCTGTCTTCCAAGCAATGGTTAATGATGTGCTGCGTGACTTTCTTAATCATTTTGTGTTTGTCTATTTAGACGACATTCTCATCTTCTCTAAGACTCGAGCCGAACATGTGAAACAGGTGCGACTGGTGCTGCAGCGTCTGCTGGAAAATCGACTTATCGTCAAGGGTGAGAAATGCCAGTTTCATGTTCAGTCTGTGCCGTTTTTGGGGTTTATTGTGGAGGAGGGGCGGCTACGAGCCGATCCTGCTAAGGTGAAGGCAGTGGTGGAGTGGCCCGAACCCAAGACGCGTCGAGAACTGCAAAGGTTTATTGGGTTCGCCAACTTTTACAGGAGGTTCATCACGAACTTTAGCCAGGTGGTTTCTCCCCTCACACAACTCACTTCTCCCAAACTGCCCTTTCTATGGTCTAGTTCCGCGCAGCAGGCATTTGCTCGTTTGAAACAACTGTTTTCCTCTGCTCCCATTTTGATCCAGGCTTACCTCACCCGACCATTTGTGGTGGAAGTGGACGCATCGGATTCGGGGGTGGGGGCCGTTCTCTCCCAGCGGGTGGGTGGCAAGCTGCATCCATGTGCCTACTTCTCTCGACGGCTGACCCAAGCGGAACAGAATTACGACGTGGGCGATCGGGAGCTCCTCGCCATCAAGCTGGCCCTGGAGGAATGGAGGCACTGGTTGGAGGGAAGTGAACACCCCGTTGTGGTTTGGACGGACCATAAGAACTTGGCGTATATCCAGGCAGCTAAGCGTCTTAACGCACGTCAAGCCAGGTGGGCCCTGTTCTTTACACGTTTCAATATCACTAGAACCTACAGACCAGGATCACGCAACACGAAACCCGATGCTCTCTCATGCCAATTTGCACCACACACGGATGACGGAGAGAAGCAGAGACCCATTCTGCCCGCCACATGCATCGTGGGAGCTATCACGTGGGAGATCGAGAGGATGGTTAAAGAGGCCCAGCAACAGGAGCCGGACCCAGGGACGGGCCCTGACGGACGACTGTTCGTCCCCACAACGGTCCGGGGCAAGGTTATACACTGGGCCCATACAGCAAAGTTCTCCTGCCACCCTGGTAAGAACCGCACCGTGAGTTTCCTGCGACGTTTGTTTTGGTGGCCCTCTCTTCTCAGGGATGTTCGGGACTACGTTGCGGCCTGCCCTACCTGCGCTCGCAATAAGACCCCCAGTGCCCCCCAGGCCGGTCTCTTGCACCCTCTGCCAGTCCCCAAGCGCCCCTGGTCGCATGTTGCTTTGGATTTTGTCACTGGTCTACCGTCGTCATCAGGTAACACGACCATACTAACTGTTGTAGATCGTTTTTCCAAGGCGGCGCACTTTGTGGCGTTGCCCAAACTCCCGACTGCCTTAGAGACGGCTCGGCTCCTTACCGAGCATGTTTTTCGGTTACATGGGATTCCGCAAGACATTGTTTCTGATCGGGGCCCCCAGTTTACTTCCCGGGTCTGGAGGGCGTTTTGTTCAGGACTAGGGGCCCGTGTGAGTTTGTCTTCAGGTTTTCATCCTCAGACGAACGGTCAGGCGGAGAGGGCGAATCAGGAGTTGGAAACCATGTTACGCTGTGTGGTTTCCTCGAACCAATCCACCTGGAGTGACCAGTTGGCTTGGATTGAGTACGCCCACAATTCCAGCACGTCGGCGGCCACTGGTGTGTCTCCGTTTGAAGCGTCGCTGGGGTACCAGCCACCATTACTTGCCATCACTGAAGGTGAGCTGGCCGTTCCCTCTGTTCAGCATCATATGAGACGCTGCAGGCGGGCGTGGCGCGCCACCAGGGCGGCTCTGTTGAGGACGACGGCGCAGAATAAGAGGTTGGCCGATCGTCGCCGCACTCCGGCCCCTGCCTATCGTGTTGGACAGCAGGTGTGGCTCTCTTCCAGGTATATTCCCTTACGAACTGAATCCAAGAAGTTGGCCCCGCGTTTTATTGGGCCCTTTTCGATCCAAGCTGTGTTGAATCCGGTGTCTGTTCGTTTGGCCCTTCCTCGCAACATGAGGATTCATAATGTGTTTCATGTTTCCCAGGTGAAACCGGTCCGGACCAGCCCTTTGTGCCCGCCTTCCAGGCCCCCGCCGCCCGTCCGGGTTGTTGCCGGCGCTCCTGCTTATGCCATCACGCGGATTATGGATGCCAGGCGTCGCGGTAGGGGCTTCCAGTTTTTGGTGGATTGGGAGGGGTATGGTCCGGAAGAGCGTGCTTGGGTGCCGCGGTCTGCGATTCTGGATGATGCTATGGTGAAGGAATTCCGCCGCCGGCACCCTGACAAATTTGGTCGGTCGCCGGGAGGCTCCCGTTAATGGGGGGGTACTGTCATGGCTAGACGGTCCTCACTGATCGTCTTGCCAATTTGTTGTGGTGTTTGTGTGTACTGTGTCGTGTTCTCCTCTCCATCCTGTGCATGTGTTTTTCTGCTGGAACATGTACTTCCGGAAGCCGTGGCACGGAACGGCAGTTGACCGGAGGGGAGTGTCCTGAGCTAGAATCATCGCACCTGTGCAGAATTACCTTGCCAGCTCAGACCTATTTAACGGGGCGGTTGAGTCACAACCAACGCTGGAACGTTGAACTAAACCGGGTAGCGTAGTCGTGATCAGCATACTCGGTTTGTGAAGGAGAGAACGTTTTCGTTACTGTGCGTGTATTTTTTCTCATCTGCCTCCAGGATTCAGGGATTGGAGGAGGAGCCGGCACCAGGAGTTGTTGTGGATTATTATTGCACTGTCACCGTGAGGAGAGATCGCCGAATCACTGCACTGCCCTTCTTGGATTATAGACTTGAACTATTAACTCACCTTTTTCACTGTAAATAAATCCACTGTTATTCTGCAAGGAGTCTCGCACCTGAGTCCTTTAATCCATTCACCATGACAGGAAATGCCTTTTGGTTAAACTGTCAGCAAGGAATTTGCATTTGCACTGTTAAATTTTTATATAGCTTTAATGCACATAAAAAACAGCTGCTTGTTTAAGTAAAAATACATTGATGGGGGTTTTTTTCACTTATAAAGTTGTGGCGTTGTAAAATATTTTGTCCAGTGTCAATTATATTGTCAGTTATATCATTATTGCAAATTTTCAAATATATATCGTGATAAATATTTTTGGCCATATTGCCCTGCTCTAATCAGTAGCAGAATAAGCTGTCTGGCATCGGCAGAGAAGACTTTCATGGGCACAACCCACACACTCTACTCTGCTGCTCAACCCACAAATACATTTTCCTGAAAAATGTGGCACAATTTAAGCGGAATAAAGAGACTTTCCAGCAGTATAAGATACAAAAAATAATCAACCAAACACAAATGTCCTTACTTTTTGTGCTAAGTTTATAATTATTCCACAATTAGAGTGTCTGTAAACATCCCTTAGTTTGGTTTGGTGGTGCAATGCCCTGCAGGAAGAGACACTTTTCCAAAAATAATCCAGAAGTGCCTACTCTGCAAAGACAATAAATGACATACGAATACTTTAAAGCAGCGGTCCCCAACCTTTTTTGCGCCATGGACCACGGAGTTTAATGTCCGACAATATCTTCACAGACCGGCCATTAAGGTGTCGCAGATAAATACAACTAAATAAAATAATATGACCAAGACATATGGTGGTATTTTGCAAATATAATAATAAACGCAAATTCACCAAATACTAGTATTGGCAAAGATTAATGACAGAACAGGGATTGCATCGTGTTACTACTGTAAACTTCCCCAGGACAGCTAACCTGACTAACTTTATTGTCCTGGAACATTTGTGTGTTTGTGTAGTGGTTGCTAGGCAGAGTTACAGCTATACAAGCAAGAAATAAATGACTATCCTGAGTGTTGTGAATAGCACGGATGCAACTGTGGCTAAATCAATTTCATGTTAATGTACTGTATGAAGCCTGTATAGCTTGTTGCATGATACACACAATTTCTTTTTAAACTCTGGCTTATAGAACCTAACTTGTTATTTCAGTCACCGGGGAAGACTGTGAGTTTGCATGCCAGTGAGTGAGAAAGATTGTTATAGAAAGAGCAGGAGTCTCATGTCTGCATGAGCTGATCATAACCCAGATTCATTCATTTGTTTGTCTACTTCCTGAGTATTTACACTACAACTGCAGCTGCATTTCTAAATGTAATGAGCAGTTCAAACTGGTCACATGGATTTCATTTGGGTAGGCCAAAGGGGAACATGTTAGATGAATCAATATTCTTCATGCAATTATAGCTGCAATGATAAAGAACCCACCGGACACCCATTATTAGAATTGTTATTTCTGCATCACAGACCCCGAAGATAATTAAGCACACTGTGAGTTTCTATTATGTAAATTCTTACCTTAAGTCTCTCAGACACTCCATCAGTAAAACTGATGGTGAACTCCTCCACTTTGGGCACCTTCAGCCGCTTCTTCTCTGTCTGGTACTCCGTGCGAGTTTTCACCACCACCTGGAAGCAGAAGAAGAGTCGAAATTAAAGCAGTTAAATACTCAAAGATGCTGAAGGCAGCGAAGGATTGATGGGTATTACCGTGGAAGGGAAAGGTTAATTTACGTTTAGCGTGTTGCCACAAAGGTCTTACAAACTGCATTAAATGGCAGGAGGTTTCACCTGACAAAATCAGTTCATTCAGGTCAAGTGCAAAAAAAAGGTGACGGAGGAAACATGTTGGCTTAATAAAAACTGGGCCAAAGTGCAGAATCATCCTTGGTTAACAATCTGTATCAAAACATATCCACATTCAGTAGACTGTAATGTACATTATGAAATATTTTGTCCAGAAAAAATGTGCAATAGCCAGTAGGAAACATTCATTTACTAATATTCTGTTTGTTTCCCACTGCCTTCAAAATAAAAACCAATTGAAACCAGAAGCTCAGTAACATTGTAGCTGAATTCAAAGGTTAATGTAACGTGCAGAAAGAAAGTTGTGTTTTCTTACTAGTGGTTGGTTTTGTTGCACAAACTATTGAGAATTAAAGAAGTCAAGGAGACTTGAAAAGTCGAGGATCAATGCTATTAAATTAATGTCACTTCACTAAAATACGACCAACGCTGTAGGAGGAGTGGTGATGCCTTGACATAGCAAAAGTTCATCAGTCCTTTGGCCGCATGAGCAAACAGCTGACAGATGGCGTGAATATCATTGATCATCTAATTACAATGCAGTGTTGTACCTGTCTGTGGTCCTGAAAATCATCTGCATATTAACAGGACACGTAGCACCCCCTTCAATATTGCTGCAGACTGAAGCCTGATTCAGACTTCTGTGGGGAATCTTTGTAGAGTCTACAATGTAACCTCTGTAAGTGGTCGACGTTGTCTATGCTTGCGCAGGTTCGTTACATGTTCATTACCATGTGGTCATGTCCTGATGCTTCATACGTGGTGCCAGCCAACAGACAAAAATAAAATGCTGGGTCCTTACTGTTTGTTGTGGTCAGTTTTCTTTTTCTTTTAGGGGTAAAGATATTTGTCCCTCGTTTTTTTTTCCACGTTTTTGTTCAGTCCCTCACATCCATTCTGATAGTTTCAGCAATCTCCCTCCAGGAATCTACAGACATTTGTGAGTCCTTATATTGATGCTGTGGTTTTTATTCCTTATACTGGGCTGATGATTGTTATTCTCTCACTGATAAATTCAAAAACTGTGGCGAGTAGTCAGAAATGCACATGAGGAATCAACTGTGCTGAACAGGCCAATCACAGTAGTTGGGGGCTGCGTTGATGCATCGTGCAGTTATTTCTCAGGAGACATTTTCTTGGTCATAAAGTAACAAATCTTATGGTAATAACATTATAATATTGTGCTTAGCGCTTCCTCTACAAACAAATCCTATTCCTGTATAAAGATATGACAAAGAAGTCACCCCTCACCCCAAGTTATGTTTCCTCTGTAAAAGGCATAATTGTCATAGGAAGTTTGGACAAAGGCACATCTTTCTAACCAGCAGCAGGTTTAAGGGTTAGAAAATTCGATTCAGTTCAATTTTATTTATTCAGCACCAACACAACAGTCACCTCAATGCGCTTTATATTGTAAGCTAGATCCTACAATAATACATACAGAGAAAAACCCAACAATGATATGACTCCCTATGAGCAAGCACTTTGGTGATAGTGGGAAGGAAAAACTCCCTTTTAACAGGAAGAAACCTCCAGCAGAACCAGGCTCAGGGAGGGGCGGGGCCATCTGCTGTGACCAGTTGGGGTCAAGAGTGTCAGCTGATATTAGACAGTGTATGAGATTACAGCACATCAGTCAACTTTTCAATAATTATATTCTAAGGCAACAATGTTAGCTCTCTTATTTTGGCGCTGAATTAAACCTTGGATTTGGAAAGCTCATATCAGACACCTGTTACCGCTTACTAAGCTGTCTTGCTATTTTCTGCTGGCAGCTAGAGCAAAACAAAAGAAGCAAAAAACTGTCCCAGTAGTGTCAATTTTGCACTCCTCAAGCAAACAGGTTTGGAGCTGTAGTCCAAACACAGAGTCTTCAAAGCTCTGGTTTGCTTTCCGACTTCCAGTTGTGTTGTAGGAGGTCCACGTTCAAAACACGTGGGAGGAGAAAGCAGATGGGATTTCCTTAGTAACATAGGAATTACAGCTGAGCTTCTCTTGATGAAGATATCAACCCACGCACACTCAAACATAAAAACAGTTTGCATTGCAAGTCACACTTCTGCAGTAGTGTCTGGCTGCACGCACATGTATAAGCAGTTCTTAAGATTGTCTGGAGGCTATATTTGCACAGTCCCCTCTTGCTAGTTTTGATTCCTCTGTGGTGCTTTTTGTGGCCCTGGTGTAAATGAACAACAAAAGAGGTGCTTTTTACCAGGTTGCGTGCACTTCACCACTGCAATTACTAAAAAGACAAAGTGTCCCTACTGTTTTTGTGCGTTTCCTGTATACTAATGCACAGAAGACAGGGCAGGGAATAGAGTACAAATGACAGAGCAGAGGAGAGCTGGATGGAGAGGAAAAAAAAGAAGAACAATGTCTCAGTGTCCTTGAGGCTAATTGTGCTGCCTCTGAGCGGCTCTCCGTCACTTTGAGACAAAGCCAGAAACTGCTGCGCACACAAACTGGCTCCACTATATGAATAACAAAGCTGTCAGTTGGCTGTAGAAACCTCTTATCTAACAGTTGAAGGCCGCAGTAGGTGTACTGAATACTGCGCATTTGATTGGACCCCTGAGGCGCTGGTGCCCCAAGGCTTTCCGCGCAGTAACACCAGACGTCAGGCTTGCCATAGTTGTAACTAATGTCTCAATTTTGGCTCAACTTTCCCATTCTCCAACTCATTTCACAATAACATGCTCGCAGCCTCTAGGCTCAAACACACCAGCGCTTTATTTTGCTTCATTACTCTTTCCCCTTCTCTAAATCTCACTCCTTTATTTCATATTACCTAATGAAGTGGCCATCAGTCAACATTGCCTCATTTACACAGCTGTTAGCTGTCAGCCAGCTCGTAGATATCCCCTGAACAAAGTGGCACCATCTCTGATCAGACAGGTCTAAATACTCTCTGGGAAACCTTAAATTTATGAACAGAAAACTCTTATTACTAACACTGGATGTAAATGTGTATAAATAATGCAGATGTGATATGAAGACTGAAAAAAAAGCAATTGCAGCTTGCATTATTATCATTGTGCATGAGCAGCCTTTTATTTCTTTATGTTAGTAGTATGATTGTGCACTTTTTTGGCAAAGCCTGCAGTGAAGTGTTTGCGATAGCAGTGAAAGTCAGGTAGGTGGCCAAAATTAAATATCTCAGCAAATATCAGATTTTCATGAAAGGCTGCTAAAGCTATTTTAGTTACCCAGCACATAAACCAATGTGGCTTTGGTGAAGCCTTGACTTTTTCTTTTTTTTCCATTTGAAGAAATAAATATGACAGCTATAAAGTGGAACACCGCAAAATGCTGTAGGGATGCTTATCAGAAGATCTTTCAACAAGCAAAGAACCATTCAGAGGTGGACTGTCCTGCTGCATAACCCAAGTGAACTATAGCATCAGGGCACGAACTGATGATCAGACATTGTCCTTCAGGAGTTACTGGTAGAGAGTGGAATTAATGGTTTCATCACTTGCAACAAGACTTCCAGGTCCTGAAGTCTTTTTTGGTCAGCAGTGGTTTTTGCCTTGGATCTCTTCCATTTATGACATTTTTGCCCAGTCTCTTTCTTATATTAAACTAAGAACGCTGACCTTAACTGAGGCAAGTGAGGCCTTTTACATGACTTGATAGGCTGTTTTGGGAAGGTGTTCACTGTTCCAAGTTGTCTCCTTTTGTAGATAAAGGCTTTCACTATAGAGTCCCCTGAAACCCTTTCCAGAATAATAGAAGTCATTACTTTGTTTCTTTAAATCATAGTACGATCTGTTGCTCTTTTAGCCTATTTAAGGGATTTCTTGATTGAACAGGTCTGGCAATAATCAGAGTTGGACATGGCTCATAACATTGAACTGACAAGAGAGGGCAATTACTTTTTCCACATATGGCCAGGATTTTTTGTATTCACTCAGATTAACCTCTATTATTATTATTCTTTTATTATCTTAAACATTTAAGTGTGACTTAGAAATCAGGAAGGGGTCAAATATTTGGTACAGGTAGCTGGTACATGAAAAAACGTATTCAGTGGGAGATTACACAACCCATTTAGTCCCCTGTAGTTGTACTATTGTACTATTATTACTGTTCATGGTGGTACTTCTCTGTCTCAGCAGTGGTGCAGCACATCCTGCAGTTTTGGTAACATATTCCTGTAAGTGTGAAAACACAATTTTAATTTCCAGAATACCAGCGTTGCACGTTAACACCGTTTTATCTAAATTTTGAGTCATATTTATCAGTTTGTATATAAAAAATATTTATTTTAGCTATTAATATTTCATTCCTTCTACTGCATCTGTGAATAAAATTTCAAATTAAACCACCCGTATTAAAAATACATCACCATGAGTTTTCTGTAGCTGCTTTAATATATTACTGGCAAGCGCTTCTACATCTGAAAGAGGCGGGTTAATGATTCCCCCACCTACATGGGTACAGCCTCTCCAGCAATTTCCTTTGAGAGTCTATTTACAGATATCAAATTAGTCATGTATATTTTATGTAAACATCCTGTTTCACTGTGACCTTTTAATACTTCTGTGTCTGACTCAAGAGTCACTTTTAGATCTGTAATATATCTCTGTGCAGTAAGCTGATGATTGCCTCACAATGTGACGATGGACACTTTGGTTGCCAACAGAATTTATAGATATGTGGGTTTTTTTGAAAACACACGTTTCTATATTTGAGTGAAGGAGCAAGTGATTGAATAAGGCATGAAGAAGTATATGAAGTGCATTTCAGAAAAGATGGCTTAAGCTCATCAATCTCAGCCTGCCATTCTCTCTTTGTGTCTCTCCATCGTTCCATCTCCAGTCACAGTATTTGTCATGGTCCTGCGACCATGACTCAGTGACTTTATGTTTATGTTCTTTATTGTTATTACTTTCATTATTATTCATGGCTGTTTTGGGATGGTTTGTGTTTGGGATTTTAGACACTGGGTTCTGGGTTTGTGCTCCCTCTGTTGGTCCCTGGTGTTAGTGTTCCCCTGTCTCGTCAGGTTAATCAGGTCCAGCTGTTTCCCCCACCTGTGTGTGATTTCCCAGTGTCTCTTTGTGTACTTATAGTGTGTGATTTCCTCTGCTCCTCGTCGCGTTGTCTGTGTTCATACCCTGTGAAATCCCCTGCGTGCTCTCCCTGCTGTTCTCCCTTCATGTTCAGGTTTGCTATTTCTTTGTGTAGTTTCTCCCAGTTAGTTCATCCTTAGTTCTGTTTTACCATCCCCACTTTATATTTGATATTATCAATAAATCACCCTCACACCTGAATAAGTGCTGCGTTTTGAGTCCTCCTTCCACTCTCCACACGGCCACTGCCCCGGACCGTGACAGTATTATTATTTTTTTCTTTTTTTCAGATTTGATATCCCCTGTGGAAAAGCTGTCAGAACATTTCTTCTTTGCCCATCTTCCCAGTATGTGAGACCTGTTATCGCAGTGAATGCTGTTTCGTTTTTCATCCCTAAGAACTGAGCTGTGGGAGAGAGTTGGTCTTTGGTGAAGTTTAGCGTGGAAAGCAGCTGTAGATACATTTTTGACACCTTTGATTCTTCGGGATTCCTTGTGATAAAAATAATTAATGAAAACCATTAAAAATAGAGAAGAACATTTGTACAACATGAGTTATAACAGGATGAACTGATGTTAAAATCAAGACAATTAATATTTAATTTAAATGACAGCAGACATTCACGTTGGCACATTTTTTATCTTAACTACCGTAATTGTCGGGCTATAAGCCGCTACTTTTTGCACAAGCTTTGAACCCTGCGGCTTTTAGTCAGGTGCGGCTTTTCTATGGATTGTCCATGATTTTTGTCATATCGTAAGACGATTTGTTTTGTTTGTTCCGCTGTTGTACGGCACTACGTTGCCTGGCGGAAGGATCGGGGTTCAAGAGTGGTATGTTAGTCACATGTCCATCCGCCAGGCAACGTAGTGCCGTACGAAGTAGCGCGAAAAACAAACTTCAAAGTAGCGCTACGCGTTCAGCGGGAGTCGTGGATGATGAGCGGCGATAAACTTGCGAAAAGCAAGTTATGCTCAACTCCACCGGTGGATTCTGACAGCGTGGAAAAGTGTGAAAACATCCACGATCACCACCGGATTTTGAAGGGCTGGACTGCTGCATGATGGAGAGGAGGACTCTGACACTGACAATGAGGATTTCTTTGGTTTTGAAAGTGACAACAAAGGAGAGAAGCGGAGAGTGGATGACGAAGCCATCCTGAGCCTGTTTGTATCCGACACTGGAGAAGAGGACTTTGGTGGTTTTAGTGCGCAGGAAGAAGAGAAAGATGGTGGTGAATGACTGACTTTTCTTCTTGTTAAAGCCGTGTCACTGCACCTGAGCCTAAAAGGTAGTCCGAATCTATTTTTCTGGTGTGCTGTAGGTTACTGTTATGTACTACATGTGCAAATATGTACCCATAACTTGTTTTTCAAGTTATGGGTACAAACAGCCATCTCTTTCCGGACAATTAGCTTTGTGCATATTCTCTTACATATGATAAGTCAACATTGAAACACCTGCGGCTTTTAGTCAGGTGCGGCTAATGTATGTACAAAACAGGATTTTCCCCTGATTTTAGCTTGTGCGGCTAATATTCAGGTGCGCTTTGTAGTCCAGGAAATACGGTAGTTAAAATAAGGTAAATCTGTTATAACGTTACTTTTGTTTTTTACCTGCTGGATCAGCCTATATTATCTTTAAATCTATTAAAAAATTTTTTTAAATAATGGTCTTCAACACATAAATACGGGGATCTCTGCAAATCTAATCTGAGTACTTCATACTACAATGCACTTCATTACTTAAACCTGTCCAAGTCCTGGCTAATGCAAAAATGTATTCAGCGAATCAAATGGCAGGAATTCAAGTATATAAGAATTCCAGACATGGTTAAGACAACCTACTGAAATTTTAACTGAATTAAGGGAATTAATAGGGAACAAAGGTGATTTAAGTGACTGTAAACATAGCATGGTTGTTGGTACTTAACAGGCTTGGCTGAGTTTTTCAGAAATTTGTGATTGTTAGGGATTTTCCTACACGACCATCTCGAAGGTTTATGGAGAACGATCCATTAAAAGAGAAAAAGTGAGCAGTAGTTCTCTGGGTGAAAAAGCCTTATTGATGTCCAAGGTCAACAGAGAATAGCCAGATTACTTCAAGTTAATAAAAAGCCAATAGAAACTCAAATAACCGCTTGTTACATCCATGTAGAGATGTCATCAGAACTTAAGAGTAAAATTCTTTAAATGTGACTGCATTTGTTTTTATTTGGCACTGGAGGTACAGAGGCAGCAGAACATCCAGATCTGTTCAGAGAATTGAAGGTGAGTGAGTTTCAGTTTAAATTAAAAGTTTGGATACTTTTAAGTGTTATCTTTTTTTTGTTATCCTGAAATGCACGCTGCTATTTAGATTGACAGCTAACATTGTGAAATCAGCTTTGTGCGATGCGATATTAAATGCTTATAATAACGTGATGTAACTCTAACATTAGTAGGTTACATGGCAAATATTCTAATATTTCAGTCAGTGTCTTGTCAACAAAATGTAATGTTAAGATTTTAAATAAATGACCCGCCATCATGTTAGTGTTTTTAAAAGAACTTCAAGAAGTTCATCTTTAAGTATGTGGGATACAAATTTTGTTTTGATATCGAATTGGCTGTCCATTAATTCAACTACTGGTACTAACTATTCAATTTCTGGTATTGTGACCCTACAACCAAGATATGCAGAGGAACGTCTATGAACGCACGACATACTGAACCCTGAAGCGGAAGGGCAAGATCACACCAGGTGCTGTTCCTGTCAGCTTAAAACAGAAAACTGAGGCTACAATTCACACAGCCTCATCAAAGTTAAAAAACAGAAGAATGTAAAAATGTTGCCTGGTTTAAGGAGTCACAGTTTCTGCTGTGACGATGGTGGGGTCATCTGAATTGGCGGGTAACGAGCATGGATCATGCTTTTTATAAACAATTCAGGCTAAGGCTGTGCGATATGAACAAAATCTCATATCCCGATATAAGAATTCTATCGTTCCGATAACGATATAAATCACAAAAATGTAACATTTTCTGTAAATTCTGTGAATCTCGGGCAGCTCGACTTGCGTGAAGTGTTTCCAGCTGCGCGTCATGTAGCTGGAGTCGAGTGTTTTAACAGATGCATGAAACGATACATTTTTAGACATAAGTTGTAACGACCGCCGTTTTCTTTGTGAGTATTTATTACACAGCGTGCTGCGGGGAAAAGCCTGTTCTAAAGTTTGAGTCTAAGGTTTATTTTTTTTTTGCTTCTCATCCATAAATAATCTGCTCTTTCACGTGATTCAGTTTATTTTGAAAAGTCTCAACAGGATCTTGAGCTTTATTGTGAAAGGTTTATGTGGAACATAAACAAGCTGACACGTGATGCTGTTACCGTCGTTGTTGCTAACCACAACGCATAAAAACAGGCGCTTGCCCGTCAGTAGTGTGGTTATATAAAATATAAGAGAAAGAGAGAAAGAAGAAATTAATATAGCCACTACAGTGACCATCAAAAGGATGAAAAAATATTGCCGTAAACAGTTTATTTTGCGACACCACGAAACAAACGATAGCGTAAAATGAAACGATAGACGTTTTTATATCGTCATCCGATATATATTGTTATATCGAACAGCCCTAATTCAGGCTCGTGGTGTAATGGCATGGGGGGATATGTTCTTGGCAAACTTACTACCAACTGAGCATGGTTTTAACACCACAGCCTACCTGAGCATTATTGCGGACCGTATCCACCCTTTTATCACCACAGCTGTTTAGTTCATATGAAAATAAAAATCTTAATCATGGCGACCTATGAAAGAAAAGCTTTGCACCATTACCATGACCCAACAATTACTGGGGCTCAATCCTGAAAGTCTCTGTTAGCCTGTCAGAGTGAGTACTGCTGGTCCTCTTATCAGGAAAGTAAGAGCAGCTATTTGCATTCCCCAGCATCTGAGGTAGAAATCAATCTGTGGCTACACAGACAGAATATAAACCAGCAGGGCTTTAAATCCAAAGGTGCAACACTCCAACCAACCAGCAGCACTGCAGTACTGTTGGATTACACAGTGGAAAGAAAGCATGAGCCCTGAATGGCTGCTACAGTATAAAATAAACACAAAACTGTTGAAGGCTGAACATGCATACATGTATTTCATTCATTTAAATACTGAAGATAAACTGACACTGTCTATTATTTTGCATGAATTTAATGGTCCTTAGGTCTCCTTAAGGTATTCATCAACTAACTAGTGTTCAGTCAAAGCAATACCAGCTGTTCGCTCTATAGTGATGGTAAACTCACTGTTATCCTTTTTTATGCATGTTTCCCAACATGTTATGACAGATGATTGACAAAACGATTAATTTCTTCATTTGGGAAATACTCTATATGGAATCTAAATCTAATCATAAACAAAAAAAGTTATCTAAATGATCCCCCGCTAAAGCTCGCTATTCAAACTGTTAAACAAAAAACAGACTGTGTAGGCTTTGCGTTTCATCTGATCTGGCCTACAGCCTCTGTGCACATCCAGCCAGATAAACGTATAAAAAATATATTTAGAATCTGTGGCGATTTGGCAAATTAACATGAGCGATGGTTCATCTGGTTAGGAGGCCCAAAGCCGTCACAACGCATAAGAAATCATCCGCTGATCCATTACTGATTTGACTGCCTGATGGAGGGTTCTCAATACTAGGAATTCCTCTTTAATTTATGAGGATAAGAACAAAGAATCGCAAAAAGAAAGAACAAGACTTGAAAGCGTCTCTGAAGTAACTGAGGGAAGTGAGAACAATAAAAGAATGAGGATGTGTGTTAAACAGGACGAGAGTGATTGTAAGTCTCTTACTGCCTTTGAAGCAAGTCTTGGTAGCTTAGCTTTGTTCTTAGAGGAATGATAAACAGAAACGATCTGCGTGTCTCTCTCAGAGGCAGTCCACCTCTTGCCACCCTCCTCTGGTTGTTGTTGTTGATTTTCTTTCAAACTACCAGAAATCCAATCAAGATATTGGTGGCGCAGCAGAGGCCGTGATGCATCTCTGCCCAAATGAAATCAAATCTAATGCTTTTCTAATGCCTCAGCAGCATTTTCCTTCCATGCGTTGGTGTGCCTGTAAGTGTATGAACTTTACTGTCATAAAGTTACCCCACCCCTGCAAAAATCTGCAAATATCCCCGAGTAACCCTGTAGCCGGCAAGGTCACATACTCATCAGACAGGGATCAGGGAGAAAACAGCTGGACTCGTATTTGTAAAGCCGCTCACAACCGCACCGCTGATGTGGGGTACTAGTCGGGTCACATGGCCTACTAAAACCTCGCTTTGGCTTTAAAGGACAAAGAGAACAAAACTGGTCTCAGATCAGATTTTGAGAGAATGATAAAAGCTGATTACCAGTGATCTCTTTCTGGATAGGGCAAGTGGCAAAAACAGCAACCCAGTATTCAGTGAGATTATGAAGCCTGTCGCCGCAACGAGTCTACAGTTTCTGATTTAGACAAAGGAATGTTTTCCTACAGACACAATCAACGTCAAATAACAAAATGATTACCAGTATAGGTTCCTTACTCAAAAAAGGTAATGTATTACACTTCCTGTCATTTTTTAAACTTTACATTACTTAATGACTCCCTGAATAATGTAATTCTTTACACTACTTGTTGCATTACTGTGGATTAAGGCTTTTAAATCTTTGTGAATATTTTATTATTAATGAAGTCATTCACATCAACTGCATAAATCTGCAGCACAAATTTACAGCATTTGTAGCTCAATTTTTCAGATCAAAATAAACAGATCTGACCAATCAGACCACTGCATTTGGGAACATGTGTATTCATACCTCATGACACCAGTATTGAATATTCATCCATCCATCTATTTTCTTTTGCTTATTCGCATGGGCAGCAGCCTAAGCAGAGAAGCCCAGACCTCCCTCTCCCTAGCCACATCCTCCAGCAACTCCAAGACCAAGGCACTCCCAGGCCAGCCAAGAGATATAATCTCTCCAGCGTGTCCTGGGTCTGCCTCAGTACCTCCTCTGACTGGGACATGCCCGGAACACCTTGTCAGATGCTCAAACCACCTCAACTGGCTCCTTTTGATGTGGCGCAGTAGCGCCTCTAATCTGAGTGTTGGATGGCCGAACTCCACACCCTGTCTCTAAGGGCGAGGCCAGCCACCCTTTGGAGAAAGCTCATTTCTACCACTTGTATCTACGACCTCGTTCTTTCAGTCACTACCCAAAGCTCGTGACCATAGGTGAAGGTAAGAACGTAGAACGACTGTTAAATCGAGATCTCCTGCTCCCCTTGCTCGTGAACAAGACTCTGAGTTACGTTAGGGTCCACTTGGAGCAGTAACTCGTACCTGACATAGAGTCGGCACTCTAGCCTTTTCCGGCTGAAGACCATGGCCTCAGACTTGGCGACATGGAAATAGTAAAATAACACAGTTTTGCCACAGACTCATAGCTGGACGTTGCTCCGGGTCAATCAGCTCTCTGAAAAAAATTTTCTCCCTCCTAAAATGTGGTCTCAGCTCTGCCAACAAGAGTTCAAACTGCCCCACTGACATCCTGAAATATGCATGAAAGCAACCGTGTTTCGGCTTCAACTCTTGGAGAAAACCATGAAATTCTCAATGCTGCTGCCTTCTCATGAGAATTAAATGAACCCAGAATCTCGGTTTCTTCCTTTTCTTGTTTTATGTTTAATTTTATGTTGCTTTTTTGCAGCACACTTGGTGTGTTAACAATATAAACTGTCGATTACAGCATGACATGCTGGTACAAATCCCTATCCTAATGAGGACATACACATGGTCTGTCTTTGATTGTTTAACTTTTAAACCAAAGTCATTGACACAACATTGAAAATCAGCCTAAAGGGACTTTTAAGTGATTGCTACAGTGACTCTGTCCAAAAAAAGGTAGAAATGGATGCTACATGGCTACAAGTCAGACTGCTCATCACTGTTGTTGTTTATGATCAAGCTCTGGCTGCTGGGCTAGACTCTGCATACCCTCAGCTTTAATGTCACTTTGGGTTCTTTGCTAGCTTTGTGTTAGCATGCCGTGCAAATGCTTGCAAAGAGCCAACGCTGTGTTAGCAGTACAGTGCCGCTGTTTCTTTCCTGGGTGCAGCTTACATTTTACCATCATGCTCTGGTATTTTTATACAATGAAAATGAAGGTAATTCTCAGACCTATACTCCTCAAAAGTCAAACACTGCTCCACCATTTTCTTCCTCCCTGCTAAACTGAAAACAGCCTATTATAGTGCAGGTGTGCAGGAAGAAAAGGGCACATTTTATGTATTTGTGTGCAAATGGTGAAATAACGTAATGTTATTTAATCAACGTGTGGTACTGAAAAAAATAGCAATGTGATTACTTTGTAATCTATTACACCCGACACTGGTGATAACAACGAGAAACAAGCTGTCTGGTCCTCTGTGCTTTCCAGAGCTGAATAGCATAGATTCAGCTTAATGTTATCAGTCTGACCCACAGTTTGACTGCTTTGGGTCTCATGTGCAAGATTGGTGGCTTTATTCAAATCAGGAACTCCAAAGAAAAGGGACTCCAAATGAATTATAAAGTTGTTGCATAAGAGCTTAAAATATAAACAGATGAATTTTCTAGAGATTTCATAAAATCTGATGTCTAATTAAATATTTCATTATTTCTTGGCCTCTCTTGCATTCATGCATCACTTACCAGGAGGAAAATTCTCACACTTACAGCTCCAAACAAATGCTAAGATTAAGCAGCAAATTGACCTTTCCGACTCCCACACTGTCCTGACTGTTAACAAACGGATCCACTTTCGTTTGCATAGTGATAGATTAAAAGCAACACACACACACAAAAAAAAACTTGCCACGGTTTTGTTTGCTTAGTGTCCGAATGCACAAATGAGCACAAAATAAATGAGCACACGGAGGGGCTGAACTAACAATTTCCCAGTCCTGGGAGCAAGCCGGCAAAATCTGCATCAGCTGTCAGCAGATTTATCCAAAAGCAGCAAGCAAATGCAATCTTTGTGGATGCATCTCCTGAGGCATGTAAAAACTCAAAAACAAAGCCAAACAGAAAAAAAATTACATTAAAAAAAACAAAAAACTGCAAGCCATCCTGTTTGACCTCTTTTCCTCTTAAATGTCAACAGCAATAAGTCACTGGATGGGGACTTATACTCAACTCAGGTTATTCTCTCTGTCAGTCTCCCTTTTCAGGTAATCAATATAAGACATATTTGTGTAGTCACACAGTACAGTAATACAGCAATGAGTGAGTGTGTGTGTGTGTGTGTGTGTGTGTGTGTGTGTGTGTGTGTGTGTGTGTGTGTGTGTGTGTGCAAAGGCAGCTTCATCTACAGTACGTAGCAGTGTTGGTGAATCTGCTGGGACTGATTTAATCAGAGTAAAATGACTGACAGCTCTACTAAGAACGCCGTTTCACAAACTGGTGACAGAGACGACCTGTCACTCACGCACACGTGCACGCACGCGCCGCCTTTGTTGTAAGTATGCGCTGCTAGAATTCCCGCAAGCACAACCGTGAATGAAATTGCAAGTGTGTGCGCATGTGTGTGTGTTAGCACAGTGAATGGCAGGTCTCCTGAGTTAACAGGTAAATGAAATGGAAAGCGACTGTGCTTCCCTCAGCAGAATCCGCGCTGTGGGGTTCAGGCTGTGCTATCTGTTTCGCCTCGCAGCAGGCCAAACGGGAGCTCGTTTCATACGGTGGAGTTTTGTGTGTGTACGCTCAAAAATTTAAACCCTTTGTTAACGCATTTTTCAAAAAACGGGGTGACCATGATATGAAGAACACAAGCACAGCTAAACTTCAAATTTAAACACACAGCATAAGCCTCTTAAATTTGCCACATACAGTATAAACGTCCGGAGAAATGACATCTCCCTTAATGGGAATATTCCAGCTATGGAAGCCAGACACTTATTAACATCGTCAGCTGTTATGCAGCAACATTTTCACTCATTTGTCATCGTATTTCTGGCCATTGCTGGCTGTGTAGCTCCAATATTGACTCTCTCTGAGCTCAGATGTTCTCCAGAGGGAAATATCCAGCTCCTAAATGCTCCACTCTACCACCAGTTAGTTGCTTCGTGTCTGTCATTCAGTGATGTGAATAAAGTACATTTGGTTGTTAGAGGCTTTTCACTAAAAATGGCTAAACAGCAACTAAATAGGGGGGATTAATCATGCCATAAAGCTTCTTACAGCTACACATGAAGCTGATAGCTCTCTGTTGGTTTACCAACTCCAATAAAATACAAAAATATGGCGTTACAGTCCAAAGTTATGGATTTATTTCTCAAAATGTATCTAATTTGATTTGTTTTTACTTCTACAAGTCATTGGTCACTTGGTGAGAGGAGAAATATGGATTAATATAGCTGAAAAATGTTCATCCTTACATCCAAACAGCGAAACAAACAATCCACAATAAAGCTTTCATGTGTGCAAAAAGTGACAATGAGCTCGCCTTGCTGCCTAATTCCATTAATTCTTATAATGCGCAATCAGTGCTGCTCTCTCTTCCAACCCGGCACATACACCAATCGGCGCTGCACTGCCACCATGGTAACTGGATTAACGAGCGGCGGCGCAGTTACTATGGGATGTCAAGATGACAAATGACAGTCTGTCTGGCACCAAATCTGTCTCCTAATCTCAGCTGGAAGACAAAGGACATGGCTGGGAGACAGATAAGATGAATGAATGTGTGAATAAATGGAGAAAGAAAACATAATACACACACACACACACACGGATGGCAAATAAAAGTAAAAATCGACATAATATAAATCAACGTGATTTTGAGACATTTAGTGACCCATTGTGAACTACAAATATGAGGTCCTGCAATCCTGGGATAACAGGAGATCACCTCCATCAGGAGTGAAATACTTCCTCACCAGATAAAGGTGAACACTCACATCAACTTTGTATTGATCTGCAATGATCCTCCCCTCAAGAGGGTGGGGGGGCAAGTGGTTTCAAACAATAACAGCAAAATGCCTCCCACAGCTTAACAGAGCCATCATATCACCTTTTTTTTTCCCTTTGCTGTGTTTGTCTGTGTGTGGGAGGATGGCACAGGTCAAAAGCACTGAGGCAATGGCAGCGAAGGCAGATTTGAGAAGAAGATGCACAGAAGCTGGTGGGCAGTCTCTCACCTTGTCAGGTGCTTGGCTCTGGAGGCTGCCAACATCCAGTGGAGTGATGAGGGGCACATTCTGAAAGCCGTCCTCCACGCTCACAGGTTTGGCGCCTTTGTCCTGCAGATTACTCCCCAGTTTCACCATCTTCAGCCTTTAGTATTCCTTTATTTCCCCGAAGCCTACTTCTGAAAAGAGGAAGTTTTGCACCTTTACAGCCTCTCAGGTCAATGAAAGCTGGCAAACGCTGGTTGATTGATGGGGACGATTTTTAATGAAACGGTGAATAAAAATGTTGAATTAAGCGGAGTGTAGCTGTGAGGCAGCTTACGCACAAAAAGGTGCTCAAATAATGCCTGAATGATTGATTGGTGAATGATTAGAGTAAAAACAGGAAATCGGAGGGAGGGGAATTTTTTTCGTTTACACTGAAACATGTATCTGAGTGAAAACTACCGAAAAACAAGGTGGGGGGGGGGGGGGGGGGGGAGGAGGAAATATGCATTCTGTCTTCAGCACCTTCTTTCTATCACAACAAAACCATCAGAAAATGAACGAATAACGCGTAAAAAAAAAATAGGCTGATACTTACAGCTGCTCGTCCTTGTCCGCCCGGTTCCTCCGTGCTGCGGCACTGTTTGTGTGGACAGAGGCGGAGGGAGCGCAGATGAGGAGCAGGTGAGGCTGGAGGATGCTCTGCGGCGTCGCTGCTGCTGATGCTGCGGGAAAGCTGCGCTGCACCGCCGGAGACAAACTGGATGTCTGGCGGCAGGTTTCCTACCAGCAGGCAGCCCAACCCCCTTAATCCAAACAGCCTCTTCCTCTCCGAGCTGCTAACGCCAAGCCGCTGGAGTTGCCACTAGGGGGATGTTTGGGGTTTTTTTCCTCCTCTAAGAGTCTCGTTTGTTTTGCCAAAGTGGAAACTGGACTGTCGTTGCCTTTCAAGTTACCTGGTAAAGTCCGATTTTTCACCAACATATTTTAGAGCATTTTGGTCACTTTTGTTTGTTAAATGAATTAAAGCGGGTCCGGATCTAGCGTTGTGAATACACAGATCTAACCCGAAGAATAAAAGTGGACTGCTTGGAGCGGATTGATTTTGCTCTCCACCCTGAATATGACATCCCGATCACTTAGAAGTTGCTTAATATTCTCATTTCCCCAGTTTTAAAACTGACATTTTCCATAAAGAAGCAACATTACACGCATCACGTGAAGGCAGCATGAAACATGCGGGACTCAAACTGGTTTCTTTGGTCCTACAGCGCCACCTGGTGGTTTAACAAGTGACACGCAGCCAGTGTAACAGTGCAGCTGATATTTCAAAAGAGGGCGTGTCCGTAATGGAGGCTGCACAAGGTAGAAACACTACTACTGCTAAAACTACTAAAACTAACACTACATCAAATACAGTTGCTTATCATATGAATAATACTAATACTGCTGGAGACAACTGGCAACCTACAAATACTGCAAGTAATACTACTAATTTCATTGTACATATACAATAACAATAAAGCGCCATTCTATCCTGTTACTACTAAAACTAGCATTACTGTAAATTATCACTGCTTCTACTAATCCTACCAATGAAAATACCAATACTACTAGCATTACTGCTAGAGACAATTGGCAGGGTACAAATACTGCAAAAGGTATTACTATTACTTAATCTGACTTATTACTACTATTGCTTACTAATACGATTACTACTAAAACTAGCATTATTCAAATAATCACTGCTTCTACTAATGAGTGAAAATAATAATATGACTACTAATGCTGCTGGAGACAATTTGAAAGGTACAAATGCTGCAAATAATACAACTAATGATAATGGTATTCATTATTATTTAATCATTAATATTATTAATAATAATCATAATCATATTTCACAAGTTTGTGGGGACGTGTAACCTGTATGCAGCATTAACGGGACATTTGGAGCCCAAGAGTCGGTATGTAGGCAGCCATATTTCACAGAGGTGGTGACTTTTTCATGCTTTTTCACCTTCTCCGTGGTTTAACCACCTTCTCTACCCTCCTGGCCAGGAAGCGCATTTCCATAGAGGCACAACAGGGGAAACGTAATCTTTTATGCACTTTTCTGCTTCATTGCTGTGCTTGCAGATCTTCCTGAGGTTATCAAGTCAGCTGACATAAACACCTAACTCCTCCATGGATCAAATATAATATTTTTTATAGCACATCAGATGATTAAAGATGAGCTTCCATTTATTTCCCTGCCGTCAAACGTATTGAAAGTATTTAGAAGTTTAGCTGAGCATGACCACCCTTCATCCTTTTGTGACGGGTGATTACCTGATTATTCAGCAGCTGAACAGAGATATAATCTGATGCCTGTTTCTGTATACTTACTGTAATGTTCCTACTGCGTCCTCTCAGGTTTAGGAATTAGCTCCTTTATGGTTCTCAGGGAACCGACTAAAATGGGATAATTGACTGTAAGCGAGACACAATACACCTAAAGTGATTTTGCAGACATTTTTTTTTCAGCCATTGCATCATCTCCTTTTGTGAGAACCTCAAAGATGGAGCTCTGTTTGCAGTGGAGAAATATCATCCTCCAGCTGCCCTGTGGTATGAGGTAATACAAATTATTTCTTCATACAATTTCCTGACACAATCTAACAAGCTCCGTTTGTTTGTCCATGGGAATCAGATGATGACGTATTGATTTTCAGCCTATAAGCCGAGCACCAGGATAGTTTAATACTGCAGTCATCTTGTTATATTCATATTACTGGGTGTGGACGAGATATGTTTTATGTTATTCTAAACTTGTCTTCCTGATAACAACATGTTCTTCCCTCCCCTCACCTGAAAAGGTAGGCTGTATCACACTAACAACTACAGCTAGGTCCATATATATTTGGACATTGACACAAGTTTTGTTTTTTTACCTGCTTATCCAAACACTTTCCATTTATAATTATATAATGGACAGAATGTGTAGTCTCTCAGCTTTCATTTGAGGGTATCCACATTCAAATTGGAGAAAGGGGACCAAAAGTAATTGGACAATTAACTCAAAGTCATTATCAGTAATGCAGACAAAAGGCCTGGGGTTGATTTGAGGTGTGGTGCTTGCATTTAGAAGATTTTGCTGTGAAAAGACAACATGTGGTTAAAGGAGTTTTCCATGAAGGTGAACAAAGCTATCCTTAAGCTATGAAAACAGAAAAAAAAAACATCTGCTACAATAACAGGAGTGGCAAAATCTACTGTTTGGTACATCCAAGGAAAGAAAGCACTGGTGAACTCAGCAACGCAAAAAAAGATGGACGTCCATGGAAGACAACAATTGTGGATGATCGCAGTATCATTTCCACAGTGAAGAGAAACCACCTCACAACATCAACCAAGTGAACAACACTCTCCAGGAGGTATGCGTATCAATATCCAAGAAGACTGCATGAAAGTAAATACAGAGAGTTCACTGCAAAGTGCAAACCGCTCATAAGCCTCAAGAATAAAAAGGCTAGATTGGACTTTGCTCAAAAAATAAATAAGTAAATAAAAACGTCTAAAAAAAAAGCCAAACCCCAGCACAGTTCTGGAAAAAAAATATTTCGACAGATGAAACCAAAATCAACCTCTACCAGAATGATGGCAAGAAAAAGGAGAAGAGTATGGAGAAGCTGTGGAACAGCTCATGATCCAAATAATACCACATCATCTGTGAAGCAGGACAGGGGCAGTGCGATGGCTTGGGTGTGCATGGCTGCCAGCGGCACTGGGACACTACTGTTTGTTGATGATGTGACACAGGACAAAAGCCAAATGAGACGGAGACATACACTCTTTTCAGATCCAGCTAATGCAGTCAAATTGATTGGGCAGCGTTTCATAATACAGATGGACAATGACCCAACACATACAGCAAAGCAACCCAGGAGTTTATTAATGCAACGAAATTGAATATTCTTGACTGGCCAAGTCAGTCACCTAACCGTAACCCAGTTGGGTATGCATTTCATTTATTGAAGACTAAACTTTGGACAGCAACGCCCACAAACAAACAGCAACTGAAAGCCGCTGCAGTAAAGGCCTAGCAGAGCATTAAAAAGGAGGAAACCCAGCATCTGGTGATGTCCATGTTCAAGACTTCAGGCTGTCATTGCCAGCAAAGGGCTTTCAACAAAGTATTAGAGATGAACATTTTATTTTTAGTTATTTAATTTGTCCAATTACGCCGAGCCCCTGAAATGAAGGGATTGTGTTAAAAATGTCTTCGTTCCTCACATTTTTATGCAATCTTTTTGTTCAACTCACTGAATTAAAGCTGAAAGTCTGCATTTCAACTGCATCTGAGTCGTTTCATTTAAAATTAATTGTGGTAATGTACAGAACCAAAAATAGAAAAAGTTGTCTCTGTGCAAATATTTATGGCCTAACTGTATCAAACATCTCTACAAAATTTACATTTCTTTGACTAAAAATCACACTTTACATGGAAAGAGGACTTCTGTTACAAATAAGATGCAGCCAGCTGGTGGTGTTACCGAGCTGTCACACATGTTCAGAAAACAAAAGAACAGGTCGTGTCTGGGTTATTAGATAGGTAGTAATGAACTCACAAAGAAAAAGTGTAGACAGCTCCTTTTATACTCAAACATGAACTAAAAGGTAATTACTTAGTTACTTAGTTACTTTTTAAAAACACGATTTACAACCTGAATAGGTGATAAAGCGAAAGATCTTTCAGCCCAATTCTACTTTTTCTGCATAATCCATCATACAAAATGTAATCAAATGGAAAAGTCTCTTTTTTTAACTTGTTTTATCAGTTTTAATCTTTTAACTTTATGCATCAAGCAAAAATTTAATTATATGCAACATTCTCTGACTGGAAGAAATTTGTTTAATATTTAAACCTATTTTCTGCACATTCCAGCACATAAAATAATAATTTTTTTTTTTTGTGTTTACACTCACTCTTTCAAATCGATGCAAGTAAAACACAGCAGAAAATAAATAAAGTCAAAGACTCAGCGGTCCTGTTGCTCTATTTTCACCTGTAAAGCAGGAGTGGGGTAGGCGGAGGTTTACCCTGGTGCAGGTGTGCCGCAGCGGTCAGTGGAAGGATACGGCAGTTTCTCTGTGAATTTCCCATTACGTCGTAGCTACTCGGTGCTTGCTCGGAAGTTTAGGGGGGTTTTTTTTCGCTGTAAAAAGAAGTTTTCTTCCCACGTGAGCAGCGGACGCTAATGTTTTTGTCACTTTTTATGGAATCAAACTTAAAGTAAGGTCAGTACTTCCACGCTTTAAACGCTGCACGCTCATACTCTCTCCCGCACTCGATATATTATCCATTGTTGATCTGCACACAGCTGTTGTCACTAAGGTCGCACTCGCTTACGTCACTGTCATGAGACATTCTCGCAAAAAATCACGGTTTTAGTAACGCAGTAACGCAGCGTTCCTACGGGAAAGTAACGGTAATCTAATTACCGTTTTTGCAATAGTAATCCCTTACTTTACTCGTTACTTGAAAAAAGTAATCAGATTACAGTAAGGCGTTACTGCCCATCTCTTCCCAGGAGTGTCCGACCTACCAAAATTACTCCAGGAGAGCACTAGTGGCTCATCCAGGAGATCACTAAGGAGCCAGTTCAACATCTAAAGCACTGCAGCCCTCACTTTCCTCAGTTAAGGAGTTCATGATTCAACAATAAGAAAGAGACTGGGCAAAAATGGCCTCCATGGGAGAGTTTGAAATAAATCACTGCTGACCAAAAAGAGCACAAAGGCTCGTCTTGTATGAATAAATATATATAAAAAAAACAAAAACAACGTCTTCATGATCCTCAAGACTCTGGAGAAAGAATTCCATGGACTGATGGGACAAAAGTATAACTTTTACACCAGTTACATCTGGTGTGAAAACCATTTATGCCGGAAAACCCTCCAATGTGGCTGAATTTAAAAAAAAAAAATTAAAAAAAAAAAAGTGGACCAAAATTCCTCCACAGTGATGTGAAAGACTAATTACCAGTTACTGAAAGCCATGATTGCAGTTCATGTTGCCAAGGCACAACCATCTATTACTTTATCACACAGAGCCAGGTAGGTTTAGACAACTTTGCTCCCTTAACAATTTAAAATCCTGCATGTTGAATTTCTCCGGTTATCGTTGTTTGATATAAAAAATAAAATAAAATAAGAAGGAAAATATTCTTTCATTCAGCTCATTCTTCTTCTCAGTTGTTGAATGCGTGAAAAACTGAAGGAACGTCAAAGTTTTCTCGTCATCGAGAAAAATCCCATAAAACAACAAATACGACCTTGAGCCATCAGATGACTGTCGTGTGCAGTTTTCTCTAGGAGTGGGAATTCTTGTGAATTGTAGAAGATCAGGCGGACAGCGGATGCCTTTAGCCAGACAAGGCATCGACACTCCTCTTTAATTATTCAACTTTCAGCCAGATTTGAACACCGATTAAGGAGCTGAAGGTTTAAAGCTGTGACAACACAACAGTCATAAATAATCACATCACACACAGGCTTTCATCACAGTTAAGATTTATTTCATTCAACATTTCACATTACAAATATTTAAAAATTATGCATACTGTTATAAATAGTTGGCTGCAAACAATTAAATAACATTAGATTTTTCTTTTTCGTTTCACTAGCACTTCTACAGACCAACTCCTAGAAATATGGACATATCCGTATTACATAACTTAATTAGAAAGGAAAATACAAAAATAGGAACTTATAAAGTGAAATGACAATAAAAATTAAGGTGATATCTTAAGTAAAAAAATGCTATTAATAAATACAACAACCTTCCCATACACAGTTAAAAACTATTGAAATCTTGCCATTAAGTAACATCATTAACAGACAAATATTTAAATATTTATTTTCCTTCAGAAAATGTGAACCATATATTGTGGAGCACAATATAGCAATTAGTAAAAACTAGACACTTTAACATATTAAAAGCTTCACCTCAAAAATATAACAAAAATCTGATCAAAATTATAAAAATCAATTATACATTCCAATTAAAAATATACCAATAAACAGCTAAATACATTGTTGACCTAATAATTACAATGCAATCAATCACAGTAGCTTAAAATAAACAAAATAAGCAAATGAGCACAAAACCTTTAATGTTTTAAAAATAACTTCAATTATTTATATTAGTACAAATAGTTTGATTTCTTTTCTTTTTTACAAACACCAGCATGAAAAGGATTACAATAACAGTAGAAAATGACTGTGAAAAACATATTAACATCTTCTTTAATTAAATGTCTGCAATTAAAAATGGCATTAAAGAATTACATTGCAAAGAGTCTTTATCTGGAAAAAGGTTCAAAAGAAGTATTGCACATAACAACTTGAAGTTAACTTGCAACATTTACCACATTCAAGTCTTTAAGCTCCCCTTTCCTCCAGATAGGTCTATGTAAGATCACCTCGACAGACAGCGGGGACAGGTTCTCAAGTCTTTTTAAACAGTGTTCTCTATATAAAGGATGCTCAAAGTCCTGCACTGCCAAATCAATTCAAAGGTAGGTTTCTTTTATCTCTCTGTCACGTGCATCCTGCAGAGGTCTGCGAATGGGGAAGCGAGGAAATCGACACGTGGGGCGGGAACATGGGAAGAGGGTGAGGTGAGAGCGGGTTCGGGGTGTCCTTAACTGAATAGTTGAGAAACATTTGGTGCACACCACAACAATTAATTGTAATAGCTAATTCATTGTACTTGTCATTTTCTTTTTCTTTTTTTTTTTCGTCATGCATGCTAAGGATTACAATAGGTGCTAGTTGGCAAGTTCAAGAATATATATATATACTTTTTTTTCAAATATTAAAATATCTAAACACCAAACATCCATTCTTGTGATACGAGATTCAGCGTTAAGCGTGAACCAAATTTTGCATTCTCCTTATATAATAAGTTATGCTCCATCTATGGAGAGGAAACCAAGACAGAAGTTACCATTTCCAACTAGTATAGCCATTTTTAGACACATTAACATCAATCCCAAATTATATGTCTTTCTTTCTTTCTTTTTCTCGCCATGCTCTTATTGACCAGATCGACTGGAAAACATCTAGTGTAAGAAAAGCTAAGACCAAGAGAGCGATACACTTTGGTCTCTCCTCTGCACATCTGAAGTCGCATCAACACAAGTGCGCACTTAGTTGTAAAGATTCCTCAGCACTGAAATGTATAAAAAGCATAATTGAAAATAATATATATTGAAATCACTCAACTTTTTTTGTTTTTCCTAAAATGAACATTTCCATATATGCAGATCTTTCAGTAACAAAAGTACAAAAGCTACCTTTCACAATGTGAAAAATTGAGGTATTGCAAAAAGGAGTTTCCCCATTTGTGAAAAATGTGCCTAAAATGACTGTTGGAAAAAGAAACAAAAAATATTTAGAAAAGTAGTGCATAATAAATGTTTATATGTGCATGACAAAATAATTTAGCTAGAAAACACTGTACCAAAAATCAGCAGGCCATGTATAAAATAATCTTTTTTTTTCATCTCATTTAACAGCAAATTCTTCACAAAGTGTTTTAACTTCTAAAATGCTCACCCACCACACCCACAAAACTAATGTCCAGGGTGCAAAACTGGTGCCGACAACACCGCGCCGATATGAGGATTCTCACTAGTGTGTGTAATAATCAAGTTTCTGTACTAACTCCCTGACATTTAAATGCTCGGCTAATAAGGTTACCACTGAGTGACTCAAACAAAGGTAAGGATTAGTTTTACTTTCGCCGTGGGAAGGTGTACTTTTTGTGTTACTTTTCCCAAACGCACAAATCCATTTCAGATAAAAATAACTAGCGCCTAACTGACAGCACACACCTCCATTTTGAGCTACGGAGGGAGTGTGAGGCCTTGTTTGCATGTCTCGCAAGCCCTGTTTTGTCCCCCCCCCCCCCATACTGATGTTCTGATGGTTTTCACGGCACTATCGTTCATATGCATAATGCATTCTGTAAAGACGATGTTCAAGGCCAATCTTTGGTTCGCTGGAGTCTATCAGGGCTTGACAGTTAAGCAAAACTGGGTAGAAATCACAGATTTAGGAAAACAAAAAATATATATATGCAAAACGTCCTTGAAGAAAATGAAAAAGAAAAACCAAAACTTCCACACAAGTAACAAGCTACAGTATGACCCACTACTGCACAGCCATCTTTGGTTCCCAAAAGCCGCTGGCTACAGTCGACTGGACCTGCAATCTCGTTATGGAGAGCAAACTGCATGTGGGTCACAAGTGTGCAGTAGTAGAGCACACTTCAGAGACTATCTTCATTTATGCTTCAAAAACACTGGATGCTGAGTTGGATTAGCTTGGCAGGGACCTGGCTTCAAGGGCAGATCCCTACATGTGATGACGATTCCAAAGTCAGATAAACTTTTAATTGCTTCTTTCATTAAATGTAACTAACCCTTGGATGCAAAGTAAAACTTTTTTTTTTCCATTAAAGACTTGGGAGAATTGCACAAATGCATTAAAACAAAACTAACACAGACAGGTATTTCCTGTTTGGTGGTAGCCCCATTAAAAACTGCAATACCGTCCTTCAGTGACACGTTGCCTTAACCTCGGTCCTGGAGGACGTGGATTCAAGCCTCGAGCAGGTTGTGATCCACGAATGAGGCCTTCTGTTTGTTAGCTGTAAGCTTAGCAGCAGAGGCCGCAGGCAGACACGAGGAGGGGATCTGGGGCTGAATTTCTCTCTTCACCACTAAGCCTGTCTCTCCTGTAGCCTCCCTTTACCATACATTCCAATAATACACTGTATATTTTACGATGCTCTGTCACTAGCACAACCCTGGGTTTGATTACAAAAATAAGGAGGTGATGAAGCAAGTTGAGTAGAAAACTGTGCCAGTTACATCACTCTCTGCCTGTTGTATCACTTCCCTCTGATTATAGTTCTGAGGAAAGGAGAACACCAGAGAGCGATGATGTTTTCTTTCTTGGTTTCTTTTTTCTCTCTCTCTCTCTCTCTCTCTGTATTCGGCACATTAGCAGCGGAGTTTGAGGTATTAGTTTTTGCATGTCAAAATGGAGATCGAAACCCTAATCAGTGTTGCTAAAATTTTGTTTAGATTTTCAAGTAACATCAAAATGTTTGTATGGTCCTGGAAATCATAACGAGAGGTTCGAACGTTTTTGATCTGGGAAGGGAAAACGAATCCATTTCGTTCTGCAGTGGGCTCTTTCTGCTCGTCAGAGTGAATTAAGATTCAGCTTTGGTAACTACTAAGGGTCTTACGTACTGTGTATCTTCAGTACTTAAACTGGAAATAAGTGCACTCTTCTTTAGCAACACCCTTTTTAATTCACATTTGCTCTGGAGCCTCAGCTATCAATAGCAAACTTAAAGTGCCCCTATTATGCCTTTTGGGTTCTTCCATATCCTTTAGTCTGGTGTGTGTGTGTGTGTGTGTGTGTGTGTTGATTTTTTATATATTAACTATATATAAAATACTGCTGTACTGTTTGAAACTGTCAAAGGTTTTTGTTTTGTGACTTATGTCAGGGGGGGGGGGGGGGCTTAAAGAGACAGGAGGCAAAACGGAGAGTTTCACACAGAGGGTTAAAGACAGGCACTGCAGCAGTGAACAGTATGACCCAAATCTTGTTTTTGGACTTCACGAAATCTATTTGAGTGAACACTCGCCTCCCTCACATGAAACACTGAGACTTTAAACATATGCAAATATGCAAAATAGGGGCACTTTAATCCTACCTCTCAGAAATAAATAGCCAATCATATTCTGTTCAAACAGCATTTGCTCTGGAGACTCGATACAAAATAAAATGTAAGAGCTCTGCTACAAAACAAGTCAGCTGAATGTCAAATGACAAGTATTTGTTTCGGGGCCTCTTGTATCAAAATTAAAATAAAATACACTGTTTAGAAAAATATCCCAATTAAAATAGCAGAGTACCATATCACACCTCAAACTTTTCTATATAAGTTTTTTTTTTTTTTTAGAACTAATAAAAATATTTTAAAAATCAAACATAAATAAAATCATATTACACATCTTTTTTTTTTTTGCTTCCTTGACATATCTGGATATAAATCCAATCTTTCTTTTCCGTCTTTAAATATTAATTTAACAAAAAAATTGCAAAAAATGTCGGGTGAAAGTGGAGCAAAAAGGAACCAGCAACAGAAAAGTGCATTTATTTGTACAATGATTTTGCGACTCCTGCACTACCTGCCCTCCTGCTCCTCTGTTGCCTCTCCCTCTCTAATTTCCGCTCAGTTCCAGCGGAAGGAGATGTGACGGGGTCGGTCACCTCCCTCTTTCACCAGGGGTTTGTGAAACTCGCGGCCGGCGCGCGAATGGATGGCCGCCCAGCAGTACTCGCAATAATATTGTAGGCAGGTGACATTGGCGCAGAAGAACGGCGCAAACTTCCCACCGCAGCGAGTTCCCTGGCACTCATCGCACAGCTGGTCATCCAGCACATATGGCTTCACTTCCACCTGCAAAAGAGGTAGAAATAAATAAATAAATCCATACATACTACGAGCAGGGTGCAACGTGAGCCACAACAGGTGCTGCTTTTATTATTGGAATCATTACAGTAAGCAGGAAAGAAAATATTGTTTTTAATACCGTGAATTAATCCAATCAATAATTCACTGCATTTACACCTCTATGTAACAGCCTTCATTGTTATTTGAGGGGTCTGCTATTCCACACGCATGAGTGATGCACAGGGGAGAGTGTATGTCTATAACCCAGCTTACTGTTACTTTGTAATTCCATCTTTCTGATACGAGTCTCACCGTTTACTTTTCCCTTTCCTACTGTTGCATCACGTTGTTTTAAGTTAATGTGAATAAAAAAATCCCGGGTGCCCTACTGCTGTAATTCTTTTCAGCAATTGGTCATTAAAAATATTTCCACAAAGGGAAAAAAAGGTCTCTTTTTTTGCACTTGTTCAGCATTTCTTAACCACATTTGTTTTTATGACAAGCAATCTCAAGTGTCACAGAATCAGCCTGGGCTCAAAATTGAACTTTCATTCACTGCAGACGCCACAGACCTCAATTTTGGCCACAATGCACAGTTTATTTTCATTATAGCTGATTAACAATCTGCTACGATTAGGCTGTTTGCCTTTTCTACCATTTTTATTGGAAAAACATTATCTTGATTTAGCTGACAAATAATATGACGTGCTGAGTGGAATAGCCGAAGCTTCACTTTTGGTGAGGAAGACTGTAGTATCTTCTCAATCCGTTATTTACCAGTGATTAGCAGATGTGTGTGTGTGAGAGGCTCCATACTGTGGTGGCCTGAGAGACAAAAAAAAGAAATCCAGAGTTCGAGACTGGGAGGAGACACAAATCCCTGTGGGCTTGTCTCAGGAAGGGCATCGCGATCCCTTGTGAATAAGGAAGCAGGTGTTTGTATGAGCTTTCCTCCTCCTAACCAAGCTAGCCAGGATTTGCTGTTAACTTAGCACCCCACACAGTGTGCTTTCTTTATTCAGTCTATGCTTCAACATACACAAATTAAACTAAAGATGCACTGATTGACCATCTAGTGACAGGAACTGGACCATTTTTATTGTTTGTGGCCCTGACTAGCAACGAGCAGGCCCAGTCCATGCATGTGCAACATGCACACAGTGGCACATGCAAATAGTTGCAGGTTTACTCAGTGTCACACGCAAACATGTCGTTAGCATGAAAGCTCTTCACTGTGAGTAAATACGCAAATTTAGCCAAAGTGACCCATGAGAACGGGAATGACCACACAAACATTTTTAACAACAAAACTAATCAGATGAAAGAAGCTAACAAAGCCAAAGTGGTAAATGCTAAAGCTATCCAAGCTAACAGCCTCAGTATGAGCAAAGGATGTAAGCAGTTATGAGGAAAATTGTGAAGTCAGATGGGGGGGGGGGGAGGAATAAATAAATAAATTGTTGATGTCCTGTTGTCTGGTGAATTTTTAAACATGTTGGAAAATGATCTGAGCACTTGACATTTGTTTTGTTGCATAAATGTGTTTCACTTGTTTTTGTTTATAAAAAGCAGAATGAATAAAAAGCCGAATAATCTCCTATTCCTGATCAGTATTCAAAAGAATGTTTAAAGTTGTTAATATCGCACTGCTGACTTCACCGTTATTAAAATACTAAAAATTTTCTGCATTTTAAACTTCCTGTTTATGACCTTTTGGAACACCTCTTGCTTCTTTATCTTTCCTGCTCACTGATGAATGACTGTAGTATTGGGAGGTGAACGTTACCAAGGCAGTCATTACACAAAATTTGCACAACATCACAATTATGCAAATCTTAAAAGAGCATACCATTACTCCAGTGTCTTATCTTATAATGTTACCTATACTTTACATGCATCTGCTGAGTCTCACGTTATCTTAACTCACCTATTGTCAGTAGAATTTGTGTCATATACAGTTCATTAGCATGCCTGTAGAGATTACTGTAATTCTTCTGCTGCTGACAGCGCTGGCTAAGTTACTGACAGTATTCTTATGAATTAAGGCTAATAAAAAAAATGTAATAAATAATAGACTGTGCACCATCTGTAGGGTTCCTGATACTGAAAGAGTGAGGCTCTGGAGTTCATAGCCTTTTTATAGAGAATAGTTTTCAGGTCACAGTAGGTATAGCACTGATAAATGAACTCAATGAAAGCCAAATTCCATTTAGATGCTTCACTTTCAGGGTTTTTGGTATTATGCATGCTGGTTCACTGACACATACAGTATGAATGTAAAAAAAAAAAAGCACTTGTTAACAAATTTGTACTCTTACTACTGAAACTGGTCAAAATAGCTGTTTTAACTGCTGACCAAAAAAACAGTCCACTCAGTTACAAAGTCTGAATTTCAGGCAGTTCTACAAGTAAAAATCTCAATTATTGCTTTAACAGGAGAGTCGTCATTAGAGCAGTTTTACAGCTTGCGAAGACATGAAAATCTTAAGCCCAGTTCAACCACACCAAGATATATTTCAGCTAAAAACATCCAATCATTTCTGGTGAACCTACATTATTCTGTTACACAAATCACTCTCTGCTCCAGTTACATCACAAACACAGCACGCCTATTATAACTACTCTGCCTGGATAAAGGTTAAAATGGATGTAAAATCTGAAGCTAAATTTAACAGCAGTCATTTATACTCTTCTGTTCATATGCTAGATGATTTCTGTATAAAATGCAGTATAGTATGACTATATTACTCCAGGAAAAACTGTTAAAACTTTGCATCACCTTTGCGCAACTGAAAGAAACACCACGAGTAAGAGCAGGAAGCAAGCTGAAGAAAGGAGGGGGCTGAGGGGGAAGACAGAAAAACACTGAGCTTTTTTTTTCTCTCCTCTTTCCACTCACCCGTTTATCGATTTCTCCATGCTGCAGCTGTACAAAGCGAGCACTGATAGCAGCAATGTAGCTCTGCTGATTAGAGAAGGCGACCCGCCCCGCTCCCTTGGGGTACTTCAGCTCGGGGTCTGTGTCGATGCCAGCGTAGCAAACTCCACCGTACAGGCGGTCCATTATCATGGCCAACTCCACTGCAAAGAGGGAGGGTGAGGAAGACGCACACAAGCAGATCAACAAAACATTCACAAAAACAAGTTTGATGCACAGATGGAGACAGCACACAGACACAAAGATTGCAGGACACAGAAATCCAGCAATTACCTGTGTGGATACAGAGGTTCACATAAACTCATGCCAGTGTAACCAGAAAACACAAACACATACTTTATGAGAACTGTTCATCTGAGAGTTTAAACCATTAACGTGGACGGATTAAAGTCCTGCAGAGTTTCACGGGGTAAATATGAAAGCAGTGCCCTGAATTTACTGACCGTCCTTATGACTGTTTTTCAGTTTTTTTAACAAGCATGCAGTTTGTGGAAAAAAATCCCTGCAAGTTTACATTTCAGCTTTACTTATTACGACATTAAAAAGTCTGAACGTCCTTTTTAATATGTGGATTTTCTTAAAATGCAAATCTAAACCCAGTTATTACACACGGTCATAAAATATTTAATGCACTGCTGGGCCTAATGTCTTTGTTCCTTTCTAAAACGGCAGCACAGAGGTTTAAGACACAGTTACACAAAGGTGGCATAAACTTGAACACACAGTACACGTGACATTATTATCAAGGGAAAAAAAATATTTATTTTTTTTAACACTGCACAGTGTGTCATAGAGACTACTTCCTGAAATAACCAGTGTAGGTCAGTGTCTCTTTAGCCTCACCCTGTAGCGGGTCTAATTTTATAAGCACAAGCTGATCACATTTTGTCTCACAGAAGGAAGCATTTTGCTTACGGCTGATATTTCAACAGTTGGGAAAGAAAAGGAAGTAAGAGAAGACTACTACTTATTGTTCTCATTTGGTCATTTATGCTATAAAAATATTTAGACTACTGAATCAAAGGGAAGGGAAATAAGAACCTTTAAAAGGCTTTTGACAAAAAAACACTTGAGATGCAAAGCATATGCACAGAATACTCCTCAGATGTTTGTATTATAAACACTCATTTGTTGTTAATTCAGCTGGCGGAAAAATACCAGCATAAAAAAGAAGGATACCTGCACGGAGTGGGCGAGGAACTCCTCCCACAAAGATGGTTTTCCTTGGGTCAAGAGGTTGAGATCCATCCATCACAAAGTCGCTGTCATTCAGGTTCCATGGGCGGATCTGGACCTGTCACACACAAAACCAACAAGTGGGTTTTGGGTTTTTTTAGCTCTAGTCTACTAAGGGACTACCAATAGATTTAAGCATATTGGTGTGTGTGTGTGTGTGTGTGTGTGTGTGTGTGTGTGTGTGTGTGTGTGTGTGTGTGTGTGTGTGTGTGTGTGTTCCCACTGACCGGCTTGTCTTTGATGGTGGGGCTGGACACGCAGAGGTACAGCTTGCCATCCTCCTCGATGCAGGCATCGATCAAAGCCTGCACTGAGCTCTCGTCCTGGAACAGCAGGAAGGCATAGCCTGCACAGAACACAAGAGGGTTATTCTCGCTGCTGGGGCCGCAGAGTACTGACAGAGGATTGTGCTGGAATTTAGTTTGCTGATTACTGTGAAAGCATGTCTGATCACGACACTCTGCTCGCACAGCAGGAAGGCATAAGCTTTTACAAACATACAAACAATCTGAGCAGAGATGACAAATGCTTCAGATAACAGCCTGAAGACAAAACCAGATTGCTCAGATGTATAGATATCGATTGTAGCAGATTATCACTCATTGCTTTACCCAGGAATACTGAAGTCAGTTGCCAAAAAAAACAAACAAACAAAAAAAAAACAGCATAGTGTGAACAAGCTGTGAATTTAAGGAATTTAAGATACCTTTGGGAGGAAAATAGGATTTGCTCTCAGCTTTGTGAGGCCAGTCCACAAACAGGTGTCCAAAGCGTCTGAAACTGGCTGTTATCTCATCTGAAATGAAAAAATAATAATAATGCGTCCTCATCGTCAGCCCATAGCTTTTTCAAAGAAAACACCAGGGGAGATTTAGAGCAGAGGCCCTGCTCAGATTTCACAGTAAATTACAGGGGGGTGTACTGTAAGAAGCCCTGTGTGTTTCAGGCATGATTGCTTTATTTATTTATTTTTAACTTTTTACATTTTCCCTCAAGTTCCCTTGTTCTAAGTTTGATTACATAAAAGGCTAAAAGTAACCCAGGAATTCAATCCTTTTGATATTAATCATGTTACTACTGCACCTTCATCTATATCTGGGGGCAGTCCTCCAACAAAGACCTTGCGCGAGTAGCGTTCCACGCGCTCTCCGTTCTGGTGCGGAAAGCAGTGTGGGGAACCTAGGCCTGCGAGACCCTGGTCTCCACGTTCATCATCAGGGAAACCATCCTCTATGGGGAAGAGAGAAGAGTGGCCTGAGAAAGAAGAAGAAGGTGGAAAAGATTTATCTTTTGAAGAGAAAACTAGACATTTGTTTTGTTTTTTAAAGAAAACAGTAAATCATGGTAATGGCACTACAATAAAGATGGCCGTAAATGAGCACTTTAATTTCATCCCTTTGTCTATCTGACCTCAATTCCTACTACTTTAATTTTCTTGATCTAACAACAGTAAACAAACCATTAACCTTTTTATCTTACTTACTAAAATATAACTATTTGATTCAAATTGGAAGAGAATCAGTTAAACATGTGCATGCAGAATGGAGATATTAGAGCCTGAAAGGACCACATCACAGTCTGACCGAATTAAATGTCCTTGATGTGTTGTTCTTTATTCCTAATTAGCTTCCATGAATCACACATGGAACTGTGCTGCCTGTGAACATAAAGGTTATCGCGCACACATTAGTCCCATCAGTGAGAAAGTATAAACACTTTCAGAGTGCACTGTGTGTGGTAAAGGTTAAGCTCTCCCTGCTCTATCCCTGCTCCTATACAACCTGCCCTGAGCTGCTTTATGAAGATTTATGAAGATTTATGCAAGGACGTTAGCCTTAACTGACAGTGTGTGTGCCTCGCCATGTGTCGGGCTCCTCTTGCAATGAGTGTAAATCAGGAATTACACTTTGCGCGTCTCCCTGCCTCATTAACTTGTAGCTAAGTGTGACACCGTCTTGTATTGTCTGAGTTAATCTTGCAATATGCAAGCAAAGATGGAGAAAAGCGAGCAGAGTGAAGCATAATGAGAGAAACAAAAACTTGAGGATAAAAGATGCACAAGATCACTTGACGACGAGTAACAAGGCTTGAGACTAAAGACAATCATGCAGACAAACTCGTCACATCACTGCACGTATAAAAAAAAAAGAAAACAAGTTTTAAAAAAGCACAGGGCCATTCCAAAACTAAATGCACGTGCCCGTTAATGTAACAACAAACAAGCAGACCACAGTCAATAAAATCATAACACTGCTTAACATTACAAGATTAGTTAAACACTGAGGCTTATAGGGCTGGAAAATATGCTGAAAACGAGACATGATGTATTTGTGATTGCATTTTACCTCGTCTCCTGCTATAATTCCTGGCTGCATGTGGAATAAGGACAAATCAAAGAAGAGGATGTTCACAAAAGTCCCATAATACACATAATACCAATAAAAGTGCCAGGTGGTGCACGACAATGGAGAGACGATCCACTTTCAGCCTGCGGGCCCTTGATTTTATTAATCACCGATGAATCATAAACACCCTGTGGTTTTGTCAGCACACCGACTATCAAGCAGGTTTTTGTTTTGTGTTTTTTAATTGTGGAACTGTGCATTTTGAAAGGTTGCAGACAATCATTTTAAACTTGCTGTATTTTTTATAAAGGACACTTTATATAGACACGCTGTAAAGGTCACCTCGCTATTAATATAGCACTTTCAAAATAAAATGCTGACTCATTATGAGAAGGGGATAAAGGAGACAATCTAAAGGCGCACAGCTAAAAAAGGACATCTCAGTTCAACAGCAAAACATTTCTGTAATTCAATACAAGCCCTGGGATAACCTTTAACAAAGAAACTGAAGGATAACATGAAGTGTTACGCTACATGTATGGATGCTCTGAATAGGAATATTGACAGAAATGGCAGAAAAATTGAAACTTGAAAGTGAAGCACATCAGGAACATCTATCAAAATCAAATGAAGCCTTCAATTAAAAGAGGGGAAGAAAATGAAAGAGGAGGAAGGAGGAAAAAGAAAATAATAAAAGCATGAATAGAAACCAGTTTCGGAACAACTGCAGCTTTGTGTGAAGTTAAGTGCCAGATATAATTATATGTTCAATGCCAGCCAAACAGCCGTGTGAATTATCCAGTTCACCTAGCTTGACTGCAAAGTACCAAAATTAAGCAAGTCTGCATAATTATGCAAACGGAAAGACGATGACGAAGACTTGATCCCAGGGCTGAACCTTAAACTGGATTTCAGGTCTAATTTAGCAAGACCTATAGCTAACAGCAAATGTGCTTTAAAACTGTAGGTCATATTTGACCTGCATGTGTGCTCCACACAGCATGAACCTGCAAACAGCATGGCAGAGTGAGTTGGTTACTTTGCTGGGAAGTTACAGCCTTTTGCCTGCAGCTCTTTATCTAATGGTTCACAGTGGCTGCTCCTGCTTGTTTCATTACTCCCTGCAATATTTCAAACCCATCTGTTATCCAAAATAAAATTTAAAAAAAAACATCACAGTGAATAATGGCATTAAGATACAAGTTCACTGATAAATGCACTGCACTTCCTGTGTGACTCTTTCATAATAAAAGTCAATTTACAACCTTTTTTTCTTCATTGAGCTGAAGAAAATGTTAGTTTGCACTAGAATGTTTTCCAGGAATGTAATGCTGCAAATAGATAAATATTGCCTTAGGCTCAATAAGTGTAAAAGACGTTTATTTATTTAAAAAATAAATAAAATTGAGACCTCTACTATAAGCATGACCTCAGTAATTTAGTGACTAAATCTGAACTCTCCAAGACATCAAATGCATCACTGAAGGTCAAGCAGCACTACCCCTGACAACAGCAGTTTCAATCTAGCCTCATTAACAGAAAGAAAATGTATCCAGTGTGTCATTATCCAAACTTTACCCAGGGCAGTGGTTTCTCTGATGCTGACATCATTGCGGGGGGGGGGGGGGGGGGGGACTATACTGGCCTTGAGCTAAAGTGACAAATGTTCAAATGTGCACACTGGAGTGAACCAGGCCTCAACCCATGTAAAAGAGCAACATGGAGAAGAGCGCATGAGCAACAATCCTGGCCTCCCTCAGTGGATTTTCCAACCCAGATGGACATCAACCGGGGGGGGGGGGGGGGGGGGGGGGGGGGCTACAAAGGCTAGCAATAGAGCCCAAGAGAGTCAAGAAAGCAGACTAAAAGGAAGCACACAGAGCTATAAGAAGTGCGTGAACAGGAGAAAAAGAAAAAATGGTCAAAGAAAATGAAAGGGTGAAAGAACAGGAGATAGGAATGCAATCTTTGTGTTCTTATGAGGTGGGGGTAGAGGGATGGAAGGGAGGGTTTGGCTAGTGTGCATCCTCTATCTGCTGCCTATCCGCTGGCACCATCTGTCTCGGGGCTTGATGACAGCTCCTGATCATGTGATCTTGCCATGTGACTCGGCAATCTTTTGAAGAAACTGCTGGCCTTTCATGTTTTACATCTTAGCCCCAAGCCCAGAAGCAAAAAGCTAAAAGGACAATAAAGGAAACTGTAGCGTACAAGGGCAAAGTAGAAGCCACTAAATTCCACATATCATGTGGACATGAATGGTTTGGTTTTTTCCTACCCGCTGAGGAAAGAAATAAAGTATAAAGCCAATTCTAATTTCGAGCTCCATATCTTATTTTTGAGAAGCACCAGGATTAAAGAATGCATTTAAAAGCAAAACAAACATAAGATGAAAGAGCCTCCTTAAGAAGCATGAGAACAGCAAAGAGGTTCATCTTTAGTGTAACTACCTATCAAACTATTTCTGGTATTTAGCAAATTATTCAAACCAAAGGCAGTTTCCCTTTCATTGCTGCTTTCTATCCACTTATTAAAGAGTGGTGAAAAAACACCATTTCGCTCCCTCCACTTGTCCACATTTCTCAATCCATTCTTTACCGCTTGGCTTTGGGGACTAAGCAATCTCAACAGTAACAGGTAGAAAGGGAAGAGCCCCACATTAGTTTCAAGCTAGGAGAAAGGGCACAAAAATATATGCTTGTTAGTTTAATTTCAAGCAGGCATGTGGGGATGTGCTTGTATTTAACTTCAGGTAAGACGAACAGAAAGATCTGCATCTCCACCTGCTATATTTAGCCTACCTCCCTCCTTTAAGATGTGCACTCTTCTCCAAGAATCTGACGGCATCTAAACACCCTACCTTTGTGTCTGCATAAATATCGTGGCTACTTCCTCTAAGAGTCACAATGGCACTCTTACCAACAAGTTTTTAACTGAAACCAGTCACACTAATGGTTACACACTCAAGATTACAACTGCACAAGTGTCTTGTGTCTAACTAACTTATTTTCCAATCATAAAATATGTATTCCTGCTTCTCTCAGTCTATCAGGGAGATCGCCTACTTTCTGATCCTGCATGCAAGGGGCAGGAGCAGCTGCTGCAATGAACAGTACACAGACAGAAACACCGCTCTTAGCAACAACAGCGGCAAACAACTAAACCTTCAAGTGCAGTTACGCTTCGCTAGAGTCGATACAATACAGGCATGCCATCACTCTCTCCCTCCATCATGGCACTGGCTGGGAAGCTATGAGGGACGTTAATGGAAAAGCATCCCATGTCTGAATGAGAGATTACTGCCATTTCCTCAGACTGATGAAGCCCACCTTGTTACGTCTCCAAAAAAACCATCTGAAACATCTGACTCTTCTTCACGTCGATCTACTGTCCACTTGTCCATTTTAACTTATTGGGCGTTTTTAAGCGATAAAGGCCCTTTTTTTAAAATAAATAAATAAATAAAATGAATGCCAGCTTGCAATAAATAAATTTATCAGAGATATCAGCATTTTATGATTTAATTTTTTAATTAGTTTGTTATTGCCCAGTTTGTCATTTTAGCAGACTCTTGAGTGTTTAGGTTACCATACGTACCATTGAGGGGAAGAGGGTTGTCCCCTCCTGGGTGAGGAAAACCAAGACGACCTACATAGGGAAACACAACAAAAAAATCTTTTGTTATATCATATAAACCTTCCTATAAAGCTATTATTATATTTTCACTGACCAGTTGAAAGAAAAATCTGTATTTTATTAAGAATATGAAAGATATAGTAATAAAATGGCTGTCACTAATGCGATGTCTGCCCTCCACACCAGCTACAGCCAGCTAAAAACAATGTGAGGCAAGACAGCACCACTAACACTATCAATCAGTACTTTGTATTTGGAAAAGGGCTGTTACCATAATAATCCTCTTGACAATTACAGCAGTGCACTAATTAAATTGCCGAGGGGCACTATTTGATCTATTCTGCGCATAATATAGGAACAGTTGGTGACTTTACTTTGTTATAAGTTTTTTTTAAAGTGTTAATCCAGAGCAGACTTTAGCTGGGACAACTATGACCACAACCTTTGTTACCGCTCGCTGCATGTTTCTCCTACATCTATGGGACATCAACTATCTCTTTCCCTCTTATCACCTCGTTATTCTCCAAGCCTCATGCTATAGATTTTAGCCATTTGGCAAGACCCTCTTGCATATGCACACACCCGCGCCTACACAAACATGTTATGATTCCAAACAAGCTTCGAAGTTATGCAAGGCCCACTTGCTGCAGAGGGATAATGACATGAAAGAGCTCAAATAGTACGACCATTGTTGAGTGGGTAATGAGTGCCCTGTGATTGGTGCATTCCAACGCCTTGGTCACATGGAAATGTGTTGGCTCCTCCCCCCATAGTTTGCCTAGAACTATGGGGGGGGAACAGAAAAAAAACAGAACCCCGACTCACAGAGCAGAGAAATCAGGACAGACCACCTGCAGCTTTGAAACACGCCGCTCGATGATAATATTCGACTGTGTAGCGCACCCATCATCATTATCTGAATAAAAATGCAATAAAATGAGTTCAGTTTAATCAAAATAAGCTCAAAGGTGGCAACCAAACCAAACTAAAATCCTCTGGACTACAATTCAGACCTTAGTGATGTGATGACACTAAGGTAAAAGTCCATCTGAGCACCACCTGCTATTCTGAATTTTAAAGGGCTATAATGGTCTCCGAGGATCACCATATCCCTGTGTGTCTGCAGGACTGTGCATGCCCGCTCTGTGAACCTGATTTGCATGCTCCTGGCTACATGTGAGTACAGTACTGTAACAGTTAAAGCACATGCATGCAGAGCACACAAAAGACGGGGGGGGGGGGGGGGGGGGGGTGTGCATGCATGGGGCGGGTGAACAGAGGGATCCTTTCTGTCAGTCAGGACAATGCTGGAAGGGATTCAAAGCTCCTTGTACTGTAGACATTTTGTCTCGCCCGCTCCCTTGCTTCATTGCTCTCACTTTGTGCAATATGTTAAGCCGGAATGAGAAATTGCTGCCCTGCTTATGTGCATCTAAATGTGCTTGTGTATGAATTCTGCCACAGTTTGTTATGTAGATGCATGTATGCATGTGACGGAGAGAAAGAGCAAAAACTGGCCCGGAGAAGAGTCGCTGTAATTATAATATAATATTTGTTATGCATCAAATTATTGTCTAAAATTATTTACTTTTTGTCATCTTTCTTCAGACAAGCTTTGCAGACAACGGAAAAATGTAAACATACCTGACCACACAGAAAAAGGTTCTGAGAATGCCACTGAGTAGGGATAGGTATCGTTTAGGTTTTATCCGATACCGGTGCCAAATCAGTACTTTTGAAACTGTGCCGGTGCTCAAACGGTGCTCAAACCGGTGCTTAAAGAATGGAGAACACAAAATTGGTCCAAAAACCTCTCATGTTCAGCTGGTTTTTTGTAAAAAGATAACAATGTTAGCCTTTTCTGCAGCTATGGGGCATATATGGTATCACTCTTGGCTGGAAGCAGTGCTTAATCAATGGAAAAAACACAAACTTTATCCAAAACCTCTCATGTTTAACTGTTTTCCACTTTTTCTTTGGTCATTTTAGCCTTTTTGGCCAGGGTGAAGGGAGTATCTGCCATCAAACAAGAAGACAGCTGCATGTAGCTATGATGATGTTTGCTAGTTCACCTTACCTGCATTAATGTAATAACATGGTTAGCCTACTCAACGTAAATTACACACGAACATTAAGCTACTCACGCAGAGAAGAACGGCTGCTGCTGCATCATCATCCTCATCATTTCTGATACACTGGCAGGGCTAGGGGCCAGGACTCTCCTCTTCGGGGTTTTTGGGGGATATTGCTAACTCCGGGTCAGATAACAGGCAACCCACGCACAGTAGATGCGCTCGGTGTGAGGTCTCGCAGCAAGCTATCATACGGCGCATTTCTGGGCTTTTAAAAAAAAACGTTATGCGTCGCCAGGTGTTTCATCGGATTTGAGGTGTTACCTCCTTTGACAGTATCACAGTATCAGCTTAAAGCACTTGTTGCAGGCTGCTGAGTTTGCATATTTTGCTGTGAAGTACAGCCAGACTTTTGACCGCTTCGCCTTGGGCATTTTAATCTGTAGCTCCGCTCTAAAAGAACGTATGTACCTGGACCCGCCTACTATCCTGGGAAACGTAAAATGATTGGCTAGAAGTGTATCACAGCTCAGGAAAAAAAAGCACCGAAATAAAGCACCGAAATGTGCGCTGCTTTTCGGTCTGGTTACTACCGTTTATGTCAGAACACCGGTACCATCATGGCACCGGACACCGGTACCATCATGGCACCGGACACCGGTACCATCATGGCACCGGACACCGGTACCATCATGGCACCGGACACCGGTACCCATCCCTACCACTGAGCTAATATTAGCATCAACGAAGCAGAGAACATCTACTTTACATGTATTATAGGATGTATACATATCATATTCTATCATATTCATAGGAAGTTGGGCTTAAAAATCACTTCTGCAAACCAGACTATGCAGTATTTTGAAATTGTGATGAAGTTGTGTAAAGCAGAAGCTTTGTGGTTTTTAGAAGAGAATTTTGACTTCTCTTCCTGTGTTTTCTTGGATCCATCAGTGGAGCTAAAGCACCAAAACATGTTTAATGAGGCAGACTTCTAGTTTTCTTCTGCTAATACTGAAGAAACATTTACTAAGATTTGACAGCACAACATTATACCGCCACTGAGCCCGATAGGTCCGAGGTTTAAAGAAGTGATCTTACTGTAGCATCCCATACTTAAAAATTTATTTAAAACTTTTATTTTGTATTTATTCTGCTAATAAACTGATGTGCATAGTAAGCGTTTTTATGGAACATAAAGCTATGCATATATTACGCACGACATCGCTCCCATTTAGAGATTTTTTATACCACATTTTTACCTCATAAGAAGACTCCTATCAATTTCTGGTCCTTGACTTAAAACTTGTACAACCTAACAAAAACAACATAATCATTATCTAAGTCCTCTGTCCTATTAAACTACTATCAAATATAACAGTCAACTTTAACTGTATAGTTAGTTACCTTTTACACTTAGCCTAAGCCTTGAGAAATCAAATGTGCTTCCTTTCAAACAATGATCATTACTAAGAACTTCAGCTCTATCCTCTTAGCCAACACTCACTATTGGCCACTGACTAACTTTTCTGTAGTCAGATTATTTCTGTGAGCGTCACCCTTTAAAACAATGATCATTAGACTCCTGTAGAATTAATTTAATATTCAATTTCTGGGTTATGATAACCGGTCAGCAGCACTGTTTGCTATCAAATAAATGTTTCCTTTTAATGCTAAGACCAATACTGTATGTTAAAAAGTATCATTGTTCTTGGCAACGTCTACACCAACATGTTAAAAAATTAGCATGCAACTTCTTCACACATTTTGGACCAAAACTATTTCACAACACTATTTTGCATGAAAAGCTTAGCAGCAGCGATCATTAGAAAACAACGACAGTGTCAGTTCAGTTCAGCGAGGGCTCTCCCATCTCTCATAATTCCCATTTAAATAAAGCCTAAGCCCTCATGAATCTCTCTGCATCTGCTTCTTAAAATTCATGAGAAAGAGGTTATACCTATTGCACCATGCTCAGCTATCCTTCAGTTCAGTTTGTACACTTTGTGTTTTTAAATCTGGGATGCCACAGAAGTAGCTTTGATTGAAGCAAGCAAGTAATTTATTTATATAGCACTTTCAGATCAGCCCCCAGTTGAACACAAAGTGCTGTACACTTGACATGCCAGAAACGATACATTGAACATGTTAAAAAATAAATAAAAAAATAATATAAAATAAATTAATTTAAAAAATAAATAAATAAGATGATTATTAAAATAACATTTAAAATAATAAAATTAGCACAAATAGCAAAAACAATAATAAAATAGTATAAAAATGATGATGAGAATTACATTTAAAACAACTGACAGTATTTATCTTATGGTTCTTTTTGCATTGCCCCTCAGTTCATCACCGTTTCTATGAAACAAGCTCACTTAAATGGACCCCTCTTCCTAAAGGCTCACTTTATGCTGATCGTGCAGTCATCTGTCAATATAAAAACCATCAGATTCAAAACAATAGTGGGTAAAAGTGCTTTTGAAAACTGCAACTTGTGGACACCACAAATATGTGCAGCAACGATGGCTATGGCTGGGCGTCTGTGTTTTGTAAATATTAAATTCATTAACTCCTTATTGTGTTATATAACAGTGGAAAAGCAGGTCAGTCAACTATTGCTATACAGGTCCATGGGAATCAACTTGCATAAGAAAACGCTAACTGACGTGGAAAACATCTGCCATCAGGGAATACCATATGTAACACAGCAAGTAGAATATTAACAGCTGCACAGGAAAGGCACCTCTCTGATGCAGTTTTATGCATGCTTCGAATCACACTGAGAGCATTTCAAAAGGTTTAGTCTTTTATTTTGATAAATGACCAGATTCTCTGTCATTTACATGTGTGGTTTTGTCTCCTCCTGACCTGCTCTGTACAGCCTGATATGGCTTCCAAGCAAAAACAGACTATTAGACACAGTTTCAAGCAATGCCATTTTAAATTCAGGGAATTTAAAATAGAAAGTAGCTCGTCCACAGAAGGACTGGTAGCTCCCCTTACGATAAGGGTTCAGATCGCGCGTACAGGTGTGAAATGTGTGTGTTTAGTTAGTTTGTTTGCTTGTTTTAATCAATTTTAAATCATGCTTTTTATTTGTTTTTGTTTCTAATGTCTCTGTAAAGCACTTTGAATCACCTTGTTGTTGAATTGTGCTATACAAATAAATTTGCCTTGCCTTGCCTAGAGCTGCTTGTGAAATCCACTGCCGTCAGCTCTGGCATAAGCCAGAATGCAACATAGTCTCACCCAGCTGCATTTGTCGCACCCAGAATAATCGCATATATGGATATGACAGAAAATGTAAAGAAGAAGAATAGAAGCCACAAGGAGAATTTTGTTTTTGTTTGTCTTGGTTTGTGTTTTTTATGATGAGTGGGAAGAAGAAAGAAGGAAAAGGAAGACAGAGGTGTGAGCTGACTGCTACACACTGTGGCCTTTCATAATATCGCCGATGATAGCACAAAAAGAAGACAAAGCCTCTACATGGCTGACCTGTGGAGGAGGTGAAACCTCTCTGCTAAAAACTGAGGCGTTAACTGATAAATTATTGTGTGTGAGCTGTTGTTCCTTTGTGCGGCCAAATAAGCTACAATCCATAACAAAGACAAGTGTTTAAAGGTAAAGCCTGCTTGCACATTAACATTTTTTTCCCCTCTTGTATTGCACACCTTATATGAGGAAAACTGCCAAATGCAAAATAACGAGTGTACTGCAAAGTGTTTGCATGTTATATTGTGAAACTCATTTTCAGCGAGATCAGTTGACATGCACTGAATAACTATTGCACACCAGCCATTTACTGGACAAATAATGACAAGATCAGTATCATAGTATGTGTGCCATCTGTGGGAAAATATGATGCATCTAAAGATAAAGGTCCATACAACTACCTCCAGCGCATCACAGGTTTTCTAAAAATACAGACATGCTAAATGGGAAGCATACACTTTCAGCATATACACTCATTTCCTGTACCGAATCCATAGTAAAAAAAGAAAATTCCCTGCCTATAGAATAGGGAAAAATGTATGGTTGCTGGAAGTTGTAGGCTGATGCTGGGAGACATCTGTCGCACCAAAAACCTCCTCGTTGGTCACAAACAGATTGAAACATATTGCCGCAACCAACACATTTCAAAAGGCGAAACCTTTATGCTGGAGACTCACTTTTTGCTAGCGACTGGTGGTTGTCAGACATTCACCAACCAGTGTCTAGGCCTGTGGCCTTCTATGAAAAAACAGCTCTGCTGTTAACGCAATGTCAAATTAAAAACAGAAAAAAGGAAGAAAAAAAAATGCTACTGGTCTGCTTAGTGTTTCATGATCTTGATTGACAACTGGCATCTTTACCTTTCAGACTGTCCTGCTCAGCTCTCATGATGTCAATCAGGGAGCTCTCCAGAGTGTTCATGTTGAAGCTGTCAAATGACCTGGTGCGCTCCTAAACAGAGGAGAGAAAAAAGAAACACTGTGTCACATTTTTAGCCTGCTTCAAAGACATGCAGTTAACACAACTATAAAAAGAAATGTGGTAACCAATGGTGTTAACTGTTAAAGCGGAGCAATGAAGAAATTGCCTTATTAATGCGACAATGACTTGGTTAATATCTAAGCTTGCCAAAGACTGTCTTGCCACAAGACAGACATGTTCACTCTTAACTTAGAAAATTTACACAATGGTGAAAACTTCCCGCAATACTTAAAGACTTTTGACCAAAAAGAGTTAAAAAAGGGGAACAGTCACATGCTTTCCTGTTTCTTCTCACCTCACTTGAGCTTGTTTCAAAGAAAAGACTTGACAGAAAGCTTTGTTTCTCTCAATGTGAGAGACTGTACAGGTACACATAGACTTAGTATTGGTTTAAATCGTTTTAAAAGTAAGAAATGAGAAATAAAAAAAGTTATAGCATTTTCTTGGCTCACGTTGTGTTCAGCTTTATTGTGTGGGTCCAGAAGGACTCATCCCAAAGTAGCTTAAAAATTATCTGTAGGTGTGTATCTACCAATGGGAAGAAGAATTAAATGTTGTTCTTTTCTTTTATTAAATCTAGCTTTTGCTCTCAGCAGTTGATTTCTCTCATCTTATAAGATGCTGTTATGTGCTTAATTACTATGTGTTTAATTCAACCCTAATTTCTTTTCTTGCATGTTTTTGTGTGCTTTTCCTGCTGTGCAACTTGCAAAGTAAACACAAGCAATAAACAGACTCGTTCAATGAGGCAACATAATGAAAGTCAAGAGAAAAACAAGCAGTCAAATGGAGCATGAGCCAAGCAAATTCCTGGGCAAAAGCTTCGTCACCTACAACAAGGGCATCCTTGGCATATCAGCCAGCCACACTGGATATAATTGTATGCACACACAAATACGTGTTAACACGCACACACCCATACGATGTGTATATACAAAATATTCTCACACTAAAAACATGTACCCATAAACAAACACACACACTCCAAGTGGCATGCTGATAAGGTTTCAGTGCAGACTCCACCTCAGCCAGACAAAATATGCAGTCTTTGTCAACAACTTCTAAAGAAAGTGATCAACTCTTTGGGTTTCCCTTCCTCTGAAAGAACCAAAAGTTAAATATGAAATAATTATTATTCGCATCTCGCTTTTCAATGTCTCATTGCTTCCTTCCTCCTCCTTCACCATTTTCCAAGCCATTCTCTAACAAATACCAACTTCAAAAGTAGAAATGCCTTAAAAAACCTTTTATATTCCTCATGCATGTGTCAGAGATCTCATACTTGACAAAGGCAGCAATTGTTCTAGCTAGAAGTTGTTGTTCATAGGCTGTACCCTATGACTAAAAAGTTTAGTCATGTTTATTCTCTCAAAACTTGGTCACGACTGAATATGCATGTCCTACTTTCAGTTTGGTATCTAGTCCATCGACTACTTGATTATTTAAGGGATTTTTTAAATGAGAAACAATCTCCAACTAATTTGTAGAGCGGCACTCAAAGAAAATCAACCGTTAGCATTTTGTGTAAATATGTAAAAACATAAAATAGATTATTACAATTTAACAAAAAAAAAAAAAAAAAAAAAAAGACAGGAGAAGGAATGGCTGCCTAACTACTAACTGTCATGCTTCTAAAATAACAATGCCAGAACACACCTGATGTGTTCAGGTTTAACGCTGTAAAAACATCCACTTCGAAGCAATTGAACCTGACAGGATGATTGACAGATCAGACTTCCAAACCATGTCAGCAACGCAGTGTTAAAATAACAAAAGCATCAGTGTGAAACAATGTGGTCTGTTTCTTTTTAAACCTAATCGGCGGACAGTTCAGATGAAATGTGGAAAACTCTAAATCCAAATTTAAAAACTATAAGCAAAGTAAGCAGTAAACTCATACAGTTCAGGTGTAGCAACAGTTCGAATGTTGGTCAGAAAACTTCTGCCTCGAGAAAAACGGAAGAGAAAAGTGTTAAATAACTGAAATAAAGCATGACACAGAAACAAGTTCACCGTTTCAGACAAAACAGAGAAAACATCCTGACAACAACACTACATAGTCAGCTCTGCCCTGGGCCTGACTGATAATGGGCAGAGAATTACCCATCATGTCACTAAGGCTGCATTATCAGTCACTCTTTAAATTTACTATGTTGTTTCTTCAGCAGCAGCTATGCAAAGATCTCTGTTGTTAAACCAGCAACCAATTCAAAGCCTAACGGCAAACTGCAGGCAGTGTCAGAAAAGACTAAGAAATGTTCATTGTCCTTTGTGTTACCATGCTAAAAGGCTCAGAAGAAACACACCTATCCAAGTGAACTACACTTCAAGGGTTGACTAGGAGGGCAACACACCTTTTCTCTTTTTCCTCATTAATCTACCGTCCGGTGTCTGGAGTTGTTCACCAAAATTCAATATCTACTATCTGATCGGCTTGAAGAGCGTGGTTGGGTATCTGGCACACTTGGCTGGTAAAACAGCCAAACTTCCCAGCTGTAGCCAAATTTCTTACCAGCATTTGAGCTGACTACAACAGAAACAACACTGTGGCAGAACACACCCAATGCACTAACTCTCTCTCCCTCAAAACAAATATCAACATGGGGATACAGGCCAGATTGTGTCCACCATTTTCTCATATCCGCTTCAGTATAATATGTGCACTTGCGCTATTGCCTAAGGACAAATAAGTCAAACACTCCAAGGCAAGGGAAGCAGAAACAGAGTCCAGGTTTGGTTTCTGCCTTAAGTATACAAGGGTAATGAGTATATTCCAACATGACGACAAATGCATACAAATAGGAAGCGGACAATGCTGTACGCATTTTTGGATTCGCACGCTTTGTGGCATCAGTTTATTTACCATCATATGTGGGCGGTGTAGTATGACAGGGTAATTCTATTATACTGTTTCTGGATAATACAAATTCATTTTGTGGCTGAGATGGACTCAGTATGGTGGACTTGAGGCCTGGCTGGTTCTCTGCAGTTGCTAAGCATTAGCCTGGAGAGTGATTAATCATCAGATTTCTGCATCTCACTCGCTCTCAACAACTGGCCAGCTGTCCAGCAAAGAGCTTATCCCTGACAGATTGCAAGCATGCACAAATGCACGCACATTAGCCACAAGCAAGAAAAATGACGGTTTATATGGTAGTTCTTGTAATCTATGAACACGGCCTAATGCATACACTTAAATTTGCATGCAGCCCATTCACACTGCAAAATCATCTCTTGCAGAAACGTGTAACCCTGAAGCAGTCTATTTGAAGCTGATAATGTAAACAGTGACAGTGCAGGGTTTTTTCCTTTTACTATGCATGATAGGTGTGAATTGTTGGTTGTATGCAGCAAGGCAACCTTACTCTACCAGGCCCGGTGCCATTTGCTGTTTGTTTGACACTGAATTAAAAACTATGCACCAAACTAATCATTTAAAAATTTTGGACTATTATCCAGAATAAGGATTATGGAACACACAAAAATGGGCTTATTATTTATTATTCCATTACAATTACCTCTCAGATAATTTGACTTTTTCAGCCAGTAATTCTTATCAATCTAAAATTAATAATCAATTCCTTTTTTTCCCCCTTTTCTTTCTTTTTTTGTTTAAATTGGGACCTATGCATTGTCTAAGAAGCTTATTTGAAATGCTTGACAAAAGCGTACTGGGTCACACATGATCAGAAATTGGTTCATCTGTCATTCAATCTATGGTTCATTAAATTATGATATGGGTTAGCTTTACAACCAGTGCATAAAGTGCTGCACACAGCACACACTAGTTGCTTAACACTGACTGAAAAAGTAGTCTAGGTAGATCTGGGCTTTGCCATTCTGGGCTCCCTGGTATATTTACACAGAGTCAATTCCAATCAATTTTAGACATCTATAAAAAACAATGTCTATTTTTGACAGGAGATATTTATTTGGACAGGAGAGCCTATCATCGGCTCCGTCTATAACAGAGACCACCGACAACACGCTGCCTTTAATATCATAAAAGCTCAAGTCAAGCATGTTTGGAAAAAAACAAAAAAGCAAACAAAACCAGGGCTGGGCCTGGCTACCACTGTGTGACTGCTCCCTCTAAACAGAATCTAATCTTTAGCAGCACCAAACTGAGCAACCTCCAACAGATTTTCATGGCATGTAGAGTCATCAAAGAATGATTAAATCCAACATGCTGTGGGTGATTAACTCTCAACATTAATCATCAATGTCATCTGGCTGTTAAGATAAAATGGAAGCTGTGGCAGGGTAAAGGGATGCACAACATAAAGGCAAAAAAAGAGTAACTAAATTACACACTGGTGATGTGTAATTTGTCAAGGCTGTAGAATTTGGAGGTTATTTAATAGTTCGCTTATATTCAATTGTCGGAAGGTTGAGCTTTTAATTACATCCCTGAGATTTGTAAAAGATAGAAAGGCCAAAGAAGGAAGGTAGATACAGCTGTTAAAGAAAGGGGAGAGCAAAAGTGAATAGTGAGGTAATTCATCATAAAAAGAGGAAAAATGTAGTACAGGAAAGGGAAACAAGTTGTTCTTTTGACGCTTGTGATTATTTAATTATCACAAAATAAATATAAAGTTGATAAAACTCATTCCATCCATGTTTTGACAGGCAACACAAAAGTCCAATGACAATGAGAATAGCAGAGTTTGAGCCATATCAGGTTAACGTGACCTGCAAAGCGTAGGAAGAGCAGCAGGTAGTGGCACATGCGCTAATGTCTGGGCTCCTGCAACCACGTACAGTAGAACGTCAGGAGTATGAGCAAGCTAAAGGACAAAATGACACCAGAAAATGTTAACGAAAACTCATGCATTACAGAGCACGACACCCCAGAGGACACAGTCCAAGGCTCAGAAGACTGGGACAGAACGGTTTGAATCAACAGAAAAGTATCGATGCCATTTTTAGTGATTTATTTTCCATTCTTAAATGTGGATCCATTTTATTTATTTGGAACTGACCAAAGAATTTAGACATTTGTTTGCGTTCTTCTGTCACAGAACTTTAACTGATTAGATTGTCACTTTGTTATATACCTATTTTGTTTTAAAATGCAGACCAGAAATAAATATTTAAATCAAAATCAACCTTACATCATCACAAGTAAAAAGTCAAAATTATATACTGATCGATAGACTGACATTAAAGAAAAGAATTGTGATAAAAAAAAATTAAAAAAATTCCACATTGCTCAGCTCTGGTGATTGTACTAAACAGTAATATTAACTACTCCCAGCTGCCAAAAACAACCAAATACACAGTGTTGTCTGAACAGTGTGTGCGTTTGGGTTTTAAAACAAGTGACAAAGGGAGGCGTTCAAGCAGTATTTGAACTGCTTGGGGATTAGATTAAAACAACTCACTTACTGTATGCATTCAGCAAAGCTACCTATAATAAGACACTAGGGCTGCTCAATTAATCGAATTTTAATCACGATTACGATCTGGGCTTTCAACGATCATTAAAAATGACTGAGCCGATTATTAGCCCCTCCCTAATTTATCCGCGACACCTTAAAGGCCGGTCCGTGAAAATATTGTCGGGCATAAACCGGTCCGTGGCGCAAAAAAGGTTGGAGACCGCTGATTAAGAGGACCCGAGGGAAGCTCGGAAAGCTAAGCAGAAGTTATTTGGAGAGTGACTGCCGTTGGTTGAAAAGAGAGTTTAAAAAAAAAAAACTTCAGTGGTGTTGCACACTATTTTATATTATTTTTTTAAAGTCATTGTTAACCCTTTAAAGCCGGTCAGAGCAGCACGCTCCGTTTTGCGTAACTATTTTTAAATCCCTGTAGAACCTGAACCGTGTAAGCTAGCGCAATAATTTGTTTTGCATATGAAACCGGAGGAGTTGTACTTACATCTGATTCCATCAGCTTGTCCTCGGTCACGGTTTCGTTCCACATATAGCTTTGCAAAAATTGCATAAAAAGCGCTTGCAGGAACAAAAACATAATATTCCAGAAACACGCTTTGCCGTTCCTATCAGCTGTTCGTAACACTTCCCACAGTGAAATGATGCACATGCTGTTTTCTTTGCAAATCTGCATCATAGGATTGTTTTTTGTTTTTCCTGCAGTATATAAAAATTGGTGTATCTCCAAAATAAAACTATGAAGACACTCAAAATAAATTTCCTGTTGTTGTAAACTATTTTTTGCAACTTTATTGTATTTAAAGTTTTGAGGGATAAGCCTCTTAAATTTCTCCAAGTAGAGATATATGTAAACAAAACAAAAGCGATTTTCAATTTTTTTTGTAGTTTATTGCACTTTTTTGCAATTTATGTAATTACTATGGACTTAATGCATACATATTATTAAAATATGGGCTATAACAGTTGTATTGATGTATAGCAACTTGAAATGCTCCCACAAATGGCACTACAGCATGTAAAAAAAATAATATAAGCTCTGGTGGACTTTGTTCTATAGTAGGTCTTAAAGGGTTAAATAAATATCGTCAAATAATCGTGATCTCAATTTCAGTGAAAATAATCGTGATTATCATTTTTGCCATAATCGAGCAGCCCTATAAGACACCTGAACATAAACTTTCCTTTGTCAACTCTTTTTTGTTATATCAAATTTTGCTGAACACATATTTCAGTGACTAATTAGGGCTTATGCACACACGTATACACAAGTGCCCTTTCTTCCTGTTGCAGAGCGTCTGTCAAGGGCGTAAGAAGGGCACAATGAGGCTGTATGAGCAGGAGAGTTATGTGCTTGCCGGTGCACCGCTCATTAGTTAAAAAAAAAAGAAAAAAAAAAGAAAGTTTTTTTTCTAATTTAACAACACTGTCACAAGGACCAGTGTTAATGGTTTTAACCTTGGGCTTCAAATGACCGAGAGAATTTGTCTGAAATGGCATGACAGTTTTCATGCAGAACATCACAGGTAGGCAAGGAAGGGTACCTGAAAGGCCTGAGGCTTATCTTTAAAGCAAATTTGTCAGTGTCAGCGTGATTGTGTACAGGAACCATAAGGTGTTGTGTTTAACACAGGAAAATGGGCAGGTCTACAGTTCAATTACCTGATACGTGAGTAGGGCTGCTCGATTATGGCAAAAATGATAATCACGATTATTTTCACTGAAATTGAGATCACGATTATTTGACGATATTTATTTAACCCTTTAAGACCTACTATAGAACAAAGTCCACCAGAGCTTATATTATTTTTTTTTTTACATGCTGTAGTGCCATTTGTGGGAGCATTTCAAGTTGCTATACATCAATACAACTGTTATAGCCCATATTTTAATAATATGTATGCATTAAGTCCATAGTAATTACATAAATTGCAAAAAAGTGCAATAAACTACAAAAAAAATTGAAAATCGCTTTTGTTTTGTTTACATATATTTCTACTTGGAGAAATTTAAGAGGCTTATCCCTCAAAACTTTAAATACAATAAAGTTGCAAAAAATAGTTTACAACAACAGGAAATTTATTTTGAGTGTCTTCATAGTTTTATTTTGGAGATACACCAATTTTTATATACTGCAGGAAAAACAAAAAACAATCCTATGATGCAGATTTGCAAAGAAAACAGCATGTGCATCATTTCACTGTGGGAAGTGTTACGAACAGCTGATAGGAACGGCAAAGCATGTTTCTGGAATATTATGTTTTTGTTCCTGCAAGCGCTTTTTATGCAATTTTTGCAAAGCTATATGTGGAACGAAACCGTGACCGAGGACAAGCTGATGGAATCAGATGTAAGTACAACTCCTCCGGTTTCATATGCAAAACAAATTATTGCGCTAGCTTACACGGTTCAGGTTCTACAGGGATTTAAAAATAGTTACGCAAAACGGAGCGTGCTGCTCTGACCGGCTTTAAAGGGTTAACAATGACTTTAAAAAAATAATATAAAATAGTGTGCAACACCACTGAAGTTTTTTTTTTTAAACTCTCTTTTCAACCAACGGCAGTCACTCTCCAAATAACTTCTGCTTAGCTTTCCGAGCTTCCCTCGGGTCCTCTTAATCAGCGGTCTCCAACCTTTTTTGCGCCACGGACCGGTTTATGCCCGACAATATTTTCACGGAACGGCCTTTAAGGTGTCGCGAATAAATTAGGGAGGGGCTAATAATCGGCTCAGTCATTTTTAATGATCGTTGAAAGCCCAGATCGTAATCGTGATTAAAATTCGATTAATTGAGCAGCCCTATACGTGAGTATTCATACTCATATATACGTGTGTGTGCTTTGGGGTTAGGGAGTTAAAAATGTACTTTTGCCTTGTTTGAAATATATTATTAATACATCTGTGAAAAACCGCAGCAATAATTCTACCATTTCACCCCCAAAAAAGGGGTTGATCCATGCAAACCATTTGCCATTGCCACACCTGACATCCTAGTGATCCCACAAAAATATATCAGTTTAAGAATAAGCAGATCGCTCCAGGACACAAATGAGCTATGAACAAATAAAAATGAGCAGAAGAAAATTACTTATCGGAATAAATTCAGGCAATAATAAAATAACATTTAGCTTTGCTTACTTGCTAATCCAGAACTTATACTTCTGCTGTAAAGTGAAAGTTTTATTTCAGGAGTTCACAGTACATATATGAACGGATGTTCACACATACCTTTCTTATCTCTTCTCAACCGGAGTTTACAAACAATGTTTTCTGTCTGCCATTACCAGACATAATAAATAGCTGCATTTTACTCTCGGTTTTATCAGGCACAAAGCAACAGGCCTTGCTTTTTCAGCCACTTCCATGGCTTTGTTTGTCTAACTTTTTTACTGACAATTAACTCTGGACAGGATAGAGTTTACCCAATTGCACTTCCTCTAGTTCACACTCAATATTTTCTGCATCATATTTTCATTAAAGATTCAGATGTTAGCAGTTTTCACGCATGTACTGCCACCCTTGGCCTTTGTAGAATATAACCAACAAAGGTTCATGTAAATACTGAATATCATCTTTAGGCTCCTGAGCACCATCCGTCCAGTTATACATCCATCCATTTTCTTAATCTGATTCAGGATTGGGGGTGGGGTCTGAGGTCTGGAGACTCTCCCAACTGTCATGGTGTGAGAGGAGAGGTAGACCCTCGACAAGTCGCCAGTATATAGCAGCACTAACACAGAGACAGCCAATTAACCTAACATGGATGTCACTGGACTGTAGGAGGAAGATTTAGTATCTGGAGGCAAAAGGGAAACATGCAGACACAGGACCTTCTTGCTGAGAGGCGACAGCTCTAACCACTGTGCCGCCCACTCCAGAGCTACAGTATTTTCCAAACATGCATCCATTTTCTTAACCTCTTATCAAATTCAGGGTCACAGAAGAGCTGGAGCCCATGTAAGCTGACGCAGGGCATCCAACTACAAATATTTAAAGCACAGGCTTATCGAGTAAAAACAAACGGCCTAATAGTCTAATATTCGTAACGCAAACCAGCTTACAACCCCGTGTACTGGTCATTTACAGGTCTGATTTTACATAAAAAGTAGCGTTGTTTTGGTTAAAGCGATATGTAAAACCACACTCTGCAAAGATTTTCTGGACATACACAGAGACAGTTTTAATAATGTGCCTTCAGATAACAGCATCATTATTTCTAAGCTGCACAAACAGTCAGGAGCGCTGTAACCAACAGTTACCCAGGTGGCTTACTGAGGCAATATCCTGTGCTGGCTTCTCTACCTCAGACCCTGCAGGTCTTGACCTGGTCACTGGCCAGATTTACCAGTCTGAAACCACTCAGTACACCTGACACAGCAGCAGGCTTCTGACCTTGAAATTCACGGGTGAAGAATTAGAGGACAAAGAAGGAAAGAATAACAGACAGAAGAAGAAGAAAATAAAGACTTCCCTGACATTTAAAAAGTACACATTTCTGGTCAAAGGTTATTTACTAAGTGAACTGTGTGCTAGCAGTTAGCAGCAGTGTGTCTGGATAGTTAACCACTGTAACATATCTGACTGGTTGCATACTATTGATTTATTGTGTTTATGTGCAGCGAGTTTATAGTGCAAAGGTCACAAAAGTACTGACTTACAGAAATCATCTATATTACATGTTTACGACATTAAAAATGCACAAAGAAGCAGATGTTGTGATGAAATAGGAGTTATTTCACCAAACACAGAAGACCTGAATAATGCCCAACTGATCCTTCATCTGTTGTGTGTGCTAAAACTCCAACAGTTGAGGCTTACAGGAGAAGGGATGTGACACAGGTCTGTTTAGTTCACAGTTACACAAACTACAGTGTTTCATTTACCAAATCCGGGAGTGCCTTGTGTAAGACAACTTGTGTAATCAGTCATCTGAACAATGCCTGATCTCAACAAACATTGACAAGAACCATTTTAAAAACAGTTTTAAAGAAAGCAAAACAAAGCCATCTTTCCCATAACTTCCTCTGGAGTATTTCTGTAGCTACGGGAGTAAATGGATAGGAAACTGCTTAAGGCAACTGATGAGACCGATGTGGCAATTTTCATGTCACATGTATATGCAAGCATGGATAATGAAAGCCAAACAACACTTGGATAGATGTATTTAAGAGTGAAATATACAGAGAAGGCACTGGCAATTAAATGTGACGCTTGGTTGGCTGTGCAGTAATTTAACAATGGTTTCTACAGTAATCACTTCACCACAACATCATGACCTACAGTACATGCTCACACCAAAATGAAACATTTCAAGATTCGGTTGTTTTGTTGTGGATCGAAACTGACAAAAAGAAAAAAGAGAAGAAAAACAACTGATGTGATTCAGAATTTGACAGACTTATAAGCAAATCCTCATTTACATGTAGTAAACTATCTCAGTTGGAACAAATCCTAATATCCACATGAAGTGCATATGAAGTGAATGTTCCAAAGCGGCTGCATTACACAATGCAACAAGCAGCACTGATACAGATCTGAGTGGAAGATGTAACTACGGGCAAAACAATACCGATCCACATCCACGCAAAGCGAGGCGAAAACAAATCTGCGTGAACTGATCGTGTCCGACTTGCCATTACGCCACCGTGCATATGCTTGAAAAGTACAGATTCACGAAGGAGATGTTCTTGAAGAAAAGAAGCAAAAGTGGAGATTGCGGCAGGTTTCAAAATGAGCTTGAGGACTATAAATATACACAGCAATTTCTTAACAGTCATTGTTATCCTTTGTTTGTTATTGAAACCTATATTTTAAATGTGTTGTTATTTTAAAAAAGGAGTTACACTTACATAATCAGTCCCTCTCCCTCTCTCAGACATGCACACCGACAGGGAGGCCATTCTACGCCCATCCTCCATCTGCCCTTGCAGTATCAAGGGGGCAAGAGGACAATGCTACTTTAGTTGATCTGATTCAACCACAAGGAAGAACAACATACTGCAGCTACAGGAAAGCTAGCTTAACTCTAACACCGGGATGTAACAGTCAGGCTTCTCAAAATTGTTGCAGAAACCCAAATCTGATCTACAGGCTGTTTGACACCAGTTGTAATGCTTTTAACGCATTTAAATCTACAAAGCATGTTGGGAACTTCTTTCTCATTATACTTTTTCTGGTCTTTTTTTTTTTTTTTATTAAGCCAACAGCTTTTTTTGTACCATCCAACCATGCTAATCTGTAATTTTGTGCTCATGAAGACATAACAGCTGCGTATGTGCACCTCTGCACAAAGCAGGGAGGAGGATGGAGACAAAGTGAGACACAGGAGAGCCTCCCTCCTTCCAGCATGAGCCGAAAGTGATGCTTCTATAAGATCATTATAGTATTCTATCACTGATGACCCCGTTCACATATCACAACAAATGATTTTGCATACAGTAACTAATTAACTTAAGAGGACGGATATTAGCTGAACAGGTAATACAGAACTAGGTCACAACATTTGCCCAGTTATTTAATCAATTTAAGCTTTTTAAATCTTTTTGACATGTAAAAACTGTTAATAGAAGCAATAGGATGAAGTTATAAATTAGCTAACTACCTTGTTACAATTTTAGTTATCTTTTTTTAAACTACAATGCTAAATAAGTGAGCCACCATCCTTGTAATTATGCTGCCAGAAAACTAGCTAAAAGAGAGAGGATGTTCCTAATATTGTCCTCTTAAGGGAAGTCCACACAGCAAGTGTGGTGACAATCAGAGACCACAGAAGGTCACTGACATTTAGTGGCTTTAAGCAATGATGGGGTGGGAGCTAAAAAAGCTCATTTCAAACGTTGGATGAACTGTACCAACACCCTGTACAAGACAAATGAGGATGTCTTAACTGAATCATGCAAAGCTAGTCTAGTGGAGTCCAAGAATAAAAATATGGAACTGTAAATGAGAATAACAGGCCCCCTTTAAATAGTCTCCTCATCAAAGCAAACTGGAACAGGTCAGACACGAACCTGGGCCGCACAACTACCTACAGCAATTAGCTGTTAACAACATTAATCCTAAATAGCTACTGAGAAGCATGTGCTCCCTCTCTAATACATGTCAAGACATGTCCGCACAACCTTCTGGCTGCTGAGCCTGTGGAGTGTTGAGTCATTAACTGCTAATGGACAAGAAGAAAGGTCACAACAAGCATCACTTTTAACAGTTTTAAGTTACTTTGCATCTTTAGAGAATTTTGGATTCACTGGTAAAGAACGTGTCCAGGAAATCTGCAATCTATACGTTCAGTTATGATGTTGACAGGCTGCTGAATCTAAAAAGACATGCAGCCACCAGGACTATTTAACACGATCTATTTTCATCCATGACGACGACTACGACTGACACCAACTTGCAGGGACTTTGTCACAACGTAAAAAGTAAAGGATATGTAGGGTACTTAAAGAAACATTTCACTGGATAGGCCCAGATGGGTCTATAGCCACCTCTGTCTCTTTCCCCTCCTCCTTATAACGACCAGCACAATCAATCACGGGCTAGATCAATAGAATGAATTTATCTCCAGGCCCCTCTACCTCTTTCCATTACAGCTGGTTTCTACATGTGACAGTACAATTATTTAAGCAGTCTTCATTGTATGTGGACCCAGCTTTTAAAATGAATGAACAGGTTGGATTTTTTTTTTTATTAAGGGGTGGCCACCCATGCCATGACATACAGTAAGTGATTAATGTAACTCTAAATCTTATAAATCATCAGGCTCTCTTTTACACAGTGTAATAGGTCAAGAGCCTAATATATGCAAAGCATAAAGAACTGAGCAAGGTTCATGGATCTACAGTATCACCGTTTGTTGCTAATGGTTGTTTACGACTGGAACAAAAGCAATCTAACCATAATGTATTGTTATTCATCACTTAATGCAGATATAGTTTTTGACACTATTGTCTGTCGTTATACCCTCCATCGCCGTCTTCATTTTGTACCTCGCTCTCCCAGTCTCCCATTATAAAATCTTATCATTTTTTTTCTGTCCATGCCGTCTTCTCCCCCATTCCTATATGCGCCCCCCCCCCCAATTCACATGGCACACACCACTGCAGTGACAGAGCCACATTAGTCATCGCAAAGGACGCTCAGCTATAGAAGTACAGAGTCCAATAACAGGTTTAACACAGTAGCAAAAGCATCGTGTAAATCTGTGCCCTCCTGCTGTGTCTAAAAATAGAAGCTGTACCACATAATGCTATAATATTAATAGTTCACATAAATGACATCCTGCTGTTTAATAATTCAGGTGATGAGCAGCTACAACTGAAAAATATTCAGAACCAGACATATACGCTGGACATTCATGCTTAGTATACAACATAATTGGGAAGAAAAAGAGGACAATTCCATACAGTTAGTGAAAATTCCCACTCAACCATCTGAATAAACATCTTAGAGGCAAACTGACCTGAAAGGGGAAGATGTTATCGCTGCGGCCAACTCCATCATCCATCCAGGACTTGGGGTTAAAGCCTGCGGGACTGTTTCGAGGGTACTTCTGGGATGCCACATGGTTGTTAGGGAAGGTCTTCTTCAATGGGGAGATAGAGTTAATGGGAGTCATCCCGCCATTCAGCCCGCGTCGATAATCTCTGCCTTGAGATCCTCCCCAGCCGCCACCACTACCATATCCTCCTCCGGGACTCCAGGAAGTGGAGGAGCCGGGGGAGGGAGAGGGACTCTGGTAGCTGGCTGGACCCCAGGGAGACGGGGGCTTGTTCAGGCTGTTGGACAAATGCGGCAACTGGCTGAAAGCTGCATTCCTGTGTGGGAAGGGCGGTGGTGGGTGGGGAGAAGCTGGAGAACGCCGATGCTGCTGGTGTTGGCTGTGGGGGTGCTGGAAATGGGGATGAGGTGGGGGAGCCGGGTGGTGCTGGGACAAGGCAGCAGCTGGTCCGATCTGGGGGGAGAAGTTCCCACCAAACCCTGGACTGACGTGGTGTGAGAAGTTCTGGAACAGCAGAGGCCCGTTACTGGCAGACGCCGGGTTGAAAAAGCTGACATCCTCGTTGATGATTGTTGATGGCGCAGGTGGGATGGCGGGTGACCAGTTGTTAAAGCCAGAAAGCGATGACGAGGTTGTACTGGACTGAACTGGGCCCGTACCCCCGAGACCAGATGTCTCCTGGTAATCAAAGCCTGTCAGAACAGGTGACTCAAGACGGAGCTGCTTCTCTTTTCCATTACTGCTGTCAGATGTGCCATTCTCTGTCTTGCCTTCCTCGGACCTGGCTTTTTCCAATTCTGAAATTATCCCAACGCCACTTCCACCCTCTTGGTGACTCCCAGGAGACAACTGCTGCTTTTCTTGCGTTTCTTGCATTTCCTGTTGCTGCTGTGCTTTGGGTTTTTCTGGCCCCCCCAGGATTTCGTCTTGCACGCTGTTGTGGGTGGCGGAGGCAGGGAAGAGCCAGGGAGAGCCTCCCGTGGTGCCATTCCCTGCGGCTGTGGTGCTGTTTATGAAAGCGGCAGGGCTCTGCGACACATTTTGGTGATGATGAGGGGGCTGCAGATGCGGGTGGATTCGGACCGGGAATGCAGACTTGTTGCCAGTGTTGTTTTGAACTAGAACTCCAAACCCGTAATCCCCCATTTGTTTTCTCCCCCCACAGACAAGTGCTATCCCGTGATCGTTTGGTCCTATAGAGAGAAGAGCATACAAGCATGGCATGCACTGAGTTAGCAGTCACCCACTCACATTAACCAACAGATCAAGGGATTTAGAAAAAAAAAAAACAACGAAGTGAGGGGACACAGAGGCATGGAAATCTCTTTATGTGTAGGTTCTAAATGAGATCCTACACACATATAACATTCACTGTACTGTGGCTTTAGAGCTCATCCTTAAAAAAAAGCCAGCCAGTTAACGTTACATCTTTAGCTAATTATAACCCCGTGACGTTGCCAGATTGTCTACAGCTGAGCTGCTGGCAGCCACCAGTAAAGCCAGAACCACTGCTGTGTCGAGCATATAGTCTCCATTTGGGGACGTTTTACTAACGAAAACCAACTGACAGGCAACTAATTATCACCCAAGAAACGCACATTAGCACAAAATATCAACGAAGGCTGAAAATATTGACAAAAAACCAACAAAACCGTCAAAAATAAAACACTCGACCTTGTTTGACAGCTGTCAGCACCCTGGGAAGAGCCCACTATCAAAATTACGTTTATATTAATACGGCTTTTTTATCAGTCGGGCAAATTATTGTTAATTAATCGGTTTCACGCGTCGACGGAGAAGCAGTTTAAATCGCTGTTAGCTGACCAGCTAACTTTTCCATCCGTTGCTAACATTAGCTTGCTAGCTAACGACCGTTAGCACGAATGCTAGCTAGCTGGACAGGTTGAAGGCAAGCGAATAAAACATCTCCTCACCTTCTGATCACCACCTTTCGACCTCGGCGTCGTCTGTGTCGAGATCCTTTCCCTCGGGCTGAGAGCGAGACGGTGTCCTTGAAACAATGAGTGCGGCAGGCAAAGGTTTTCAGAGGCGGTTTTAGTAGCTGACTCGTACAGTGCAGTCGGTCAGCTCTTTTTTTTCTCTCTCCCTTCTCCTGACGTGTCCTGCCTGCTCAATGACACAGCTCTCTATCTGCTGCCTGTAATCTGGACCGTATCATCGAAGAGCTTTGTTAACGTGGCAGTGTGTGACTTATACTCGGTTCGTTCATAAAGCCTTATTCGATCGGTTTCATTGTTCGCTTTATTTTCTTTTCTTCTCACTAACTGTCTCTCCTTCAGAGCCAGCCGATCCTCTGTGTGTGTGCTTGCTTGCTTCTTGGCTGCCCCTCTCTCCTGGAACCGACCGTGGCCGAATGACAGCGAAAGATCAGCCGAGACACACTTCCGCTTCTGGGACGGCCCCTCTTCGCTTAGACCACGCCTTCACGGGGCCACACCTCGGTACGCGATTGGTTGGACCACCGGCAACCTCTCTAAAATTCTTCATCATTTAACAGCTATGCGCCAATAATATAACCACGCCGTGCTTTAAGGGCCTGCCCACTCAGGGCAGAAAAAAACCCTCCTCCCATCGCTATCCTGTCTTTCCACGATGCAGCCTATATCAGGTCGTGAGAAAAATGAGAAACCCAACCCCCCCACCAAAGCTTCAGTAAAAGCGCATCCTTGGCTCGGGCTTTTTGATCCCTAGCTCATTTGTTGTGTGGAGATGAAACAAGGAGGTATGCTATCGTTTTTTTTGGTGGTCGTTTTGGTGTTCCTTTTCATGCATAACTTAAATGCAAACCTCGTCCTCTTCACACTGGCCACTGCACTCTGCAGTATTTTTCAGCATTATCATTTTTGTCAGGTGGCTAGAGACTCCTCTTTTCAATGTTTCCCAATCAGTCAATCTTTATTCAGCACTCATTGTCCATAGAAAGAAATACACCCACAAAGAGACTACAGGAGTGCCTCCAATAAAGACTCATGTTTTGCCAAACCTGATATCCATTTAGCCCAGTGATCTCATTCTCAGGCGTGTTGAGCCTGAATATAAATTTAAACATGAGATTTCTTAATAAAGCTTTAAATATACTGATTCCAGCAGTTACAAGCATCTCACTTGCCATTTTAGTCTCTTTAGTAACAACCTCATGGCATCATTATAAGCTACATGTAGCTCGCTTCCCTGTATTTCATCCACAGGTGTTCTGTATACAAATGTGTACAGTATGCTCTAAATGAAGAAATATTCACTCATTCTGTACATGCAGTAAATTTGCATAAGAGGATGTTCGCTTGAGCATACATTAACTGTCATGCCTATAAATATTGTTGTCATCTGTCATTGGATCTGCAGAAAGATCTGCAGGATATTTGATCTCATTACTGACAGTAAGATTATTATCTGACAATGTAAACTTTGGAAATCTGAGATAGATTTCCTCCTTAATCTATATAGAATCTAGAAATCATATCGCTCTTACAGGCATTGCGAGTAATACGCATAACATATGTGAAGTAGCTGCTGGAGAGAAGCACTACTAGGACTGAAGACCACAAGATCATCTGCATACATGATGTGGTTCACTAAATTTACAGGCTCTCATATTCTTTGACACATCATCGACATAAAGATTCAAAAGAATTGTGGATAAAATCTCTCCTTGTTAGACAAGGAGTTATGTTGTATACCAAAAGAAAAGCTGGTTAATGTAATATCTCCTATCTGTGTTACATCTGTACTCACACTGTCTTATAATAGGTTTTATTATGAGAAAACAGCCTATTCAATCCAAAATCAAAAGCAGCCGTCATGTAATCATACAGTTAAATATGTAGTGACAACCAGGAAGCAGATTGCTTAGCAAAAAAGCTTCATGGCTATCAAATTGTCCCGTCTACATTACAGGAAAAACAAGAGCCAGAAAGAGAGCTTTAAGTTTTTTAAACCCATTTCACCTCTCATCCAAGAGGCTCTTTCAGTTCAAAAACCAAAAGTCCCAGGTATTTAAGCCCTAATGCTGCTTAGGAGGTGGTCGTTGACACACTATTAATCACGTATGTCATCACATGAGACAAGGTGTGAAAAAAGGCGTGGGTCATTACCACCAGAGGTTTCAGGTGAAACCACTGTGAGACCTTGCCCCACCCTATCATGTGACCTGTTGAGGTTACTTGATGTGAGTCAGGGTTGAGGCACCTGCCGTAAGCCACCACCTCCTTCGATGATGGTCCTCCACAGTGGACATAGGTGGCCTCTTTTACTCCTATTTCAAACCATCTGTCACTCCTCACTGCACTGCGCAGCGTACACTATGTTGCTTAGTTTCTGTTTGGGAGCTTTGTTTTACAGATGAACAGGTTTATGTCCGAGGGTGTGGCTGGGTCTGAAGTACAGTATGTACTTGTGTACACGTATATGTTCCTTTTGTTTCCCTTCTGCCATAGGGAACATTTTCTGTCAAGTATGGCAGGGTCCTGATCACCCCAAGCTTGTGTTCCGGAGGGTGGTGGGAGTTAAAAGTACAGATTTGTGTATGTGGGCTTCCAGTGAACTTCAATGTTAAGGCTTATATCCTTGTCAGTGTGCACAGCACAGTCCAGAAATGACAAACTATTATCCTTTGTACATTACACAAAATACACAAATCCATTATATTAGGCAGATTACAAGTGTCAGCTATGGTTCTATCTTGTGAACCAAACTTCATGTATGTAGTATATAAATGCTTTATTCATTAAATCCATCTGTCCGTCCGTCCGTCCGTCCATCCATCTGTCCGTCCATCCATCCGTTCGTCCATCCATCTGTCCGTCCGTCCGTCCATCCATCCATCCATCCATCCATCCATCCATCCATCCATCCATCAGTCTATCCATTCATTCTCTTCGGTTTATCCAATTCAGGGTCAAGACAGGGCAAGAAGCAGGGTGCCGATGCCATTTTATCTTCAAATTATTTTGTTTTGGTTGATTATTTTAATCATTTGGCACATTTTCTGAGATGTTTCAATGAACAAGGAGCATACTAGGAAATATATTACTTTTACCTCTGACTCTGGTCATAGTCCATTGTAGTGATCAGAAGCTGGAATGAAGATGCTATACTTATAGTGTGTGAGAGAGACATAGTATATTCTGCCCCAGGCCCTAACAGAGTTTGAAGCCTGTGGGATAAAGCACCCTTAAGAGATAGAGCTATAGGTGCTTGTGTTTTCACCTTTGCACAAAGCCAGGTTAGTGTTTATGCTAACAAAACGTTGAATAAGCCTGCTTGTGTCCTGATTTAATGGACAGAAATTAGAGAGGAGACAATCTTATAATCTCAAATTCAGTAAAAAAGCATTCAAGAAAAGATTTCTTCTTTTGATCTAAAAAAGCAATTTTCTCCGTGTACAGTGTTAACTGACATCTAAGATTGATTTGATTCGTCATACCAATATGAATCTGTCCCAGTTTTTTCTAGGGTATCACATGTAGCCCATTTAAGAGATGTGGTTGTGTCTGCTTTACTCTGTCAGATGACCATCCAACCACCTTTTTTCCTTCATCACCCACCCACACCAATAACCTTCTACTCCTTTTATCTGTTTCCCTGTCCTTCTGTGTCCTTCTCTCTTGTATGGTCATTATCACAGAGAGGTCATCAAACAGCTTTGACTCTGTCAGTCTCACTGACCCTCAACTGGCAGTATTACACGCAAGCCGCAAATGGCAATCTCATAAATCTGTCACTTCAAATCCAGCTGGGAGAGAGCGATAAATTAGGGGAACATGCAGTCTCCTGCATTATTTAATATATACAGGAAGGATGAACAGGCCATGGAGCAGGTATTAGCAGGGTTAAGGAGTGACCGGATTAAAGCAATCAGATTAAGAGAATAGATTGCAGATGCCTGATAATGTGGCCATTCACATTGTGCTCAGAGGTTGGCGTGAGCTGTGCAAATACCCGTAGATGTGTACAAATAAGACAATATTGCAATAAGAAATCCATCCACCTATCCTCTGCCACTTGATCTGGTTGTGGAGACAGTTAAGACAAGATGCCCAGACTTCCCTCACCCAGCTACTTCCTGCAGCTCTTCTGGGGGAACTCCAAGGTGTTCCCCAGCCAGCCAAAACGCAGTATGTCCAGGGGCCTCTTCCAACTTGGGCATGTCCAAGAAACCCTCACATATAAGGCATCCAGGGGGTGATCAGATGCCCGGACCACCTCAACTGTTTTGTGTTTTTTTTACTGTAGAGGAGCTTAACTGCAGTCTAACACTCGTATCACAAATTTCTATCATCATTTGCATTTCCTCTCCTCATTTTTTAAAATGTCTGTTCTGTTCCGCAAACAAAACTGTTCAAGGGAAATCTTCATGCACTGGAGGGTGAAAAACAGCAGGAAGAAGGAGTAATGTTTTTTTGTTTTTTGTTTTTTTTAAAAATCACAAATGAGATCCAGCTTTCTGCCACTCCTCATGCTCTACACTACAGTAGTATGAATAAAGAGTAGAGCACAAGGAATTCGATTTGTTTCAGTAGGAGATGGTTCTTACCTAAAGATCTGTGGCTTGGAAACAATGCCAAATATTATTTTTTGTTCATGTTCTGCTTCAGAAATATTTATATTGAATTTAAGTTGCACAATTAAATCCTCTTTTTATATTCTCCAAAATATAATTAAGCCCCATGACTGTCTAAACATAATAAAATAATCATTTTACCCCTACTGCTTTTGTTAATTAGAGTATCGTGTCCACAGTAGCTCCATCCTAACACTTTTATCTTAAATTTCTATCATATACACGTGACCTCCGTTTCCCTTTTTCATCATTCTTCAATCTCCACTCTGGTCTGCAAACAAAATTGCTTAAAAGAAATCTTCTTCATACACTGGGGGGAGAAAATCAGCAGGAGGAAGGACTAATATTTAAAAATCCTAAATGTGATCCAGTTTTATGGCCCTTCTTGAGTGTAGGACACAGTATTCCTTTCACAGCGGGGCAGATGATTAGGCAGAGTGCTCGGTGCTGTAAATGGATTTCTAGGACAGAATAACCGGTCCTGCTGGCCTCACTCAGGAGACAACACCCTCTCCTCCTACTGTCCCTTTTCTCTGCCTTTTGCTGTCTGTCACAAAAATACATTGTTTTGTTCCAAATTCTTCATGCCCAGAACAACCCTAAATAAAGCACGAGGCAGAAGGGGAAGTAAATTACATATTTATGAAACTATTTATAAGACCTACTGTGAATCTACAGTTTCAGCCTGAAATTCGACTTTTTTCAAAGCTACCGAGATGTGTAATTTATCTACTGTATGAACTTACTAATAGCCAGTTTTATCATGTATTCACTTTCTGGCAATGGTTTTCTGTGCACTCCGCCATATTCAAGAGTGGATAGGTACTATGAATAAAACATTGAATCCATTAAAAAATTAATCACCTCTACCTAAGGCATAATTATGGTGCAATTCCTCCCAGAGTGTACGCGCGCATGTGTGTGTGTTTGTGAGTCAAGTGTGCATTTATAAGCGTGCACAGAGGTGCCTGAGAGCAAATGCATACAAGTTCACAATATTTGATGTTTAATTTCTTAAAATCTCATTTCAACAATTTCCTGCCGTTTTGATTTTCTGTAGAAAATTCTGCAGCCAAACCCAAAAGTGCATAGAAGACAATTCTGCATTCCCAAGTTTACACATGAATAATACAGAATTTTGACTTTGACACCGATTGTATTTGTGTAAATTATGTAGATGTTTACATGTGTAGTGTTGACCAGCGCAACAAAGCCTTATGGTGTGCTATTGTAGAGTTGTGTTTGGGTCCTATAAAATATTCATTTGGATCGGGCATGTGGCTGAGAAAGAAAACCGTGTGGGTAGTTTGGGGATGCAAAGGACCTTGGGGTATGGATGGGAAGCTTCTCATTGATCTATGGGTAATATTTATAATCACTAACAACCTCACTCTAAATATAAGCTGAAAACCCCCCAACTTGCTCCACTTTTTATATAACAGAAAAGCTCATCTCCTCAATGTTTTTCTTTTTTCTTTATTTTTTTGCCTGACAGCCTCAAACCCTTCATCCTTCCTTCATCCATCCAGTGTATTTTCCCCTGTTGTGCGCTCCCTGGGGACCCTATACTAATTAAGCCGAAGAGGTCTTTCTGGGTAGCGGGCTGAGATGACTGTTTGAAAAAGACACGTGAACTGTGTGTGTGTGTGCATCCATGTGGGTGTGTGTGTGTCACAAAGGCCAGGCTGATTTCATGACTCCACTGGGCACAGAAGGGATAATAAATTACAACAGAGCAGCAGCTGGGGGCCTGTGATGTGAGGGTCAGTGTGCGTGTGCATCGTATGCATGTGTACGCTACACTGAGCAAATAAGTGGTTAAGTGTGTTGAAAGAAATTTCAAAATTTTCCAGAGCAAAAACTGACAAATCTGCAAGTTTTATGTGATAATTATGCAGCTTTCCATATTGGTAAATAAAAAACTAACACAGGCAATGAAAAAAATAGTTTTTAATTTGCTGCATAATTTCAGGAGTGAAAACAATTATTTTATTTGGAGAGGCACCAAAGTCAGAGAGCAAACAGGAACAATTAGCATAACTGTTGTAGAAAATTAGTAGCGGTGGATTATCCGTTATTGCCCTGGTGGTAATCAGATGTGAACAGCACACATCACTGTAAAAAAAGGGTCATAAAGATTTTAGCCTCTATTCAAACAGGGACTGAACATGGTGTCTTGAGCAAAGTGGGTCAAGGATGTACAAAAGTACAGTTGTGTTTGTCCGTCTTTATATCTTTCACTACAGTACATCCCTGTATGTTGAGCCGTTTCTGTAGTATGCACGGCAGCATGCAATTTGTGAATTTGTTGTTGCCATGGTGATGTCAAATTTGGGCGACTTGCTCATTCATTCACGGTTCGTGACATAAAAAGGAGTCTAATTCTGCTCATTTTCATGTTATCCAATTTTTCTTATGAAGCAACGCAAGAAACGTTTCAAACCCATTCATTAGCCAAAGGTTCTGTGTGTGTGTGTGTGTGTGTGTGTGTGTGTGTGTGTGTGTGTAAATGTGTAATTAAAGAATGTGCGCAAACGTGGGTGTGAAATCAATTGAGGACCTCTGCCTCTAAAGCCAGAGTGGTTTCATTTACCTTCTGGGCACTTCTCCATGGCCGAGGAGTCTGGCTGTGTGACAGGCTGGAAGGAGCCACAAAAACAGTCACTGGGTGGAAGTGGTGGCCAGCTTCAAAAAAAAAAAACCACCCTATGAAATACACCATTTTTAGTTCTCTTCCACATGATGTGTGATGGGATGTATTAGGGCCACATTAAGATAAAAAGATATTATTGATCATTTTGAGAAGAAAGTCGAAATTTAGAGATTAGAGTTGTTGTTTCAAGACAAACTGCCACGGCTGCTATGGCCTCTACAAAACGTCTTGTGTAGATGAGTTAGCAAAATCGTACTTCAGAATCGGTTTTACTTACAAGGTAATGACTTCTCTTTTAGCACATAAACAAAAGGAGATGGTGCAGAAAACTGCATCTGGTCAAAATGAAATGGCAGGCAGTGGACAGGTGCAAGGGTAAGCGTAACCCGATTGCTAAAATGATGATCGAGACTAGTTATCTATGTTATCTAACATAGCCTGAATTAACTCAAAACTTTTTTATGATGGTGGGGTGTTTAAATTACTGGTGATAAATGGCTGATTAGGAATTAACTCGAGTCTAATATTGTTTCAATTTAATTTAAACCTGCTGACATCGCCAGTTGTTTCTTTGTAGCATAACCGCATTAACGCGGCAAATCTCTGCTAGCGAGTTAGCACGGATCATGGGGCTGCCCGGTGCTAACGCGTTGACGCCAGGCAGCCCCACGCACGGGGCGATCTGCACTAACTCGCAAACGGAGATTTGCCGCGTTAATGGTGTTAACGTCATTTTAACAAGATTAACGCAGACAAAGCTGATTATTGTTATTTAATTTTTAAACTACCAAGAAGCAGACATCATAGTTCTTAAAATTCCCAAGCCTCACACTATAAATAATGCCCAGGAGGCTGACACTCTTGCCAGCATTTTGTCATATCAGCTGAGCTGAAGCCACAGCTGAAGGACAAATTGGTGGCTCTGCCTCCACTATGAGTGCAGTCCTTCAGCTGTGAGGTCAACAGCAAAACCTGATGTTTGCCACCAGTAACATTTTATTTTCTTTCAGGAGTCTGAAAATTGCTATTGACCTACAAAACGAGATTATAAAGGTCCACTGACCTGTTAGTTGTTCACCAACTTGTGTCTCTTGTTTAGTCTACGTTGGCTTTATCGTCTGTGTTTGTCTGTCTAGTTTTCCCTTTTGTGTGTTTCTCAACAGATGATTTACCAACACACACTCACTGTGCTGACAGAGGCTGAAAGAAAAAGCAATGGACAGAGAAATGCTGAGTCAAGCCCACCCGAGACTCCCTTTGCCTCAATAAAGGTACAAAGCACGTGGCCTCATCAATAATTGAAAGTTCTCCTTAAAGCTCTGAAAGTCCCAGATGCATGTGTGTTTATGTTGTGTGCTTTTTTTCTTGGACTTGTGGGTATGAGGTGCTCTCTTTTTCATAGTTTATGTGTGTATACAGTTGTGGTCAGAGGTTTACAGACACTTATCATTGGCATAAAAGTCATGGTAATTTGGGGCTTTTAAGGATTTCTTGGAACTGTTCTTTTTCCACTGTGCACAAGTTTGATGTTATTTTGGATTTCTCTAATCCACACAGTATCAAAAGTATACATACATCCCAACCGATATTTGATTAATTTGGTAACCTTTAAAGAATTAGTAGAGTTCATTTAAATTGGATGGTTTCCTGACATGGACCCAGCCGTTAAGTGTAAGCCACAAATTTTGGTTTGTTGTGGTCGGGTTTAGGGAAGGCCATTCCACAAACTCAATGTTAGTCTGATTTATTCATTCCAAAACCAGATTTGATGTATGTTTGGGATTACTGTCCTGTAGTAGCATCCAGTTTTGTCCAAGTTTCCACCTTCTAGCTGTTGATTTGAAATGAAGGTAAGAATTTGAAGGTGGATCTCCTCCTTCATTATTCCATCCATTGAAAACATCACCTTATCACGTCATGTGATTATGCCTTGTCTTGTCTCACCCATGTTGGCAGCTGCAAATTTCAGTCAAGACTGAAGGTGTGTATTTTGGAGCAGGGTGAATCGTTCCAGTGCTGCAAAACAAGAATCAACACCACCAAGTCTGAGGCCATGGTCCTCAGGCAGAAAAGGGTGGAGTCCCCACTCTGAGTCAGGGACTGGTTACTGCCCCAAGTGGAAGAGTTTAAGTATCTCAGAGTCTTGTTCACAAGTGAAGGAAGAGGAAAGCGGGAATTCGACAGACAGATTGGTGGTATGGACGCTAGGACGCTGCATCGGTCTGTTGTGGTGAAGAGAGAGCTGAGCATAAAAGCGAAGCCAGTTGATCTATATCTCCACCCTCACCTATGGTCGTGTACTTTGGGTGGTGACCGAAAGAATGAGATCGCAGATACAAGCGGCAGAAATGAGCTTTCTCCGAAGGATGGCTGGCCTCTCTTTTAGAGAAAGTTCAGCCATCTGAGAGGGACTCATAGTAGAGCCGTCTTCTCCTCCACATTGAAAGGAGCCTTTTGAGGTGGTTCAGGCATCTGACAAGGATGCCTCCTGGGTGTTCTGGGCATCTCCTCACCGGGAGGAGGCCCTGAGGCAGACCCAGGAGAGATTATAACTCTTGGCTAGCCTGGGGGAGGCTTGGTGTTCCCCAGACAAGCTGGAGGACGTGGCTAGGGAGAGGGAGGTCTGGGTTTCTCCGCTTAGGCTGCTACGGCATTATCCTGGCCCCGGGTAAGTGGAAGAAGATCGATGGATGGTTTCTTTCTTGGTCGGCGCCCTATCAGTTCTTGATGATGTAAACTCACTTTACTGTAGACAATGACACTGGTGTTCCAGCAGTTTCTAGTTCGTGACAGGCTTTGTGGTTCTTGAGTTGCTCCTGAGTATCCTAATAAATTTCCTCTCATCTGAGGGTGACAGTCTGTGTTTTCTTAGCAGACCTTAGCAAAATGGTGAGACATCTCAATAACTGGAATCCCTGGAATCTGAAGTTGTTTAGATATGGCTCAGAGACCTTCCCAGCTTGAGTAAATCTACAACTTTCCTTAGATCTTCACCGAGTTCCTTGGAATTTCTTATTGATCTGAATATTGGTCAGTCCAATGAGCGCTGTCAAACAATTCCTTTTCATTCTGGCAAAGAGAAACAATCATGATCACTAATGAAAAGTTAACAAGTCATGTCAAGTTAAAAGATGTCACATAACCTTCAGTACCACTTATTAAAAGGTTTAAGGAAGCGTATGTATATATTTGAACCTGTATGTATAGTAAAACAGTCACACTTCCGGGACTAAAGGCAAGTCACACATCAGTCATTTCCTTTTACAGTAAAAATTCAGCTTAATGTTACTATCATGCTAGTGTTTGTAGTTAGAGCTGGGTAAGGTTACTTTAAGTACATGTCAGTGCAATGTCCTTCAGTGTGATGGAAAAGCAGCTGTGAGCAAGTCTGAGCTTCCAGTTGGGAGGAGGATGCACAAGAAGAGATAATTTGGCTCATAGTATTTTCAGATCACTCGGAGGTGGAGCTTCAAGAGTCTCTTATCAGTCGACACAGCTGTACCTCCGAGGACACTGTGATGTACTGTGATGTGTGTCAGACGGCAGATGTAGCGAAAAGCGTGTGTGAATAATGTGAAACCTACCAGCTGAAGGTTTCCAGACAGGACTACATGTTACTCCCTCCAGCAACTCTGTAATCCCCCCAAATCTTAGTTTACTCAACTGCGAACTGAGAATTAAGGAATTTCTGGCACACGCTCCTAAAGGCTGAACCTTATGCCACAAGCATGCAAAGTGCCAGCCATTTCACTTTGCATTGCTTTGAACTATCAAAGTCTATCACTTGCAGACATGAATTAGGTGTTTTGAAACACCCAGGAGACTTTTCACGTTATTTAATGGTTTAATTGAAAGAAACCTTTTTGTTTAATTATATTTTCTCTCTTTGATTTCACAAAAACAGAAAAAATAACTGTGACCATAATTCCACGTGAATATGCAATGTCCAAATTCCAATGCAAATTACTGTATTTCACCAAATATAGCGTGGCGAATGCAAAACGACAGGGGCTTTTCTTGCTGCACGGCTTAGGGACCTACACGTAAAAATGGGGAATTCATCCAGCGAGGGAAATCTCAAAGGATGATGAGATGCTGTCTTTCAACAAAAATCGAAAGGGTACATTTAAGGTCAGGGTTAGGCCAGCATACATGGTTCATCTCAAATTTCAATTCAATTTTGAGTTATATAGCTGTCTTTTTATTTTACCTCATGGCCTCATGTATGAAATTACATGCGAAAAAGTAACAAATACATAGAAGCAACATGCACGTGCACTCACATTTTATTCATATTCTGCTTCATGTTAAGTGGGGTTTAAAAGTCTTTTTCTGCCTTAAATTTACACCATATGTCATAAATGGAAACTTGTCTGAAGTCTTAAGGTTTGATTTGACTTCTCAGATGAATCTATATAAAAAAATATAACGTAGCCTATGCAAGTGGCTGATATCATTACCAGCATTCATGCTTTTGCATGGTATATTATGAATAAATTACCTTGTGGTGATTTCCCAGAGTTTTATATGCGGTGGCAGCCATGATAGAAAAGAGCGAGGACCCTCCTAGGGTTTGTTTGGTTTTTTCAGAGGCAAACATATTTGTCCTGTCTTTGTCCCTTCCTTCACATCTTTCAAGTAGTTTTGGCAATCTCCCTCCAGCTGTTTGCTGACATCTTTGAGTCCTTTTAGTAAAGCTACGATTTTGATTCCTTATATTTTGCTAGCGATTGTTATTTTCTCTGAAGAGTATGAAGAAGAACAAGCTACTTGTTACCTCTAACTCTATTCAAAACGTTTTTGTTTTTTTTAACACCAGATCTCCTTCCTAATGCAATCTTACTGGAGATTTGTGCTACATCATAACTGCAAACCCTTCTGAAACATTACGGCATAGCCTTAAATGTAACTACATGTTGCATCCACACAGCCTGCAATTACTGTGAATGGTCAGTTCATTACTGTCGATTCCTCTTTCCAGCTACTTTAAGAAGGTATGGTTCCTAATTATAATAAAAACCATGCCTTCAGCCGTAGCATGTCAGCAAATGCCTGTAATATTTCTGAAACTATTAAAATGGACATCAGGGAATTGTGCAAAGAAGCGTGAAAACCTAAAGCATAAATATATTTGCCCCTGAAAAAACTACAACCACAACAGCATTAGTATATGTGCAACACTGTTAGCCACGTTGCTGGAGGAGGTGCACATTAGGTGATTTACATTTACCAACGTGAAACAAAGACTTTGCTTCTCACCACATTTTTGATGAAGCCCACTCGGCCGCATATGATGTAGACATCGCTGACAACATAACAGAGTCAGGACCAGTTTGCCAGTGAACTATTTTTATGACACATTTTTAAATTCCACATTGGCTAACTGATAAATAAGTCTAGGTCTAGGTAGACATAAAATATCTTCTTCCTTTCTTATAGATGTGGGTATTTTTTTTTCTTCATTAAATAAAGCTGTCCCTTTAATTCATGACAGAATTTATCTGTATATCAGTTTAAGCTTTTGATATACCCCTATTTGTAAAATCCCCTGTTTAAAGCACTGATTGTGTAAATTCACAAATACATGTTGTGGTTGTTGCAACCCTGCTGAGAAAATTCAGTGTGATGGGTATTATCAGGTTCGTTTGGCATGCTTTTCTAATATCGAGAATCAGTGGGAGTTGCGAGCTTTGGAAGGAATAAGTGATTCCTCCTCGTCGAAGATTTATATTCTGACAGCCAGATTGTTCTATCCTAATTACTCCTCCAGATGTTTCTGTCCCTGCCGCAGTCCCCTTACACCTTGTAGCTCTGCCAGCCAAAAACTAACTGGGGTTAACTCCCTAAGTCGTAACGTGCTGAAGCCTCATTCCCGTTCAACTCAGGTGTCTCTCAAACTTGGTACAAGAACATTTTGAACTAGGAGCCCTAGCTGAAATAAAAGACGTTAATAGCTTTCTGGTTTAGTCCATTATAAGGGTCAAGCCTGTATGTATTTAGCTAGCTGGACGATACAAGGGCAAAGTTATATAACATGATATGCCCTAAGATTTTTTTTAATGTGCTATTAAAATGCTGATCTCAGAAGACTGAGTAGTTTTCTAAATGATCTGAGGGAAGGCTACTGTAAAATGAAGGTCACAGATCCACACAAGGTCACAGGAGTTTACAGGATCTAATTAATCCTTTTTGATACGGCTGGTTGATGTTTGTTTTATGAGCTGTGTTAGCATTATTATCAATGAGAAAATCTTGATGACCTTTGGAGTAAGAAAAAGTACAAGACAGGGCCCTTTAGTAAAGCTATTGAAAGCTTCCCCCCAGCTCCAAACCCTTCAGCTTACCCCCAGGATGTGTTGTGTTTATTGACACAATCTAACCCACTGGTAGTTAAAACACACATGATCGCACTACTCATCAGTCTATGGGGTCATGGAGGCACACAGCAACGTGACTTCTGGGTGGGGTGCAACGGGTTGTCCCTGCATGCATGCACACAAAGCATTTTGTGTGTACTGATGCATATCTGTATCATACATTCAACAAACACACTCATTAAGATGCAGCATGCACTCTGTGTAAACATACATTAATCATCACATGCTTTCCTCACACAAAATTCCACAGCGAACCAGCAGATTCATTAATCAGGTTTAATTCTGCCCTCTGAAGGGCATTTTAAAGCAGATCAAACGGATAAATGGAGAGTAAATGTCAAAGTCTCTTTCTTCATCTTTACAGCAATAAAATCTATTTGCACAGTTCCATTCAAAAACAATTAAGTGCTTTACACACGCGAACAGTAAAAGTAAATACACTCAAACACCACCGGTAGGTTTCACTTTCCTCTTTTATTCATGTCATTTATTCATTAAATGGTCATAGAAGCAAAATAAGAGTCATGTGCAAATAAACAAACACAAAATGAATCTTTTGTGTGCAAAAATTATAACAAAGATTCCTGCCCAGAATTAGACCTCAGACATTACTGGGTTGTCTCCAGTTAATGACTGAAGATTGTAAAAACTTCATGTTTCTCAGGTGACCTGTTAAGGTTTTTACAGGATTTCCTAGAATGATGGGAAATATCTTATTGCTAATTTACAAGTGTATGGTCATCCGTTTGCAATAGAAATGTTGTGTATTTTAGTGCGTATGCTGTGAAGTTAAATTTGATATATTTGTAAGAGGTGTCTGATTCCTTCTTCTGCAGATAGTGGACCTTCATAATGCAGCTCCATCGTTGCAGCAAAGACATTCCAATAACATTTTGAAAAGAGTCCAGCATCATCCTGAGAGCTGATCCTGTAAGCTGTTGCAAACTTAAATGAGACAGGAAATGCCCATGTTTTCCTCCTCTTATCAAATTCAGGGTCGCGGGTGTGCTGGAGCCGATCCCAGCTACCATAGGACGTGAGGGTACACCCTGGACAGGTTGCCACCTTGTTGCAGGGCTAAAACAGAGAAACAGACAACCAGTTACACTCACGTTCACACCTGTGGGCAATTTAAAACCACCAATTAACTTAATGTTACAGAATGCTTATTAATGATGTGACTATGTGACAGAAGTAATAGGATAAATTCTGAAATTTCCAGAGCTATACTCTCGCTCAAATTTAGTCAGATGCAAAACTGATCGGACAGCGCTTCACAGTGTAAATGGATAAAGATCTGAAACATACTGCAAAAAGCAGCCCAAGAGTTTCCCAAAGCAAAGAAATGGAAAATTCTTCAAAACCAAAGTCAGTCCCTCGATTTCATTTCAATAAAGCGTGCTTCCAGTTACTGAAGACAAAACCTGAAGGTACAGAGGCCCACAAACAAGCAGTAACTGAAGGTGTCTAGCAGAGTGGCTCACAGAAAGAAATGCAGCCTTTGATGCTGTCCATGGGCTCTAGACCTCAAGCAATCATTGACTGATCCTTTTATTTTAAGTTTTGTTAGCTTGTCTATTTAATTGTGAGCTTCTAAAAAAAATACCTTGAATTAAAGCTGAAACTGATTGTTTGGTTTACAATCCTTTGTTGTGGTGTACAGCAAAACAAATTCATCGAACTGTATATAGATTCATTTATACCATTCAAACATTACAGGCCTGCCATCAAACACCCTTAATCGTGATGCCTGTCAAATGAAATTTAGATCAAATGTATAGGAATTGTGCATTGAAAGATGAGTGGTCTATGTTAGTAATCTTGCTTAGCATGCTAATGCTATTCCATTCTCTATGTGTGCTTATTTTAACCCGGTTTCTCTGTAGTTCTCGTTCTCTTTGCCAGCAGTAGTGGACAGATGGTTAGATCAAACCCCATCAAACATTTACAACCTCACTGACACAGCCTCCTCACGGACGCTCACTCCGTGACATCACAGAGGTCCACCCATACCACCCCCACATGTGCATACAGATACAGTACCTAACCTTGTTGCAAGCTTAGAATTCTTTTATTTTGCTGAACTGTGAGTTTAAATGCATTTTGCAGTAGTGTGAATCGTAGAGAAACTCTCCCCTTCAACACTGACAGAAACGATCCTATATGCTCCACTAGACTTCAGGTTCATGCCAGGTTTCCTCTATATTGTTAAGATTTTGGTCAAGGACTTCCATCAGGACATATTGAATCCATCAGACTTGTTTTACTGCAGCCTCTAGTCCCTGGGGTCCTGTATCTCAAATAAGCGGAGAAGGACGTTAGAGGAAGGGAGGACAAGGATGATGAGTCAAGAGAGAGAGAGAAAAAAGTGAGAGGAGGAGGAGGAGGATGACAGTGTTGAGGAGGATGGGAAAAGAGAAACGTGTATGATAAGCAGCCAGGCAAGGAAAAGAAGGAGGAGGAGAGGTGGAGGTGGCAGAGGAGGAGGCACGGGAACTAATATGGACAGCTGCACTGCTGTCATGTTGCAGTGTCCTTCAAGCTTTCAGTAAAACAACAAGCAGAGTTTCGCGCCCACTGAATGATGACGACAATGTGCAGAAAAAGACGCTTTTCCGCAGAAAAACTCAGAAGACCCTGGGCGTCACTTCGTCACTGAATTCTACTTTTACCTTCTGACCTAAATGCAGGTTTTATTTACATTGCTATGCACCAATTCTGCTGCTCGGAAACAATATTTTTTCTATGAGAAACACACATAGACGCCCACGTAAACACGCAGAAACATCATCAGCGCTGACATGCAGACAAATACGTGCAACAGTTAAAAAGATCTTAATAACCATTGGTCTGTTTCTCTCCAACAATCCCACTGAGATTTGGTTGCCAAGTCAACCACGGCCACGTCGATGACAACCAGGCAGTAGTCAGCTTGTCTTCACCTCTATTGTGAATTCAACTGAGTCAAGCTCACCGCTTGTATTGTGACTTAGTGTTTTGCTCACTTTTCTCAGAAAAAAAAAGAGCAGCTTGCCGTGGTTTAAGTTTACGGTTTTGTTTGCTGGATTAAATTGTACGTTTGTCTATATTATGCCTTTTTGCACAAATGAGTCACAGCTGTGTCTTTTCCCAGGCTATGAATTGGCTTGATGAGATCAAATATCTTTCAAGAAGCAGGGTAAAGACAAGTGGTCAGTCTAGCCAAGCCAGCAGGATTTAAAATTGCTAGCTTTACCAACAGGCATAGCAAGTTTACTTGTGAAGCACATTTGAAAAACCACAAAGACCATTTGAAGTGCTTTACATAATGAAGAACTTCAATGGCAGTAAATAAACTCAGAATTTCTGCGTTTCATTTGCACTCTGGATAGTCATCAGACACCCGATGAAAATAGAAGCCACTGAGAGGCTGGCAGCAGTACTTTAAACTATTTTCTGACACAAAGAGGTGAAGCACTTCACTTTTCTTAACCTTTGTTGGGACTCTACAGTCACAGTTTGTCAGTTGAGGAACAGGAACTTGAAGGAGCCTTCAGCTGTGTTGCAAAAATACTTTTTTCCTTCTTTTTTGTAGAAAGTTGACAGGTCATCCTGAGCTGCAAACAAGATCCATTATAACTCTTTTATAATGACTTTTAACTCTGAACTTCAAAAACTTTCTCTAGGTTAAAATAAGAATAACAACATCTTGAGTCAAAGTTTATCTGAAATACAGGTGCAGGTTTGAGCAAACAAACCATGAGGTTGCACCAGATGGCATGAATAGCCACCTTAATGGTTATTGGAACACCACTTCTTAGACCTGTATAGCACTGGTGTACGATAATAGATGGACATAAAACCATGGTAATGATGATGTATGTTTCAGTGTAGAAATGCTGAACATTTCACAGGATTTTGATGAAATGTGCCTCAGTGGAGGAAAACTGCCTCTGAGGTCAGTACTGCTGGAGCAATGCCTAATGGAGCTTAAAGTCGGACTGCAACAGAGCGAGAGAAACCTCGGGGAAAGGGTGTTACTTGTGCCACAATATATTTTGGTACAAAAAGCTGCAATCCAGATGAGATATGTTGTGTTTACAAACTGCAGGAAGACTTTAAATAGCCTTACCATCAGGAACTTTGCACGTCAGAAAACTGCCTATAGCATGCTCATACCGTATTAACTACGTGTTACTTCTTTTGAACAAAAAAAATGTAAAAATAGTTTTAATTCGTGTGCAGGTGTCATCAGACGTTTGCATCCACTCTTCATGGTATCTTTGGGCTTTTAATAATTGCTTTAAACTGTTCTTTGAGGAATGTTTTCATGAGTAAATGTGAGGCTTTGAAACCTACAGTAAGAACACTATAATAGCTGTCAAGCATGGTGACAGTAGCATCATGCTCGAGGGCCGGTGTCCTGCAGGTTGTAGTTAACACCCTGGGTCAACACACCTGAATCATATGATTAGTTCATTACCAGGCTTCTGGAGAACTTCAAGACATGTTGAGGAGGTAATTTAGCCATTTAAATCAGCTGTTTTGGATCAAGGACACATCTAAAACCAGCAGGATACCGGCCCTCGTGGCCTGGAGTTTGACACCTGTGCTCTAGGGCTACTTGTGATATTTGTACATTGCACAAATGGGATGAAATAATGAATAAGGACGACTACCACCTTCTTCAAGGTCATCTCAAATTAACAGTTAGATAGTTGAAGGTTGGACACAGTTAGGTGTTCCAAAAGGATAATAATCACAAAAACACACATACAAACTTTTTTTCTGAATGAATTAAGCATTAAACTTCTGAAATGGCTTTCCCAAAGCCCCGATCTCAACCCTATTGACAGTTTGTGGTTTATGTTTAAAAGTCGGGTCAAAGAAATCCTAAAAAAAAAAAAAAAAAAAAAAAATTACCAAGATATTCATGTCCCTGATGAGTGTATGCAAACCTCTGTCCACACCTGTAAATCTGTTTCCACAAGCCCCACTGATAAGGGTGGTAAATTTTCACAAATTTACAATGTGAAGCTTTAAACTAAAAAAAGAAATACTGCATTGAGGCCTTTAATGGTTTAAACACTGGTACTTTACTTACTAGCTGCTTGAATTCCAAGCATTGATATGACATGACTGAATGGTTTAAAGTTATAAATGCTTCTGAGTAGCACAAAGAGGCTTTTATAGCATATTGTTACACCTCCACCTATAATAATCCATATGAGTCGCCATGCAATTTTTTTGCAGACAGGTAATTTACTCCTAATGACACCGGGCACACAGGTTACCAAAACAAAAGTGGCACAGACTAACAGAGGTCACAGTAACACGGTGACGTTGTTTGCAGAGAGGCAGAAGTTTCTAACGCTTGCAGATTGAAAGGCCATCTTTCATATGAGATGATTCAGAAAGATGGTTTGCAAAATATTTCTTTCTGTTACGCCTCCACCCATACACGCACATTTCAACACACATACACGCCTTAGCCTTGAGAAACTCAAACCCAGAGCCGGTGAAGAGACTAAATGCTCTCTCCAGTGTTGACAGTGCTTGACTCATTCTGCAGTGTCCCTGCAGTCATTGAGATGCATAGCGAGGTCTAAACAGAGCTCTGCCAAGTTGTGGGCACCCATTTAACCATCGCAACGAACACGCGCGCACACACGCACATGCAGGCACAGATTCAGAGCGAGGAAGAAACACAGTGACCAGGCTCATATTAAAAGGATATTCATTCGGAGCTCTTAATTCTGTGGTGTAAATGCAGAAAATATGTGTAATTGTAAAGTTGATGTTTTTTTATTTAGTTAGTTTTCATTTACAATCCAACATCAACACTGGTCATAAAACCTGCAAGAGCATGGCCATGCTAGGTATGCTTTAATTAGGCAAGCCATTATTTCAGAGCTAAATACTAGCTGAAGTGTTCTAGCGTGCTAACAGTGAAAACAGACCACTATGTTAGCTAAACATTTAGCATGCTAACATCAGTCTAGCACAAAACATAGCTGAGGCTTTCAGATATTTGTATGGGTATCCTGGAAAAGTTCTTTCCAGCAGAGCCCAGAGGAAGATTCGGGGAGAAAGTAAAATCATTCAGACTCATATATCTGGACCACATTTAAAGGTGCTCTATCGGGTAGGTATTTTATAGTGCGGTGGGCCAGTGGACAGAGCACACCTGTTATATTTGGATCAAAACAGTTTCCTCTATTTACTTGCAGACAGGGCGCATTAAAAGCACCATAATATTTGGGTCAATAAAAATATAAAATGTAGCTTTTAGTTTGCATTTGTATCTTTTACACCTCTCTTCCACAGCAAAGAAATAAATAAAATAAATCTTAGCACTACAAAGGAAAAACTGAAGTTCTTTTACCCACCTGCTCCTTTGAAAAGATAAATAACGCCACTTTTTTAAGAAGCTCAACAATTTCTCAAAATTTCTATTGGGTGTGACAAAAATATAAAGAAACAGGTTGGTTTAAAGGTTATTCGGGCTCAAGCTAAAGCACAAGTTTCCTAAGCATCAGTGTGAGTCTGGTATCCAGCCTGATATTACAATCAGCTTCTATAATAGTGATTTTGCGGAATGAGCTTTTCTCTCTTGAGCCAAATGTTGGCTTATACCCCACTAACCTCAGCTTTTCTTCTTTAAAAGTCATTTTACTTTAGAAGAAAGCATCTCAATAATTGTATTTGCAAAAATGCTACAGGCATTCACTTCCTGTAAAGTCAATTAAATTTGCAGCCCAATAAGACATCAAATCTAAGTATTACCACCAGTGTGTTAGCTTTGCATGCTAATATTGTGCTTTAGCTCAAATGTCCTCAAAGCATACTTGTAGCTCCCTGCTGCTAGCATGACTTTACACTCTAGTCTTGTTTAATTGTGACTCTTGAATCATCTAACATTGTTTACTGGGCTGCAGCTACTGCTGCTCTATAACAAATAGCAGTAAATGTGTCACACTATACTGAACTTAGCTTAAAATTCACCATCAGTCTTTTTATTGTCATTAACAATATGCTTCTATTAATGGAACTGACAGATGTGCAGATAGCTATCTGTTATCACACCTCTGCTGTTGGTAAGTAACTAAAATGTAGTGAAAAGACCACATGAAACTAGAAATAGCAAGAAAGTTTTTTTGCATACACATTCAGAAGCAGATGTGTGTGAGCTGTAAGAAGCAAGAAGTGAAACAAAGGTTAAAAGGCAGTGGTTTATCTGTATGCATGTAGGGAGAAAGGTTAGCACCATGAGAGATAGACAGAGATGTGTTGTTTTGTAGTTAGATTTCTCTTCTTCCACTAAGTCACATTTACCCACCAAGAACATGATAGTATCTAGAAAGACTGGCAACAGCTGTATTAAATTTGTTGTAAAGAGTCACTCCCTTTTAACTGGAAGAACCCTCCAGCCCAGCAGAACCATTAACCATTTATTACGTGAGTTGAATCTCTGTCTTTAAGAGGGAATCTTTTTATATATACATAAATGACACTGGTAGTGTCAATAACCTGATTTTGACCCTTATATTTACATTTTTACATTACCAATTCAGTTGAGATTTGCTGCCAGAAAAAGACCAACATTCATCACACACAAGTGTCATGCAGAAGGACACTTGAAGAATCTTGCTATTATTGCACCGGTGTGAAATCTTTTTTTCCCCAGTCCTCTCCTCAGCCATGCTCAGAGCAGAATGGATCTTTTCTTTTTGCACAGAAAAAATAATAATCACGTGATCATGCTCTTCTAATTGGGGTCAAGGAGAAATAATCATTTAAGAAGAAAGATCTCCCTTCCTCTCCTTTTATCGCCTTGCCCCTTCATTTTATCATCTTCTGGGGACGGTGTCACAGCACACACACAAAAACGCGACCTTGCCGTTCCACTCCAATTTATAACAATTGCTGTGTGTGTTCTATGTCTGTATGGGCTGTGTGGGCTTGTGTGGATGTGATTGTGTGCATTTTACATGTGTGGTCATCTTATAAGGCCACAAAGGAAGCTTCTTTTTGTTCTCCAACAAAAGCACCTGACAGAAATGTCTCAGATATCCTAACAACTCTAGACTCTACACACACACATGCATGCAGAACAAACACACACACCTGAAGGCAGAAACAAAGGATAGAAGAGCATGCAGACAGCAGAAGCGTGACTGTGCACATGCAACGTCATTTTCTAGGAAGCTCTTTAATTCCTGTAAGAGAGAAACTGCATTGTCATTTCTAACAGAGAAGCCATTTAGTTTCTGACACAGAACTGCAGCATCAACGTTAGCACTGACTAACAGGCACAAGCAAGGTTTCAGAACATCTGACTTTACAAAAAAGTCTTACATTTAAACTACAGTGCAGCAGTTGATGGTGACGTCAGGCAGCTCCTGTCTTTCCCTGACTATGGTTATTTACACTCACACTGCTGATTAACACACCCCACTAAGATTGTGGGGTTTTTCTCAGATGAACGTTGAAACGATTGCTTTTATCCTATTCCTCATCTTCTCCCTGGAATATAATGCTTGTGGAGTGTGCACTGTATATGCTCTATACACTGTGTTAGCAAACTTAAAGGCTGTGTATAAAAGATGGACATTTAATTTGCTAATTGCCTAATTGATTATATTTTATGTGTTTTTGATGTGAGTGGGGCAGAACAGGTTGTATTTGCAGTGTGATCTTCTGAGGATATAAATGAAAAGTTACTGTTGTGAAATTAAAATGAAACAATGCTTGTATCAGATGGGACATTTTAGCCTGTTGGTATTTGATTGCTAGATAACATGATGACATCATATATCAGGCGATTTAGCGAATTATATCAAGATTTCTTTCACTCTGCTTGCTTTTACTGCAAACGACAGGTAGTATATAAGACAACAGGATTACCATGACAACCTAAAAGTGTGATTGTAAGGGGTTTTTCTGAGATGAATACGGATTCTTCCTAATTAGTGTGAAGTAACATACAAACCACATACTAGTATTTCATTCATCAGAACTGAACCACAGACTTCATGGCAGACTTGGAGTACAGTTACCTGCATAACAGGCCATATTATTTGGCACATAATTGCCTTCAAAACACAAAACAATGGTTCAGTCACACTAGAATAAAAATTGGATGCTAACATCCTTGTGACTAGCAAATATCAGTAGTTGCTCTGCAAGTCGGATTTACCAGCTGGTCACCAACTATTTTCAATCCTAGCAACCTGTCTCCAAGCAACTGGGGTCTGACTTGGACTGACTGCAACCAATCTCAGACTGTTTGCAAATAACTGCTGTGTAATTCATTAATGCAGAGTTTGCTAAAATGTTAAACTCAGTAACACATAAGTGTGACATATGTGTGTTACATATGTGTGACACATTTCATTACAACAGGGGACTCAGACTTGACTCGACTGGTTGCCAACTGGTTGTATTCTAGTTATATTCCTATTCAAAAACAAGGTTTTCTGTTTAATGTGAACTCTTGTGTTTGTGGACAGCCACAAATGTATCATCCTCAATCAGTTCATCGCAGTTAGTTGTTGTATTATTAGAAACAGGTTGCATTTAATTGATTTTATTCAATGGTCACCATCTTGATGCACCAAAGTCACTTTGAAGATGGCAACTGACTGCAACTGGTCCCTGAAGTAACCATTAAAGGCACCGCACTGCATTTGGGTCACAATAATTTTGGTTGTGTCGTAGTCTCCAGCTACTGTTTTCCCCGAGTATGTCTGTTGCACAAATCTGTTGGGATTGACTCACTTTTGGAGCAAGTCTCAAGCGGTCATTCAGAGATTTTTTTTTCTCACATTGGGTTTGCTTTCGCTTTGTCCGGTGAAAAATTGTTTGATTGTTCAGTTGACGCAGGGATAGTGTAACTGTTTATCAGCATTAGCGTCATTTGCACAGATGGTGGCACATTTTCAGGAGTGAGGTTTGATGCTTTGCTCATTAGCACCTTGTCAGTAAGGAGACAGCAGTTATTCTGACGCCTCACTCTGATTTTACAAACAGATCGACTAGAACTTCATCTTTAACCTTTACAATCAGAAACGTATTTCACACCTCTTCCACACATTTGCACCTCATCTCCACCTTGTTTCTTTTTAACATTTTTTTGCCTCCTCCTGTTGTTTCTTTCACCTCCTGCTGTCTCCAACTCGCCTCGCCCCATTTTGCTTTTGTGTTTCTCCTCCTGCTCGTCACCATCATCACCACTATTTTCCCAGCCTTCATCTTTCTATCTTTTGTGGTAGTCTGGAAAGCACAATACTCTGCTTTCGCACCAACAGACTCGTCATAGCAACAGAAGTGACTGTGACAGGCTGTATATCTAGGAGAGGACAAGAAGAGGGAAAATAGAGGGATGAGAAGGCAGTCGGGAAAGGAGGCAGAGGGGTGGAAGGAAGAGATGCTGAAATTTGCCTGCCTGATGAAAGATACTGTGGGGAAAACAGCAAGCTTTGCTATCCGAAAAGATAAGTAGGTCAGTCCTAATCTGGGGTTGAGTTTAGCATATAAATAAATAATGCAGTCAGCTTCACAGCAAAAGCACCATCTAGGTAGAAAAACTCATAAATATAGAAGCCAACTGCACTGCACTGTGTGACCTACGCTGCATCCAGCTGCCGTCCACTAATCTTCACGTCTCTGATCACAGCATCAGTTTTGTTTTCTAAAGTGCAACGATGATGATGTACAGCATCATAGTGGCGAACAGACGTGTGGTGACAGAGGCAGATGTTGTGTATAGCCCGAAAGAAGCTAACTGTAACAGAGCCAAGATACAGCAGATAGCGAAGAGGTAATCAGTACCAAATGTTGTCACTGCATGCATGTGTGCAGCCCGAGAGAGAGAAGAGAAAGCCTGGACTTTGTTGAGGAGATGGCACTGTTGGAGATATGAGGTGCATTAGACAGATGGGACATGTGATAGGTCACATCTGGTAATGGGTGGAGAGGACAGGAGAGGAGATGCTGGAAATGATAAGACAACAGCACAAAGTGAAGGTAGTAAAAAGGCAATGCACACTCACTGGCCACTTCTAATGCGATCCAATATTACAGCTCTGCCATAAACACTACTTTTTCCAAGCATCTATTGTTTTTGTTTGACTGCTAAAGGTTATAAGTCTACCGGGGTCATATTGGTTGAAGGGCACTATATTTAAGTGCTCCTAATTACCTGGGACATAGAAATGCCCCTCCTAGATTGGCATTTCTCAGTAATAAAGGTTACTGTTTTAATCATAGCCTGTCTATACACCCACTGGTTTTTGACTCTTTATTTTGAAGCTTCAACATTAGCATTTTGGCTGCTACCATGTTAGCTTTTCAGAGCATGAAGTCACTGAATTTGCATGATTATGGAGCAGAAATACAGAAATAGTTCATTATTAGCTAAACGATGTGCAGACACAGGTATTTGCTAATTAATGCTATGTAATAATGCTATGTAACTGAAGCATGAGCTTCTTAGACTGCTTCTGCAGTACCACACAGCAGACTGTCAGAAATTACATTGAAAATGCTCCAAAAATCCACAAACACTACAAACATAACTGAGAGGTCCAGTTCACTGACTCCAGTTAGCTGAGGTGAAGCAGCACAGATGCCTGTGTTAGCAGTCAAAGCAGCCATCCATCTGGATGTGTTAAAAAATGCCCATCTTACAGTCTTTATAGAGGGGTATATAATAGTATATTTAGGTACATCGGTCGACTTGCCTTCTTCATTTGTCATTATCACGCTCACCACATTAGTAGAAACAATGTTTTAACTTGTTGATGGTTTAATTAAGAAGCTAGAGTTTGTCATGAATGATAAACATGAAACAAGTAGCCTAGCTTTGTTCAGAGTTTGATGCCATTCTCAGCTCAAATGCATTAATACAGACTCCAAAGCAACTTTAAATATGGATACATTTTTAGCACTTATGTTTATAATGTTTTTCCCCCTATTAATACAGTTAATGTCACAGTTCTTTCATGAACATCTAAGGTAATATTTCTGACCCTGAGCCATACACAGCTTTGTTCATTAACCTGGTTCTATAACATACATCTTGCTTTGAGAAACAACACCTACACTTAACCCTGCGCTGATATCTGGGACACTGCTGTGCACCCTGGCACGCTTCTTTATCACCATCATCCTCTGCTGATTTTAATCTGCTTTCCTTTACACCAGCGGGGTGTTATAAACCCCCACTTTCATTTCCCTGTGAGCTGAAACAACACCTTCCCTGCTGGCATTATTCTTTAGGTTTCTAATTCTTCTTTGCAGCAGCTCAACCATTTTTAACCCATTCCATACCATTTTATGGTCCTTATGGATAACCAAATGTATGATCTAACATCACACGAGATGTTTCCTGTTATACTAGATTGTTTGTAGTTTCCTCTAAATAATTGTATACAGTAAATACATAACTTTAATTTTGATGGGCGTAACTATATAGGCTACACTGAGAACAGGCATGTATTGCACAGTCAGCTGATGACCTGCCCATAATTGTAACCAATTTCAGTACAGTCTATGTTATTCTGCAAGAAAGTACAGTCTCTTAGAAACCTGATCCATTAACTAAGAGAGACACAGCACTCAAAGACTAAAGAATTTAAATCTATATGAGAACTATTTAATGGCAAAGACAGTGGCTGTCCTACTGCACACCCCAGACAATCAATCATTGGCTCTATCACAGCCAAACCGGGATTAATATGCTAATGGTGCTGTTGCAGTGACACATGTGCACCTTGTAGGTTCATGTTTCAGCAATGTGGTGGCAGACATATCTATTCTTTAACATAATAAGGATAAACCTAAGTGTAATTTACATTTTTCTTGGGTGATTGTGATTGGCTCTTTCTGTTGTGCCATCAATGAAGCCATAACTGTGTGTGACTTTTGTGCAAGCAAAGTAGAAGTAAGCTGCAGAGAAATAAGCCTCTAAAACCTTTCTTTAGAGTCAAATCAACAAACTTTTTATTATTTTTATTTTAATCAGATATCACGGTAGACTCTAGGCGTGCACAATAAAGGTTATATCTTTTCTCTCTCCTTATTCATTTAGACATGCTAGTCAAAATAACTCGTAGTCCATTTGAGCACTCACGATGTTTTCTGCTATGAGCCTCATTCACCCATTCACTTTTTTCTATGCCTTAGTGCTTTTATCTAACATCCACACACACAATCTAATGAATATATAGGGAGAACTCAGGCTTCAGCATCATGCCCAAGGATACTTGGAGTGGAGGAGCCACCCAACTGACTGCAATTTTTACCAACATGGCTTCCAAGTGGAAAGAAATGCTTTTGTAATGACTTTGGAGAGACTTCCTTGTACAGTCCAGCAAAAATAAAATGCTTATTGAACCAGTTCTCCTGCATGGGACCAGCCATAAGCTGTTATAAGAGTCAAGGTGACTGTGCTGGCATTTGTGTTAATAACAGCATGACAGAGGGTGACTTGTCACACAACACTGTGGGCTTATACAATATTTCAGTACGTAATGAATGAGCGCAGTGGAGTCTCATGTGGACAGACCATCACAATGTCCAGTTTTCAGTGATGAAGTTAGTAGTTTAATTGAGTTGGTAGTTGTCATAATGTACTATGTAGACTAGTTATAATAGATGGTAAATTAACATAACTTTTACACCCGGCTTAGGTAATACCAGAGTGCACAAACGAGGCCGCAGCTGAACTGTCATTTAAGCATTAATTTCATTAAATTTATAATCAATGATATTGTCCAGCGTCTTAATGACGGAGCTGTGATATTGATAAATCTGTTAACTTACACAGACTGTATCCGACTTTCCTTCCTGCCTTCAGATACGCTAACCTTTATTAATATAGCAGCTTTTTCCCAGTCTTACTGACCTTTTTTAACACTAAACCACTGTACAGCACTTTTACTCTCATACATGCTCACTCCACTGCTTTATCTGCAGCAGCTGTGTTACTATCTGTCTGTACTATGTTTTTAACCGCTTTATATTTTTCTAAGTTTATCTTCATTTTTAAAGTGAGCCGCTATGTTATCGGTAATCTCACCCATTTTTGTAATTGCTCAGTTGCTTTAAACACAACCCTCTTCGTGTGAACAAGTGAAACCCTGGGTTAACGTGGCACGCTGATGACCAGCTTTAAGTGATTAGGATAAGTGAATACAGATAACGGATTGTTGAAAGGGTTGCCACGGCCAAAACAACAGGGGCGACCATGGCTCAGGGGGTTGGGAAGCGTATCTGTAACCGGAAGGTCGCCGGTTTGATCCCCGGGCTCTCTGTCCTGGTCGTTGTGTCCTTGGGCAAGACACTTTACCCTACCGCCTACTGGTGTTGGCCAGAGGGGCCGATGGCGCGATATGGCAGCCTCGCTTCTGTCAGTCTGCCCCAGGGCAGCTGTGGCTACAACCGTAGCTTGCCTCCACCAGTGTGTGAATGTGAGAGTGAATGAATAGTGGCATTGTAAAGCGCTTTGGGTGCCTTGAAAAGCAAATCCATTATTATATCACTATATAACCCCCTATAAAAAAATTAATAAATACATTTTTAAAAAAAATTCAAGTGTCTTAGCTGCCTCCCCAATTTAAAAAGAAGAAAAGGTTGTTAAAAAGACGACACCTACAGCACCAGGACTGCTTTTTTAAAAATATATTTCCAATATTTACATTATATACACACTTATTTAACTTTTTCAGAGCCAAGAACACTTGTCCACACAGCTGTACCGAACACAACACACAGGAAGTAGGGAAAGCCAAGGTGGTCTAGCCAGGTCTCAGTTCAAAGTTGATGCTTCCAGTCTCCAGCCAATGGCAACCTGCCACCTAGAGCTTATGTAACTGAAAACACAGAGCAAATTTAACAGCACCACACCCAGGCGGTGGGGATCACATACAACAGACAATACAAAATTACGATCTGGGTCATAACAGTCACATGGATGTGAGTCTGAGGCTCTTCATTATAATCCACAGAAAACCTGTGGGCCATTTATTTTGCACAGTTTGATGTATAAATGGGCACAGAGGGCCGGCCATAATGGGTGATTTGATTCCCGAGGGCGACGAATGACCTCACCATGTGATTGAACACCAGCGCTGGTATCTCTGGTTACTGTCGTCCTAGCAACAACCGCTAATTCTATGTGTCCAGATCTGTGTTGATGACGACAGCCTGGTTTGGACAGTTAATCTCATCTTATCAGCAGAGTCTTTCTTTTTCCCCCCTCTTTCCCATTAAATCTTGCAGACCCTCATCCTCCTTATTTATCTTATCTTCACCTCTATCACTGTTTCTGCTGTTAGGACAGCACACTGGTTCCACCCAGTCTATATAAATAACCCTAAATGTTGCTTTCATTCATTGTGTTTCTGCTAAAATATGTCAGGGGCCCAGCTATAATTGGGCCTCTATGGCGGAGACAGCCGCAGCCAGAGGCGTTATGTTTTTGGCTTGCCAGTCTGCACAGACACTTGGACTCTGGCATTAACTGTTCAGAGTTTGGTGGCTAAAGGTCAAGGTCCCTATAATCACATCCATCCCATTGTTCTGAATCCAATGTGTCAGGATCCTCTGAAGAGAATTACATTACTTAGCTGGCTTAACTTGGACTGAACACTGAACCAAGTAGAACTTGATGGGCAGAGCTTAAGATCACTGTGACACTAATTTCAAGAAGAAAAATGATAAAATGGTGACATTTTATAATCAAAAGGTCAGAGATCATGTCTGGACAGTCATGAATTTAAACTGCGACATGACTGGTTGTCAGAGCCGTACAAATGTGGAGCTGTAGCTCCCATTTTTACTACACTGACTGCTTTTTACAGTGCTTATGGCTTCCTCTTAGCCGTAAGCCATAAGCATTAACCAAAAATGTCTATCTTGTTGTGGCAAGTCTTTAGCATGCATCCTAGAGGGAGGATGATTATTTTTTTACTTTTTGCACCAATTAATGTAATTTATTTTTTACAATAGTGACTGATCTACCAACCCAGGGACAAGAGAAACCAAGAACTTGCTGCCTGAAGTTGAATAAAAGACTATAGGTGCAGAAAACACACTTTGATGGCTTTGATCGTGTTCTGCTTCTTTCCGTGCTGCACTCCGTCACCTTCGAGCGGGTTTCATAAGACCAGTTCAGCTTGCTGGTAGAGTGCAGTGTGTGGCCTGACCGAGCACAGCTGCTGTTTATGATCTCCTGTTGTTATTCCTACCCCATTAGGACACCACAGAGCAGCTGAGGGAAACAACAAAGGCACAAACACACAGGCACCAACACAAAGGCTGAAACTACATCCACACATCCAGCACGCTGATTGATTCTGAACCTGGTGTCTGCACAGCACCTGTTAAAGTACTTTGATTCTATTTCTCGATGTTACACTCTGGCATTAGTAACTGTGTAATTACACATTTGTGATTAGTAATTCCAAGTTTGGTCCGGGATCATGGCACTTTGATGCTGGCAGTGGAACAAACGGAAAAGCTACCAGTCCAGCGTGGCAAAAGTAGGTTATTTATTCAGAAAGGGTGCGGCTCTGATTCGAGGTCTATTTGAAAACCAAACATGTTAATTCAATGTCAAATATACAAACTGAAAACAACAATTATACTGAGGGTTAATAAACTCAATTTATTCTTTAATGACCTCCTTTTTATATGAATCACAACCTGCTAAAATCTGTCTTTGCTGAAAGAGATGCTCTTGGTACAATGGTAATAAAATCCTGGAATAAAGAGTCTTTTAGGAGTAAAGATAATTTGGTGGTTTTATGATCCATGGTGCATAATATAATTTTAAAAACAAGAAACATTCAAAGGGGTGGAAATCAAATATGAATACAACCCAAATATCTGTATCAAATAAAATATTCATATATAAACAGGATACAAATTGTGTTTTAATTTTACAGCTGGCTATTATTTTTCTTTACTTTCCTTGCTCTCAGTGTTACTTCCAGATGGAGCAGCCAGCTGTTCTTAGTGAAATGCTCTTGCTCAGCACCAGTTAACAGATACCAATGAACACAGTGGAGCAATTAGCAGCTAAAGAGCCAAATATTTCCTGTTAAGAGTCGATGGACAACAAAATGGAAATGCTTAACACAATATATTGGCCACGTTGACACAAAAGCAGAAAATAAATGCAAATATACTTTCACTCCCACTTTCTGTGCAAACAAACCACTTTTTGTTAGCAAGTTTGTTTTACCACCATAAAAGCTGATAACATCAGTATTGTGCTGCTATGTCTCAGTTTAAGAAGAAACAGATCATCAGGTTTAAATAAATAGAAACAAATACTTGTCTATTTATCCAAAATACAGTACTCTGCAAATGTCACGAGGCAAAGTTCCTAATTTGTTTGTTCTTCCAAGGACCCAGGCTTTCTTTTTTTTAAGTGATCTTGAGCAATAATTCTCCAGGCTTTCTGAAGGTCTTTCACAGTTTTTCTTTGGCCATTGGCTGATTTTTCACTGTTTTTCAGTCCAGTCCTTGTAGCTGACTATTTTCAGAGGTTAAGCCACTTAACGCTGATCTATAAAAGATTCAAACATCTAATTTAAGATATGAACCAGTGTTATGCCTACACATAACAGAAAAGTTAGCAAAGAAACCATTTTACATTGTATCTTTAAAAACTTTGTTAAAACACATTGTTCCCCATTTCTTTAGATGAATTCAGTTGAGTTCAGTTTTATTTTATTTTGTTTGTACTGTGCCAGATTACAGCAACTGCCACCCTAAGGTCCTTTATATTGTAAGGTAAAGATCCTACAATAATACAAAGAAAACCCCCAACAATTAGAGTCCTTTTCCATGCCACGTGGCTCAACTCTATTCGGTTTCGGACTTTTTCCATTTCAGTCAAGTACAACCTAACGTGCACGCAGTTGATCTAGCAACGTGGCCAAAAGTCCCATGATGTAATTTGTATGCAACACAAACGCCACAACAAAGGAGCACATCAAGGCGATGGCATACCTACTGCTTGGTGTATGACTCTTTGTCAGACTCAAGGACAACTGTGTTGTTTTTTTGTCACCATTTCCCCTTATGCGCAAGCATGTGGTGAAAGTGGGAAGGAAAAACTCCCTTTAAACAGGAGGAAGCTCTGACAGACCTATGCAACCTAAGAATGTATAAAAGATTTCAAAGTTAACACAGTTTGGCAAACATAAAATTGTATTCTTGCACCAAAAAGAACTGTTAGTTGAAAACATAACATGTCTCACCACTGTGTGAGTGTGTCCTTAAAAGATCTGAAGAATCTGGACAAGTTGAGGACAAAAGAAGAAGCAGCAGGCAGTATGTAAGAAGTCGTGTCTCTTAAAAATAGGAGGAGGGGGGGGGAATCCAGCAATGATCCGACATGTGACTGAAAGATGCATCTGGCCCTTGAGATGATCCACCTATTGTTCACTGAAGCCTCAACAGAAATGGTCTCAGTGGAAGGCTGGCTCTCAAGAAGCCATTCTTAAAGGAGCCAAACAGTAAGAAATGATGATGGTGTGCCAAATTACACAAGAACTGGACTGAAAATCAGTAGCAACAGATCGCACAGAGTCAGGTGTCCAAATTAGAAATTTTTAGTTTAAATTGTCAGGTGCTCATAAGAGAGCTACAACAGTGAGTCTCTATAATTATGAATGCAGAAAAGTAAAATCAGATTTTCAACAGTTTAGTTTTTTAGACTCACACTGCCAGTGCAATAAAAGGATATCTGGAACTCTATCAGCCATGGATTGGCCTCCCCACAGCCTGAACCTCAGCTTTATTGAAAGCAGTGTGGGACATCACTTAACTGACAATGACACAAAAGGCAACCAACATACAAAAATGTGCTTTGAAATATCCTGGAAGAAGCCTGGAAAACTGTTCATGAAGACTACTTAAAGAAAGATTGCCTAAGAGAGCTTAGACTGCGTTAAAGACTAAAGGTGGTCTTATTATCAAATACTGACTTTCAGGCTTGTCAGAACTGTACAAACTCTGTTTTTGCCTTACATACTGTATTTCCATGTGGGTTTGCACATGTGTCAACAAATTGCTGTCCCCAATTCCCCACATTTCCCCTGTCCCCAAATAACATATAAAGAAATAAGGCATAAATCAAGACTTTCGTAATGTAATCTATAATAGCTTATGTTCCCTTTACTTACTTCCCAACCTGCCACGGCAAATGGTCTGATAGTTACTACTGCACGCTTACAAGTCCTAGCTAGCCACAGTGTGTTTGGTATCATCTGACCTCTTTCTCTCTCTCTCTCTGCTCTTACTATTGACTGTACTGTGACTCAGAGATGTTGTTCACAGCTTCCTTTTCAGACATCTGTGACCTTACCTCCTCTCCTCTCACTTGCCTCCTCCTCCTTTTCTTCTCCTATTCTCTTGGCCTCCAATTGACTTCCCACCTCCCTCATCTCTCTGCAGTCATTCTTCCACCCCTCTCATCTCTGGACATGGGAGAAGGAGTCAGACAAGAGCACAGATGCAGTGACAGGCATAGAAACAGGATGGAGAGCTGTCTCCTCCCAAAGCATATAAAGAAGTGTGAAGAGCTTGAAACACAATCTTTTTGAGCAATGACATCATTATGTGATGCTTTATTAAACTCATTTAGGCTTTATCAGGTGGCAGACAGGCCCGATTTAACTGACTGTCTATTTTCAGCTTTTTATAATCTTTTTAAAATACACTCTTTTTCATTTGAATCCCAGAATTAGACTACCCAACTCCTTACTGCAATCTCTGGCCTCTTTGAGATACAGTACATTGATAAACAAATATTTGAGCCTCTTTCAGGCATAATTGCATATGATGCAGAATTCATATTAGAATCAATGAGTGCAAGCTGCCCAGTCCTAGAAGCAGTGAATCAACCTATTACATTCATACCCGTCAATCTTTGTTAGTATGATGTTTTTTTTACCATACAGGATGTTTATTCTGCATACATCTAAAGTCAGTGTCACACAGCAGGAAGCGTACACTATGACGCTAACTGCTTCAAGTTACCTGATTTTCTGATAAAAATATTTTGGCCTAAAACTATCTATTATACTGAATGCGGTGTTCCTCTAGTTGTCTAAATGGACATTTAAAATCTACAGCACTAGTAAATGATGGTGAAGTATTATGGAGCTCTTTTGAAATCCCTTACTATACTCTTAGGTATCCACAGTCTTCTTTTTTTTCTCTTCCTGGGTGCCTTTGAGAGTTCTCGACATCTTAGATCTTGGCACGATGACACCAAAAGCGTTCTCATCCCAGGGTGACGCCATACACAGCAAACAGCAAAAAGAAGACCAGACTCTAGATTTCAGCAGTTGAAATCACCCTGGCTCACCCAACAAATGTTCATTAGCACCTAATCTGAAACCCCTAATTTAAATTTATGAAGCTGAAGATGTGAGTAATGTTGATTTAACTATTTCAATGTGATGCGCTCTTTTTTTCCCCCCTTGACAACAGGTTTTGTGATTGTAAATGGCCTTGACCTAGCTCACGTACACGGTAGATTGAACCTAAGTCAGCGGTTTTACACTTTGGTTGATGGGCATTGATGATTATGGGCAGCAATAGATCTACCAGATCGAAGATTTTTATTCACTTATGTTTTTACTTTTATTTTTAGGTTTCCTTCATAGTGGATGTTTATAACACTAAATGACGTCATTAACACACCACCCAAATTTACACTCTTCCTCCTTAGGTACCAAGCATGCTTAAGGTATTTCTACCGCTGTGACAATCCACTGGTGGATAAATATACTGGACATAGATGATTGGGTGTTTGCGCTTTTTGTTGTTCTGTGGACTCACACAACTGAGTAGTTTGGTCTGTTATAGCCAGTGTTGGGTAAGTTACTTTAAAATAGTAACTTAGTTACATTACTAGTTACTAGTTACTTCAAGTTACTTGTTACTTTCAAAGTAACTAGTTACTAGGGAAAGTAACTTTGGTTTTACTCAGAATTCTCTTGTTAATGTGTTTCTTCCATAACTTTGCCAGTCTTCTAGCTTGCTTACTTGCCACAAGTGCACTGTGCCACCTACCAATAGAAAGGATATGATAATGTGCATATTTCCACGAGAGAAATCCCACGCCTGGACCGTCATTGACTGCTGCCATGATTCTAGCCTACGTCACAGAGTCATGTGCGCCTTTTACATCCAACACAAAAACTGCAGTCGTGGTGCTTTTGATTGTACTCAGAACTCAGAAATTCTGCCTTCTGAATAGGAAGATGTAGGTAACACCAGACTGCAGATGAGCTGCATACAGGGCTGGACTGGGAAAGAAAATTGGCCCGGGCATTTTGACTAGAAACTGGCCCACCATTATAGGAAAAATCATAAAGCCTTTGAATGAAAACAAACACTGTTGTGACAGTGATGTGCACTGTTTTGATGGTATATATGCATCAATCTATCAATCGTTTGTTGTAAGATTCAGATAATTATTTTTTAAAAGCTAGACATTTTAAATGAGAATAAGAAAGAAAAGTATTTCTTTGTGCCCCCCATTCCCTGTTAATGCCCTACATGCCCCCTTGGCCACACTTTGCTAGATCCGCACCTGCACAGTTACCAGCTGTCAGCTACCTAAAAAAGGATCCTGGTGTTATTTGTCTCTCAGAAACAGTTCATAACTTCCCTTCAACTCATTCATGTCACCTAAAAGGTAAACCTGTTTCTCCATCACCTGTTCAGCTCTGATGATCCAGTAAGGACATCTCCTGGTTTCATCTTCATGTTTCCCTCTCACCAGATAACCAAACCATATCATGACCAGCAGCTTTTTTTTTACAGCTGTGGCTCCAGCAAACATCAGCTGATACTAGAAATTAATATTAAATAAATTCTAACAACAGCTGATCAAGCTTAAACGTGCTGCTGTTGTTTAGCGCGACATCCGCTGGTTTCCTCTTTCGGCGCAAAGTGAGCGATAAACAAACAAGAGAGCCGATCAGCTGATCATTGGTCAGTTTCATGATTGAAGTAGAAACGGGAGAGGGAGGGGGGAGAATGAGAGAAGAAGAGGCAGCTGTGCAGCGTAAAGACACAGAATAACTCCAGCTTTGTGCCTTTTTCATTGTAGCTGAATTACGGGACAAACTGTTCCTTTTCACCTCAATAAGAAACGCGTAATATTTTCTCTGAATACCAGACGGGACGGTTGGCAACTCTAATAACTTATGAACAAAATAAGGTTCAACATCATTAACTTCATAGCACCCACCCAGCTGTGTAGAAACTCCGTCATGCTAGCTAGCACGCAGTACGGAAAAAGTCAGAATAACGAAAATAAACTCCACCTAAGCTTGGTTTATATCTGACCCAGAGAGACTGCAGGTCATAACTTCTTACCTGAAGTTCAGTTCACACTTGGACCGGCGGCCGCCTCGGGTCTCTTTTCCTTCTGCGTCCCTTTTCCTTCATCCACCTGCTGCCTCCACCACTTGCTAATGTTACTGAATCTGTGGAAACTCCGCGATGCCACCACACGAAGTAACGAGTAACGACCCTATCTAAATCCCAGTAACGAGTAACGCGTTCCTGATTTTGGCATAATAACTAGTTACCGTGCTCGTTACCACAATAATAACGTAGTTACTGTAACGCGTTACTTAATAACGCGTTGGTCCCAACACTGGTTATAGGCATCCAAATTTTAAGTCTCACATTTAGCCATTTCCACGTCCAAACTCTTTTTCAGTTCTCAAACTCAAACAAATACTGTAGCATCACTGAGAACTGAAAGTGGCTCAGTTTATTTTATCTTTAATAATAATAAAAAACGACCTGTGTGGCTTCTCCCCCAGGTGTTACAATAAAATTTAACATCATTTTCAAAAATCAGGAGAGTCAGGTCACATGTTAGTTAGGTATTACCCCCATTAGCTTTACGGATCTCTTAAGGTTTCATAAAGATGTATATTTTTTTCAGTAAAGGTTTAATTGAGCGTACCTTTTTTTATTATTATTGTTTTGGGTTTTTTTGGCGCTATGGACTGCATCCCACGCAGAGACTAAAAACCCATCAACTTTCTGTGGCAATACAGACACTCCCCTCTCCTCCTCTTTAATCGGGGTACCGGCGGCACAACAAAGGTTCCTAATGACAATAACTTCCAAAAATGTAGAACCGGAGAGAGATCATTTAGCATATTTTGGTGTCCCATACCTGTTCGCAGATGCAATTTTGTTGTCAGAGAAAATTACACTAAAGCTTTCTTAATCTTCCTGGAGCCCTGATTGTGCGGCACGGTACTGTTCTGACACTAATTTTCATTCCCGATGGCCCCCGCCTGTCACGTTTAGCTAGTTTTTGGGTTCATACCGTGTACTCTCACCCCAGCAATTAACTTAGATTCACTTTTTTTTACTACAGCAATATTTTTGCTGTCTTTTTCTTTTCTTTACTTTTTTTGTAGATTCCAGAACCACAAAATAAACATAAGGAGGAAATAGGTGTAAATCATTAATAATTATTTATGTTTACTTATATTTATTTTCTTCTACTTTGTACAGTGTGCATTTTTCTCTGTAGTTGCAAAGTTTATTGCTGTAGGTTATAGGTTACTTTTTATTGCAGCCGTATTCATTTTTCTGCTGTAGAAATTTGAATTTCCTAGAGGACTAATCTCTTAGTCTATCTTATCTCATCTTATCTTATAGTATCTTATCTTATCGTAAACCTCAAAGTCCCAAATACAGCAACATATCCAGGATTTGGGTTTTTCAGGGCTGTACTGAAACTGTAAATGTTTCTAAGATGCAAACAACATCACATCCAGTGCAGTCAGATCGGAGCTTGAGTGATCTATAATGTGCAAGCCCCCCCGGGTTGAACTCTTGTGACAATAGCTGCAGGTTATTGTTCCAATGCTTCTGATGATGAAAAAGGACGACTACAGAAAAAGTCGAGATGCGATTCTCCTCACAAGCAACATCCCATTACTTAAGTTTAATTTAAGACAATATAACACACAAAACACCTTTCACTCTCAATCCCAAATAGCTCAGTCACATTGAGCAAAGAAAGCACTGACTGTACTGTTTTTTTTTTTGACAACACGCTCACAAACCGACACACACAGTGAGAGGATTGTTGTTTGAAGCCAATTCACCAGGCCTCCAGCAATGACACATGGTCATGTGACTCCTTCCACGTGACCCCCTTGCACTGCATTTCTCTCTGTGTCTCTCCCTGTGAGGCACATCTGCATCGCTGCAATCGAGAGGCTAGAAAAAAAAATCTGACACACACATGTCAGATAAACACACACACAGACACAGTCTTGTAAAAGTAACACATAAGTAAATGCACACAATACACTCACATTAAACTTTGACCTGAACTGTAAACACACATCAACCCTTTGTTGGGCAAAGATACTCATGTGATGATGATGATGACATGACCAACTTGCAGAACTGCAAAGCTCCACAGTTTATTTTTTTCTTACGCTTGAAGGAAAAAAAAATATACCCTGTACTCTCACCCTACGTTAAAATGCAAAATTGACAGATTTAATTCAGTAATATGAGCTGGTAGTGAGTACAGCGTCGTCCTGGAAACGAGCCAAATGACCACCTGCGAGCACAATTTGACAAGCTAATTATTACCTTCCTAAGCAAGTCAAATGTCATAATGCTTTATCTACACTCTACCAGCGAGCTGTGAGGAGGAATTTCAAAATTTCATCAGGACATTATCCCGTGGCCTAAAAAATAAAGTGCCTTACATTTAATGACGCAAGCCATTCATCCATTGCACAGCAGCAGAAAACAAGCAAAAACATACTCGTCATCAACATTTTGACACTGAATGTCATATTTTGTGGTTTGTGAAAGGAGCCTAAGTTCTAATGAAGAAGAACGGTTCAGGACACCGAATGTCTGAGGTGCCTTGGACCACTAAGATCAGACGTAATGATGACGAACAGATTTTCTGCAGTGTTTTTAGGTCGCTGATACTTTTCTGCCAGCCAATTTGTCACATTTTGTATCTGCAGTTTCCAGTCGTGACAGCCACCGTCTGTTCCTGTAGCTTCTGTAACTCAGTGCAATCTTACATTTCCTTAAAAACGAAAAGAAAAAAAAAAGCCCGTCCTGTGGTTTACCATCCATCCACGCTCATGAGCAGCTGTTTTAACGAAGCGTTTTAGTTTAGCGATGGAGTAATCAGTGCATGAAGTTATCCTGACTGAGTCTTATCCATATCCATAAAACGTTGTCTTCTGAAGTCATATTTAAAGGATATTAGTGCTAAGCCCGGCTTTCTAAAGACTTAGTGTGATTTGTTCCCAATTAATCCACAAGGCTGTAAGACTTGTGGGCAGCTTTAATAAAGACAGCTGGAAAGACAATTAAAGTCTCAAAAACACCCCTAATTGATCATATGGTGTACTACATAATGTTAAGTAAGGCTATCCCAAAAAACTTTAGGCAATGAATAACCGGTGTTTCCATTGTCTTGTTCTTGACATCCTTCTCTTTTAAAAAAATACCAGTGTCACTGTTTTCTGCACAGCCATTAATAATACTGCATCTTTCTCTGATTTTCTACCACTAGAAAGATTGTATAGATGAACTGCTTTACATTACCCTTTTATCATTTAGATTGAACCACTGTTTAACAAGAACACAGAGTGAACAGCAGTCCATCTAAGGTTCATTTTTTTGTCCATCATACCTTGAGCAGCTTTGACTGTAAAGATAACGTAAGTGTTTCGGCCATGTTTGCTGTTTTAAGGCCTTGTCATTGTTTCAAATGTGTATTAAACTTAAGGTTCTATTACTTAAGTATAGTAGTATAATTAAGGTTGCTTTACAAACCTAAAATATATGATAAACTATGGGAAGAAAGCATCCATACTCACGATGAGTCCAGTGCAGTAGCAGAATTATGCAAAACTTCTTTTTTAGGTTATTTCACTGTTCACTGACACAAAGAAAGTATAATAAATAAATGCAAAAGTACATTTGAAGAAAATCACATATGTGCAGTGTTTGTTTATATAGTGTATTTATGTGTCATGATATTGTTCTACAGTATGCCAGAGAGTCCTCAAAGTGATTTTATGGTTCACGATACCAAATTTAGCAATGAGCAAACAAATAAATAAACCTTATACAGCTTTTTAAAATAAATCTGTTAGATTCTTCTCAGCCCATCTGTCTGAGAAGCAATGCTACTGCCACTCTCGGCAGTCTACTTTTACAGAAAAATAACTACAGTGGGGCAAAAAAGTATTTAGTCAGCCACCGATTGTGCAAGTTCCCCCACTTAAAATGATGACAGAGGTCAGTAATTTGCACCAGAGGTACACTTCAACTGTGAGAGACAGAATGTGAAAAAAAAATCCATGAATCCACATGGTAGGATTTGTAAAGAATTTATTCGTAAATCAGGGTGGAAAATAAGTATTTGGTCACCTCAAACAAGGAAAATCTCTGGCTCTCACAGACCTGCAACGTCTTCTGTAAGAAGCTTTTCTGTCCCCCACTCGTTACCTGTATGAATGGCACCTGTTTGAACTCATCATCTGTATAAAAGACACCTGTCCACAGCCTCAAACAGTCAGACTCCAAACGCCGCCATGGCCAAGACCAAAGAGCTTTCGAAGGACACCAGGAAAAGTATTGTAGACCTGCACCAGACTGGGAAGAGTGAATCTACAATAGGCAAGCAGCTTGGTGTGAAAAAATCAACTGTGGGAGCAATCATCAGAAAATGGAAGACATACAAGACCACTGATAATCTCCCTCGATCTGGGGCTCCACGCAAGATCTCATCCCGTGGGGTCAAAATGATCATGAGAACGGTGAGCAAAGATCCCAGAACCACACGGGGGGACCTGGTGAATGACCTGCAGAGAGCTGGGACCAAAGTAACAAAGGTCACCATCAGTAACACACTACAACGGCAGGGAATCAAATCCCGCAGTGCCAGACGTGTTCCGCTGCTGAAGCCAGTGCATGTCCAGGCCCGTCTGAAGTTTGCCAGAGAGCACATGGATGATACAGCAGAGGATTGGGAGAATGTCATGTGGTCAGATGAAACCAAAGTAGAACTTTTTGGTATAAACTCAACTCGTCGTGTTTGGAGGAAGAAGAATACTGAGTTGCATCCCAAGAACACCATACCTACTGTGAAGCATGGGGGTGGAAACATCATGCTATGGGGCTGTTTTTCTGCCAAGGGGACAGGACGACTGATCCGTGTTAAGGACAGAATGAATGGGGCCATGTATCGTGAGATTTTGAGCCAAAACCTCCTTCCATCAGTGAGAACTTTGAAGATGAAACGAGGCTGGGTCTTCCAACATGACAATGATCCAAAACACACCGCCCGGGCAACAAAGGAGTGGCTCCGTAAGAAGCATTTGAAAGTCCTGGAGTGGCCTAGCCAGTCTCCAGACCTCAACCCCATAGAAAATCTGTGGCGGGAGTTGAAAGTCCGTGTTGCTCAGCGACAGCCCCAAAACATCACTGCTCTCGAGAAGATCTGCATGGAGGAATGGGCCAAAATACCAGCTACTGTGTGTGCAAACCTGGTAAAGACCTATAGTAAACGTTTGACCTCTGTTATTGCCAACAAAGGTTATGTTACAAAGTATTGAGTTGTATTTTTGTTATTGACCAAATACTTATTTTCCACCCTGATTTACGAATAAATTCTTTACAAATCCTACCATGTGGATTCATGGATTTTTTTTTTCACATTCTGTCTCTCACAGTTGAAGTGTACCTCTGGTGCAAATTACTGACCTCTGTCATCATTTTAAGTGGGGGAACTTGCACAATCGGTGGCTGACTAAATACTTTTTTGCCCCACTGTAAATATAAATAAATGCGTATATTTTCTGTTGGAACTACTTGAGCTAATGATTTGTTCCATGTGAAATTTGTGCCTCCCTCCACTCTAGCATCCCCCGTAGACTCTGACATTCCTCAGAGGTCAAAGTAATTATTTGTTCCAACTACTGCTCTCCTGAGTTTGATGATTTCTTGTGGGAAGTGATGAGGTCAAAGGATGGCCACCAGAGATCAACGCTACATAATTTGCACTTACATGGCTAAGTACCATCGCATATTCTGTTTGTAAGCTATTCTAAACAGCTGTATTATTTGCTATTTACTTTTTCCTTTGCTATAATACACTGTAAATGTGTTTTACAGTGTTTGGGAATGCTAAAGGTCACACAGCTAGCTTATACGGGACTAAGCTAGCCACATGACAGAGTTCAGTCACAGGATTTTCTGTGCATGTGGGTGTGCGATAATGTAAATGACACAGCCCTTGTGTGGATTCCATGAAAACCTTCTAACCGTGTGAAAAACAGAGAAAAGGATCACTGCCTGTCTCAGGACCTCAGCGTCTCCTTGTCCCTGAACCCTTTCTTTACCTCTTTGCCATCTTTACCATTATTTGATTCACATGTGTAAAGGCACCAGTCTTCATGCAGGAGGAGTGACTACAAGCTACGAGCTAACGCGTGTGCTGTATGGCTAATGTAAGTTGCTGCATATGTAAGTGGATTAGTCGCTTACCAGGGAGGATAGGGCGAAGGAAGGGAGAAGCACAGGAAAGAATGAGGTAAAGGCAGGGAGGAGAGTAAATGAAGGGCGACAAGATGGCAGGATAGAGGAGGACATGGAAGAGACTGCAACTCATCAGCTTTAGCTTTGTGTCCCAGCCAGCAAGACCTAATTGATTGAGACAGCTAACTTCCAGTAATTCAGCTGATGAAGCTTTTCACTCTCAGGACTGCTGGCTGGACACAAACAAACTCACCGGCAGGGCAGCTCAGGAGCAGAGACAAAGACAGAGTGGCAATGAGAGGGGGGGGTGCACGGTGTTTTGTTAGCATGCCGACCCACAATCAACCCCTTGACACACTCACGCGCACACACACACACCCACCACCATAACTGAGCAAAGTGCTGATAGGGCTGTTCTCATTCCAGGGTTGGTGAAGGCACATGCATGGTTGGCTGGAGCTGTGAAGATAATGTGGCATGCTAGGCAGTCGACAGTCCTACTGGTGGTGCAGAGGAATGCTGCCTGACTAGACCGGCCACAGCCTGAGCGCTTTCACCCTCGTTCAAATTATCTTTGCTTGTGTGTAGCCAGCGCAAATCCAGCCTTACAATCTATTCATTTCAGCTCTGTGCAAAGCAGTCTCAACCTCACCGAAATTAAGGGATAGCTTCATGCAACCAGATTATGGAAGGCACCAACCGCTTCTCACGCCCCCCCACCCACCCTCCTCTGCCCCTGAGGCTCTTTCAATCCCCGCTTCATTCTCAACCACGCTGCTGCATGTGCACGTGTACCATAAATAGACACAGAGAGGCTGCAGAGGGAGATCTGCGGATGAGAGACTCATGACCCGAAGATTAAGACTGCTGCTGCAGCATGCAATTGAAGCCAAAATCTGGTCTGATGTTCTGGATTAGGAAGAGAGTGGTGGGAAAGGAAAGAGAAGGAAAGGAGGATGAGAAGAGGGGGAAAGCAATGGTGAAGAAGAAGGAGGTGAAGAGAAGAAGAAGACAGGATTAGAAATGCTTCATGATATGTGGGACTTACTTTGTATTGAGGTTTCCCAAGCTCTTCAGTAGATATTACACTGATATTTCATCATTGTACTCTACAGTAGATTAGATTTTGGTCCTTAAATCCCCTCTCACTCTTGAGCATGAAATGTCTCTGGTTTTAGTTGGAAAGCAATAATCTGCCCCCGTGTGAAAGCCACATCAGACAGATTTATGAAACAAAGTACGAGGGAGAGAGGAGGGAAAAATGGGTTCTGATGCAGCGAGAATTTAAAAAATAGAAGGTGTGTGTGCTTTAATCTTGTTTTTCTTGCAGACTTGCTGCAGGTGTGCAGGAGCGAGTGAGCTATCGTGATTTTTGAAGCTGTGCAGGTCATCATTTCCTATTGTGCATAGATATGATTCTATCTTTAAAGCTCTGAAGATTGAGGTCCCTTAGGAAATGTCCCTTTTTTACAAAACCGAATATCGTTACTAATCAAGTGAACAGGAAATGGACAACACATCAACCACGTTAGAAATAATGATTTTTAGCTACAATTACAAAACTTACAACCCCAATTCCTGAGACATAAATGTAATTATGAACATGATGGCCCTAGCTGGGCCTCCTGATACTGCCCTTGTGTGGGCGTGGTGTTTTTCTCTGCCTCCTCTCTTGCTCCACCCCTCTGTCTCTCTCTTGCTCTTCTCTCTCCCCAGGACACAGCTGCTGCTCATTGGACTCATTTACCACCTGGGCCCAGTCAGCAATCACCTCTCTGAGGTCATATAAGCTGTGAGCAGGGTGGGGCGTTCTTGGTGTGTAGTTATCCTGCCTGAAGTGTGGAGTTGTGGAAATAGTATAGTATAGTATAGTATAGTATAGTTGCTTTACGTGAGTAGTGTGGGCTTGTGGGCCTCGGCAGCAGTAAAGCTAGCTGCTGCTAGTGATAGGGTGAGCTTGTGGGCTCCTGGAAGTGCCTCCTCGTGGTGTGGAGTTTTTGTTTGGTTGTGTTCTTTGTTGTTGCAACCTTTTTTTTTTTTCCTTTTTCCAAGTGTTATTGGTAAAACGGTGTTGCTGGCTCTTTATGTTAAGGTTATCTATAATAAAGACTATTGTATTTGCTAAATACCTGTTTTCCTTTCATTCTGTTCTGGACTCATTTGTTACTGGTCCCCTCACTCGCATGCCTAGACCCCTTCGGGGGGATGTAACAATGTGGTCCGGGATATGAATAGAAGGGACAGCAATTGAGTATTAGTGGGTTGTTTGCCGGTGGCCTGTTTAGTTGTATTGTATCTGCAGTGCTCTCTCTCCAGTTAGAAAAGGGGAGTGTCTAGCTGAGCGTAAGCTCCTCCTTCAGGCACTCATTTTTTATTTTGCTTTTTTTATTTTCGGAGTAATCCTGGGTGGGGATTAGTTCCCTGTCGGGGGTAGGCTTGTCGGTGATTTGTGCACTTGATGCTTAGCCTTTAAAGTTGCCTCGAGCCTGGTACACTCCAGAAGCTAACTAGGCTAAGATTTTAGTAGGCAGGTCTGGGGAGAGGGTCGGTGGTAATTTTATTTATTGGTTAACCTGTGGCCACATGGCCCACCCGTTTTATTCATTTGTGTATTGGAGGTGGTGCTTCTTTGTTGTTACTGTTAGCCTCAGGTAGTTGTTTTAGTTTCAATGGCTACCTTTGATATTGCCGTGTTTAAGGAAAACCCTTCGTTTGTCCAGCTGGACGCCTGTAGGAAGAGGGATTTGCATGAGGTGGTGTCATTCTATGGCATTTGTGTCTCCACAGCTCTGCGTAAGGCTGAGCTGAAAGCTGCTCTTGTGTCTGGCTTGGTGGAGAAAGGGATAAGATAAGAAAACCTTTATTAGTCCCACACGTGGGAAATTTGTTTTGTCACAGCAGGAAGTGGACAGTGCAAAGTTATGAAGCAAAAATTAGAGTATAATAAGAATAAATACAGTATACAACTGTACAGAATAGAATAAAATACTATACAGTGGGGCAAAAAAGTATTTAGTCAGCCACCAATTGTGCAAGTTCCCCCACTTAAAATGATGACAGAGGTCAGTAATTTGCACCAGAGGTACACTTCAACTGTGAGAGACAGAATGTGGGGAAAAAAAAAAAAAAATCCATGAATCCACATGGTAGGATTTGTAAAGAATTTATTCGTAAATCAGGGTGGAAAATAAGTATTTGGTCAATAACAAAAATACAACTCAATACTTTGTAACATAACCTTTGTTGGCAATAACAGAGGTCAAACGTTTACTATAGGTCATTACCAGGTTTGCACACACAGTAGCTGGTATTTTGGCCCATTCCTCCATGCAGATCTTCTCGAGAGCAGTGATGTTTTGGGGCTGTCGCCGAGCAACACGGACTTTCAACTCCCGCCACAGATTTTCTATGGGGTTGAGGTCTGGAGACTGGCTAGGCCACTCCAGGACTTTCAAATGCTTCTTACGGAGCCACTCCTTTGTTGCCCGGGCGGTGTGTTTTGGATCATTGTCATGTTGGAAGACCCAGCCTCGTTTCATCTTCAAAGTTCTCACTGATGGAAGGAGGTTTTGGCTCAAAATCTCACGATACATGGCCCCATTCATTCTGTCCTTAACACGGATCAGTCGTCCTGTCCCCTTGGCAGAAAAACAGCCCCATAGCATGATGTTTCCACCCCCATGCTTCACAGTAGGTATGGTGTTCTTGGGATGCAACTCAGTATTCTTCTTCCTCCAAACACGACGAGTTGAGTTTATACCAAAAAGTTCTACTTTGGTTTCATCTGACCACATGACATTCTCCCAATCCTCTGCTGTATCATCCATGTGCTCTCTGGCAAACTTCAGACGGGCCTGGACATGCACTGGCTTCAGCAGCGGAACACGTCTGGCACTGCGGGATTTGATTCCCTGCCGTTGTAGTGTGTTACTGATGGTGACCTTTGTTACTTTGGTCCCAGCTCTCTGCAGGTCATTCACCAGGTCCCCCCGTGTGGTTCTGGGATCTTTGCTCACCGTTCTCATGATCATTTTGACCCCACGGGATGAGAGCTTGCGTGGAGCCCCAGATCGAGGGAGATTATCAGTGGTCTTGTATGTCTTCCATTTTCTGATGATTGCTCCCACAGTTGATTTTTTCACACCAAGCTGCTTGCCTATTGTAGATTCACTCTACCCAGTCTGGTACAGGTCTACAATACTTTTCCTGGTGTCCTTCGAAAGCTCTTTGGTCTTGGCCATGGCGGAGTTTGGAGTCTGACTGTTTGAGGCTGTGGACAGGTGTCTTTTATACAGATGATGAGTTTAAACAGGTGCCATTCATACAGGTAACGAGTGGGGGACAGAAAAGCTTCTTACAGAAGACGTTGCAGGTCTGTGAGAGCCAGAGATTTTCCTTGTTTGAGGTGACCAAATACTTATTTTCCACCCTAATTTACGAATAAATTCTTTACAAATCCTACCATGTGGATTCATGGATTTTTTTTTCACATTCTGTCTCTCACAGTTGAAGTGTACCTCTGGTGCAAATTACTGACCTCTGTCATCATTTTAAGTGGGGGAACTTGCACAATCGGTGGCTGACTAAATACTTTTTTGCCCCACTGTATACAGTAGAATAAAATATACAATAAGATAAAAATAGAATACAAATACTATATACAACTGAGTAAAAATACGATGCCAGAAAAGATTATTGTACTTAGTGTTATTGCACATGTGTGTGTTTGATCAGTTAGTCTTTATTGTGGAGTCTGACAGCAGTGAGGAGGAAAGACCTGCGAAATCTCTCCGTCCCACACCGTGGGTGCCGCAGTCTCCCACTGAAGGAGCTGCTCAGTGCTGTCACAGTCTGCTGCATGGGGTGGGAGATGTTGTCCAACAGGGATGACAGCTTAGCCGCCATTCTCCTGTCACTCACCACCTCCACTGGGTCCAGAGGGCATCCTAGAACAGAGCTGGCCCTTCGGATCAGTCTGTTCAGTCTCTTCCTGTCCCCGGCAGAGATGCTGCCACCCCAGCAGACCACACCATAAAAGATAGCAGAAGCCACCACAGAGTCATAGAAGGTCTTCAAGAGTGGGCCCTCCACTCCAAACGACCTGAGTCTCCGCAGCAGGTACAGCCTGCTCTGCCCTTTCCTGTAGAGAGCGTCTGAGTTATGAGTCCAGTCCAGTCTGTTGTTCAGATGAAGACCAAGGTACCTGTAGCTGTCCACAGCCTCAATGTCCATACCTTGGATGTTCAGTGGTTGCAGTGGAGAATGCTTGTGCCTGCGGAAGTCTACCACCAGCTCCTTGGTTTTACTGGCGTTGATCTGGAGGTAGTTCAGCTGGCACCAGTCCACAAAGTCTTGAGTCAGTCCTCTGTACTCCTTGTCGTCCCCATCAGTGATGAGGCCGACTATTGCAGAGTCATCAGAGAACTTCTGCAGGAAGCACTGGGTGGAATTGTGGGAGAAGTCTGCAGTGTAGATGGTGACGAGGAACGGAGCTAGAACCGTTCCCTGTGGGGCCCCCGTACTGCAGACGACCCTGTCCGACACACAGCCCTGAGTTCTCACATACTGTGGTCGGTCGGTGAGGTAGTCCAAAATCCAGGTAGTGAGGTGATGGTCCAGTCCAGAGTTCTCCAGCTTGTCCTTCAGAACCGAGGGAAGAATAGTGTTGAAGGCACTGGAGAAATCAAAGAACATGATTCTCACAGTGGCCTGAGATGGTTCTGAGGCCTCTCCAGACTTCACCAACGTTGTTTTGCTGAAGCTGGTTCTCCATCTTTTGCCTGTAGCTGTCCTTCCCATTCCTTATCAGTCCCCTTAACTCTCTCTGCACCCTTTTCAACTCCTCTTTGTCTTTGGATTTGAAGGCCCTCCTCTTCTGCTTGAGGACAGCTTTAATTTCTGGGGTAATCCAAGGTTTGTTGTTGGAGAAACACCGTACAGTCCTGGTAGGTACGGTGTTATCCACACAGAAATTAATATAGTCAGTAATGTATGTAGTAAGGCTGTCGATGTCCTCTCTGTGGTCGTCACAGATCACCTCCCACACAGTCAACTCAAAACAATCCTTAAGAGCCTCCTCGCTTATATGCTGGGGATGAGTACGTTCTTATGTAGTCTGGAAGATGAGTGGATGATGGGGTGGGTGCAGTTTCCTCTGTGGTGGGGTTGGGTGGACTGTCCTGGGCTCTGTGGGGCTGAGCTGGCCCCAGGGAGGGGTCACTTGCCCCTCCCTTCCTTCCCTCCCCATCTCCAGCTGCCTCCCTCTTCCCGTTTCACCACAACCACCCACACACGCAGGGCCTTGGAGTAGGGGTGTGTCACCAGGGTGCAGAGGAGGCTACCCCCCTCTGTCCCCTTCTGGCTGCCTCTGCCTCAATTTTATCCCACAACTTAGACATTCAGAATGGGATCCTCTTCAGTAATTGATTTAAGTTGTTCAGCAGAATAGCCATGAGGCTACTGCCTGTGTTTAAGCAGCCTCTTGAGCAGCAGCTTCCATCTCTTTAGTGTGTTGTCTTCATAGAGCTTTGAAAAATAACACAGCATCCACTTGTCTTTTGCGAGCTACTGCTCCAAACATTTTATTCACCATTCACAAACCAGTCTTCTTTTATGGAGGCAATGCCCCTGGAGGCATTCATGAGCCCTCTCAAATACAGCGCCCCCTCCTGGCAAACCCCATCACCACATGAACACCCACACATCACCACATTTAGCAGCTTCCATCTCTTTAGCAGCTTCCATGTCTTTTGCTGCCAGCCTTTGGTTTTTCTTCCACTGCTGAATCTTCTTTCTGGCCAGTGCAAGGCTGTGGCTATATGCTCAAAGGACTCAAAATAACAGTCCACCTCAGTGTCGCGAAACACTGGAACCAGACGAATGTTTTTCCCCACATCAAATGGTGTGTCTGCCTGCCGAATGGAGGCAGTCGGAGAAAGGGAAGCCTGCTCGAGTTTCAACTGTCGCAACTTAACAGCTGTCTCCGCCTCCACCTTTTTCAATTCAACCTCCCTGGCTCTGGCAAGCTCTGCGTCTAAACGCTTAAGCTCAAACTCCTTCTTTAGCTGGAACTCCCTCTCACGATCCTCCTTTTCCAACTGGAGACGAGCCAGGCGGACACTGAGCTTAGCGTCCAGCATTGAGCCTACTGATGATTCAATGGAGAGGTTCGAAGTGAGGCAGTGTCATAGGTTTGTCTTCAGGAATCCCCTGAGCAACAGGCGTAGACACTGATGGCGCTACACCTTGAGCTGGCACCTGCGGAACAGGCTGAGATGCTACACCATGCTCAGGTGGAGTGGCAGACACTGGCAAGGGCACTATCCCTTTCTCCACCAAGCCAGACACAAGAGCAGCTCAGCCTTACGCAGAGCCGTGGAGACAGAAATGCCATAAAATGATGCCACCTCATGCAAAACTCCACACCACTCCACATCACAATGAATTTTAAGAAAAATATTAACTTATTTTGAATTTTAATTCAGAAACACATTTAATGCTGAAACACAACAAAATAAATAGTGACAAGGCCATAAATGTCTGAGAACTGAAGAGACCGGCCACTCGACTTTTAGAGGAACATTGTCTTATTCTTGCTTGAAGCAGACTTCTAGCTGCTCACCAGTCCTCGGTTTTCTGTGTCATATTTTTCATTTCATGGTAGTGAAAGGGTTCAACACCTACTCTTCTACTGTCAAGCCATGCTATTGTAATAGCTGTATTATGCGCTTTAGAATTGTCTTGCAAAAATATGAAAGCCCTCTAAAAGACTTGCAGACCTTGCTCTGATGGCGTCTCTCCAGATGTGTAAACTGCCAGTTCTGTAGGCACTAATATACTCCCATACAATCAAAGACTGAGCGTCGATAACGAGCCCTTTCCCCTTCAGTTCACAGGACTAACCACACAACAGTCTTTCACTTTTCACAGTTCATTTTAGATGAGCTTTGGCCCAGAGAAGATAGCAGTGTTTCTGAATCTGGTTCACATATGGCTTCTTCTTTGCATGGCAGCTCTTTAACCTATACTTGGAGGTGGCACAATGAGCAGTCAGTGATTTCTGGATGTTTTCCTGAGCCCATGCTGTGATTTCCATGACAGCATCATGGCTGTTTTTAAAGCAGTACCGCCTGAGGGCCCAGAGATCGCAGGCAGCCAATAGCGATTTCTGGGGTTGACCCTTAAACACACAGATTTCTCCAGATTATGAATCCTTTGATGATGTTACGCAGTGTACATGATGACATATTCCAAGCCTTTGTTACACTGAAGAACATTTTTTCTGAAATTTTTCCACAATTTTTAGCAGATTGGTGAACTTCTGCCCATCTTTACGCCTGAGAAGCTCTGCCTCTATAAGATGCTCTTTTTATATCCAATCATGTTACTGACCTGTTAACGTTATTAACGCCACTGTCAACTTTTTTTGAGATGTGCTGCTGCCAATTCAAAATTTGCAAATATTTTTCATTAATGTGTAAAATGTCTCAGTTTGTGTTTGATGTGTTTTATTTGATATTTCTGGGGCATAAAATATAGATTCATGAGATTTGTAAATCACTGCTTTCTGCTTTTATTATTTACATAATATTCAGCATCCCAACTGTGGAAGTGAGGTTATAAATGTTTTTCCTTTAAACTTTGCTTTTGACAATTTGTCGTTGTAGTTTTATGTGTTTTATAAGATATATATTGTATAGCCTCTACTGAGACTTTTTGCCTCATTGTCTACATAGACTTTTACTGGAGTGAAATGGTGTGACAGTCTAATAGTTATAATTGCATATGCCTAATTAGTTAGAAGTCAACGTATTTTAAGAGCGACAAGTTAAGAAGTTAGATTCAATAGCACAGATGTCGGATTAAAATGTGTTATTACATAATAGAATAATTATAAACACAGATGACAAAGAAGCCTCAGGACCACATTTGTCACTCAAGCCCCACTGATCTCAAGTAATGAAATACTAGAAGAGATCACCACAAGGCCACTGTGTCACAGTAATTACAATGAATAATGGCTCAATTAAATGGAGGGAGAAGGGGAGTAGTTGGAAAAAGTGAAAGATACATTTTAACTTAAAAAATGTAAAAGTAACATAGTTCATAATAACTGTAGCTCGCGCAGCATTTCTACTTGCAGAGTCTAAGAACGTCATTACCACACTAGGACTTCATCATCGGGACATGCGGGGCAGGACGACAAATGTAAGTAGGAATGATAACTCGAGACTGTTCATAAGGAATGAGGCGAGAGTAGAAGTAGAGATGAAGCATATCGACCATTATGAACAAAGTACATTAAAAAATAAAAAAAGACTTTTGGCACTCAGAAACATGAATTGAGAATTTGCTGTAAAATTCAACTGAAATATAGACAAAAAAAAATAAGTTTTATTCATTTGAATAATCCAAACAAGTTTATTTAAACAGATTTCATTAAATCTGATGTTTTGTGTTAAATTTATGAAACAAAATTACACAGAAAATTGACATGTAATCAAATTACTTAAAGTATCTATTTTGGGCATAAATACTTTCAGAGGGTATGTAAATAACGGTTATCAAGACATGTCAGTTGTTTAACATTGCAATATTTTATGTAATATTAAAACTTTCGTAATCACTCTGCATAAAAGAGTAACACTCTGTATTGTTAATATCTTTAGTGGCACTTCTTGTCCTTACAGCGAGGCTTTCTTGTGAGGAGAGGTTAAAGTTTACGTATTCAGCCCTGCTGTCTTAAAATATCCAAACACCACTGAAGGAGGGAAAACAGCTTAAGCATTCCATCCTTCTCCCATTTTTCTATATTTATTATATTTGGAAAAAATGGAATAGTGCCTTCAGTCAACAATGTTTGCTGTTACAAGATTGTTGATTCGATACAGATGAGCCATGTTATGAGAATCACTAGCTCGACTAATTGTTTTAGTTGGAATTAGTGTGAATATGGGGTCTTATTTCAAAAGCAACAGCTAGTTTCATTAGAGTAAGCTAATAGCCATTAACAGTCTCAAATTCTCTGTCGGATAACAAAAGTTTTAGTCATGCTTCCAGGTGTTAAATAAACCAAGATTAAAAGCAAAATATTAGCCAAGATTAGGAAAGCTTGTTAATGTAGGCTATGTGCTCTGTTACACCCACCTCCCCGACTAGCTACAGAGGTATGGTTAGGCTAAGCAACACCACCCTGCCAGGACAGTGCCACCGAAAATATGAAAAGACTGCAGCCATGTCAATGCTGATACTGAACAAGCAGATGCCACTGTTTAATTACAACATTTATACACTGTCATATGTACACCTTCAGTGCCCTCCCAGTGATATTTATTTATAACTCATTTATAACTATTTATAACTTATTTATAACATATATGTGATCATAATCCATCCACCATAAGGCAAGAGACGAGATTTCAGGATACACTTTGGACAGATCGATAATGCTGAAATGCTGAGTTAAATTTTGAGCTCTGGGGTCCATTCTTCGTACCTCGCTTACTACATCCAAGATCAAATGACACATCCAAGATCAAATCATCGCGCCAACTTTGAGCTCGCTATTCCGGTTCTCCGAACACATCTGTTGTTGACGATTAGTACAGCTGGATGAAGTAATGTGAGATCACTGGGTGGCTTAACAGGGGCTACGCATCGATAGTAGAAACCTTGATCGGCAACCCTTTGATTGGTCGGCGAAAATGTTGAAGGAGCGCGCTCAGTATTTTTCGGCAGCAGAGCAAGAACTCTTGAGTGAGGGATTTCAGGAGTTTCAGAGTTTAATTAAAACGCAAGGGAACACTGCAAAGGCTGCAAAAGCAAGGAGAGAGGGCTGGCAGAAAGTTGCTGACAAATTAAACTCGTAAGTAATTTAATAATAATAATAATAATAATAATAATAATAATAATAATAATAATAATGGAGTGGATTGATATAGTGCTTTTCAAGGCACCCAAAGCGCTTTACAATGCCACTATTCATTCACTCTCACATTCACACACTGGTGGAGGCAGCTACGGTTGTAGCCACAGCTGCCCTGGGGCAGACTGACAGAAGCCAGGCTGCCATATCGCACCATCGGCCCCTCTGGCCATCACCAGTAGGCGGTAAATTTATTATATTACATTATATCATATTACATTATATCCTCTTTCACATGAGAGCCACAACAGGACCCACTAGAACATGGGAACAAGTAAAAGTGAAATATAAGAATATTCTACAGAATGGTAATATTTATCACTTATATTGCTTTTAGTCTCTTGAAAAGCAATATAAGGAAATCGGTAGTCTGCGAATCAAAAACATGTATTTTTTAGTATTTTGATTTAAAAAACACTTTACTATAAAGCTGGTTGATATAATTGTTTAGAAAATAAACAATCATGTGCAAAATTATTTTTTAGCTGAAGTTTGTGCCGGACAGTTTGATAACTAACTCCAGATTCGGTATTTTATATATGTCAGGTCATCATTCAACCTCTGAGCTGGTGAATGTAAACATATAGGACACTTAAGGGATGTGCTTCACAACACTTTTGACATTGGAGTTGGAATAGATTTTAGTGATAAGTAGGCTTCACAGACAAGCAACATGTCACATAACCACTATATGACAGTTGAGGGAGACACATAAGTGGGCACAGCGGGAGTTTGTCAGATGCTTCAAGGCATGGAATGAAAGAATATAGAATCTCTACTCTCAAAGAGGCAGCGGAAGGGGGGGGGGGGAAACAAAAAAAACACAGTGTGCCAGGAAAGCAGGCAGCATATTGGTCTCCACTCATTACATTGTCACCATGAGCATCCAATCTGGAACTAGTTGGCATGAATACAATCTGATCCCACCCTGATTGTGTGTGGTTCGAGGCTAAATTACTTTTTTTCCCCTTTTAAATCAGGCTACTGCATCTCATTTGAGAAAATAGGTCTAGATTCATATAAAACTGAGGATTATGCGAAAATACACACACGGGATTGGACAGTGGACTGCGTGTTTGTGTGTCCATAGAGATTTCTGTCTCTCCGCATGTGTCCATAAATCGGCAGTACACATGCATGGATGATTGCTCATGTGAGCTTTCATCCATGCTGCTACATATGTGCAGGCACACTGCATCTGAAGTCTTGTATGTGCCTCTGCTGGCTCATGGCTGCGTGATCGGGCCACGTCCAGCGATGCTTATGCATGTGTGTGTCAGAGCATCGTGCTGTTGCAAAGGAAGGCTGCCATTTGTTTGTGTTTGGCCTGGAGAGGACTATCAGATGCCAAGGACCAGCTCAGCGGAGTGGGGAAGAGAGGCATGGATGAGTTGCAGAGGGAATCAAAACAGCAAAAGGAGGCATAAGCCTGTTCTGTTTTGTGGCTTTTTCTGGTAGAGCTACAGTAAGTTAAAGAGTGGAAAAGTCCACATGAATTATTTGAAGTTTTCAAATAGGACTGAGTTCTTTTCAGAGGAAACAGTACCAACAACACTCATTCTTTTCTGTAAATCTTTACATTTCCATATTTGATTGCTCTTTCTTTCATTCATCTATCGAGGGGGTATCTCTTAGACCAGCGGTCCCCAACCTTTTTTGCTCCACGGACCGGTTTATGCCCGACAATATTTTCATAGACCGGCCTTTAAGGTGTCGAGGATAAATACAACAAAATAAAACTAGTACCGGTACCGAAAAAAAAGAAAATTTATTCATAACACACGTGAAAAGACCAAGGAAAATTGAGTAAACGATAAAAACGATAACAAAATAACGCTGAAAACCGATAAAAACCCTGAAAACTATACATTTCACACGTGAGCCTCAACTCTCGCGGCCCGGTACCAAACGACTCACGGACCGGTACCGGTCCGAGGCCCGGGGGTTGGGGACCGCTGTCTTAGACAATCCTCCTGAAATCACTGTAACTAGTCGGATCCACGGAGGCCTTATTCTACAACAGACAGTGTCGCACTGCCAGAGACCACAGAGGCATTTGCCTCAGTGGGTCAGATCTGTCCTGTCCAACTTACAAATGATAAAGCAGGGAGTTTCAAGTTGTTACGGAATAATCTATGCACTGACAAAGAGTTTGAAGGATTTTAGGTGGGTACCATTTCTTTAGCTGACGTTACAAAAGAGACGTTAGCAGCTTAGCATTCAACTAAATGTGAGCTCTTCACTTCTATTCCTCCAGCAGAGAAAGGCCTTCAGAGAAATGTCACAGGCAGTCACTGAAGCTGAAGATGACAATTTAAATAGGAAAAGTCATAACTTCATAATTTTATTCTGCTGTATCAGGTATCTGTGTGAAATGTTGCTATAAAACCAGGTTAGCAAAAGGTCACATTAACCTTAATCTTTTACCTCTGCCCTTCAGAATATAATCAGAAAATCTAATTTGACCAAATTCAAGGAAATTTTAAGGAATGAAACTTACAGACAAAATGATACAATTATAACCTAAGTACATAGCCTGGGTATCACATAGATTTTCCAGAATAATAAGCCTGACAGCATAAGTGCTTTTATCTTAAACCCCAGGTGTTACATTTATTCGCTATGAAACAACCCAGATCTGCCAATTTACTTTCCTCACTTAGTTTTTTTATACCACTTGATGTTGTTGAGTGAAAAGTTACTTCCTGCTCACTGAATTTTCATTAAATCTTCTTCAATAGTTCAACATGCTGCCGTCTTTACAGTAGCCTGCCTCATTAGCTGGCAACCTTTCCTGATCGTATTGCCTCTGCGGCTGACGTGAAATGAACCTTTATTTGCACATAGGGCCGCAAACATGATACGCAACAGCCGCTGCATATCTGACCTTACAGTTGACAACAGTAACTTAATCACCACTGATTGGCACGCTCTTTAATGTGGCCAGGGCTAGCGGAAGCATCACTTGTTGTGCACTCAGGCTGCCAACTCCGCCAACACCTACATCACACGCAAGTTTGACTGCTAACAAGAGTATCTCTCCATATTTCAGTTTCTGTCATCTGTTAACCGCAAGCACACTGCATGGTTTTAACAAGCACTAGAAAAGAAAAACTGAGTCAAATTGAAGATTTTTGGCTGATGCTTTGGGGTAGCCCTATGCATAAGTGATAGAAATGACCTTTCAAAATAGACAGTGAGGACAAATGGGGAAATCATGGCAGCAGGAAGAAAGGGAAAAGAAAGGAAAGAAGAAAGTACACAAGAAGGGGGAGAAGACTAAAAGTAAAACCACAAAGACACGCATATTATGTAAACACACACACTCAGAAACGGTGGTATAGACCTTGATCACTTATTCATTCAGACCTGAGGAGGGAGCCAGGAGGATCAGGTTGCCTAATGACTAAAACACACTCTCACTCACTCGCACACACAGACACACACACACAAGCAGCAAATCCCACAGGCCCGGGCCCGCCAGCTCAATTGAATTACTGTTATCGTATACCCAGGGCTGAGACAGGGGACCCTGTCTGCCCACCAGCCACACCCTCTGTATTTGCTCTGCACTGGAGGACACACTCACATGCAGGATCAAATACCAGCACTATACTCAGTCTGCAACACTACTGCAACCTGGTCCCATAATAGCCATCATTTACAGTCAGTATTGATTACCCTCTGGCTGACTCTTAGTTATAAGCACTCACACACACAACATATAAAATCTACAAAACTACATTTAATGGTATTTTTATGTTGGAAGACTAAATTCCTCTATGCACACTGTACACAGATGCATGCACGTACGTGCGTACACCCACATTCAGTCTGCACTCACACACACGTTCCCAGGATGTTAGATCTCAGTCTATTGATTTCTACTGGGAATGGAAATCACTCCTCTACATTACGCTGCTCTCTCTGCCATCTTCGTTCTGCTCCTTTTGTCTTCATTCGCATGCATGTTGTTTCATTGTTCAAACTAAATGGAAAAGAGAAGGACTACAGACGAGGGATGATGAAGACTACTGAGACAATATGCTGAATGATGTCACAGAAACTGAGCAAAACTCCAGTGAATGGGGAATTGAAGCGCAGCTACAGAAGCTGCATTTCAAATGCTCTGGGTTTGATGCTCAAATATAAAGGGACTGCATGGACCGTGCAAAAGCCCCCACAAAAATGCCTAGAATGCAAAGTTCATACATGCATACACGAATGCTTGAAATGACTAGCTATTGAACTGTAATGTAACAAAAAAAAAAGTCAAAGGAAGATTGGAGATATGGTAATCCACCCCATATTCATGGAGGATTTGCCGGATAGCATTGTGGCGATGTGTGTAACGTTTCGATAATTTCCATACATCTCCCTGCCAGAAATGGGGGAGCCTGGACGGGGACCAACTGTGCCGCGTAGATGATGGCTGGTGGCCTGCTTACTGTGGCGTTGATCGAGGCTGCAGAGAGAGAGAGAAAGCTAGAGAACAGAAAGACGGAGAACCAAAAGAGAGAAAGGAAAAGAGAGATGGGAGCACAGAGAAAAGGACAGAGGGAGGAAGGGGAGGAAGAGGAAGAGGGAGAGATTCAGAGCTGGTGCAGCTGCCATGGTAACCGGCATCACCTTGGAGAGGAACAGAACAGAACCGCTCTGGGGAAAGACCCAGTGTGTGAGCGCATATACACACACACGTACACACAAAACTCATCAAACAATCACTTTCTCATTTATGTTTCATCAACACTGCCCTATTTTTGGATGTGGAGTCTTGGTTGAATATGAGAAATTTTTTTGGGATCAACAGTCGGTTCAGCGCAGTTCAAATGACGCCCCGCTGGCCATGGATGTTTAATTGATACGTCTGAACCGGGGCAATATCTCATACATGCTTCACTTTCATCGCCTGCTCCTTTTGTGCTCCGCAGAAAGCCTCATATCGGCCCGCCTCTTTTTCATACGCATTAAATGTACAGTATCTGCATTAAATTTGCATGACTGCAGAATTCCACAGTGAGAGCATGTAGGCTTTAAACTGCACCACAGTGCAAGTCTGCCCTTGAAAAGTCTTGATACATGCGTACAGTATGCCATACTGTACTGTTTGCTTTCCTTGCCATCTGAATATGCATATACTGCATCCCCTGCTGTGGCTGTGAGGAGGATTTCCCATCCCCCCATGTTTCACCCAGAGTGCAACGTGAATCCGATCTGCATACGTGTGAAAGATTCCCCCTATTCCGTAACCTTATCTTCCACGCTATTAATTTTATGTGAGTATAATTAGACGTTTGATTAGCTCAGCCTTTTTTGTTTAAAATTAAGTTTCACATTTATCTTACCGTTCTTCTTCCCCATCCTTTTGATCATTATGTCTTTGTTTAACACAAAAATGATCCTGAGTGAGAAAAGTGTTTTAGTTCATGTTAAACTCACTGATGAATGTATAGTCAAACATAATAAAGCCATTGTTTTTGTATTGTGAATATTTCTGCATTGACGATTAAGTTAAAAAGTGTAAGATTAGACCCCAAGTATGTTCAGAATCCAAGAATCAGCACTCGATTAAATGAATACATGGAAGAGTTGAATAATTTGTACAATTTTCTTAAATAATTAATGGTAAATGTTTGATTTAGAAGCTGAAAGATGACCATCTACCTTGACCAAACAGATTATTGCACATGCACACCTAAGCCCTCTGCAGCAGTGCTGGACTTGCTTAAATGTAATATAGCGGAGAAACAAACTCAATGCAGATGCCATTCTGCTATTTATAGCATAGCATGTGCCAGAAAAATGTGCTAACAGATGCAATGGGTGTAGCAAGGACATATAGGAGGTAGGGGAGGTGCAGACAGTGATGTATCAGGAACCGAAGGCTGTTATCCAGCATTATATTAAATATATATATGATATGACTTTAAAGATACAAATGAGGAAACAGGAAACAACAACCAAGTCAAAAAGTGCACAACCTGCAGCTCTTAGAGGCTCTATTAGGACACACATGCAGTGCTTCGAGCTAAATGCTAATATGGTCGAGCTAAATGCTAACATCGGCCTGCTAATGTAGTTACACATTTCTAGTGTGCTGTGCTGTTTAGCAGGACTCATGCTTCGTATGGCCACTGTCATTCTTAAGAAATAATCCAGTACTCGATTGTTGTACTATTGACAAGTACAAGCTACTGGGCATCAGTGATTTTGGTGAGTTGTTTGTACGACAAGACAAAATCCACCACAGCGACAGCCAGAAGTAGCTCATACTAATGTGTTTCTGTATCACCAGTCTTTTTTTGTTTGTACCATGAACGGGTCTGCATTCTAAGATCTTTTTATACTTTTGACTTGCATGTTTTATAGCTATTTTCCAAGCTACTTATATAATCTATAAGTATTTCAGGCTGATATACAAAATCTCTGCATGTCAGTTTGCTTGTGTTTTCACCTTAGGCCCCTGAAGGTTTATATTTATATTGTATGTTTTATAGATATTATGATGTTATCATATTCCCTAGAAACCACTTAATAACAGGATAAAAAATTTTGTATTTATGCAGGGATAATCCCTTATTAAAGTCTTGGTATCATTTTTAGTTAGCAACCACCTAGCAAAGGGCTAAAATAACCAGCTTTTGGCCTTTATGCACCTACGGTAGCTTATGAAAAGCATCCCAACTTTTTAATTTCATGGCTGTAACGTCTCATTTATATCCCACAAATTTCAGTTACACCTGCTTAGCAACCACCTAGCAGCACCCTACAATGACCAATTTTTAGCATAGACAGTGCTTAGGAAATTTATTAGACCACCGACCATAAAAGCAAGGAAACACAAATATTATATATATAATATATTAATATATTTATAATTTGTTAATGTCAGTTTTATATCCATAGCTTTGTTTAAAGCAACAAGGCTGACCTAAGTGCTTTACAAGTTTGTTAAAAAATTGCCAACAGCACACACAGACTACCGTGTAGTACATGTAGTACGTACAGCACGTGCTACCTATTACATATACTAGTTTAACTAATTGAAACGGTTACAAACATTTCTGCCAGTAGCTGTCAAGACATTTCAAAGCCACAATTCTCAATTGCGCTGTGGCACTAGAGGTAAATTTCATCTGCACGGAAATCTTCAGTAGACCACAAATGAGTGTGACTTCAGCTTACTTTGCCTTACTTCAACTGAGACACACTGAGATGGGTCGTTTTTTGGGGGAGGGGGGGTTCTTCCAGGCCAGCAACAGTACATGTGGTTTCTTAAGTGGCAGTCACTTAGTGTTAATATGATTCCTGGATTCCTGGCAGTGCCTATGGTTAGTGATATGTTGGTCCTACCTACACAGACATCTATCATCTTAAATGTGATAATACAAGGTCAGCATCTGTTGACCATATGCTTTGTGAAAAACGCAACGAGACTGTGAGAGCCGTCTACACACCTCTGCTGCAATATAGATTCCATTAAGGCATTTAAAGGCATATATAGGGAGCTTATAAAAGTGGTGGCCATTATTTCGTTTGCATGAAAACCTCATAGCTCCACGTACCATGTGATCACTTTAGCAGAATGATATAATGCTGTGGTTCTATTCTCCAAGGACTGCGTGTCGTTCCAAGCCTTACTGCGACATTAAGAAAAAAAAAGACCAATTTGTTAATCATAAATCCTTAAACATTACATTTTAGAGATAAGAGGTTTCACCTGCATGCACTAAATGTAAAATGATACAATCGTGCAGCCGGATGTTCTACTAATGCACACAACGTGTTTATGAAGGCTGCTGCATATCCTATAGCTATGCTTGCTCTCTCAGGCCTCTACTTTAACCACAGCATAGAGGAATATAACACTTAGGCCTGTCAGGAAATGTCTGAATGAGTCTTTGATTGTGGCATTTTTTAAAATGCCCATTCTTTGCTTGATAATCTCTGCCTTTCAGAAAGAGCTCACCTTTCTTTTCTGCTTTGTTCCCCTCCTTGAACCAGCTATGCTATTATATATAATATGTTTGTAATTTGCAAAGACAGTGAAGTGGCTAATACACGATCAGATGCTCTGGTTAACAAATAAGTGGCTCAATCACAAGGAAAGGAAAGGAGAGGAGAGGAGGATTGGGAAAAAAAGGGAAAAAAGTGAGGGGGAGGCAGGGGGAGGTCAACAGAAGGAGAGGCAGATGCTCGTGCCTCAGATGCCTGTGCGCGAATAATTATCCTGATGAGATTCACCAAGAGCGGCACGAAATGCAGAGGAAGAGGAGGCGGATTTGGGGAATACCTCACGACGCAGAAAAGAGAGACAAAGGGTGATTAAGTTTTATATAAATGTACTGTAGTACAGCGTGTACATGTGGGTTCGGCATGCCGCTACCCACCGCTTCTCCTTCATCTGTTCTCCCTCCTCGTCATACACCGGGTTAGAAAGTGGAGCCTCCCTCTCATCCTTGAAAGATGCATGAAGCAGCAGCTATAGAGACACAGGGAGAGACTAGAGGAGATAAAGAGAGAAGGTGCACTAAGCAGAAATAGTCTTCAGCTCCATATAAGAGCACATAGGTAGGTATGAACTCCCAGCGTGTGTCTGTTGAACGAAGGCAGGAAGGACAAAGGAAATAAGGGCAGGTTCAGGTTTTTTTCCTTTGCTCTGGTTTCTTTTCCCTCATCCTTGATTGAGTTTGCATGCATCGCTGACCTCTTGCTCCTTTTATAATCACTTTGTTCAGCCTAGCATCAGTAGACACGTCTTTCTTTCTTTTTTTGTGCCGGGCAGCAAAAACCATCACGTCTCTTTCTTCACGTTTTAGTGAAAGACGGTGATCTCTATCTCTCTACAACCGAGCACATTTGTAAGGATCAAAAGACAAAACCAGCTTTGTGTCGAGGATGCGCACAACCAGGTCTTCACAGACACAGACGGAGGCTCTACTTACACCTTTCATGTGGAAGTTTTTTTTTATCACAGATGATATCTTTTTTTATCTATTAAAATAGAAGGCTTTTTTTATGCTTCTGTAAACATATCATTTCTGTAAAATCCAACTAGACTGTCAGTACTAGATGATTTATGACAGACACAGACAATGTCTATTGATATTTGAGCTTTTAGATTCTTTTATAATCCAAGTAAAACACGACTGAGTTTTTGCAATGTGAAGCCATGCTTTAGCAAGAGCTAAAGAGTGTGCTAGCATCTCTATGAGGCATTGATGCAAGAGTGGTGTGAGCTGACAATAGCATGCTCACATGGACACTGCAACAATGCTGATGTTAAGATGTTTCATATTTAGCGTGATCACCATCGCAGTTAAGCTCTCAAGGAGGAAAACAAGAACTGATTAGCAACCTGCTTAAATCACAGCACAGCTAATGCAAATGGAAACGTCCACTTCAGCAGTGTTGCTCTCCATCTTCCTCTAGTACCTCCTAAAAGACTAATATCCTGTTCAATTGTTCTTTTTTCAATAAGTGTTGGTCCACATATAGGTGGATCAACACTTGTCCAGTGAAGCACAACACGTGCTGCTTCTGCTAGAAGGAATAAGAAGGTAGAATAGTAATAAGGGCATCATTATAATCGTATGCTGAGAATATTTAGGGAAAGCTGTGCTGGATCCCAAACCCCAGCGCTCTTTCCTTCTCCCTCTGTTCCCTCTCTCCTCTGACTGATGCTGCTGATTTGTAGGTCATGTGTGAGTATCAGAAATAAACTGAGAGAGTGGGTAAGAAAAGGACTTTTACCCTCTAGTGGTGAGCCTGGGGAAAGGCCTGTCAGAATCATTTATGGGGGGAAAAAAGATGAATGTCCAATTATCCCTGTTCAGTTGTGCATGGAGACCGTGACCCAGTTGGAAATCAGTTTTACAAATTTCCTTTTTTTTGATTCACAGGCAGCTTTCATCCAGTTAAATGTGAATGAGGCGATGATGCTGCACGAATGTGCAATAAAGTTATAGAAATGCTGTAGAAATGTTAGCAAGCTGAAATAATGTAGGGGGCGGGGAGGGGGAAGAAGGCTATAAAACCAACTTTCACCAGGCACTAAATGTAAGGTTTAATTTTAAATGCACTTTCAGTGTTGTGTAAGCTACATATGCCCAAACACACACACAGTCGTTCATACGCTGCTTGCTTTATTAGACACGACATCATAAATCAGAGGCAGTTTTTTGGGATCACTTTCTTACTCAAGGACATTTCAACGTGCAGCCTGGAGGAACCAGAGGTGGAACTACTGACCTTTTACGTGACCTTCTTGTGTAGTTGTCTGTGTCGTAAATTATTAAAAGTTTGTTGGGGGTTTTTTCAGTTTTTTAAAGTGCAATTGTCTCACTTACTGCTGGTATGTTTCTTCCGTTGCCACGGTATGTGCAAGTACATTATGTGTGGAGAAACGGTCACAGACCACAAAGGTCATCCGTTGAATTGAAACACACACAGTACCATTCTGTAAATTAGGTAAATGAGGGACGGTGTCTTTTACACAATCCTTGGCATTATGGTTGGGAGGAACAGAAAAGGGCAACAATTCTAAAATTCATCATAAATGAGAATCTTAACATTTCACTTTAAAAAAAACTAAATCTAATAGACGGTGATTCTGCGGGGAGTCGGGAAGGCTTTAATTTCAGGGTCCTTTGACTCTCAAAGTGACGTTTTTCAACAGATAGCTGAATTTGAGGAGACACAATGTGTCTGCATTCATCACAAAACAGTCCTGTTATATTTTACTCAAATCTATATCTTATCTATAACCACATATTGTACATATGCTGCACTTCAAGTAAGTGGCCACTTCATTAGGTACACCTTTTGTATGGTAGATTGGACTCTTTTTTTTTTCTTTTTTTTTTACCTCCAGATCTCAGTTAATTATTCATGGCAAAGATTCAACATGGTGCTGGAAACATTCCTCAGAGGTTTTAATCCATATTGACATGATAGCGTCACACGGATTTGTCAGCTGCACATTCATGATGTGAATCTCCTGTCCCACCACTTCCCAAAGGTACTCTGATGAATTGAGATCCTGTGACTGTGGGGGCCCGCTAAGTACAGTGAACCCACTGTCATATTCAAGACCAGTGTGAGATTATTTGAGCTCTGTGACATGGCAGTGTATCCTGTTGCAACAATTACTGAAAAATACCAATAACCACGCCTTGGGCAAAGTCTCTTAAATCACACTTCTTCCTCATTTTGATGTACACTTTGAATTTTAGCAGGTTGACACTTCCATGTGATTGCCTGATTTGATATTTACAAGTCTACCTAATACGGTGGATGTAGACTGTATGTTTAAAGTTTAACCTGGAGAAAGACATCCTGCAGTACAAGAAAGTTAAAGGTGAATTTGTCTTAAAGGATTTTTGCAGTTTGTTAGTTTTTTCCAAGTCGTCTGTAGACATGCCAATTTTTAATGTTTGATAACTGTCAAGTGAAAATCTGACAAAATGTTACACAAAAAGTGAGACAGCCGACTGAAAGACACTGCCTAACCTAACCATGGTGCCAGCAGGCTTGAAAAGTCTAAGGATGAGCAGAAACAGAATGTAACTGAATTCCATAACTGAAATAATCCAGGTATTTCTACCATTCATAAAAAGAACATAGCAGCTAAATATTTATCCTACTGTATTTGCACATAGAGCACATACTGCTGTATAGTATAATATGCAGTAGCCAAAGATGATGAGAGAAAAAGCGGCTGGTGTAAATTCAGGTTTGCATTGAGAGCATTATCATAAATTAATACATGATAGTGTTATCTGTGACAGTCGGGCATCAGCAACAATGCTCATCAACAGTGCATAGAGGGGTTTTTTTTCTTTGTTTTTTTGACACACATAGGCACACATACGCAAGCGGGCCAACACAATCACACTTTCACAAACACGTGCACATAATAACATATGTTTAGAAAATTGCAACAGGCTCAGTGTTTCACAGTTTTGCTTGTCTATATTCCAACACAAAAACTGTGACAATGTATTTGGGAAACAGTGTCCCTAAGCAGAAAAAAAAAAAGACTGTATCAAGCTCTGTGGTTTCCTCCGTCTCTTTATTTTAATTAAAAAAAAAATAAACAGGGAAATCTCTCAGCCCTGTGAGCGAATGTGTGGGTGTGAAAAAATAAGGAGACGAGAGTAAGAAAGACATTGAAGGGGAGAGTAAGGGGAATAGAAAGAGACAAAGACGGGGAGTCAGGGAGGGAATAGGTGGTATTTAAAATGAAGATGACACCCGGGATAGTTTCCATTGTGCCTCAGCATGCTCTCTTGAGATGGGAGTGACTTAACATTTCACAGTCTCCTGTGAAACACAGGCACAGTGAGACATAAGCACACACACATCCTCATAGGAGAGTCTTGTTTGGCTCAGAACACATACGAAGGCTTTTTCTCTTGAGGTGACAAGAAGGGAAATAGAGTTCAGTCTGCAGTTTCACAATGATGGGCGGGGGGGACACATTACTCCACTGCAAATCACACGTTCTAATTTTAACTGTGGCGTGCTCATTTCATCATGTGTTCAGGTGTGTGTTGTGCGTGCACTCTTATCAATGAATGGGCGTGCAATGTATGTGTGTGAACAGTGCTACAGATTTATTTATTCATAGAAATCACCAACCCATCGCTGTACCTGTTTTGCTTATTTACTGTCAATACATAAAACATGAATGATCCAGCCTGGCAGAGTCGCCCTTTCATTTCCTCTCATTTCCCGAATTCAATGGAAATTTCACCGAAATTGATTAAATCCACATGGATATCAGTGTAAGTAGAGATCTGAATCTGGGATATTTACACATGTGTGTAAGAGGCATGAGTGGTCAATCCTAATATGTATATTTTGAGATCACTCCTCAGATGCATCCTTATTCAGTGTCTCTCAAAACATCATTTTATTCCCATCCGCTGATTGACAGCCGATCATCCATCCATCTGTCAATCCATCTTCTTCTGCTCATGCAGTTTAGGGTCTGTCATAGCCCTGACAGCTGATTATGTTTCATGCATGTCTGTCATGCTGAGTTGACACCATTAACATGTTTGCATCAACATGGGGGTGTGCAAAAAAAAAGAAAAGAAAAGAAGAAGAAGCATATATTCAGCAGTATGTCAGCACCTCTCTGTTTTGTGTACTTGTGGTCTTTGGATGTTTTTTTTTAAATGACTTAGGGTCACCTCTGGGTTGTCAAAACAGGGGTTGGTTCTTATAAGGCAGAACTGGCAAGCACCAGTTACACATGCAGGTGGAAAAGTGGCATCAGGTCCAAATCTTGGGAAAGTTACACCTTGTATTCTCACTCTGATGATGCGGTTTCACTGGAATGATCTGTTAAGAGTCCTTTCCCCAAACCTTATTCAAAACAATTCATGAAGTGATGATGTGAATATTTCCAAATTGTAACTGAATATAATTGCAGTCTATACAAGATCGAATTTCCCAGAGGAACCCACCCGAGGGATTAATAAAGTTATATCTTATCTTATCTTATCTTATCTTATCTTATCTAAGAGTCAGGCAGCATATGAGTGAAACATGTCCACATACCTTTTGGAAAGTTTCTCATTATAGCTATATTTATTAATAATTTTATATAATTTTAATTGCATTGGCAGGTGTTGACTTGAAGTAGCTGCTTCGGTCACTTGCGCGCAGATTTTCACACCTGTTATCGTCTCTGGGTTGCAACGGCTTCCCACGTCAGATCTAGCTAGTCTTTTAAAGCCTGAACAAGCGTTAAGTGTAAAGGTAAGCTTTTAGCAGTGTATTTGGAAGTTAAAGTGTTAACTAAATACTTAGTCGCTGGCAAACTCGCGGTGAAACAATTTCATGTTTTATTGTTTTCTGCCGGGACTGGTAGAGGTGCTCTAACGTGTGGTAGCAGAAAGATGCTAACGTTAGCTTTATCAGTGAAGCTAACGAAGCATTGGTGGCTAGTTTAGAGTTAGACGTTCTTTCCAGTTTGAAACGGGTAAACTTGTTCATATTTTTCCTACTGTCAATTAATTTCAGCTCGGTCGATACTTTTGGTTATACTAGCTAACTCGTCGTTTACTTTTGATAGCAGCTAACTAGTTAGCCTCTCAGCTAAACCGCAAAGCTGCAGAAAATGCACACTTAAATTTTGTGTTGGCGCTGTGGACTAAAGGAAAAGGGAAATGTTATCGCCTCTAGACATCACAATTTATCATCAGCTGTCAATAAGCTAGGGGTTGTTACTTTTGGTTTGCTGTTAATCGTGTAGTTAGTGTAGCTTTATTGGGATTATATATTTAAACAAAAATGTCATTTCATGAGTATGAGTATTAAAAGCTGTCAAGGCACAATGGGATGAACACACTCATTCCTACTTTTGTTAAATATGTATAAATGCAACAGTAGCAACTTCACGCCACCATAGGGCGAGAGGCGGGTACACCCCGGACAGTTCGCCAATCCGTTTTATTTATGTATGTATGTATGTATTTGCAGGTTGTTCGAACACCATGACTAGTCGAGGAGCATTTAAATATTCGAGAAGAGGTGCTGCTAGTTTCTGGTCTTTGTCAGACCGTGAGCTGAGCCCACGCCCTCACTGTCCTCAGGTCCACAAGACAGACGATGCAGACATTTACACTGATGCTGCTGGGCTGAGGTAATGGGGAAAAAAAATATGACCGCCACCTTGTCACATGCTGTGTCCACCTGTTTGGACAAGGACTTAACTTTTGTATGTGTTCCAACTCACCTCCGTATAATTGGTGGAGAGACTTGAAATGTCCTTGAACACAAACCCTGCCTTTAAACGCGACAGATACACTTTCACGTTTCTCTCGCACATGCTGGGACAGAGGTAACTAATTTTCTGTTTCACTGCAGGGAAGTGCACTCTTGATGCGTGGGTCAATAAAACCAGGATGTAACTGTTTCTTTGTCAACAGCAATTTGGATTTTATTGTGTCTTACTGAGGCTTCACAGCAGGCAGGTGAACAGCTTGCTAATGAGTCCAGTGTCCAGTCCAAAATTGGGCACATTACACTCTGTTACTAATGAGTGCACCCATTGTTTCAAGACAGTGAGAAAGACAGTGGCTCTTGTGGTTGTGAAACTTCTCATGTACTTGATTTTAATCTGCTCTGAACTTTTACAGCCTCATTCATTTACTTATGCAGTTCTATTTTTTGTGTGCAGTCTTAGCAGGTTGTTAGCAGTTTTGTTTTGTTTGTTTTTTTAAGAGGAAATTGTAGGTGAGAATTATCTTAAAATAAAAGCAGCTGATAATACTGTTAATTTTTAGCTGTTTGTGCTGACTGAATAAGGGATCAGCTGTTCATTTCCTAGTGGGTCTGTGTTTGTTGCCCTCCTAGGACAAACGAACATGCAGCTGGAGACTATGATACAGCACCAGAGGCTCTGCTTTCTGAAGGAGACCACAGACCCCAAATCGAAAAGGGCGCCGTCCCCACACTCAGCCATAATTATGATTCTGGTGACATAATGTTGGAAAATGAGGTAACTATATGAGTATACACAGATCAGGTGTAACACCTTGACCACCTACCTAATATAGTGTTGGCCCACTTTTGCTGACAAAAGAGGCCTGACCTGTTAATACATGGACTCTGCTAGACCCCTGAAGGTGTGCTGTGGTATCTAGCACCAAGATGTTAGCAAGCAGATCAGTCAAGTTTTGTAAGTTGTGCGGTGGAGCCTTATTTGTCCACAACATTTCACAGATGCCTGACTGGGTTGAGATCTGTGGAATTTGGAGGCCAAGCCAACACCTCAAATATGTTGTTGTGCTCAGCAAACCCTTTCTGAACCTTTTTTTGCTTTGTAGCACATTATCCTGCTGAAGGAGGCCGCAGCCATCAGGTAATACTGTTTCCATGAAAGGGCGCACATGGTCGCCAACAATGCGAGGTGGTATATGTCAAAATAACATCCACATGGATGGCAGGACACAAGGTTTTTCAACAGAACATTGTCCAAAGCATTACACTGCCTCTAAATGGTAAATGGCCTGCATTTGTATAGCGCTTTTCTAGTCCATAGGACCCCAAAGCGCTTTACACTACATTCAGTCATTCACCCATTCACACACACATTCACACACTGGCAATGGCAAGCTACATTGTAGCCACAGCTGCCCTGGGGCGCACTGACAGAGGCGAGGCTGCCGGACACAGGCGCCACCAGGCCCTCTGACCACCACCAGTAGGCAAACATGGGGTTAGTATCTTGCCCAAGGATATTTGACATGCAGCCAGGATGCAGCCTGGGATCGAACCACCGACCTTCTGATTAGTGGCTGACCTGCTCTGCCACCTGAGCTACAGCCACCTCTAAGACTACGTCCACACGTACACGGGTATTTTTGAAAACGGAGATTTTCCGTTTTCGTTTTAAAAAATAATCCCGTCCACACGTAAACGCAGAAATGAAGGAAAACGCTGCTAGGAACATGCCAAAGCAACAGGTGGCAATATATTCCTAACCGTGTAGAAATGTTGGCCAATCAGAAGTCTAGAAGCCTCGGTGGGAAAAAGTAAACAAAGATGGGGCATAGAAGCAGAACCGAGTCGTATGTGTGGAGGGACAGTAACTGTGTGTATATGTAAGCATTTAAACACTGCAGAGAGTAGAATTAACAGTAACAGTATTGTAGAAATTCATTTCACCGAAACAATAACGTGGCGCACAGTGTGACGTCAAAAAAGGCGCACACCTTTGACGCTGCATTTTCTGCGTTTTCTCCGTTTTTCTCGTCCACACGTAAATGCAAAAACGGAGTTTTCAAAAATATCCACCCTGGCCGGAGTTTTTAAAAATCTCTGTTTTCAGTGACCGAGAACGCCGTTTACGTGTGGACGAAAGGTGCAAACGCATAGAAAAAGCTGCGTTTTCAAAAAATACCAGTGTACGTGTGGACGTAGCCTAAGATGGTTTGCCATCTTCTTGTATAGTACGTTCTGGTGCCAGGTGTTCCTTACGTAAGAATGCCTCACACAGCCGGCCATGATTGATATGAGGCCACCTTCTTTCATTGCTCTGTGGTTCAGTTTGGAAGCTCACCTGCCCACCACTAAAACTGTCCAACTGCAGCTCTTGTCTTGCTGAAAAGCTGCAGTTTTGGAGATTGTCTGACCTTGTTGTCAAGCCATCACTCGCTCAAATCCTTAAGCTTGCCAGTTTTTCCTGCTTCAAACACATCAACTTTGAGGACAAAATGCTCACTTGCTCGCTCACATATCCCACCCACTAATAGGTGCTATGATGGAGAGATAATTGATGTTATTCAGTTGAACTGTCAGTGGTCATAATGTTATGTCTGATCAGCGTATATAAGACCAAGGTTTTCTGAAAGTTCACTGCCGTTGCATTTAATGTATTATGCTATTAAGACTTTTTCATTAGAAATCTTATCTCAGACGATGAGATGCTGACAAGGTCTTATACATCTACTTATCATCTCTTATTCAGAAGGTGTACTTCACAGATTAATTAAGATATGTGAATTAATTGTGGCATTAAACCATACTTGAAAATCTGACATCAAAATGCAATCTCAATATCTGCGATAATTAACATTAAATTGCTTGACTGGCAAGCAGAACAGTGGTTCATACCATTATCCAGTTTAGTGAAGGGGCTCTAAACCACCTGCAGCCACCTTGTCACTTTAACTGTGAACAGCAGAAGTGCATTCAGTGCTTATCTCACACATAACACTGCCTTCCTTGTGTTTCCTTGATAACGGCTCAAGATCAGTTGGCTCAAGAATGATAAGAACACCAGAGTCCTGTTTGTTTTGGGGGTTTTTTTTTTTTGGTTTTTTTTTACCCTCCTAAGACCCGAACTCTTCCACAGCAGGCATTTTTAATTTCTCTTTGATGTTTGGGCACATTGGGGCTCAATGAATGTAAAAACAAAGAATTACCAGATTTCTTTCTTTTTTTTTTTTCTTTTTTTTTTACCTTATTTTTGTTTTTAAGAAAAATAAGAGCCACAAATGAGGATATTAGTTTAAAATTTTGATAGAACAGTAGCAGTATAATGTCGTCGTAACCCAAAATGTAATGTCCACATATGTGGACGCCAGGTCCTAGGAGGTTAAAGAAGGGTTTTGTCTTTCTCAGGCTGAAGATTCGGATGATGAACCAGCTGTGCTCTCCCTTCATGGTATGTCACCTCCTGAAAGCATACTGTCAGATGAAGATCTTCTAACAGAGCAGGTCAAGGACATAAACCAACCTGATACAACCACAAAGACTGAAGGTACAGTAGCAATTTAATAAAAGTAAAACTTGAAAGCGCTCACATTTTCAGTGGCACTTCTGCAGTTGCTACCAGCTAGTATACACAGAAACACCCTGTTTGATAGTTTGTTCTCACAGCTGCGAATCTGCTCCCTCCAGTGTTAAAGGCACAATTAGATGTCAGTAGATATCAGATTATAGTCATGAATTATTTTTTTCTTACAGCTTCCAATTCAAATGCGTAATCCTAGTTATAGTGGCCATTGTAGTACAAAAAACTCTGGCAGCTGTGGTTAGTGCAGGAGGTTGTTAAACCTTTCTAAAGGAGTCTGATACGAGATGAGTAAGTGAAGCTCACTTCTTTCTGATGACAGTGATACTAAGGCAAGTTGTTGAGGATATCCTGAACTTCTTTATGCTCCTGTTAGCTGGCATTAGGTAAACTTTCTTTGAAGTGGATCTAACATTGTTGAACTCTGACAATAAGCGAAACAACTCTCACATGATGTGAGAATGTAATCAAACTGCCGTACATTAGGTGGTATAATGTTAACTCAAAACCAGCTGTTGTTGTTAGCTGTTAGCTGGCTCATTATCAGCTGTCCAGAGATGGGATGGTTGCATGTCTAATCTGCTGACAGATTTGGGAATAAAAAGCATGTTTATGCACACTTGTATGTGTTAGTTTTATTCAGACACTGGTCACATTGTCTCTTTCCTTTGTGTTTTTGCTTTTTGGTGAAGGGGACCCTTGTCACATGATTAAAAGCATAGGAATGATCCTTCATGTCTTGAGTCTGAATGTGTAGAAATTAATTGCAATTGTGACTGGTCTCTAGTATAAAACATAACACGCAATTAGGTGGAATGGCGAAGTCCATGCATTTAAGATGGTATGTTAATATGGCAACTTCCACAAACCGGTCACTGCTCTTGTGTATTTTTAATGGATTAATTCTAAGGCTTTGACAATGCATCAATTTGTTTGCAGACGTAATTACACTCTAATCGGTGTATATTTATGAAGGTAACATTCTTATTTTATTAAAATGACCTCAAAAAAGACTGACTGTAACTTTAAAAAAAATGATTGTTGCCTGTGCCTGAGTCACTCTGTCCTGGTCATACAGTCATCGAATATCACTACTGATCACACACAAGTCAGTCATCAACCTCCCTTCAAGAAAATCTTTTCACACGTTCACCCTTTTAAGGTCTTTTTTTCCTGTTGAGATTGAAAGCTCCGTTTCAGGGTTTTCAGATCAGTGGTTTTCAAACCAGTGGTCTTGTTCACAAGACACTCCTATATTCAAACCTATGCAAAATGCCCTCTACTTATTTTTATTTTTTTTTATTTCTTTTTGAACATATTTTAAGATGAAGGCGCCAAGTGTGACGCCTACATTTTTCTTTCTGTTTGTAAGAAGTTCTGCTTGCTTATACCTCACCTCCACTGCTTCATCAGACGCTTATCTTTGGACTGAAGTGTTGCACGTTTCTTTCAGAAGTGTACAATAGATTAGTTTAAATACATTTCTCTTCATTTTAGCACATGTGGTAAACTCCTTTGTCACTACCAGCATGAGGGGAAAAAAGCGAAGTTCTCACATATATTCAGCCAGTCAGCTGACAATGTTTATGATGTATAGCAATATCATAAACATTTTCAAGGCAAAGTCCTTCTGCTTCCACAGTTTTAAGGACACTCAGATGAGTGATGTCCAAAATACGCTCTGTCCCTGATTATATAGCTGGATTCTGCTGTTTATCTTTCTTCCAGTTTGGCGCACTGAATGGCACAAGAATCACATGGCAGCTATAAGCAGTGAGAAGTTTGACAGCCTCCTGAAAATGTGTCCAGATTTCTATGCCTGCAAGAGCCACATGGCAGCATTTGTCTTGATAAGAGGTAAGCTTCTTGTACACGTGCAGTTTTCCATTAGATTTGTGCACTTCACTGCAGGATTTTATTGTTTTCATAGTAGGTTATAAGTGGCTCCTGGATATTTAGTAGATGTATCCCGTTTACTTTTAACCTTTTTTTTTTTTTTTTTTTTTAAAATCTGTATCTTAACAGTGCTAAAGAAGGAGACTAGTTTTACTCTTAACTGTCTATAAATGCCTAAAGTGAGCCTGTACCAGTGGCAGGTCATTATTGCAGTAGTATGTTAAATGTCCAGACATTAGCAGTCCACATCATGAAGATTTCAAAGCATGAAAAAAAGGTCGCACTCAATTATCATAAAGTGTGTATGATATCACATGTGAGCCAACTGGAAATTTCCATTAAATATGATGGGGCACTCATTAAAAGATAATATTGTGGAATTAAAGCAATATATGCAGACTCTTTCTTTTAATAATCATGGAAGCAGAAGATATGTGTATATAAAAACATAATTCTTTGGCACTTCTATGTGAAGTAAAATAACGGAAGTTATAATCTGAGCGAGTCAATTTAGAAGAACCATTTAGGAGATGAAACTCCTTTTAAGACACACAGTGTCTAAATTGCACAAGCTGAGAGCTAATTCGATATGACTACCGAATGCACGACTACACAACTGTGCGGCATTCCTGCACAGAAGGCCTCTTAGTTGTTTGAGAGTTGCCATTTAGACTGATGTAAAGTAATCTCCTATTAATGAGGTCAGCAGTACAAGCAGTCCCTATGAGTCTAAAGGTTCAGGCTTCACAGTGCTCTAAATGCTCAGTTCCTGACAGGATTTGTTGTTGTTGTTGTTGTTGTTGTTTTTTTTTTAACCTGGTATCATCAGTTTAAGCGCACAGCATCTCCACACATGTGCTATTCAAACCTTCAGTCGTTTGAAAGAGAAATGGCTAAAGATTCAGTCACACAGCCTTAAGGTGCCACTTTTATGGTCAGTGTTAGGATGCAGGTAGCTATTGGAGTATTCTCCTGAACAGTAGGTGTCACCACTGAGGAGATAATGCTACATCAGTGCTGATAAAGGAAGTAAAGTTAAAACAGGAAGCAAAGACATTAAAAACAATGTTGTTGTTTTTCTCACTAAGGTTGTGTCCAAATTCATGGGCCGCGGTTTACGTAGGCGGGGTCCTCAGAAGGCTGGGTAGGCCGGAAGTAAACCGCTGTGAAATTGGACAGTCTAGCTTTCAGATTTGCGTCTCGGTGGAATTTAATAAACTCAGCTGCTCCTTGCTATCTAAAATATAACAGGACACTGGTGTAAATTCTCGACTATCTCACACTTCTGTTTATTCAGCTCTGTGAAAACCAAGGAGGAACCCACCCGGGTGATTAATAAAATGTAATTTAATCTAATAACTTTAATCTCAGCCAAACTGATTTACTCACGAACAAATAAAACACTGAAAAAAGCCAAACAATAACATTTTTAGGTTATCTAAGCGACTCCTATATCACGTTTAACCTGAGTAGCAAAGGACCGCGGTGATCTGAAAATTATGTGCCGGCAGTTGTGCCGTTCTCGGCGGCTCTAGTGACCCTCGAGCTCCTGGCTAGCTATTGATCTGGTGGGTAACAGATGTCTCCGAAAACGTCGGAGCACTTTTGCAAATATGTGATATCTTGATAAACCTAGCAGATATTTGAAGTTTACACAGCTACATTCTCGCCTGAAAATATGTTAAGTTTATTTTGTGATCGAGAAAGAGTAATAAGATTAATATTAAAACTTAGTAGCGGAAGCCATTGTTGAAAACTGGAATTGGCTGGGCCATGCTATGATTTCTGGGATATGGAGGGCCACAAAGGATACACCCGACCCAACCTTCAAATTCAGGGAAAAGGAGGACACATTTGTCAGCTGCATTCGGAGGAGTCTACGAATTTGGACAGCCTTCGGCGTGTCGCTGTGGCGTAATCGGCCTACAAATGCGGCTTCAGGAGGATGCAGCCCATGAATTTGGACACCCCCATGTCTCTAAAATGTTTCCAAACTGTTGCACCATCTCTCTGTATGTAATCTGTTATTATCTGACTGACTGAATCAACATCAAAACAGCACATCAGCACAAACAGATGTGATATAACTTTAGTCATGCCGTTCAACAGGTGGTGAACGGAGAGCATAAAAGTACCTTTAAGAGTCAGTCACACAAACTTGGACACAGGTTGAGGACACCCTACCAATTTCTCGTAGAGCAGTAAAGAAAGTGTGAAAAATGCTCATCTTCAAAGTAAAAGCTGCAACTTTTGGAATCGTGCTAGTTCCAGCGGTAAAGAACAGTTTTCACTTTAAAGGCAAAGGCTCTCCATATCTGGTTTATTATGATCGTCTCATTATTGTACCATTAGTAGTTGGTGTTAAGTGTTTGAAGAAAAGATGGCATTTTCCATTCAAACTAGAGGAATAAAAAAGAATAAAGAGAAACGGGAACTCAATAGTGTGAATGCCTTACAGCATTTACACAATTATGGGCAACTGCGGCAATCTGCTAACAATTTTTCAGTCACAGCTCTGGTTTTAGGAACAATTTCAACAAGTAAAAGCAGGTAACCACTTGCCAACAAGTCGGGGATTACAGATTCTTCCCTAGTGACTGAGGTCTTAAGAGGAACCAAAATTACTTGTTTCAGTGGATTTGCTGCTTCAAGGTCCAGAATAAAATAACTAAATAGTATTTTATAAGCATCATTCTGTGTCATCTTTACTTCCATCTCTCGCAGTCATTGTTAATTAAAGCTATCGCTAATGAAGCTTTGAGAAGAAAAACTATCTTTTCCCCACAGAAGTTCTGGATACAGCAGGTCGTCCATGTGAGCAATACAAGGTAGTGGCAGTGGGATCTGGCCGCTCAAGTTGTAGCGAATGGCTTTGCTACAATGGGGTGATGGTTCATGACAGCCATGCCATCATCATTGCCAGACGGGCTCTTTTAAGGTACTAACTTCTAAAATTAGTTCCTAAATACTTCATCCAAATCTCAAGAATGCAGGTGTTAAAGTGCTGGTTCTGATTTAGAACACCTGAACTTCAAATATCTATTCTTAATATTCAGAATGAAGATGTAAAAAGCAGGCTGCAACATCTCACTTGCTCTCTACCAGTTATAATGCTTCTGATTCACTGAAAGTGCTGCTGCAGCTTAAAGTGGGAATAATATTTATTTTTCTGGCTTGTGTTCAGGTTTCTGTATAAACAGCTTTTGCTGTTCTTTGATGCTGATCCAAAGGCCAAGGAGAGCTGTATTTTTGAGAGTAGTGCAGCCAGCCACCAGCTTCAGCTCAAACCCAAGATCAGTCTGCATCTCTACACCAATCAGTGTCCCGAAGGAGCTCCTACGAACTTCTACTTTAAGTACAGCAATCCGCTAATTATCCCATTCTTTTGATTCTTTCTTTATACATGTTTTTAAGTCATATTTTCCTGTGTACTTGTAAAAGGTCTCAATTCAAATCTGTGGATTTATCTTCCAAGAAATGTGACATTTTGTACATGTTGTAAAACACAGAATAATATTAACCTTTCTATGGGTTAATTTTAACTCTGTTTATAATGGACATTAAATTTTGTCCATTACTCATGAAGATTAAGTTCTAGTAAACTAAAATGTAACATAATGTCCTGTTTTAGGGTTTCTGCAAACGACACCTGGACCTCTATGGTTCTCCAGTATCATTTCAAAGGCCTACTGGTCCCTGTGGCCTACCTTGACCCGAGTCTCTGGGGCGCCAAAGTCTGCTGCATGTCTGGCAGTGACAAACTTTGCCGCTGGACTGTTACTGGGATTCAGGGTGCATTACTGAGCCACTTTATTCAGCCGCTTTACATCACAAGCATGGTACTAGGTAAGACGCATAAAGCATTTATTCTTTATTAGAAGGGAAGTGCAGCTAGACCCATCATGAATACCTGGATGTTTTTCTACAAATATTTGGATCAGCACTAGAATGTAGTGGTTTCTTCCGTTGTTCATGCACAAGTTTCATGAAAATTGGTGTTTTTTCTACTATGAACACATAATTTATTCCCATTTTTAAAGGTTGGTTTCCAAAGAGCTGAAAATGGTCAGGTACAAGAGCTGAACTAAAAATGAGTGAAAAAGCAGCCAAAGTAAAACGTTGGGTTACTTAACGTAATCCCTGGTTCTTTGATAACAGAGTGAGGTGTTTCACTATGGGAATCGCCTCGGCGTGACCAACTACGGAAGCTCCAATGACACCACGTCTGTCTATGACAGACCTGTCGAGCCGTGCTCAGGGCTCCGCCCCCTCGTACTAACACGGCCGACCAGCTCCTCCTAACTCATTCCAAGCAGATTTCTTTCCGTGCCTAAGCAAGGAGGGAAGTGTTGGTGAAACACCTCACTCTGTTATCAAAGAACCAGGGATTACGTTAAGTAACCCAACGTTCTTTTTCTAACTTCGCTCGGTGTTTCACTATGGGAGATATGGCCCACTCCCGGATTGCGCCAGCTCCCGAAGCTACTCTCCAGTGCTACTCCAGGATCTCAGGTCGAACCTGAGGCACCAGAATCCAGCACCGTCTGAGCCAGGGATGACTGTGCAACATCCAGCCGATAAAACCGGACAAACGTGTGCGGCGTAGCCCAGCTTGCTGCCGCACAAATATCCTGGACTGATACACCTCTGAACAACGCCCAGGATGTGGCCACACCCCTAGTGGAGTGTGCTCGGAGTCCCGGGGGGGCCTGCAAGCCCTTACAGCTATAAGCCAGAGCTAAGGCCTCTACAATCCAATGAGCTAGTCTCTGGCGTGATACGGGCCTGCCCTTGTGAGGGGAGGCCCAGGAAACAAACAGCTGATCCGACTTCCTGAATCCAGCTGTTCTGTCAACATAAGTCCCCAAGGCCCGGACAGGGCACAAAGTGTTCAGCCTCTGCTACCTCTCGGAAGAGAATGGAGGGGGGTGAAAAGCTAGGAGCTCTACTGTAGGGCACCTGTATGATGTTTCCAACACTTTAGGGACAAAGGCTGGGTTAGGCCTCAGGAGTGCTTTAGTGAGTCCCGGGGCCAACTGTAGACAAGAGGGGTGAATAGACAGAGCCTGTAATTCGCTAACTCGCTTGGCTGTGGTTAGAGCCAACAGCAGAGAGGTTTTAAGAGAGAGAAACTTCAACCCCACTGCCCCAATAGGCTCAAAGGGGTGGTGGGAGAGGGCGTCTAAAACGACTGACAGATCCCATAAAGGGACCAGTGGTCTAGAAACTGGGAGCGTTCGACGCGCTCCTCTCATGAAGCGACCTACAAGGGGGTGCTGCCCAGCAGGTTTATCACCAAACCCCACGTGGCAGGCTGAAATAGCTGCTAAATAGACCTTTATAGTGGAAAAAGCTTTCCTTTTGTCCAGCAAGTCTTGAAGAAAACACAACAGCTCCACCACTGAACACTGAAAAGGGATAATCTGCTTTTCATGGCACCACTCTTCAAAAACACGCCATTTACTGCTGTAAATGGAACGGGTGGAGGAGGCTCTGGCATTCTGAATGGTTTCAATAACCTTCGGAGGCATGCCTGCTGCCTTCAAATTCCACCTTTCACGGGCCAGGCCCAGAGAGCAACCTGGTCTGGATGGGGATGGTATATCTCCCCCCGCGCCTGAGACAGAAGGTCCCTGCGGCTGGGGAGTGGCCATGGCTCGTCCACCAGAAGCTGGATGATTTCTGCTATCCAGTGTTTGGATGGCCACCGTGGAGCTATTAAAATCAGAGACAGCCCCTGATCCCTCACTCTGATCAGTGTTGGGGAGATCAGGCTGAGGGGAGGGAAAGCATACAGCAGAGTTTTTGGCCAAGGATGGGCCAGCGCATCCACGCCCAGTGGCGCGTGTGCGTCTGACAGGGAGAAAAACAGGGGGCACTGTGTGTTTTCTCGCGAGGCGAAGAGATCTACGGCAGCCCGGCCGTATCTCTGCCAAATCTGCTCCACCACCTGTGGGTGAAGCCTCCATTCTCCGAACAGTGGATTTCCTCTGGACAGGAGGTCCGCCCCCCTGTTCAGAATTCCTGGCACGTGAGTTGCCCGAAGGGAGAGGAGCCGAGTGCTGCTCCACATAATTATTTCCCTGGCTAACCTGTGTAGCTGCCGGGAACGGGTGCCGCCCTGGCGGTTGATATAAGCAACTACAGTGGAGTTGTCTGTTTTCACTAAAACATGTTGACCCCGGAGATACGGCAGAAAATGCCGTAAGGCTAGGAGCACCGCGCGGAGCTCCAGCACATTTATGTGATTCAGAGTGAGTCTCTGTGACCAAACGCCATTCACTGCTCTGCCCATCATAGTTGCACCCCAACCTGACAGGGATGCATCTGTGGTCAGCGTCACCCTGGATGATACTGCCCCGAGCGGTACCCCCGCCGCGAGAGCTGTCGGGCTCCTCCAGGGCCGGAGAGCCGCAATACACGGCTGCGTTATTTTTACACCACGACTGAGATGTCGGCGAGGGCACAGCTGCAGAGAAGCGACCCACCGCTGAAAATCTCTCATCATAAGCAGCCCCAAGTGTACCACCGATATCACCGAGGCCATGAGGCCGAGGAGGCGGAGACAGAGTCGGAACCGCACGACTTTCCCCAGCTGAAAACGGGAAAGACAGTGAGTGAAGGATGCGATCCTCCGCTCTGAAAGTGCGATACGATAAGAGATGGAGTCTATTCTGAGCCCCAGATACTCTGTAAACTGTGCGGGTTCCAAGTGGCTCTTTTCCAGGTTGATAGTGAACCCAAGCTCCGTGAGGTGATTCACCACCACCTCGGAGTCTTTGATCGCCTGCTCGCGCGATCGTGAGCATATTAGATAATCGTCTATGTAAGAAAATATTCTGATGCCGCTGTTCCTTAACGGAGACAGCGCTGCCTCCACACATTTGCTGAACACCCTCGGAGCTAAGGATAGCCCGAATGGGATAGTTTGAAACTCGTACGCTACGCTCTGATAAGCGAACCTGAGATATTTCCTGTGTGGAGGATAAATGGCGATGTGAAAATATGCGTCTGATAGGTCGATTGTAACAAACCAATCGCCTGTGTGAATTGAGCGACAAAGCGTCTTGTGTGTGAGCATTCTGAACGTGTACTTTCTCAAATGCTTGTTTAACACACGCAGATCCAGAATAGGACGGAGCGACGTTCCGTCCTTTTTCGGGATGAGGAAATAGCGGGAGTAAAAGCCCTGCTGAGCTTCTTCGCTCGGAACCGCTCCGATCGCCTGTTTGTGTAACAGGGAGGATATTTCCTCCTCCAGCACATTCGCTGAATCGCGACTGGCCACAGAAGCTAACACTCCGCCGAATCTCGGTGGTTTTGCCGCAAACTGTAGTCTGTAACCATGGGAAATGGTTGACAAGACCCAGGGATGAACTGCGCATGCGCGCCACCGCTCCGGCCGCTCTGCGAGCGGGCCTCTGAAGAAGCGGTAGCGTGACGTCACCCCTGTCTCCCGGAAGGAGTTGGGGCTCTCCCCCTCGGGAAGAGCGTGAGCTCCCCCCGCTGGGAACAAAGACAAATTGCAGTGATTTTCTTTTGTTTTTATTTTGAAACTGGGGGGACATTCTGCCCTTGGCAAACTGCCTGGCTGCAGAAATGCACGTTTTATTTCTTTTGTTACCCCCAAACCACAGTGAAGTGTCTGGTGACTCTGGGCAGTGCTTGGTGACACAGACAGAGTGTTTAGAAGTGTTTGGTGACACTGCGCCATTTGTCCACAAGTCTGTCCTCCCTGAACTGGAGGAGGAGACTGAGAGGGTGCTCCTGGTGAACTGGAAACTTCCGGAGACCCTGAACTTTGGAGTGATTTGGTTACCCCTTCTAACACCTTCCTTCTCTTTGGGGAAGAAAAGAGGGGTGACACAGAATGCTGCAGGTGTGCTAGGCTGACCGCTTCTTTTTTCCCTCTCCGGGGTGTGACGGCTTGTTCTTTGCAGCAACTGCTGCAAAGGAATGCTTGCCCCAAGGTCTTCGGTTCTCTACCTTGGCCTGGTGGGCACCCTGCTGGCCTCCTGCTCCTCTCTGCATTCTGACCCCACTCTGTCTCCCTCTCGCAGCTGCTGCTGTTGCTGCAAAGCCAGCTCTTGGCACCTGCTGGGGCTGAGAGTTAGGTTTTCTGGGTAAGCAGAGATTGAATGCTTCACCCTCCTGCTTTCTGCGGGTGCTTGTTTCTCTCATTCTCTCCAGGGCTGGGCCAAAGAGACCCTTGGTTGGGTCATAGGCTGCATCCATGACCTCAGCCTTCTGAGCATCACCCAGGCCTGACAGGTTTAGCCACAAAGCTCTCTCACCCGAGACTGCAAGGCCCATAACGCGACCACACCCTTGGACTGCTCCCCTGGAGGAGCGAAGAATGAGATCATTAACCACGCAGATTTCATCCCAGAGGGCTGGGTTCGGGGAACCCGAGTCAAGCTGACGGCCCATGTCTTCCAGAATTTCTGCCTGATATGCTGATAGCAGTGTGACTGCATTAAGCGAGCACACTGACTGTGCAGCATATTTGTATGTCCTTTGATAAATAGATGCCGTGAGGCGATCTATCTTGTTGGGCAAAGAAATGCTAGAAGAAGCTGAGATTGCCCTGCGGTTAGGGTGAAGGTGATACACCACTGAAGGCTCCACTGCTGGGGGTTCAGTCAGCCCCAGTTCACCCATCCCCTGGATCTCAAGCTTAGAGCAGCCCTTGGTCGGAAGCTTGCTTTTAAAAGGGCTTGACCAATAGCGACTCATTTCTTTCATGCAGGCTGGGACTGCTGGCAGAAGCTGCTTTGATGGCGGCAAGGCTGGTGGGAGCCTCTTGCCGTCATACAAGTCACGTTCTGCCCCTTCGGCATCCTGGGCGGCTGGCCATGGGATGCCTAGCTTGGCAGCAGCCCGTTTACAGACCTCGTACAAATTGCTGTCCACCAGGGGTGCAACTTCAGCCCCACTCGGTGGCCTGGACTGCTGGGGAGGAAAGGTAGAGTCATCCTCCTGTTCCTCATCCATGTCCTCCAGGTCGAGGAGGTCGGAGTCGGCATCGCCCTCCGCGTCCTCGCCACCCGGCTCGCCCACGTTTTGATCGAGGAGGTCCTCGAACGATGGGGGCATGAGCGGGGACTCTTCTTCCATCATGTCCGCCCAGCTTGTGGAGGCTCGCGGATGACGGATGTCGCTCGTAGCAGTAGCAGCCGACAGGCAGGGGTCCTGACTGTTCGTTACTGCTACTCTCAGCCTCCTTTCCAGGACTTTCTCTGGCATCAAAGCACAGTGTGGGCATCCCTGAGGGTCCGCCAGTGAAGCCTGAGCATGCTTGGCACCCATACAGACGATGCACATTGGATGAGGGTCCCTGCCCGAGATGGTGGCACCGCATGATGCGGGGCACGGGCGGGATGCAGCCTCTTTAGCCTTCGGCTCCGACCTTTTGGCGGGAGTAGGAGCCGTAGACATGGTTAGCGGAAAGGGGTGAGACTAGGCTACACCAGGCTCGTCTCGACACGTTAGCCCGTAAGTAGCTAGGACTAGCAGCGGGTGTTAAATCCGATCTAGTCGCGGCGGGAGTCAGCTCGTCGTGACACGTTGGCTGCACTCCGCTAGCCAATATCGTTAGCAACTTAATGCTAACCGAACCCTACGTCGACCAACAAGCTAATGCTAGTGAGACGCTAATGTGGTTCGTGGCCTGCTAACAAGTTAATGCTAGCCGGACACTGAACGAACAGCTCGCCGTAACGCGTTAGCCCGAGTCACACAACGTCGGCTACCTCGCTAACTAAAACCAGGAACCGCTGGGACAGCTCGCCTGACGCGGTTGCTGTTCCACAGTGCAACTCTAAGTACACTTCTTTCGAAGGACTTACTCAGCACGATCCAAACTGGAACCGGAAAAACTGCGTTCGGCGACGTACTCCTACACGGGACGCCTGAGAACTGTTAAGCAGCTAATCAAGTTAGCCTGGATGCGCTGAGGGAGCTCAAAGTAGTTTCTCACGGGAAGAAAGCAAGAATGAGTTAGGAGGAGCTGGTCGGCCGTGTTAGTACGAGGGGGCGGAGCCCTGAGCACGGCTCGACAGGTCTGTCATAGACAGACGTGGTGTCATTGGAGCTTCCGTAGTTGGTCACGCCGAGGCGATTCCCATAGTGAAACACCGAGCGAAGTTAGAAAAAGAACTTTGAAAGACCTTCAGAAAATCTGGAGAACTATTGCTTAAAACCATTACAAAAAAAGTAAAGCAAGTCTGCTTCAGTTTATTCTTTATTAGCATTATTCTGTATGAGCAAAATATAAAGAAATGAGGGGTGGGTCAACAGTTTTGCACAGTATCTATCTATGTACAGCAGAATCAGTCATCATATCCATGTATCAGCAAGATAGTGAGCCAACGCATTTCAAAATATTGGAAATACTGACAAGCTTTAATTCCAGTTCAACGTTGCAGATGTAATTGGCTAAAGGTGGCATCATAACAAACTAAATTTTGCATAAATTAATTTATTTCTGTTGCAAATGTTTCTAAAATCTTACTTAGGAGGCCAGAAGCTCATGAACCAGGAAGTGTCTGATATCACCAGCAAGCGACTGGGTGATGGATGGCAGATCTTTCTGCCGCAGTCCTACAAGAAACATGACATCGTCTTTGTCTGCGGGGACTACGTGGGGCCTGTTGTGCCCTCGCTGCATCATGAAAACCTCAGCATCAACTGGTGCCTCGGGGACCAGGATATTGAAGTTTTGGACAGCAGCAAGGGCTTGATTGTGGAGGGGTAAGACCCTTTTTTTCTTTTTCAAGAAATCAGTCTTTGTCATAAATTAGATGAAGTTTTTAGAAAATGTGGTGTTTCTACACCATAGATTTGGGACAAGTATGAAAATTTTCCTTGTGCTGTCATTTGTAGAGAAATGGTAGAGCTGTTGTCAGAGTTGTCTACTTTCATGGCCTCTGTGTTGCCTGGGGCTCCTGCCATCACTGGGCTTTGCTGCTGCCGACAACTGCTGATGTCCAGTAGTTAGTGTGACACAGACATGGCTTTCTCTGGAGGCTGTTTTGTCCTTGAGCAGAGATTACAGCCAAAAATAGATTTAAGATCCTTTTTTTTTTTTTTTTTTTTTTTTCCCCACTGCAGTGTTGCTGCCTATTTCAGCTGTTGTCCTCTTGCTCGAACTGTTATTTTTAGGCAAACACCATGGTTTTAAGTGTCAACTATTTAGAAAGGGAAAAAAAGCAAAGAAAAATAGACTTCTGAAGAGAATTTAAAGGCAGGAATTCAGGACACGAGGTATGCAGAGGGCTGCTCTCTTTAGAGCTTGCCACAGCAGATCATATGCATCCATCTCATCCTATTCCCAACATCCTCCTCTGTCACACCAACTCTCTCTAGCTTTGTCTCCAAACCACTCGACCTGAGCTGTTCCTCTGATGAACTCAATTCTAATCATTTCCATTCTGGTCACAATGAAAAATCTTAAAATCCTCAAATTTTCCACCTCCACCTTGGTTTTCTGCTCTTTTTTTTTTTTCAGCATCACTGTCTCCAAACCATCCTTTCAGTTCTCATTACCATCTTGTAAACTTTCTCTTTGACTCTGCTATCCTTCAGTCACAAATCACCCCTACACTCATCGCCACACTCTCACCCTGCCTGCACACTCTTCTGTTGTGCTCTTAGTCTAGTGCTTTGGATGGTTGACCCCAGATATTTAAGCTCATCTTCTCCTGTCTCCTGCTCACTCACAAGCGTATTCTGTCTTGCCTCTAGTGGCTTTCATTCATTTTCTCTTCAGGGCATACTTCCACCTCTTCAGGCTCTCTTCTACTCCCTCCCTACTCTCACTAGAGATCTCAATGTTGTCTATGAACATCATAGTCCACAGAGACTCCTGATGATGTAATCCCACCCCCACTTTGAACCCACCTGCCACTTCTACTGCACACCTCACATGTCCTGGACCACTCTTCATCAACATTTGAAAATCAGAAACTGGTATGAAACCATAACTGCTGCTCACCTCTATCCTTGATCTAGCTCCAACAGCTCTCTGTCTATCCCTGCTTTCTCTCATTTTCTTCATTCATCATCCTCAATGTATTCCATCCACCTTTTAAACACTCTTCATTCATTAGTACATTTCTATCTCAATCCTCGGAAGTGTCCTTCACCACTTCATCTGTACGTTTGTCATCTGGCAATTCTTCCCTATCACCCAGAGCCTGTCTCAACTCTTCCCTGGACTCTGACTAACATTCTTCCTCCTTTAACTTTCACCTCTGCATTTGCTTTTTCCTCTTGTTTTCCAGAGTCATCCTACTGGCTTCCATTTCATTCTATCCTAGCTACATTCTCCCCTGACAACTCCCTGCAGTCTCTTTCAGATTGAACCTCATGTGTAAGATTCAGTCCTGTGTGTACCTTCATCCAGTCTTATGCATTACCCCAGATTCCTCCCTTTCTTGAAGCCCTTTTCATCCTTTTTACAAAACCCACCACCATCTGACCTTCTGCATTTCTCTCCTTAACATCATATCTACCCAACACCACCTCAACACCTCTGTTCCCTTCTCCTTCGTGTCCATTGAAATCTGCTCCAATCATCACCCTCTCTCTACCACTTCATACAAATTACTCCAGAATTCCTTTCTCTTCTGACATCCAGCCTGTGCTGCAGACACACCTAATAGTCAACATGCCTGCTTTGATTTCCAGATTCAAACTCCTGTCTGATCCTGTCTGACACTCTTCACCTCCACAACACTCTCCACATGCTTTCTTTTAATAGTACTCAGACTCCACTTCTCTTTCCATCTTCAGTGCTTACAGATTTACTCAACCACCTGTCATAAAAACAAGAAAACATGAATCCTATTTAATCAAACAGTACATTTGAAAGTTCATGGATAACAATAATACTATTTTTTGCATAAGTTTTATCATTTTGATTAAAGAGCTTATCCTTGTGGATTAAACACTGCAGAAACATTTTTATTTTTACCAGTACTGTTAGTTTAGGGCAGGTGTGGTGTAAACCTTATATTGGGTGGTGGTCTAATAAATTGGTTAAGCACTGTACACCACGGTAGAACAATATCTGGCCTTGCTTCACTTCCACCTGTTCTCCTGCACACACAATATATCTTCCTTGGTTCTCTCTTGTTTTCTGTCAACATTAGCACAATTTCCATGGTCACCTTGGCTAACAGTATCATAGACAGTGTTTTCAACCTCATCTCTGGCGAATCAACTACAGAAATCTCTTGATGAGCGGAATGTTTGAGTTGACAAAGATTTTACGCTGGATGCTCTGTGCACATGCGCAATTGCGCACTGCTGGCACGGTCTCTGTGCACAGAAAATCTGCGTTGCGCACAGAAAAAAACCTAACCTGAATTGAAATTAAAACTTAAACAATTCTGTTTTGCAGTGTTAGTCAGTGAGTGACTGGCTGCTCCCGTATGGGATTAGAACGATGCCACCTTATCCCATAGTCCAGCCAATAATGCGATTCACATTCGTATATACGCAGCTAATCAACGTGGTTGACAGGCTATGACAGCGTCCTTATGTGCCGACACCGGTGTTTTAGCTAGCAAAGCGGCGTGGCTGATGTAGAGTGAAGCCACGTTAATGACAACGTGTACAACCATTGGAGATGTGAGCAGGACAGACGGAACAATTGATGGAAAAACTGTGGACTTTATATCAGTTTTTTAATAGTGTTGATAGGCCACGTAAAACCAGAGTTATGATAAAAAAATATCTGCAATGTTTGGTTTTCTTCCTGAATACTATCGTTGTTTATATTTACTGCGGGAAGAAACGGTAAAAACGGCGTTGCTCTCCACCTGTGAGCAAAACCAAAAACCCCACCTTTTCCTCTTGGTGGAAAAATGTACCATGTCGACCAATCAAAAAATGATATGGCAACATGGCTAGAGCTGGGCGATAGAACGATAACGATATGTATCGCGATATAACTTTTACTCGATAGAGAAATTAAGCTATCGCGATAGACCTCGCCGCTCTTGTCCTCTTTAAAAAAAAAAAAATAAAAAATAAAAAAAAAGAAGGTCAGCCAATCCAAATTAAGTAGCGCAGAGCCGAACTAATCACAGCCGCAGCGTCACGTCGCGTGACTTGTTACATACAGCACAAGTGCCAAGCCGCACGTGTGTTTGTTTGGGAAGCAGCCAGCGGGTAATGGAGCCAGCGCGTAATGGAGGAAATGAGTGTGCCGACTAGAAAAATCAACCGAGCGTGACCGAAGAGAAAACAGATGATGGTTCCAATGCCGGAGAGATTGTCGAACGGAAGAGCCATAGAAGTTCTGTAGTGTGAAGGTATTTCGGCTATTTCAAGTCTGACAAAAAACAGAGTAGCGTGCACTGTAAATTGTGCCGAAAACAAGTCTGGAAATACAATAAACTGGTGCATGCGTCACACTGTGCGCCACGTTATTGTTTCGGTGAAATGAATTTCTACAATACTGTTAATTCTACTCTCTGCAGTGTTTAAATGCTTACATATACACACAGTTACTGTCCCTCCACACATACGACTCGGTTCTGCTTCTATGCCCCAGCTTTGTTTACTTTTTCCCACCGAGGCTTCTAGACTTCTGATTGGCCAACATTTCTGCACGGTTAGGAATCTAGCGCCACCTGCTGCTTTGGCATGTTCATAGCAGCGTTTTCCTTCATTTCTGCCTTTATGTGTGGACGGGATTATTTTTTAAAACGAAAACGGAAAATCTCAGTTTTCAAAAACTGAGATTTTCCACACGTGTACGTGTACGTGTGGACGTAGCCTCAGTCTCTGACTGGAAGCGCTAATTCGTCATTCGGCTTTTGTCAGACTAAAGTAACTGTTAAAAACTGTTTGAAAAGCTCAGCTATACAACAAGGAGAGATTGAGAATTTCCTTTTAGTTCTCAGTTTATTTGATATTGACAAAAGTTAGTCAGTTTTGTCTGTTCTTCTGTAAAACAAACTAAGATTTATTTTTAGAATTAATATTTTGTTTCTAAGTGGATTTGACAATTTAGTAGTCTGCTTCGTTTGTTCTATTTTGAAACTTAAACGCTTTAGCGGCTGCCTTTTGTGTAGTTTGCAATATTTGCCTTTATTTATCTGAAAAAGTCTCATGTTCCTTAAGTACATCTACCCTGTTGAACTTATTATGGGAAATAAATATTTAAATAAAAACAAACTGCTGATTATTTCACATTTTACTTGTGAGCAACGGCACATTTAAATCTTACAAATATAGTTATTTGGCTTATATCGTGTTAGATATCGTTATCGACTGAAATGAAAAAAACATATCATGATATGAAAAAATCTCATATCGCCCAGCTCTAAACATGGCATTTAGTTGTTTAGGAAGGGGTAAGTTTTAGGAGTGACAGCGGTGTTTTGAGATGTGAGAGATTTGCGACGTTTAGCGCAAATTTTGTGTAGTTAGTGTGTAGTGTAGTTTTGTTGTGTGTGTCAGAACAATGAGGCGACTACCGAATGTTACAGGTGTTACAGCAGTGATACATCTCCTGTTGTCAGGCCTGCAGGTATCAGGCTGTTGTTCTCCTTTATCTCATAGTGGACAGAAATTATTTTATGGAGTGGCACAAATAATGTGTGTGGCATCAAATTTGATGCAGAACAGCTGATTGTTCTGTAAATAGTTTGAAATTTTTATTTTTAAAAAACGCCTTGGCTGCATTTTTAGGTAAACAGCTGCAAAAACGTTGTTGTTTGCATAACTCAGTTACTTTTTTGAAGAAGTAACTAGGGCTGGGCCATATCATATCGTTCACGGTAATACCGGTATAATGTTGGGCAACGACAAGAAAATGAAATATCGTGATAGAATATGGGTAAAACACGCATGCGCAGTGGCTTTGTTTTCATACGCACATGGCGAAAAAGGCGACGGAGAATGAGAAGGGTGAAAGCGGATCATTGAATGAAACAGATGAACCAGAATTGGTTTGTAAAAATGCTGCAACTTCAGTGGTGTGGAACTGGTTTAGCTTTCGTCCGTCAGATACACAACAAAGCACTATTTTTGGTAGAGCATTGCTAGCGGGCCGTCGTTATTACCGTGTTTTTTGGAAAATACAGCACACTTAAAATCAATCCTTTGATTTTTCTGAAAATCGACAGTGCCCCTTATAATCACGTCTCGTGGAGTGATACATACTGTGCTTCAACATAATTATACTGTATTGTGTGTGTATAACCTCTTTTTAAGTTTTGTGGATATTATACATGGTTATACTGAGGATATGTCGGCCAATTTCCACTGGAAATGCGTTTTGGTTAAACTGTCAGCGAGGAATTTACATTCGCACTGTTAAGTTTTTATACAACTTTAATGCAGATTAAAAAAAAAAACAGCTGCTTGTTTAAGTGGAAAATACATAGATTTTTCTTTTTAACTAATAAAGTTGTGGATTGTAAAGTATTTTGTCTAGTGTCAATTATATCGTCAGTTATATCGTTATCGCAAATTTTCAAATCTATATCGTGATAAATATTTTTGGTCATATCGCCCTGCTCTAGAAGTAACTATATAATTAATTGCCCAATATTGGTCATTATATACTGTATTTTGCAGACAGAGAGTTACAGGACTCTCTCCCAGACCACAGACTCATACAAATCAGAGCTTTCATATTAAAAAAGAGAGAAAGTTGTGTTTTCAAAATTGGGGTCCAAGTTATTTTTACTTCCAATAGTGTTAACATACACAGGCCATGAACAACATTTTTTTTTTAAATTTTCATTGTAAGTGGGCTAAAGCAGTTAATTAAAAGTAGTCTAACATGAATGTAAACGCTGTAATTTGATTATTTTAATAAACCATGTAACTTGGATGCTGGCGTGACCACAGTGCACACGTCTGCTGTTGCTCACAGTGGTCCAAGGGACCGCTCAGGGCGTTTGTGTGTTCGCTCAGACACATGAAAAATTAGAGGGAACATTGCTCAACCCTTCCCATTTATCTGGACTTGGGGCTGCCACTTGGAGTACACTGGCTTGTGGACCTCCTGTAACTGAGCTCAGTGCACCTACTCATAAAACTTCCAAATATTAGTGTGAAAGGAAAGTTTTCTTGAATCACATGACATTTTTTTTAAATTGGCGATTTAGAAGTCTTACTTTCTATTAACTATGATTTTCAGTACCGAGGCACTTGGTGAGGTTTTTAGGAAATAGTTATCTTGGAAGGATTCAATAGTCTTTCCCTTCTAAGTATGCACTGGACATGTAATGTCTCTGAGTAATAGAGAAACAAAGCTAGGTTTTGAAGAATATCAGGGGTTATAGACTTTGTCAGGATGGAAGAGACCTTAAATTATTTGAAAATGAGTCTCTCTGAACAGGCTCTGCTAATGTCAGCTTCTGTGAGTGCAGTCACACTCAATTCCTCCTCAACATTTTGTCTGTTTAGGCTGCTGGGTTCCTCCCCTGTGTCTCACTCCAGAGTATCCCCTAAGAAATGTGTTAGTGGTAGTGGTAAGTGCTGCCTGCAGCAAACCCTTCCTCTCTTTCTCTCAGCCAGACCACAGCCACACTTTACCTCGGCAGTGTGATAAAATTGTCTCGCCAGACATGTTTAGCACAAATAAGCTCTGAAGCAGAGTGTGTCCCCACCAGAGTAGCATTGCATCTGCCATAAAGGTCAAAAACAGTGCTGCAGTGCTGCAATGAGAGGACATGTTTTTCCATTTATAGTTTTTGGAGGGTATCATACCCTAAATGCCTCACTGCTGCTGGCTAATTGGCTGCAATCACTGTACATTGTCTAATATGGTTAAATAAGAAGGTGTGAGTATTTAATCGGGCTCCCAATTCAAACTGATAACCGTAACAGCTTTTGGATACATTGTTGTATCATGTCAATATGAGCAGTGCCTGTACATGAAGTTGGACTGCAAACGAAGGAAGAATGTGGACATTAAATGATACAGAATTGAAAAGTTGAATCTTGTCAGGTGGAAAATGCATTTCAATTAACAAAGGACAACTTTTGTGCTGCAAAATATGTTTTTTATTGATTGCATTGTGGCAGAATGACACCATCAGCATTAAAATCCAGTGGCTGCAAATAATTTCTAGGAAAATGAAGGTTTGATTGCGCAGCAAAAACAGGAAGAGGAATGGCAATTTTCATTTCCTTCTTAGCTGCTGGTCACATAATCTCCACAGCTGAAAAGTGTTTTTTAAAGCTTTAAATAATTTGTAGCTCACCTGGTAGAGCGTGCATTACATGTACCAGAGGAAGAGAGCTTACCATAGTGGCCTGCATTCGTTTCTGCCCCAGGTCCTTTTCAATCATTTCCCCTTTTTCTCTTCACCTTCCTGTCTTTTTGTTCTTTTCTAATAAAATCTTCAACGGCAGTTTTAAGAAGAAATGTGTGTGTGTGTGTGTGTGTGTGTGGGTGTGGGGGGGTATCAAATGCACCTAAAAATTGCTTGCATTAAAAATAGTATATCTTTTGTTGTATAATGAAAACTTAAAGAGGACAAATGCACCATAAAGCAAATTTAAGTAATGTGTGGGAAACCTTAACTGTTGGAAAAATGTTAATGGTGGATTTTAATGTTTCTCCAGCTCTCCTTCTGTGAGCGTGCCTGGCTACTCAAGCAGACTTTGCAAGAGAGCCCTCTACAGTTATTTCCTCAAAGTTGCACAGCTGGGTGGGCACACCTATCTGCTGGAGCTTCCCACGTACCACAGTGTCAAGGTTTGTGAATCCTCACTGTGAACTGTGCAAAGCTTTCCATTTGATGAGTAATAGAAGGTTGGCTTTTTAGTTCACTTATGTGATGTCTGATGATGTAAATGGTTTTATTCTTTTATAGGTCGAAGCCAGTGTCTACCAGACGGTCAAAGAGCTGGTGAGACAGCAGTTCCTGGAAAACCACGCAGGACTGTGGAATTCCAAAAAGCTGGTGGATTGCTTTAGCGCTTGAACTCGCAGCTGGAAACCCGTCATGCCGATGTTTACCCAAGTTCCTTGAGAGATTTGATTTGCTGTTCTTCTCTGCACTTTGCTAATTACCTTCAACAGTAATTGTAGTTTTGTTTTATCTACGACATTAGAGTTTTCAGTTTGTGTAGGTGTTTGAGAAAAATAAACAAGGCCCTGCTGTTGTGCACCAGACTGAAGGAGTCAGTTTGAATGAGTTGTGGGTGGAAACACATCGCTCAAAGGCTAACAGTGCACAAAATGGGGAACATTTTCTCTGTCGTGTCAAGTAGAACTGAGCAACATTATTGCCAGAAGCTTGAAAATGAACAATTCCTTTTATGGAGCTCGTGTTATGAAAAGGTAACTGTGTGCGTTTTTTATTTAATATTACTGCCATTCACTATTTTCAACATTTGACCTTTTTTAAATGTGAATTATTTCATTTATTTTTTGTGCATTTGTAGCCAAACTAAGTCCAGTCAGAGTAAAATCAGCACCTGAAGAACCAAAATAAGGTCTGTAATGAGGTCCATGTGTTCTCTTGTGTTTAATAGTAACTTAAGATGAAGTAAAATGGAGAAAAATAAATGTTTTCTTTAGTTTTAAATGTTAGATATTAACACATGTTCTCTGTATGCTTTCTATTGCACAACGTTGTGTTGTTTTGCACGCGTATTAATTAATCAGGAACTTGTACAGCTCGAAAACTACAACTTCAGAATTTACCTGTCAATTCAATCAACACCTCTCTTGTATTCTTGAAGTGAAAGGTGAAGCGTGACAGAACTGTCACCAGCTTTTTTGCAGATGCAAAGGTGAGACAGGCAATATAAAACAAAAATATCCTTAGTAAGCTCTCACGCATCGTGCTGGGAGATGGATAAGTTGTGACTCCACATTGCTACAAGCCCGTCTCAAAGAATGGCAGCTGCATGATTAAAGCATACAGAGACTGCGCTAGTTTAAAAACACTTGTTTCCATGGGCTCTCTAAAATGAGCAGCAGAGACGTCCATAATTAGACTAATTATTCAGAAACATCATATGTTGATCAGAACAAAGGTGTCAGAATTTACACAAGCAAAATGGCACTCGCAGCCACGAAAAAATAAAGTGTGGTGATCTTTCCGTCTGTGAGCTGATTGAGGGATGGTTGTGGAGTTGTTTGGTTTGAGAACAGTTTCTGGCAAAAGAAATTAGGATAAAGATGAACACAGTGAGACTTCTGTCATCTTAAATTTAATACTTTTTTTTTTTCTTACACAAACTGTGTGGTACCACGGTTCATTGTCACCATGGCTCTACTCACCAGTTGCTTGGCAACCAACTCCTCCTTGGAACTGATGCAACTGCTCGTGTCTCCATAATTATAGGCTCTTTTACAATATTTAGCAAAAACAAAAACAATAGAATTGCATGAAAAACAATATCTAATGAAGCTGCAGCGATGCTTGCAGTTTAATTTGGTCTGACATCGCATGGATTGCATCTGTGGTTATCCTGAATTAAAGTACACTATGCTTAGACTGTGTGTAGTTGTGGTATATAACAGCTGCTTAAAACTTTGGGATCACTTTCCAGTTGACCTGATTCTGAAATAAAAGCATATTTGTTTTATGTTTTTTAATCTAAAATAACATTTAAGCAGAGAAGAATTCTGAATGACATTTATTTATTCTAAATTATTGAGGATTTTAATGGAATAACTAAATACACTTTGTTTCTGTGGTCCAGTGACATTCTGGGTTACCTACATGTATATCATTTAAAACGATCATTAGAAAAATAATTTGCTCAGCAGAAATTGGTTATGCTGGTTAAAACATTGATTTATCTGGCTTGTTATGTGTGTACAGTATCAGCCTTTGGGTTGGGTTATAGTCTCAAATAAACAAACTTTTTTTCTGAAGCATATCTCCGTTACGGTTCTAATAATTTAGTCAATGTGGGAAAGTGCCGAATAACTAAAGATTTTGTACGACGCTGTGCTCGCCTTTATTCTCAGAACAACACAAAGGAGGGAAAAAAAGAGGCACCAGTACTCAACTGATCAAGAGCAGAAGAGCATCACAGTCCTTAGACTGAGTAACAGATCATCAGCAGGCAGCCTCATTAAATGTTACCCGCAAGTACCGTATCGTGCTGGTTAAGAAAGGGACTGTGGAAACTTGACTGTGGGTCTTGGTTATTTTTTTTCCTTTTTGTTGTTTTTTTACGCTTATCCTCATGGAATAACTTTCATTTTGTAAAATATGTCCACTCTGGAAAGTTTCAGAATTTAAAAAAACACAACATGTCATTCACACAGTTTGATGCTGCAGACACACAAATCGCTACAATAATTAAACACGATAAAACTGCATTAGGTTGAAGCAGTGCTGTATTAGTGGTAGTTGCTAAACATTGAATCAGTTGACATTATTGATTTATTTAATAATAAATATTTGCAAAATTTCTGATCAGTTTCATGTTACATGGCTAAAAACACTAAGACAAATCTTTAGTGGTAGTCAATGTGTTGCGCTCTTCTTTATTCTTGCTAGTGAAGCACGTGATTCCTCCAGCCAGGTGTTGGGCTCACCCCTCTGCAGGAAGGCGGACCTCCCGGACCCAAAGGGCTTCTCTGAGGTTGAGGAAGCGCCAACGAATTCATAAAAAGGCCTACAAGATAATTAAACATCTGTGAGCAATTCAGAGGTGTGAAAAACCTGTGTGTGTGAGAAGAATGTATACCTGGGAGTTTAAACTGAAACTGAGCTGTCAGATGGTTGACGGAAACCTTTTTAAGGAATAACAGACATGTCCTTTTACTTCTGTCTAAACCAGCTTAATTACAAAGCCTGGTAATTACTTAACGTCAGTGCAGTCTCATTAATGTAAGCAGTGACCTTCAGTGTGAATTTTGGCAGCTGAATGCAACGGTGATCGGTGATCATCGTTTTACTTTAAGGAGCCTGAATCTAAACAGGATGAACTGTAACTTTTAATTGTAAGCTTAAATGTCTTATAACAGATTAGAACCAAGGAAGTTTAATGTCAACAGAGGAAAGTCCACCGAAGAATGAACGTCTCGCTGAAATGTCATCATGTACTTAATTTATCTTGCTCATGATAAGTGTACTGAAATGTCTTGACCGAATCATAGTTATGAGTTTAGTCAGGACGTGTGGTGCCTAGTTTTCTCACCCAGATCTGGTCTCTTGCAGGATGAATCTCGCTGGCTGTAGTTGGAGGAAGCTGACGTGCTATCTGTGGAGGAGGACTTAGTTGAGCCGACTGATGGTCTTATTGCTCCCGGAGGATTTGTTTTGGGCTTTGCCTGAGCTCCAATCGAAGCAGAGTTGCTCCATTCTGGACAACAGTGGCAGACAAGTAATATAAGTGAAGCCCAAAGTAGAGTTTGCTGCTTTGCTTTCATTGCAAGTTACCCCATAAGTTGAACTTTTAACAGCACCAAACAAAACAAACAGATTTGTTAGATTGAGTGTGATCGAGTCTTTGCATAGTATCAGTATCATGTACTAATTTCAGTACTACTTTATGAGCCTCGACAAAAAGGTTGCCATAAAAGTAACTGAACTGAATTGATGAGGTCACACTGTGTTACGTGTGGGTCTCATACCAGAGTGCTCCTCAAGTCGAAAACGGCCAAAGCAGAGGTGAATCCTCCACTGTTTCCTGACATTCTCCTTCATTAAACAGTGGAAGAAGAATATGAAAAGTCCTGCAGCAAATAGAAAAGTAAGAAAAGGTCGTGAGCTCAAGATTAGATAAGATCTGGGTTTGAAGCTCTTTGTTCCTCGCGCAGGTATTTCTAATTTTCTCTGGAATAATTTCATATAGAGAAGTAAACAGCGGTGGTTGCTTCACTCATACAAAAGAAAGTATTATAAGAGAGATCAGTAGAGGTGAAAGCTGTTGTGATATGGTTGCATCATTTGGCTGTTTGAAATCTTCCTTTTCATCTTTTTTTTTTTTTTTTTCCTCATCCGAGCTTCTTTTGAACTCCGGTTGCAAAGCGGGTTGTTGTGGAAAACTGCACACGTGGTTAGCAAAATTTCACACAATAAATAAATCCACAACAACACCCAAAAGGTAGTCTTCTTAAAAGTAAAGCACCATCTTTTTACAAGTCCGTGCATGTTTATAATGTTTGATCTTTGGCATATTACACTATCCTTACTTCTCAAAATTGTTTTGACTGACTGAAAAGAAGAACTAACACAGCCAGATGTTCATGTCAGCTAATAAAGACACACTTGGCTGACCGAGACGTTAAGTATTCAAAAAAACCTCAACAGATTGAGGCTAAACAGTTACTTATATGGTAAAAATAAGCTTGATGACTTTCAAACTTAAAATAAAATTCTATCTGGACGTTATCGAGCTTTCATTAACTGCCTCTGTACAAAAGGACAACCTTGCAGGCTGTTGAGTCCAGAGAACAGATACAGCAGAACTATTCTGCCTGGCCCCCAGCCAAAGAAGCCAAGAGTCCATGTTAGCCCCAGTAACAAGGTTAGACTGGCAACTCCTTTCAAGTCCTGCATGACTCCACTCCTGGTCCCCGCCGGGCTGTTGGCTCGCATACGTCGAATCTGGATTAGAACCACCACAAAAACCTAAGAGGAGATTGAAAAGAAGCCTCAGAGTGGTTGGATTACAGGCACATGGTAAAAGGGTCAAAAGCAAATTTACACAGTAATAAAGAATGTGTCTAATATGAAGGGGGTTTTTTTCTAACTCCACCAGCCACTTTGTTAGATAAAACTGTTCAGCTGCTCATTAATGCAAATGTCTAGTCAGCCAATCACATGGCAGCAGCTCAGTGCATTTAGGTATGTAGACATGGTCAAGGCAACCTGCGGAAATTCAGGCTGAGCATCAGAATGAAGATTTCTGATGATCAGTTCTGATTATCATAATTTGGTATAAACAACATTAAAGCATGGATCCATCCTGCGTTATATCAACAGTTCAGGCTGCTGGTGGTGTAAGGGTGTTGGGAATATTTTCTAGGCACACTTTGGGCCACTTCGTACCATCTGAGCATCATTCAAAGGCCACAAGTTGCTTGAGCATTATTTCTCACCATCTCCATTCCTCTTTGATCACAGCGTACCCATCTTCTCATGGTTGCTGCAGCAGGATAATTCACCATGTCAAAAATTTCTGAAAATTTCAAACTGGTTCCTTAAACATGGCAGTGAATTTATGGTTCTTAGATGGCCTTCACAGTCACCAGGCCTCAGTGATCACCAGATTAGGTAAAACGTAAGATTGACATCATGGACACGCAGCTGACAAATCTGCAGCAATTGTGTGATGCTGCCATGTCAATGGATACCAAAATGTTTCAGGAATCTTTCCAGCAACTTGTTGAATTTGTGCCACAAAAAATGTTTCTGAAGACAAGTTATCCAGTCTGTACTGATTATCAAAAACGTTGCCTGTTAAATCCTGATATAGAAACAAATGAAAAATGTTGAATTTAAAAGGAATAAGGAGAACACATAACAATCTGACAAGTAAAATCTTTAATGAAATGTGAAATGATTTACCCCGGTGTTGAAGAGAAAGATGAACACAGCGTAGGCAACCACAGACACATAAAATGTCACATCGTCCTGGAGCCAGCAGCTGGGAGGGTGACAAACAGGAAAAAGACAGACGAGGCATTAGTAGACGAGATCAGTGAACACGATGAATGATCAGTGTAAATGTCCAGTTTTGTTTATTGATCTAAGCCTGAACAGCTACGCGTAGTGTCCAGTAGAGGGCTCTGTTGTTTAGTTAGCGGCAAGCTGCACTTCCAGCTCAGACCGGGTTTTGTGGCGCACATGTCCGGGTAGGCAGCTCTCAATGAAGCGTGAAGCAGCGTGATACCGGACTCTAGCAAAATTAACAATTTGCAGCCCTTGGAATGCGGAGCGAGGTACATGTTTTAAGTTGTATTTGTTTGCTTAACTGATATTTTGTTGTATTTTCTGCATTATTTGAGTTCATATTTGTAATAAGCGTCTAAGAAAATGTATTTTGTGTTTCTGTTTAGTTTTCACGGTGCATTGGTGCACCTCAGCACTGTTAGATTCTGAATGAATCTCAAAGTAAAAATTACTGCACCCGTCGAGGCTCTCTCTATTTCTTCCTTGGTCCGAGGGACTGCTACAGTGAAAACTCGATCGCTGAGTGAAGGCTACTTGCTAGCTCCCATGCCAGATGAGTGCAGCCCGTGCCACGAGGTGGGTCCGTGTGTCAGCTGTGAGATATTTCTACACCAGTCAAGATCATCTTTGCTTCGTCGCCTACCTCCCCTTTGAACTCTGATGGTTACTTTACGAAGGTGCAGGTATTATGCCCATTAAGGACTTTGCTGATAACAAAGTTAAAATGTCTGCACACTAATTCAGAGTTACTTGCCTTAAATATTTTTGTGGTTAAAGGTATACTGCATTGCACTGAGTAATTACAATCTTTAAATTGTATGGGTTTATTCTTCTTGAAAGTAACGTATATCAGCGGTATTTACAGTTACATTTTGTCTAATATGTGGGTGCTAATCTGTTTATTTATGTGATGTAAACGTCTGATGTGAGCATTGTTTCCAAAAGTAACACTCACGTAAGTTTAAGTCCAGACGTTATCGCATAGAGCAACATACACATTACAGTAACAAAATGTTGAACGCTGCTGAAGAAGCCGACGACTCAGAGCAACAAGGAGTAAGATCCAGCAATCGTGAAAGGCATTTAACTGAAAAGGGAAAAGAAATGCAGGAATATGAGGCAAAGAAAAATGAGAAGGCATTTAACAAAGCTTATGACACTTGGAAGAAGGCAGCTAAAGAAATCAGAACAAAGCTGAAAACTTTCTGCTCACCTGAAGAGCTAAACAATGCCAGTCATGACATAAGAGACAAGCACGCTGTAGTACAACAGCATTATGAACCCATTCGCCGCAGCCAATCCATGACGCCCGACATTGTTAAGCGAATGGATGCTTGTGCAGTGCTTACAACTGACATTTGTGAAGTTGTTGCTAAACGACAGGAAAATATCGATCAGCTCTTTAACGATCGCCTTGAAAAGGAAAGAGTACGAGTGATGTTAAACAAAAGGGACTATGGTTCTGTGTTTGGTGATACAAAAACTGAAACGTCGTTCCCAGAGGGTTCAGTTGCACGCTCAAAGGCAGATTCTACTGGCAGTCGTGAGGTGGAAGCAGAAGCTGAACTTGCAGCCAAAGTGGAACAAGCAAAGGCCACACAAGAAATATTGGCACAGGAAACCAAGATCAGCCAAATGGAAAATGAGTGGAAAATAAAGGAAGTGGAAACAAAGGCAAAGTTGGAGGAGGAAAAGACTAAACTTCAACAGTTAAAGGCAGACAGCGAAGTGAAAGTAGCAGCTGCACGAGTAAGAGCCCTTAGCGCTCAAAATGACATTGAAAGCCATGATCAAGTGTCCTGCTACAACTTAGAAAATTCCGCAAATCTCCCCAACATCGCACCACGGCTCTCTTTAAATCCACAAGCACCAACATTTAGACCTCACAATACTACTCCAGAACGTGAAGAACTTAGCTTAGTTCAAGCCCTCGCCAGCTCTCTTACCCTAAACAGGCTTCCTGTACCTGAGCCCACCATCTTTAGTGGCGACCCCCTAAAGTTTATGGATTGGAAGGTATCCTTTATGGCACTAATTGGTGACAAACCTTTACCTGTGTGTGAGAAAATGTTGTATCTAAAGAGCTATCTTGCAGGTGAAGCACGAAAGGCAGTAGAGGGATATTTTTTCCGCAACAGTGAGCAGGCATACGCAGGCATTTGGAGCGTTTTAGAGGAAAGGTATGGCAGCCCATTTGTTATTCAAAGAGCCTTTAGGGCTAAACTCACAAAATGGCCTAGAATAGCTGCCAATGATCCTAAAGCACTGAGGGAGTTTGCAGATTTTCTCCAAAGCTGTGCAGAGGCTATCCCTCAAGTCAAAGGCCTAGAGATCCTTAATGATTGTGAGGAAAATCACAAGCTTCTAAGAAAACTGCCTGAGTGGATAGTGCAGAGATGGAGCCGCATTGTGGTGGAGGAGCTAGACAAAAGCCAAGACTACCCCAACTTCGCTCGCTTTACAAAGTTCATACAAAATGAAGCTACAGTAGTTTGCAATCCTGTTGCCTCACCATTCCTAATAAACGAAAGGGCATCAGAAGAGCGGCACGTTAAAAGAGCGAAGGCACTCAGTACTACCATCCAACCAAAGTCTCCACCAATCCCAGTATCTACTTCTAGACCTAAACCCCCATGTTTGTTTTGCAAAGAAGAATCGCACGGCATAGCTAAGTGTCCTGCTTTTGCAGCGAAAACTAGTGATGACAAGAAAGTTTTCATTCAAGAAAATCGTCTCTGCTTCGGGTGTTTGAGAAGGGGTCATGTAACCAAAGAATGCAGAGGACGTCACTCCTGTAGTAAGTGTGGTCGGCGTCACCCCACCTGTCTACACACAGAAAGAGTGAATGAACCTAAAGAAAGGAAAACTGAGGATTCTAAATCCCCAGATGAAGGTGCAAACAAGGAAGTGCATAATGTTATGACTCATGTACTAACAAGGAAACTATCTTCCACATCCAGCATAGTACCAGTATTTGTGTCAGTTGCATCTGAGCCTGAGAAAGAAATACTTACATATGCCCTGCTTGATACCCAGAGTGACTCATCCTTTATTTTAGAGGATTTGGCCTTAGAACTAAATGTAGACGCCCAACCAGTGCAGTTAAAGCTTAGCACCATGACTTCCGTCGACACAGTCGTTGCAAGTAAACTTGCCAACAACTTACAGGTGCGTGGGTTTGATTCTGAGACTCGTGTCCCAATAGAACACATCTACTCTCGTGACTTTATCCCAGTTGACAAGTCTCATATCCCTACCAAGGAAACGGCACTTCAGTGGCCACACCTTGAAGGCTTAGCTAACAAGTTACAGCCATTACAGAACTGTGAAGTAGGTCTATTGATTGGTTATGACTGCCCATCAGCACTAGCCCCCCTAGAGATCGTCACAGGCAAAATAAACGAACCTTTCGCACAAAGAACCCTACTAGGATGGAGTATTATTGGTTCTGGTAATCCTCACCTAGACAGAGAAGGTAACCAGAGTTACGTGCACAGGATCACAGTCAAAGAAATGCCCATACCATCAGCCACAGATGTACTCAAAGTCCTAGAGACTGACTTTAATGAGAGAAACTATGAGGATAAGTATGTATCACAGGATGATGTTCGCTTCATACAAATCCTCAGTGATACAATAAAACAAAGACCAGATGGGCACTATGAGATGCCGCTTCCCTTCAAGGGCAATGATCCACCAGCGCTTCCCAACAATAAGAAGCTAGCCACAGTCCGACTGCAACACCTGAAGAAAAAGCTAAAGGCTGATAAACAGTATCATGAACATTACTGTTCCTTTATGAGAGACATTATCAGCAGTGGTGATGCAGAATTAGCCCCCCCTTTGTCTGAAGGCAAGACTGCATGGTACATCCCACACCATGGGGTATATCACCCGAAAAAACCAGCCAAGCTAAGAGTCGTCTTTGACTGTTCAGCAAAATTTCTCGGTGTCTCATTAAACGACACTCTTCTCACAGGTCCAGATATGATCAACTCATTGGTGGGGGTACTCTGTCGTTTCAGAAAGGAAAATGTAGCCATAATCTGTGATATCGAGAGAATGTTCCACCAGTTCTCTGTTTGTCCAGACATGCGCAACTATCTGAGATTTCTGTGGTGGCAGGATGGACAATTAGACAAAGAACCCAGAGAATACAGAATGGCTGTACATCTATTCGGTGCCAGTTCATCCCCTGGATGTGCTAATTTCGGCCTGAAATATTTGGCACAACAGTACAGAGCAGACTATCCTAAGGCCTCAGAGTTTGTTGAACAGAACTTTTATGTAGACGATGGTCTAACTAGTGTCCCATCAGTTAAAGAGGCACAAGAACTCATCACCGAAACACAAGCACTTTGTAGACTTGGCGGTCTACATCTGCACAAGTTCAACTCAAACCAAAGTGATGCGCTTTCCCAGCTGGAACCCTCAGACAGAGCAGACACCACAGAACCGCTCGATTTCAAACCTGACACAACAGCTGAAGGCCATGTGCTCGGCATCCAGTGGTCAATCAAAAATGACACTTTCAGTTTCAAAATAAACACTAAGGACCAACCTCCTACTCGCCGGAGCATACTGTCAGTGATCTCATCCCTGTACGACCCACTAGGGTTCGTAGCTCCCTTCACCTTAAGAGGCAAAGGTATCCTACAGGAACTGTGTCGCAGAGGCATTGAATGGGATGACCCCCTTCCTGACAACTTACGCTCACGGTGGGAGGACTGGAAAGATGGGTTGGAAAGACTAAAATCGGTTGCAGTGCCTAGATGTTACCACCCACCAGAACTAACAGACATTGTAAAGGTGGAACTGCACCACTTTTGTGATGCTAGTGATTTAGGATATGGTGCATGCTCCTATATTAGGTACCTCAGCAACGAGAAGGTCCACTGTAGTCTTGTTATGGCTAAGGCAAGAGTCGCACCTACCAAGGTCACAAGTATCCCGCGATTAGAACTCTCAGCCGCAGTCACATCAGCTAGAATGAGCAGCATGCTAAAAGCAGAGCTTCAGATGTGCATTAATGAAGAGTTCTTTTGGACTGACTCCCAAGTAGTCTTAGCTTATATTAACAATGAGGCACGACGGTTCCACGTCTTCGTTGCCAACCGTGTTCAGTTAATTAGGCAAACTACAGATCCCAGACAGTGGCACTACATTGACACAGCTCAGAATCCTGCAGATTACGCCTCTAGAGGGCTCAGTGCATCAGAAATCATGTCAACATGTTGGTTGTCTGGTCCAAAGTTTCTGTGGGAACATGACATTTCATATGCACCCAGCCCCTCAGCTGTGTTGTTAGTAGGGGATCCAGAAGTCAAAGCAGTCAAAGCTCTCACAACTCAAACAAGTGAACAAGACAATATCCTCAGCCGTTTGTCAAGGTTTTCAAGCTGGTCAATGCTCCTTAAAGTGGTTGCAAGGATAAAAAGATTGAGATCCAACAAAGCCCAGTATGGAAACTTTGTAACAGTAGATGAACGGAAAACAGCTGCTGACACAGTAATAAAGCTCCTTCAGCAGCAGGCCTTTTCTCAAGAGATGGAAGTGTTGAAGGTGGGAGATAACCTTCCGAGTTCAAGTCCCCTGTTTAGAGTAGATCCAGTACTAGATCAAGGACTTCTCCGTGTTGGAGGAAGACTGAAGAAGTCAACACTCTGTCAGGGACTTAAGCACCCCATCATCCTCCCGAAAGACCATCACATTACAAAGTTGATCATTGCTCATTTTCATGCACAGATTTGTCATCAAGGTAGAAGCCAAACTCTCATGGAAATCAGATCGAACGGATTTTGGGTGATTGGTGGGAGCAAGGAAGTTGCAAAACTAATAAGTAAATGTGTTCAATGTCGAAAACTAAGACGTTCACCAGAAGAACAACGCATGTCTGAACTTCCAAAGGAACGAGTTGAAATCTCAGATCCTTTCATGTATTGTGGAATGGACTGTTTCGGACCATTTGTCACAAAACAAGGTCGCAAAGAGCATAAAAGATACGGACTCCTCTTTACGTGTCTTTCCTCACGTGCAGTCCACATTGAGATGCTTGAGGATCTTTCTACTGACTCTTTCATCAACGCTCTGAGATGTTTCATCAGCTTAAGAGGAGCTGTTTGTAAGTTGTACAGTGACCAGGGTACAAACTTTATTGGAGCCAAAAATGAGCTAAGAGAGTCTCTTAAACAATGTGACATGGATGCCTTAGAAGCATTCCTTGCCAATAAACAGTGTGAGTTCGTCTTCAATGCCCCATCTGCTAGCCATGCCGGAGGTGTGTGGGAACGACAGATTCGAACCATCCGCAATGTTCTCAATGCCACCATTGCTCAATGCCAAGGCAGGCTGGATGACAGCTCTCTAAGAACTCTATTCTATGAGGCGATGTTTATAGTTAATGGTCGACCACTGAGCGTCGATGGAATCAATGATCCTAAATCTCCTGAACCTCTAACTCCAAATCACCTCATATTGATGAAATCAAAGGTTGCACTGCCTCCACCAGGAAAGTTTGTGAAAGAGGACTTATATGCAAGGAAACGTTGGCGCAGAGTCCAGTATCTCACTGAGCAGTTTTGGAGTAGATGGAAAAGAGAGTACCTTCTGAACATATCTATGAGACAGAAATGGCACCTACCACGTCGAAATCTTAAAGTCAATGACATAGTCATTATCAAAGAAGACATGCTTCCCAGAAATCAGTGGCAACTGGCTCGAGTGGTTGAAGCACCAGAAGAAGATGACGGTTTGGTCCGCAGAGTCAAGCTTCAAGTTGGCGATCGAGGCTTAATAAAGAAGCAGAGAACAGCACACAAACCTCACGTAGTTGAGCGACCTGTTCAAAAGCTTGTAGTTCTATTAGAAAATAACTAATTGATGTTTCAATCAATACTTTCACATCAGGCGTATTTTGCGAAAGTTTATTGATGATGTATTTGAAATTGTGTTCGTTCTTGTAGTAATGTCCATATGTTAAAGCTGGAAATCATGTAAAGAATGTTGTTTGTTATACATGATTTGGTGGGAGTGTAAATGTCCAGTTTTGTTTATTGATCTAAGCCTGAACAGCTACGCGTAGTGTCCAGTAGAGGGCTCTGTTGTTTAGTTAGCGGCAAGCTGCACTTCCAGCTCAGACCGGGTTTTGTGGCGCACATGTCCGGGTAGGCAGCTCTCAATGAAGCGTGAAGCAGCGTGATACCGGACTCTAGCAAAATTAACAATTTGCAGCCCTTGGAATGCGGAGCGAGGTACATGTTTTAAGTTGTATTTGTTTGCTTAACTGATATTTTGTTGTATTTTCTGCATTATTTGAGTTCATATTTGTAATAAGCGTCTAAGAAAATGTATTTTGTGTTTCTGTTTAGTTTTCACGGTGCATTGGTGCACCTCAGCACTGTTAGATTCTGAATGAATCTCAAAGTAAAAATTACTGCACCCGTCGAGGCTCTCTCTATTTCTTCCTTGGTCCGAGGGACTGCTACAATCAGTGTGGTCGTATTTGAACCTTCTGCAACTAATGAAAACATCTTACTGACTTATCATTCTTGAATCATGTGTTTGGATAGCCCGAGAGTGTAATACCATGTTACATGACTTCCAATATGACATCAGATCAGCTTGATCTGGCTGAAAATAAAATGTGAAGGAAATGGTTTTATCTATTTTTGAAGATTTGTGGTTTTACATCATGGATTTGCTTTTGTAATTGGAGAAAATATGTTGTGATATTCATTTTTTTCCAGCTAAGAGATAGATATAGATTCTTTAGATATAGAGAGAGATTCTATGTGAAAGCTGAATGAAACCTTCAACTCTCTTCAGATCATCAAGTATGTATCAAGATATGAAAAATGAATAAAAGATGAATCCAAAACTCACAAGTTATCAGAGTTGTCCAGCAGCTGTAAGGTAGAAGAAGAAGTGTCTGTGTAGATGTGACTGCCGTAGGCCTCTTTGTTCACGATGAGCACCAGGATGCAAATCACCAGAGGAAGCCCTGGATGGAGATTTCAAATACATACAAGTATGTATGTACTTACAATGTCATACCCTCAGAAAAACAAACAGAAAATATAATTGCTTTTAAAATTAACCCTTTTTGTTATATAAAAATAGCTGTCTAATGTAATGCACTTTTAGAATTGTTGATGATCATATTAAAAATACCCAAACTCTTAAGTAATCGCTGTGAGGCTATACTTTAGGTGTCACACTGCTCAAAAAGCTCCTTGTCAGGCAGTTTATTCTCTTTATGATTTCAGAAAGAGGGGAAATCATTAATATGGCCCAGTTCCCTCCATCTGCTGTTTAAATTTTGATTTTGTGAGGTGCAGCCAATCAGAAGGTGACCTAAAGGGAGAGGAGCAAAATGGTTTAATACTCTGCACTGGGGCCCAGTATATGATAAAGATTATTTTGGAACCATGACTCATGCAGAGCATCTCTGCTAGAGTCTAACGATCTAGAGATGGACCTGGAAATGAGCATAATGCGTCCCATTAGAGATTTTTATGAGCTGTCATCACACCATATAAGTAATAATGTTTTCTGTGTTGCCATTAACTAAAATTCAGTCATGCAAAAATGTGACTCACCCCATCCCAGAAAACAAAACTTGAGCATATAAGAGGGCACGTAGGCGTTGAATACTTTAACAAGGGCAAAGTACATGTTAACGGCCTCTAATCCCATCCAGGTGAATGATGCAAGCAGGAAGTAGTGCAGGGTGGAGGCCACAGCCACGCAGAGAGGGTACAGACCCCAGGAGGACAGCCAGGAGTTGACCAGAAACACCAGATTCAAGCCCAGCAGGGCCAGAGAGAGGTTGATGAGAATCTGAGAGGGGTAGTCTCTACGAAGCTTTCTAAGAGAGATATAGACATCGTGGAGAAAGTCGAGATACTTTTGTGCTACATGTAGATACACGTACAGAAAAACCTTTAGCAGTGAAGTAAACTCAACAAACCTGAGAAATGCATGCATTAAAATACCACCATGACAGTGAAACTTCAGCATATCCTTTGCTGTTTTCTAACACTGAAAACAATGTGTGCCTCACTTAAAACAATAGTTTTCCTCATACATTTGAATTGGTGTTGACAGGCCTGTAGTAGCACCCACAGATCTGTGCTGCATGTAAGCAGAAAACGCTTACTCGAAAGCCGTGTACGTGAGAACGGTAATTCCCAAGAAGAGTGACGAGACTCCACAACCAAGATAGGTGATAATGGTCAGGATCTGCTCATTAGCAGGGTCCAACTGAGTCCTGGCGACATCCTGGAGACATGGAGACGTTTGGTTACAGGGCTGTATTTTCCAGTGTGCATTATTAGCTCTTGGCTGATCCTGTTCCTAACTGTTCCCATATGCAAGTTTACTTTATGTAAACTTGCATAAAGCCCAGCATCTGTCTAACCACTACTACACTGAAACACTTTTACTATCTCTAGCACTTATAGTAAAATTAGTTTCATCATAGCTCAGTGATAAAGTATAGGAATGGGGTTTTATGTATTTTTATTGTGTTTAATTATATAGGGGAAAAAATCTGACATTAATTTATGTAAAGGAAACAACTTGTTAATCAAATAATTTAAAGTGGTTAAAAAAATCCTCTTCGGTAGGCATTCATTACTCTGTAGGCTGAAAGCCACAGAGTAATGAATAAGGGACACTGGTCTGCACCACAGAAACCATGGAATAATTAGCGAAATAAGTAAATCTTTTTAAATAAAATGTATTAGAAATTAATTATAGATTCAATACGTTATGTATTTATTTCAATTTTTAATTAATTACAGACACGTTTAATTATTTAATGATGAATTTATTCATTTAATTTTGGCGTTCTTGGTACTGAATAGCCCAGGAGGCATTTCTCATATTTATTATTATTAATAATGGTGCAATTGTTGCAAAACAGCAATCCCATTACAGTATATGTTGTCGGGAGTTACTCGAACATAATGAACTGTTTCAAACTTTTCTTTGCAGTAGTTTATTTTTAAATATTATTCCTTTAGTGCCCTCTGCTGGTTAAGCCTGGTCAAAGCATATTGACACCACTGCAATTCAGTTTGATACAAGAAAAAGAAAAACATAATTAGTAGTGTGTGTATTGTTGCTGCTGTTACCAAAACTTTAAAGTGCTCTGCCAAAATGTGCTTTTTAGGAAACAGAAAAACAATATTAAAGTAGTAGTTTGTACCAGAAGAACTCCAAAGTGTGTGAGATGATCACACAGGCAGGTTGTGTAGTAAGGGCTGCTGTTGTATTTCCGACATCCATAATTGTCCCAGTCTCCTTGTCCATCTGCATGAGAAGAGTAATGTTTAATGTGGCCCGCTTCTTCCAGAGTTGATTTGATTTGGAAGAATAGGACTGAGATCAGGACGTACTGTTTTTATTGAAGTTCCAGTACACACACTCGACCTGCTTGTAAGGCTTAATCAGAGACAAAAGAAACATTAATGCATTCATTGATTAAAGGTGCTTTCATTACACGCAGTGTATATTGATAGAACAACCTCTCCTACTGTGTTTGGTATAAGATGTTGGAGTGTGACTTCAATATCTTCTTCCAGGTCTTTGATTGGACAGCTGGCGTTGGTCACACTGGCTGCCACCACAAAAGTGTTGAGGGTCTGATCTATTTGTCTCCCCTGAAGTTAAAACACAGTACATATGAATAACATGTTTCACTAATAAGCATCTAGGAGCAATTCTTCACAAAGAAGTGGCTTCATAGAAAATACCACCTTAAAGAGCGACGCGATGGCGTAGAACTGAAACTGGATTCTCGGTCGGGTCTGATTTGGGGCTTGTTGGGGGAAGCAGTGCTGCAGGGCAGATGGGAGGGAGATGAAAGCCAGTGTGCTGTTGAGGGGATACCTGTTGATAAAAATCTATAAAGACAAATTTTCTTAATTCTTTTTAAAGCTCAGGCAACATGTTTCAGCTAACAGCACCGTTGATTTCTGAGATGCACTGCAGACAATTTGAGCAGCATTAATGCGGTAAGTACAGACTCATCTGTATGTTTGCTTAAATATCGCCAAGAAAGACAATGTTTAGTGTCAGTTTCAAGCTGCTGCAAACAGCACTGTTCAAAGCAATGACTGTAGAAAAGCCTACATTTATTGGTTCAAAGTAGCATGTTTTATTCCACATGTGGAAACCTTTTGTAACACCTGTTCACCTGCTTCTTAATGCAGACATTCAGTTTTATTTATATAGTTCCAGTTGACAACAACAGTGGCCTGTAGGCACTTTATATTATAACATAAAGACCCTACAATATTAGAGAGGAACCCCAACAAGCACAGGACTGCCCTATGAACAAGCACTTGGCAACATTGGGAAGGAAAAACTCCCTTTTAACAGGAAGAGACCTCCAGCAGAACCAGGCTCAGGAAGAGGAAGCAAGCTGCTGAGATGGAGCGAGGGGAGAGAGATGGGGCAAATGACAAAATATTAAATCAGCCAATCACATGGCAGCAGCCTTGTAGACATAGTCGAGTAGACCTGCTGAAGTTCGAAGCGAGCAACAGAATGAGGAAGAAAATTTACAGAGAAATTTTGCCGACCTCGGGTTTTTTGCCAGTAGCATCAGACGCCACTCCAATCATTAAACTGTTAAACTCTCCAGGAACTACATCCACCACTGCGATGCCGATGGCTGGAGCGACCAGGGTGGAGGAACCCTCATAACCCACTATCCTGTCTCCCATTGCTTCTGTAATATTCAGGATGCTGGAGAGAAAACAGAAGATTTTAGTGTCCCCACATCAGATTGTTGGAAAAGTTTATTTCTCGTTCTGCATTCATTCCTTACTTGTTAGTAAAAGGCACCAGGTTGCTCTCAGATTTCAGTATGTTTGAAATAATGTTGAGAAGAGCTTGGCCCAGCTCTGGTGTGACCACACTGACGTTAATGATGTCCTGCAGCTTGTTGAGGACTATCGTCAGTTCGTCATAGTTGAGTGTGGAGTGGTTACTCAGTAAGACTTCAATCATATCTACCACATCCTGAGCACTATCTGGAAGTTAAATGGCACAACTTGTGAAACAGGCATTTTTATCCCATTCTAACTTGTAACACAGCACATGTCTAATATGTAACAGGGTTTATGTTGGAAATACAGATGTTTGGGTAATTTTAGAGCTGGGAAAAAAGTCTGTGACTGACCGGCAGTTACACTGACATGGTACAGGTCAGGGATGGTCTCCACCACTGGACCACAGTCTTCCAGCTCTGGAGCCATCCAATGGGTATTGAGCTTGCCTTTACTGTCAAACAGAAGGTGGACAGAGGGAGAATGCATAAAAAAATCTGCAGAGAGTAAAACCTTTAACCTTTTTTTAAAATTTTCATCATCTGGTTATACTGCCACCTCAGCATGTTGCATATCAACATTTGCTAGCCGCACTCTTACTGGAAAATAAATGGCATCGGCTAACTACCCAACAACAGAAATGAGGTTAATTGGATGGATTGGTGACATTATGTGAGACCTCACACAGCTGTGAGCCATTTTGATTCTGAGAATTACCGATCATTTAACCTCTCATTAGTCACACTGAGGTCTTGATTAATGCATTTACAGCAGAGCCATCACTGAGTGTTGTGACACTGAGTCAACACGCAGTCTTTAGAACAGCAGTAAAGCCATATAAATGTATACCAACGGATGTGATTAATACTCAGACGTATCCATGTGTTAAATTTATCAGCCAGCCAAATACATAAAACACACAGCACACTTCAACTGTAAACATGAGGACAAATGTCAGAGCATGTGTACTTTAGCAGTGTTGGTCTAATAAATCTTTACTGCTGGATTGATTTCCATTACTTTAGCTGCAAATATCCAGGGCATCAAGAGGATGAAGCCCAGTAATTTTTTTAATGTTTTTTCACTAGTAAAGGTTTATATTGTTGAGTAGACAAATCCAGCAGCCCTGATAATTCTAAGCTTTTAAAAAAGTCACCTACATAGATGACGAAACCCACAGATTCATTGCAGCGAGTTGCCCAGCAGTCTTTCACACTATGCTGCTTTTAAACTCAACCATGTCACTGACCTGTTGCCATTTAATCACATATTTTGTGAGATGTTTCACTTGGACTACAAATGAAAAATGATTAACAGTCCGAGCTCTCACCAGTGTCGAGTGGCGTGGTGGTCCGGGTTCTTTGGGCACGTTTGATTGGCAGTTTCTCCTCCTGAAGTTTCAGGCCACACAAACAGGCCTTTCAGGGTTTGGCGCATTTCTGCATTGCACTTAAACGACACTGGAACAGTGAGATGTTTGAGAAAGAGATCAAAATGAGAAGATTTTCAGGGCTGGGTCCCCCCCCCTTTTTTTTTTAAACTCACATATCTGGCTTATCTCTATGTCCTCAGTGAGTATGGAGATGGACCCCTGATTATAAGGTGTCAGCAGTATGTTTCGTATCTTCTCTTCGATTTCATGTATGTCTGACTGCATCATGACTTGGACCTGGAAAATACAGCTCTCTCTTCTGGAAGTAACAGAGCTAAATATGGTTTGCAGAATGACAATGCGCTCATGTACATAGCAAATATAACATCATGATGTTATACTTTTTTAATATTATCTGCGTAAAGGCAAATAAAAATGAACAACGTAGCAGCCAGTTTCCTCCTCCTCCAGGCAGAATTTCAAATTTTTTGTTTATTGTAATCAGTTCTAAATAAAATTGTACGGAGACACACAAAGCTTACCTTGAAACTGTGTCTGCTAATACCTGGGAAAGAGTAAAAAGGATGAAGATGAAGCTTTCAGGGGAGAAACAGCCTTTTGGTTTAAGAAGTCACTGACATATTTTTTATGCTTACTTACTCTGGTAGGGTATTCTGACTGCAGCTTAGGATGATTTCTGGAAGTGAGATCAGTAACTTAAGTTGTTCAAATTGAAAGACCTTTGCGTTCATCAGAATGTGACATATTTCTGGAACTGGGTGAGTTGATGTGTGGTACTCTACCTTTGAGCTTTGGGGACCAGCTGAAATTCAAGCACTGTCATCAAGTTGTTTGGTAGGCTATTGTTGAGCTGTGAAGAGGAAGTTAGCATTCATTTTTACTGCATTACTTCTGCTGTCAGGATTTTACACCCCTATATTTAACCAGGTGAAGGAAAAATAGTTTCCTGTATCTTAAAATAAGAGCTTGGGTGTTCTGTAAGACTTACCCAGGACCTAAGGATCTGTTCTGAGTCACAGCCGCCTGTTATGGACACGTTCACCTTAACCTGAAAATACAGTTCTGCAAAGGAAATTGAGACAGATCAGAAAGTTTTCACCAAGTAATTTATGATGTCAGATGAACCGTACATGCAGTTGTGAAACTGACCGGAGACATTTTCAGGGTTTGTGGCAATGGTCATGGGCGTGGCTACGGTAGTAGAACTTGTACTTGTGATGATGCTTGTGGTTGGGGGTCTAAATTCGGTGGTAGAAAAGGGTGTGGAGGATGGTATTGTGGTTGTAGAGGTAATATTTGTCACCGGAGAAGGCTGTGTCATCGTACTGGAGCTGCTGGTTTCAACTAAGAAACCATCTGGAAGATGCATGTCAGAGACCCACAATGAGTTTTTCTGCAAATACTTCACAAGACCGCACACGTACAGTGCTTATTAATTGGTTAGACCAACACACAATGAACAGTTTATGCCACGTCTACTTTAAATGAACAATATTTGTTATTACAAAAATGTTGTTTCTGTAACGGTTAGTCCAAATGTATGCACAAACGCTTCAATCAAAATGATATTTGTTCATGTTAAAATATAGATAAATATATAAAAATGGAAATAAATATAAAAACACCCTTAAAATTTCATTTATTTCATTACTAATTAGATAAATTAATTTTTGTGATTGAGCGTTATGCACTCAAGAAAGTCCAGTTTGTCAATTAAAATTTGGGAATATAAATGTGAATTCAGTTTGATATTCCTCCTCTGTGTCTGCAGAAAAGCTGGAGAACATTAAAAACTTGCAAACTTAAACTGATTGCTTGTTGGTGCATATACCAAGGTAATGACCTAAAGCTACTGCAAAGCTTTGCAGAGATTATTCGACCAAGAAAACAGAATCTGAAATACTGAAACTAATGGAAAACTTGGGATTTATTGGATTCAAATAAAGATCACACAAACGTTTCATCCAAAGCAAGTTTCTGGAAAGAAAACTATTAAAAACTATTTGCAACAAAAGAGACTTTTGAAAAATACCAAATTTAAAAAAACAAGGCAAGACCAGGAAGAAACTGTTATGAAAGCCAAATGAGATTATAAAAAATATAAAGTTTTTTGGTTATTATGTACGAATAAGAACTATAATTAGTTTTTATTAACTATTATCAGTTTCTGTTGAGAATTGTTTCCTACCGACAGGTGTGGTGTGTATGTTTTCTGCATCAGCCCACAGCTGTAACAAACCACTGGGGTCGTTGTAGGGATTTTTAAGCCTCGTGGCTATTAGAGACTGCACATCTGCCACATCCACAGCAGGGATGACATTCACATATACGTTGCAGCGAAAACTACAAGGAAGACACAAAGTCATGCTTTAGATACCACGTTCTTATTCTCTTCTACAACAATGCTTTTCAGGTATTTCGATTATTTTGGGCTCTTTAACCAAAGTTAAAGCCCAACCAAGGTTTTTTTCTATTAAGATGAATGTTTTTCCCAGATTACAAAAATTTTTTGTTTTGTTTTATATACAAATGAAAGAAACATGTCTGTACATTAAAAAAAAAAAAAAAGTCAGATAGAAATCACACAATATTCTGGGAACTGTAACTCTCTACCATATTACCTGTTGACACTGGAGGGACTGAACCGCATCTGAAGAATAGAAGAACATTTAATACGTATGAAACAAGATGCTGATAAAGATGCTGTCCAGGTCTTACACTCCTACTGTCCTACTGGCCAAACAGACACAGCTATATTTGCATTAAGATAACATCCCCTCATACATACATCAACCTGATGCATCAGTTGAGCTCTGATGTTCTTACCAGCTGGTCTTCATATGGTGTTTTTACGAGGTCTTCTGTATTGGATCTGAAAATAAGAAAATCAAAGAAACTCAGTAACCTTATGGCCCATTTGTTCCTCCCCTCTGACATGTACTATAAAACAAGATTTAATTGTGTGACACACAGTGAGATTCAAATGAATTTTATTGCAAATGTAAATCATCTCCTACCTGGATAGTTCAAACACAGATACTATGTGTAAATAGATGTCGCTCGGCAGCTCCTGTCTGAGCTGCAGGAACAACAAAGAGCAGAAGGCAGTGTTATAGCCGCTGAGATTTACTGCTGCTGAATAAATGTAAAGTAAAGCCTGCACAGTATAATGAAGTCCAAAGCAGCAGGGTCTGGAATTTTTCAGAGAAATAAATGACGAGAAGTCTGACCCTACACAAATTCCCGCCACAGCACGCACAAAATTCCTGGATCCAAAACAATATCTGGATTGAGTCTGTGAATTTCTCTTCAGAATATATATTTTAAAAAATGGAATAAATGACATGAACTCATTGGTAGAGGTAATAAAAATAATTATTCTTATAACAGTTTTTCAAGAATTTAAAAATAGATGAATAAACATTTTTTTTTTAGTTTTTGTTTGTTTTACCCATTGGTGTGCGATGTCTCTGGCTGTGTAGATCTCAGTTTTGTTCTCATCCTGACGAACAATAGTAATTATCAGTTTCACTTGGTAAATGGACCATGCTGCCAAAGAGAACATAAAACTGCATTAAATGTTTGTAGATTTCATTTAAGACCATAAAAAAACAAGAGTGATAACTTTCAAGCCTACTTCAGTGTGTATATATTTATATATATATGTATTTTTTACAGTTTGACAGATTTTTTTCTTTATCTTATAAATATTTGAACCTGACCAATATACCACTGGGCTTGAAAGTAAAGGAGAGAAGGGAGAAATTGTCATATTATCTTAGTGAGGACTCATAAATAACTACAGATAACAAATGCTGAGAAATCTCTGGGTTTTTTTTGTCTGAATAAAGAAAAAAGTATCAGTCGATATATTGGATTATTGAATCACTAAATATCGGTATCAGTCTTAAAAATCCCCACATCACTCTGCCTCTATTTAATAATGGCTGCTTATTATTATAAACCAGTAGCTCTCAAACCTCAGAAGCCTGCAGAGTAAAATGACTTTACAGCCCACCGTTTCCATCAATCATTAACAATTAAAAGGATCCAAGTCGGACTTGACTTAATTGAAAGTCTGTGTAAAAGCATCAGCATTTTTATTTTTCCTAAAAAAATACATTTATTCAGCTTAGTTTCACCAGCAACCACCTGGTGTGTCTCCCTGCCCCACGACTGCGACCTGCCCCATAGGTTGAGAACCACTGTCATAAACTATATATTTTGTATTACGATATGAAGAAAAGATCAAACTGTATTTTTTCCTATCTGCACTGACCTAAAACTGGAGCAGCGCTTTCAGCTAGAGGGAAAGATTCACGTGGAACTAATACTGCGTTTTTCATATGGCTGAACAGACTGTGTGAAAGGAATTTTCTTATGTAAACTAAGCTCTATAGTGCTATGAAAGAGGATTAGGGCCAGTAAAAGAAAAAAATCTTTGGGGGTCATGAGTTCTGACTTCTTCCATATTTCTGAGAAAAACTGGAATGTTTTTTTTTCATAAAATTCCTGCATTTAGTAGCCAAGAAATTAGAATCATTAACAAGTAAAAGTGTCAACATTTATCATCTTATTGAAACTGTAGACTGTTCCAGTTTTGTAGAGATGAAACAAGCTGCTTGATTAATGCTTCGAATTTTCATCTAATTGATTATGAATTTGTTTTTACATTTACTTAACTGCCAAATAGACAGGTGGTGAGTATTTAATGTGAGGGGATACACCACAGACAGCCAACAAACTATCGCTGAGGCTGGAAAAAGCTTGATGAATGTGGCATTTACTGCAGTAAAATAAAATCAGATGATAACGGCAAAGGTTTCAAGTGAAAGTATTCAGGGTTTGTAAGTTGCATGCTCACTGCAATTCAGGCTGCAATCTTGTAGTGGAGCACAGATCTGAGTGTCCCAGTTGTTTCTCTCCCACTTCACAACATCCCCCTCTGTACAGTTCATTGATGCCACTTCCTTGCTGCTGCGTTCTCTCCCCCACATCCGAAACAGAGAGAGTTTTCCCGACACACGGGATATAGGAATGATCTTTATGTTGCCGTTTACAATGAAATGTCCTGATCCCAGAGTGAGCGATCCATTGGGGGCCAGTGTGGAGCACGAAGAGGAGGCAGAAGAAGCAGCTCCATAGAGGACTGTGAGAGAGGGAAGGCATACAAAAGGTGGTCAAGGAAAGACTAAAAAAATCACTGAAACAGCCAAGGCAGGTTTTCCATATCATTTTCTAAACAGGGAATGTAGCTGTAGCCCAGATTCATTTAAGACGTCATGAGCAAAAACACAAGACGGCTATAACTCTTGATAGTGACCTTTGTAAGCAGATTATCACTTGATGCAACCGTGTTATCAATATATAAATCATTGAGATGTTCCAGCCAGACAAGTTTTAGATAATAGACTGAAAAGGAGCACCTGCATTCAGTATTGCCTGACAGCCTGTGTAGGAAAATCAGAATCAGTTACAGGAGAAAACTGAGAGGATCAGACTTCTAGATCCCAAAAGCCATTTCTAAAAAACATCTTTATTTCTTCACCAATCTTTATTTCTAATCCCAGAATAAAATTAGGCTTTTAAAGAACACACGATGAGAGGAAACCCACCTGCCGTGAGGTTCAGCAGGGTCCCTTTAAGGTATAGGGCAGGTCTGTCTTTCGTATGTGACCAGGTCAGGCATAGTGGGTACCACTGTGACTCAAGGAGGACGATCTTCTGGGTCCTCCACTCCACGCCAAACAACCAGACCACTAAATGACCCGCCTTAAACCCCAGCCCCAGCTCAGCATACTGTGCCTTTGGATGTCGGTACATAAAGGCGGTCCACGGTGAGGAACCTATGGTCTAGACATGTTTGGAGTTAGTGAGATTTCATTTCTTTAACTGTTCGGCACCTTTAAAAATATCCCTGTGACAGTTAAACCAGTTATAACTGCAGGACATTTATCATCAGTACCTTCTCTAGATTCAGGTAGAAGCAGACTGTGAGCTCTTGCAGGGGGGGGATGGTGATCTGATGCTTTAGTGTCCAGTGGCTGCATCCTGCAGTGAAATTAGCCACTTCCCCCCATAGACTGAACGTAGGCACTGAGAGAAAAATACATCGTTTTTATAAAAAAGTGCTTCCACAGCAGGAAATCTGAACAAAGGGAGAAGGTTTTACCTTCAGAACCTTCTGGACGTTACATAACTTTCCTATTACAATACTGAATGCTGTTTATTGATCATGTATTCTAATTTATTTATGAGATCTTGAGACTGTCTTTCTGGATGGATTTCCTGATCATTGGACAATGTCCAGACTTTGTTGTGTATTTTGGTTGGAAATGAGCAGTGGATGTTGATAGATCCACTGGTAGATTTTCACCATACATTGTTGTTTTGCTGGGTATTATATGAAAAAAGAACATTTTTCATTCCTGAAAGGAGTGTGTACAGTCTGGTTTTCAAGTAATTAAGACACTTAATTCAGCTTCTGCATTGAGTTTGATCCTTTTTCAGTTTTAGTTAAAACTGAGAGTTGTCGCAGTGTGTTGGGAAACCTCAATTATGTTCATATTTAAACAGGGTTGGGTTTTTTCTTTGGTTTGTTTGTCTGTTGAAACGAAATATGTTTTAAATTTTTCATCTGAATTAAATAATTACTATATTATTGAAGTGTTTGAACTGTTTTATGCATAATGTCCCATTTTTAGAGGTTCATAATTAATTGGACAATTGACTGGCAGGGAGGTTCTGTTCTCTGGTTATTAAGCAGCAAAAAGAGTGGAGTTTATTCCAGGCTTTTCAGTGAAACTCCATTATTGGGCTGAAAAGGCAAAACAACCCGGTCAGAGAGACAGCAAAAACTTTAGTAGTAATCAGCAATCTGCCTCATTCTTACAAAGCTTGCATGCACCAACCAACTCACCAACAACAAAAAGCCAGAAAGACCACAAAAAGCAACGAAAATTGAATTATTTCCATGGTTAAGAAAAACAGCCTTAAAACATCTAACAAAGTAAAGAACACTCGATGAGGGGTTGGGTGGATCTACCAGTCCAAGAGACATCTTCAAGAAGCCCTTTTTCATACTTTAGACTCAAAAGATAGAAAACATCTAAAAGAGCTGGCACAGCTCTAAAAAAAAAATCAACCTTTATAACCCTTAAAATTCTGTGAGTCCACTTACCTTTGAACATCTGAAAATGGGGGACTGTATAAAAATTCCTCAAAGTTAAGTCAATGCTTTTGTTAACATTGAATTTAACCCATAGATTGTTTGATTTGAAACGCACTGTGATGGCGTACGGAAGCTCAATCACAAAAAGAAAGAAAAAAAAACACTTATAAACCTAACTGTTAGTCTCATTGCAACTCTTTTTTTTTCATTGTCAAAAATTACCCTAATGGGTAATTATTTTTTTGCTTTAGAAATTATCATCAGTGTGTTTTGCAGCCACTTTTACAGACCCGGCCACTTTAAAAGGAACGTGTGAAGAACATTTTTTTCTTCTTTACTTTTTTAGTCAGCAGGAGCTGAATCTGGAGTCAGTTAAACTGTCTACAGTATTACATCATGCTTTTCCACCTTTCACCTTGTGGTCTTTAATGGCTCTACATGATATACGTGAGGTTTGTTTTAGATGATTTTGACTTTTTTACAATCAGCTGACTTTCTCACAGAACCATGGCTTCAAGTAATACGCAAACATGATTTGTGATCAAATAAATTGTGATCTCTTTTGTATTTTTTCCATTTTTTTAGTTGTTCCTACCGTCTGCTTTAGCAGGACCCGGGCTGCCCAGCAGAGACAGAGAGAAAAAAACATTCAGGTAATTTTGAAGGATGACCATGATGAAATCTGAAAAATAAAATTAAATAATTACACTATTATTTGTGCATTAACTGTATAACAAAGTATTTTTATTATTAGAATTATTAGAAGCATCAAAGTTTATCAAAGTTTTTGAGCATAAGTGAAGAACTTACCTTCGACAGAATCGCCTGAAAGCCAGGAGATGAATCTGAAAGTAAATCCTGGTCGAGATTCTCAGCAACTACACTTCATCCTGCAAAGTCTCAGATCACTGGTTTCGAACAAGCTCTGAGACGATGCATAAAAATCAAGTCACAAACCTTTGTCTGTGACCGTGAAGCAGGTAATGCTGTTGTCTGGCTGTGATTGGTCGGTTCGTGCTATTATGTGTGTGCAGGTGGGACAAAAAGTCAATCTATAAAAGTGTAGGAGGAAAAAAATCACGGCCACACAAAAGCATACGTGAAACGGTAATTAGCTCTGACAAACATGCACTGCTTTCTGTCAACACTACCTGAACATGAAGACCTAATTACTCTTTCAAGGCTACATGCATGGCCTTCAGTAGGTTGGTATCTGTCCCTGTGCAACAAAACCATCCGTATAAAATGTGAAGTTAAAAAAAAACAAAAAAACAAATTCATTAAAAATAAACTGAGAAACTGAATCAAAAAGAGAAAAAGTCATTCTCAGTTTTATAGAAAGTTTATTTGAGCTTTGATCTTCACAGAAACATGCAACATTTATTCAGATTTTATCTTTATTTAGAAGTGAAAGGGTTACAAATTTTATTTATGTAAAAAATACAACAAGCAAATATCAATTAGCAGTTAAAACTTAAATACGGACACATGAACAATTAAACGCTGCAATTTAAGCAACCTTAGATGTTTTTTTTTATCATTTACCGACTGCAACATGACACGCATTGATTTCTGAGCTTTTAACAACACAGTAAATGAAGGTTAGCTTTAGCAGAATAAGAATGAATGATGCAGCTCTAACAACAGAGTCGGGTAGCTGTTGGTAAAAATACTGTTCTCTTACATTTGGACAGAGAGAAAAGGCTCCTGTCACCTCCTGTGAAAACTTGTTACTAGTGGTTCAAAACACCAGCTCACACATTTTAATGTAATACAAGTCTGACACGTGCCGCTGCCGGACTCAGAGTTTCTCATTTTCAGACGTAGACGTCACTTAACATCAGAGCAGGTTAAAGTACTCACATCAATTAATCTTCCAAGATTTCAGCTGGATAATAAACAGAATATTGAAATAAGATGCTTGCTGGCATGTAAAAACAACAACAACAAAAAACAAACAGGTAAGGTTACATCCTTTTATTCTTTTTTTAAATTATTATTATTATTTTATTAACCCGTCCTCCAGCAGAGTCATGGTCTGAGTGCTTTGTTTCGCCAAACACATTTGCTTTACCAAGGGGAGCACTGTAGACTCTATCACCTTATTTATTTACTTTATTTTATTTCATTATTCACATTATTATCAGAGGGGATATAATGCCGGAGCGGACAGGAAGTGAAGGCCAGCTTGGTGATAGAAAGGAGAAGAATGCAGGGGAATAGGTTTACATCATTTTGAAACGGGCATAAAGTCGTCCGTCTCTACTTGTTGCCGCAGTCAGTGCAGAGGATGTCTTTTCCCTTGGCTACGAAACGCTTGTTGGACAAACTGAGGGAGCACTTCTTACAGTTGAAGCAGTATTCATGCCAGGAGCTGCCCTCATAGTTCACCACATTCACCCCTTTACCAAAACCTGAGAGGAGAGAAGAGCAGAGGGGAGTTAGACCGTGTCTTTGGTCTACCTTTGTGTGCCACCTGCTGGTCTTAATCAGTAAAGACATCAGCTGTATTTGAATTGCCTTAAAGCACATCTGGATCCGTCAGATGAAAAGTTACAAAACACCTTAAAATCATCTAAAGATTTAATTTTTTATCTTCAAATAGTTATTAGGTTTTTTTTAACATCATGGTGTGAGGTCCCCCCCACCTACACCTCTCTTTGCACCTTTGACTCTCTGTGTCATCCTTTAAAAAGCAGCTTAAAACTCATCTGTTCATGCAGGTGTTTGCGTAGTGTTTGTGTGCCTATGTTGCTTTTGGCATGTGCATTTAACTATTCTTTCTCTGGAAAAGTGCTATAAAGACAAACTTCCCTTTCTTTCTTACTTACCTGGTAGCTGAGTGCACTCAGTCATAGTTATGGTTCTGGTACAGCTTCCATTTACCTGTTGTGTTTATTTTAATGCCACGAGTTTAACTAAGAACTCAGATCTCAGCTGAGATCTGTGTTTACTTGTTAGTCGGTCCAGTCTTTCATGCTGCAATATCACAGACTGCATATGAAAGAAGGATGTAGCCACTGTGATGCAATAATATTTGTTGCAAACACTTTAGCTGAGTTTTTATGGACACAGCAGATACTGCGCACTACACCAGCTAAGATGTCATTCGAATGGTAAAGTGCCACCTGCTTTAACCTCCTTTTGACTCTAATAGAGCCATCACTTACAAAACAAACACCATGTTGTATTAAGACTTAGACTAACGAGTGAGAACATGCTCTCATTGTGAAAGCGCTGGTGTTTAGAAGGAATTCAGGTATAAAGCTAACCTGTGATGGGGTTCTGGCAGCCGCTGCACTTCTTGGCCACGGAGGTCTTGTAGCAGTCGACACAGAAGACCTGCTCCTGGTGGTTGGTGAAACTCGTCCCTGCCAGAGGCTTTGCGCAGGAGCTGCACACGAAACAGTGGCTGTGCCACGGCTGGTCCTGGTAGTTCACTCCTCCAGAGGTTATAGGCTGGAGATAGAAGTTAAGGGATGTTTTACCATCCAATTAAAATAATCTTTGAGTAGTTTAATTACTGTTAAAATAACATCTCCATCCGAGATTTGTTTAAATATTTTCCTTGGGTTCATTTTAGCCTTGATTTAGAGACGACAGTGGAGAGAAGGCAGGAAACTTAAGAGAACAAGCAGGTTGCTGTAAGCAGCCTCTGCAGTAGCCCCATGACATACTGCATGGTTCGCCTGCTCAACCAAGTGAGATACAGTGGCTTCCACATTTGTTACATTTAGCATAGTTTGGTATGAATTAAATAGTCGAGTTAAAAGTACAAATGAAGCAATAATTTATTAATAATCTGGTCAGTCATTAGTGTAATGGGGTAAAAGGCTAAAATGCAATTAGGCTGCAGATTTCCCTGACAGAAAAAAATTTATCCTAAGTATCCAAAGATTAAGATTTTATGAATTATTGCACTATTACAGCCTGCTTATTAAAGGAATTTTGACATGTCAAAGCAAATAAAAATAAAACAATGAACACAATTAAACATTTAAATGGCAGCGTGCCTAAAATTGCTATAAAAATGTGACTTCAAAGTGATCTTGGTGATATGAGGGTGGCCTGGTTCCCTGTGTGAGAGAAATTACCTTCTTGCAGCTCACGCAGTGTTTAGCGAATTTGTCATCATAGCAGGGGCTGCAGTAAATGTCACTTCCTTTGGAGAGAAAATTCTGTGATCCTATTGGTCGTTTACAGCTGTAACAGGTGAAACACTCGTCGTGCCACGAGTTCCCTTTGTACTCCACGCTCTCTGTTCCTGCAGGGGAGAGGAGAAGGATTATTACTGCTAATGCTGAATAAATACAGTAGTATAGAGGACATTTTTAGGCCTGCATGAGTCCTTTTATTTAACAATAGTTTGACACTATAATAGTCAGTACACCCGTACTGCCCTAAATCATGTATATATTTAGATGTTCTGATGAAGAAACTCTTTTGAAAATGACTTTTTCCAGCTAACTCTTTGGTTTTTTTAATCACACAAGACAAGCAGATCAGTGGGCCACCCTCTACAGAGCATTGGTGTGAATGTGATCAGTCGTACCCGCCAGTATGGGTTTATAACAGCCGTGGCAGCGTGGAGCATCCTCTCTGGAGCAGCACTTCCCACACATGATGCGGTCATCCTTGGTGCTGAAGGGCTCCTTAGCCAGAGGCTTGTAACACTTTGCACAGCGGAAACACTCCTCGTGCCAGTATCGGCCCTTGTGGCTGAGCTCCTGATGGAGGAAAACGGAGAGATTTTTTGGAGGGTTTTTTTGGATGACAGCTGGACGCAGGTGGCAGGAAATACCAAAACTTCTAAGTCCACACAGAGAAATGCAGCTCGATAAGACACCTTTGTTTCCACGGAGATGGGACGGTGGCACTCGGCGCAGGAGTTGGCGCAGAACTTTGTGTGGCAGCGAACGCACACCGGCCTCCCCTCGTTACGGACGAACCTCTTCCCCCCGAGGTCCTCGCGGCAGTAGAAACACTGCGAGCTGTCCGCCATCGTCAGGATACAGTCCCACCTGCAGCAAGAACAGAACGGAGGGAGGAAGTAAAAGCTCTGCCCAGCAACGGCGGTAAACACCACACTTGTTTTGTTTTATGACAACAGATAACGGTTCATATTTTATGATTCATGGGTCAAAATGGATTTTAGTCGTTTGTGGTTTCAATTAAGAACTTTTGGTCCTCACCAAACAGCACATCTTTAAAACCAATCACAAAATTTTAAGCATGAGCTCATTTTAAACAATCCAGCTGCAATTATTTATTCTCATTATGGATGAGCCTCCTGATCATGTGCTTCATTAATCAAATAATTTCTTTCTAACAGTTCTGGAAGCAACTTCCATTTTCCACCACTTCTTCAAACCATCAGGTTATTTTCTTCTTATGTTCTGTGTGCAAAAATCTTTGAAAAACATAAAAAAGTTAGATGAGACAAAAATGATTACACGGATTGCTCGGAGCTGAAATTTCTCCACAGAGCACCTAGACCATAACTATTCACCGCGGCTCAGCTCTGTGGGATGTTTGAGCAGCTGGTGAAACTAAGACACCATCAAAGAGGAAATCAGAGGCTGAACTGGGATTCTGTCAGCTCACAGCTGCGTGTGAGCTGTGTGTTATTCGAGCTGATTTCGTGGATACACAATGACGTATCTGTCAGTGTTTCTGTGTACCTGTGTTTACAGTGGTTGTGCGGTGCGCTCGCTTCCTCTCCATTTATGCATCTTATCTCTTCCTGTTAAAGCAGCTCCTAACTGATAAGTTTGACAGCAAATTTTACAGCTGATTCGGGAGGCAGATGAATTAGGCTTTTATTTGCTCTTGACTTCCTCTTCCTTCCTCTAGTAATCTATCCATCCTCATCTTTGTATTCCCAGGCCGTATACCTGCCCTGTTTCAGGGACGTGTCCAGATGTGAGAGTTTGTGTTGGTACTTGTATTGTGTAATACTACTTTCTTGTACTCCACAATATTTTAGATGCATGTATTGCACTCCATGCCATGCATTATAAAGCCAAACACCGATTCTTTTCTTTTTCAGCCATCATTGTCCTCTTGCATGACCCAGTTTGTTTGTGTTTGGTTTTCTCCAGATGTGGTGCTGTGCATTGTGGCCAGATGGCTTCACTTTGTCGTCGTCTGTCCTAAGGATCTTATTCCAGACGTTTTGTGGTTTATTTAGATGCAAATTTGAAAACCTACATTATGCTGCTATGATCTTTTTAGAGAGAAGAGTCTTTCTCCTGGCAACCCTTTCAGCCAAGTGAAACCTATCTAATTATCTATTATTCTATTATTATTAATTGCAAATATTAATGTTAGTAATATTAGTAGAATCTCACAATTGTAGCCTTCCTGAGGACCAACATTTGTTACTTTAATGGAGAATGAGGAAACCAAGAAGGTCATTAGGAGAGTAGAAGCTCTATGAGTCAGTGCCCCGTCTCCAAGGAAACGTATCTGGATCCATATCAAATCCTAATGGGTTCTTCATTTGCCCGTGCGTCATATCTGCACCAAGCTTTCTGAAATTCTGTTTGCTAGTTCTTGTTTAATCATGCTGACGAGCAGCACCGCAAACGTTGGCACACTTGATTTCTCACACTACAGAATCCAGAATTCACTCTCCCTAAAATACAGGACACATAAACGCCCTAAACATAGAACCAAAATCACCACGTTGACCAACATAAATCTGATCACAGAGCTGTGATTACAGGGCCAGAAGTTCAGACGGTAAAAAAAAAACAACATGTTGGTTAAAAATGTATTTTTTTTAAATCACAGCTACACAAAGGCACGGAAATATGGAAGAGGAGCGATCTCTACAGTCTGTTCACTCACTTATTTCCCACATCAGGTTCATGCTGCCTGACCACGAGGAATTCTCACAAACTGCTGTGAGACAAGTGTGTGTGTCCATGTGTGTCTGCACAGTGTGGTGAACGCATGAAGGAATGCCTGGCATGACTAATGTGGTGAGATCAGGAACGCTGACATCCTTATGACAACACACACAGACACACACACACTCCACTTCTTAAATGAACCACTCCCTTAGAAACCACAAACTATAGTGTTCACCTCCTGTATGGAGCGACATGTCGGCACACATTCACGAGGAAGTTCTCATTTTAGGAAACTCCTTTCCCAGTCTGTCCACCAGCCATTTCTGTAGTGCAAATGTAAAGGTCATTTAACTGTTGTGCAACTGTTATATGTACAGTTACTAGTCACTTTATTATGTGCCTCTTGCTAGTACTAGGTTGGACCCCGTTCGGTTCGGTACTAGTTCGGGGAGGCATCTGCTCGCTGACATCTCGGGGGGCTGACACCACCATAAATGAGTGGTGTGCGCACATGTGTGTATGGCTGGGCCTGGGTCTGGCAATTGCTGATCTTTGCCCTTTGTAGGGCATGTTCAGCAGGAATCAAGACAACACTTTTCTGGTCTTATATTGTCCAAATTTGGCAGGCCTGTGTAAATTATAGTCTTCGTTTCCTGTTCTTAGCTTACAGGAGTATCACCCTGTGTGACCTGCTACTGTATTCCATCTACTTCGAGGTTTGAGGTGTTGTGCACTCAGAGATGCTCGTCTGCATACCTTTGTTGTAACGAGTTGTGTTGCCTTCTTATCGGCTTGGAGCTGTCTGGACCTTCTCGTCTGACCTTTGACATTAACATTTTACCCCAGAGAACTGCTGCTCAATGAATATTTTCGGTTTCTCAGATCATTCTCTGTAAACCCTAGAGATGGCTGTGTGGGAAAATCCTAGTAGATCAGCAGTTTCTGAAATACTCAAACAAGCCTGTCAGGCAGCAACAACAAAGTCACCAAAATAAATTTCTTCCTCACTCTAATGCTCGGTTTGAACTTCACCGGGTCATCTTGACCATGTCTACATGCGTAAGTGCATTAAGTTGCTGCCATGTGATTGGCTGAATAGGCATTATTGAGTGTGTAGTGGCCATCACAAGAAAAACTGTTTGCAACTTGAAAACATTTCAAATTGGGATAAAATGAGCAGTTTTTTAAACATTCTACTTAATTACAATAGTGCTTTTAGCTCAACAGTAATGTTACCATGGTAACATGCTGATGTTTAGCGAGTATAACACTAACATGTTTTGCTAAATGTCTCTAAACACAGCTAAATTAGTGGTTATACAGGAAAAAGTGACGTTTTTGCCCAACGATGGTGCCAAAGGGAATGGTTAACAAAGCCATCAGCAGACATCTCATACAAAATCATAAAAAAACGATCATCCCGTAGGACCTCGAGAGTCTGTGCAAAAATAGTATAGACTATCATTTCACTTCCACAGAGGCCACACTTTCATCATGGCTAAAATACCACTTTTGAATAACTTGACCTTTTCATTCAAACATCTGTTCTTTAGCTCATCTGGCAGACTCATCAGCTCGTGCCATAGCGAAGCGCCCGTCGTCCATCCGCAACTGACGAGAACCAGAATTTAATCAAACTCACATACGATGGGACTTCACCCAAATATGTTCAAGATAACATTTGTCATTTTCTTTTTCTCTTTTCATTTCAAAACATAACTCTCATGCTTTGAATTATTCAGTTACACCTAATTTTGCTCCTGGTGTAGTGAACGAAGTTGAACTGAAACCACAGATTCTTACTGCTGATGAAGATCAAACATCAGAAGATACAAAATGATGCGACAGCTTGAAATATGGTGTCGTCACTGTGTATCCTGTGAAACGATGATGCTCATGCCTTTTATGGACGCAGTGAATGCTGGAGCACTTTGATTGGGTGGTGTTCTGGATGAACTTGTCGTGGATAGAACGGTTTGCGAGCCTTCTTGAAAATTAGAATCTATTAAGAAGTCATTATTTTGTGCAATAAATCTAAGCAATGACAAGCAAACTAAACGCTTTCTTTGTGAACTTCACACATTAGAATACCCGCTGAACTGCGATGGATCTGGATGAGCTGCTAGTGTCAGTGAGACATAATCGAAACTGATCAAAATGATTTTTAATGTGTTTCAGCTCGTTTGTTTGCAAGTGATTTAGAACTTCAACACAAGTCTTTTTGTTTTCCTCAGACTGGGAATGCTCATGAAAGCACATTTTTATGGCATAATTCAAAGTCTCAAATACAAGCAGATGAACATTTTCACAAAGTCTGGAAGGAAACCCGATTTTAATTTAATATCCAGTCTTTTTGACAGACGTATGAGGCAGAGGTTAAAGGTGCTGTGGTTAATAAAGTTGATTAAATAACTTCTTTGTGGTCTCATCTCCTTAACAGACAATAAAGCTCCGAACTGTGGAGCTGGACATATATCTTCCCCTCGGTGGCCGCCTCAATCATTACTCAATGGAGCAACCAGCAGCTGTCTGGTTTATTTGGTGACTGGGTGTGAAGAGGTTACTCATCCGTCTCCACTGGAAGAAAGCAAGTCCTGTCAGATAAAGGCGAGGTCTGGCATTTACCTGTTACCTCCTGTTTTCCCTCCACGCTTCTTGACATTTTAATTCCTTCTCTTCCCAAACTAATAAGGATTCAGCTAAGATTTCCAGTGCTCTCAATCCTGCTCCGTTTCTCATTTTTGCTTTCACCTGCAGAGTCGAACTTTGCAAAGACACAGAACTCTGCTCAGTAACAGCATAGAAGGCAGTATTGATGCTTGGCTATGAGCACCGTGAAATTGTTATCTGATGGGAGCTAAACAACGGCTGACAGGAAGCCAGGACTAAAACAAATGAGGTGTAACTGACATCAGGCAGCTCCGAGTACACTGTTGCTGCACGTCTTTACTTTGTTTTCCAGCAATAAATAGCACTGTGTAACAACACTGCAGCACATACACATCGTTTTCTTCCAGCTAAAGCAGCCAATACAAAACTCAGTCAGATCACCACGGAAAAATCAGGCTGTGTCACGCAGTCACGGCTAAAGGCAGAGTTGAGGGCAGTGCTGCAGCCAAAGAAAGCTCATTGTGGGAATGTGGAGCTCTCCATGGAGTGACATTAGTTTGTCCACACTTGGTAAATTTTATTTTTTAAGACTTTTAGTTGGCATTGGCATAAGGCACTGGTGGTAAAGGCTTGTGTGAGTCTTTATTTTTCTTATTGACAATAAATCAGAGTAAATTATGTGTTCTTGGGAACTATTTAAAGTCAGATAAATGCAGGATTGTGTGTGTGGGATTGAGTCAGAGGAACGACAGGGCCCATGGTTTGTCTCACTTTTAGTAGTTTCTAAAAATATTGGTGCTGTAAAATAAAGCATGACAGGGTTAAGATAACCAGGCATGTTTGTAGAAACGGTTCATTGTTGGTTTTGGTCTTTTTATGGCAGTTGTTAACAATAAGAAGAGTGTCATCCTTAATCCTTCATGGACTGAGTGTTCAGGGAATAAAGAGAAGTGGGAGTGGATTTCGGCTGCATTAGTTTTAAATCACCCTGAATCTTTTCCCCTCTTTCGGTTAAAGTTTCAGCCACCTTAGTGTGACGGTTACAAGTTGAAGCACTTCCTCCAACCCGAGCCTTCCACACTGTGTAAGCACAGAGCGCGGAAAGGTGACATCATGTCATGTGGACGAGGAGAAAATCAGGCAAACGTGTGGGGATGTGAAAGAGACAGCGAGTGCGCAATAAAGAAGCAGAGACAGACAAGAAATCTGCCAGTGCAAACATGACATAGTGTGGATTATTTTAGAGTGTGTACCAGCCGTGTGTGTGTGTGTGTGTGTGTGTGTGTGTGTGTTGGCATGAGCTTATCGCTCAAGAATGTAGTGGAAAAATGAGAAACAGGAAGTCTCCATCAGAACTGTGAAGCTGGCACAGTTCAGCCACACACACACACACACACACACTGAGTGAACTGTTAATATGCTCGTCCATACAGACTGACTGTGTTAAACTCATATGTCATTAATGCAGATTCCACAGACCCTGGCTCAACTTACGTCGCTCAGTATGTGCTGCAGGTGTGACCTCAGCGCTGACTTTTCTTTAAAAAATCACAGACTTAGCACGGCAGCCAGTACTTCTCTGCAGCCTGCAGATAGCTCTGCTAACCTTAACATGTCTGTTGTTCCAATTTCCTCCTATTGTGGCATTGCTATGCAGATTTTAGTGATGGGATAGATAACAAATTCTTATCATACACTTGGATTCAGAAATGAGACTTTCCTCTGGTTGCACAGCAGGAAAAATCCTGAGTATTGATAAGGAGTCACTCATTGTTTAAACATCAAGGCGAGGCATGAATGATGACTTAATGATGTTGCAGTTGTTGAGAAGCTTGAGACCTTTAAAATGTGGAAGTCTAAAAGTTTAGCAATTTAATGACTAACTTCGTGGGGGAAAAAAGTTGGGTAACATTTTGCTTTGCAAAGTTAAATCTACCCAAAACACAAGCAAACTGATGTGTATCGCATCATTGTGACACTTTTTTAGTTAACACAAAATAACTGCCTGCAGGGGCCTCAAGTCTGAATTCATCGTGCAAGTTTGCTTAGAAAAATATGTTTTAACCTCTGCATAAGCAGGAAGTGAAACTTTTGAGACTGCAAATGTCCACAGCATTAACCTATAAAGGCATTTAAGCAATCTTGTTTCTTACGTCTACATTAACAGTGATAACGGCCTGACGATGAATAAACTATGAGGAACAGAGGATTCTGGGTTTAAACCTTTATGTGTGGAATTTATCCCTGTGGTTCCATGTGGGTTTTTTTCCATGAGTTCTAGTTTCTCCCCTATCTTCACAATATGTTCATTTTTCTATTAAACCTCAGCATTAAAGCAGATTAGCTAGCTGTGGTCTCAGTCACATAGGCTTAGTTAGTTTTCAGTTTTACCTTTCTAAAGAAAAATTTGCATTCCCCAACTTGTTGACAAGAGGTTGGTGTAGCTTGCTGTATGTTTCTAGGTAGGTCTAAAAGAGAATGCAGCACCAAAAGTTTCCGTGCGATTGCTTTGGTCACGAGCAGATTGCCCGGGTTGCATATAGTTTGCATGGAAGACACCAATTTACCTGCAGATGCTTACCAGCTGCATGATAGTAAAACTCTTTTTGAGAAACCAAAGTAAATGTGCTCATTGTTGCAACCAACACATTTACTTTGAAGGGAAAATGTCTCCATTTTCAGATTGCAGAACACTTTTCACACTTTCACTACTGCACTAGGAGCAGTTGGTGTTTGCAGACAAGTCTTCTGTACAAACTTCATGCAACCTGGGTAATCTGTTAGTGACTAAAGCAATTGCAAGGTGGTTTTCTGTGCAGCACCATGCACCTCATCACCAACTGGCTGGGAAATACACACTCTTCCCTAGCAACTGGTGGTTGCCAGGAGGTTGCCAACTGGTCTCTAGGCCTGTATGAATAAAACCTTGAATGGTTGTTTAATAAAAATAAGTGAAGAGAATTCACGTTTTCAAAAAGTAGCTGCAGCTTTGTTTATATAAATTAAAGTTTCCAAAACACAAAGTGTCCATTTCTGTTTACTTGGTTGAAGTTGTGTTATTTTAATGGCAACAATAGTAACAAGCAAACAGTAATACTTAGAATTTAACACCTGTAGCGTGAAAATATGGAAATTCAAAAGTTACTGGTCATTTATTAAAAGTTTCTTAAAGTTTCTTCATTTTCATGGAGAGAGTTGACGTTAGCAACCATCTGCACAGGTAATAACACATTACAACATATTACAACAGTAATAAAATGATTTAAAGAAGATGAAAAAGGATTTGGCAATCTCATCTGCGATATCTGAAGGACCTTGTATCAAGTTTAAGTGGCAACAAGTCTCTGGCTGACTAAAGAAAACAAAGATAACAATCTGATTGGTGCCCTTGTCAGTTAGGTGGTTGTTCTAAAGACTTGGTTAAAGTCCTTTGGATTACCATATAAAAGAGGTGTGTCCGTGTCTGAAACCAACAAAATCAACAGACAAAAAGAATGCATCGCAGCACCGTGACCAGAAGCTGCCCTCATTAGGATGCAATGTTCACAAACTGGTTTGCTTTATAAACTACATACGTATACAACTACCTTGGACACAAAGAGAAAACCATATTACCATATATTGTTGTTCAGATGGTTTCTCTTGCAAAAGAAGTGCTTTCTTTCAGTGAGTTTACACATTTGGCAGATACCTCACTGGATTCATTTCCTCTGCTATATTCACCAAGCAAAATATTTCTTAGAGCACCTTTAACGATCACACTATAGCCTTATCGTGGCCTAACAACACTGCAGTTAGAGTGCTCCCACCACTGATCCCAATCATTCTGGCTGAAAAAGAAACATATTAGTGATTAAAGCTGGGCAGCAAGTTCAGCTAAACATTTGTATTCTAGCGCGGGCCACAAAGAAAAACTTGAATGACTGTTTTACCTGGCCCGGCTGAGAGCTGCATTCCAGACAGTGGGATAAAGCTGATACAACAGATCTGAGTGAGGTCAAAGAAACAGCATGTCCCGCTACTACAAGACAGGCATGATGGCTTTACCAGAAGCTTCTGGTTAGATCCACTTAACCCACCTCGCTTTGTCTTGAGTTACACACTCCACTTTCTGCACTCATTTCTCCACTCAGTAACCGAGAAGACCTTTAAATCAGGAGCTAAAATACGTCTGACCAGTTTTCATGACATTTTCCATGTGTGTGTGACAGTAAGACCCTCTCCACTCTGGCACCAGAGCAGTCCTGCTGGGAAGACTTCCAAGTTACTCGTAAAAGTTTAAATTATCTCATGTAGTCTCAGGGGTTCTCCTGTCTCCAAACTGTTCCAGTCTACCCTCATAAATCTCCAACCAAGAAAATCCCTGCAAATCTCCGTTTCTAACCATTTTTCCAGATTCTTACTCCAGCCACTCCTCACATGAGTCGAGCCATTTTTAAACATCCAAACAGTTCCTGTATAAGTTCAACAGTTCAGCTGCTGTTTGCTATATTTCTCCTAGTCTTCATTCAGATTTATTTTTAATTAAATTTTCTAGCCTGGAGAATATTAGCTAAAGGAATATTTTGAATATTTATTTTTTGAAATATTTCAAGTGTCTTGTCTGTCAGAAACCAGGATTAGCCTAGCTTAGCATAAAGACCACAAGAAAGGGGAAACAACTAGCATGGCTCTTTCTACTGCTTAAAAAAACTAAATGAAAAATAACTACGTTAAAATTAAATAAGCTACAGTGAACTCACCAAAGTTACAACCCAGTTGATATATTGCTATGGCCAATATATCTGTCAATATTATGTAATTGTTGGTATCTGATATTTAGATAGCTTATAAATGACAATTTAAAAAGTAAAGATAAAAAAGGAAGAAACACCCTTCAAATGTGTTATTAGTGTTGACAGTGTATACTTTGTCCACCAGAGGGCGCTGTGTAGCTTCCCTCTAGGTTAAAACAACCATAGCAGAGTCAGGGAGAGCATAAATGAGTAACCCACAACATGCTTTAACAATATTCACAAAGGGTCACTGCATGTTTGATTTGGCAACATTTTCGCTGCATCCACTCCGGATGTGGAGCCCCTGTTATATAAACAACAAATAAAATAATAATAAATTAAAAAAAAACATTTTTATACGCATAATCTAACTGATCCTTAAATAAAAAAGTCAATTCTATCTATAGGATGTGATGTTAGATGCCGACTGCACGGAGTTAGGAATACTGTACTGTACGCTTGTTGATTGACTTTAACAACTGTGCAGTCATTAGTGAGCATCAGAGGGGACGATGGTTGATTTTTCTTTCTTTTTTTCCCCCTAAACCAGATCCACACTAGGGTGAGATATAAGCAGATGCTCCACTGTGGTGAGCACTAAAGGGAGCAGCTGAAAGTTGTCCTTTCCCTGCTTCTGGTCTTTATGGCTAAGCTAAAACCTCCTGGCTCTTAGCTTTTTATTCAACAGAAAATGTATGAATGAGAGTGGTGTCACTCTTACTTAATGATAAGTGGGAAGACTGCTTCCCCTTTTCCTTAAGATATCCTTACTTTATTGGGTACACCTTGCTAGTACCAGCTGGGAAATATTCCCTACAGAACTGCTTTTTCTTCCAAGCTCCTTAGACTAGTTTAAGACAGGCTTAGACAGGCTCTCCAATGTTGGTGAGCCTGCGTGAATTGTAGTCTCAGTTTCCTGTTCGTAGGAGTGGCACCCAAGTGTTGTCTTCTGCTGCTGTAGCCCATCTGCTTTGTGGTTCTATGTGTTGTGCATTCAGAGATGCTCTTCGGCATAACAAGCGATCTAAGCGATTTAAGTTATTGTCTGGACCACAGCTACCTGCCTAACTGCACTAAGATGCTGCCATGTGATTGGCAGATTAGATATTTGTGTTAAGGTGCAGTTGGGATGGCTGTGCCTCAGGAGGTAGAGCAAGTTAAATAATAATCAGACAGTTGGTGGTTTGATACTGAAACCCAAGCTGGTCCTGATGTGTTCATTGGAGTGTGAATGTTAGATTGACACACGTTGTCTAAAGCACTTGGTGAGTGCTCAAGTGGAGTGGAAAAGCAATTCTGTTAAGAAACCATCAATTTACAATTGAAAACTTAGGAAATTTGTAACTAATAAAGTGGCCCTCTTCCTTTCGCATGAGACAAGTTTCCACACCCCCTGATCAATGTCAGCACACCCAAACACAACACAACAGGTTTTACTGGCTGCAGGACAAAAGGCAACACACACACACACACACACACACACACACACACACACACACACACACACACACACACACACACACACACACACACACACACAGGAAGCTTTCTGTTTCTACCATGCTATCCATTGGAAATCTCTATTAAAAACTAAACTCTAGTGTTCACGTGACCATTGGGGATCAATAAAAACAGAAGACCACAGTGTCTGCACCTATTTACATTCAATCCTATTAAAATCACAACAGGCAAAACACAACAGGGAGTTACCATGACGTGAAGGAAGACCAGCAGCATAAAGTTTTATTGGGCTGGGACGTCTTTAATGGGACTGAGCTCACTCTAATTTCTTTAACATGCTTAGAATCCAACTGAAAACTCCCCACAGTTGTGTGTGTGTGTGTGTGTGTGTGTGTGTGTGTGTGTGTGTGTGTGTGTGTGTGTGTGTGTGTGTGTGTGTGTGTGTGTGTGTGTGTGTGTGGAAGGTAGGATTTGGTTGTCTGTGTGTTTGCTCACAATAGGGAGTGATGTTGTACTCCATCATCCAGCAACAAAAGGCATCATTTCCCCATACCAACATAACATTGTGACTGTTTATTTAACCATGTGTCAGTATTTCAGCTTTATTTTTAGAACTGAAGCCTGCATAGCATTTTTGATACATGTGTTAACACACCAGTACCAAAGAAAAAAGTCCGGGGAGCTTGAATCCAGCTGGTAGAGCATATGCATCAATTACATGGCTACACGCACACGCATAAACGTTGGACAATGAAAAATAGCAGTACAAGAATTTTAATTGACCTCTGAGAGGCATTTTTTGGCCTCAGAGGTTCCATCATTGGACGAAAAAAACAACAAAAAAAGTCAGACTTCCTAACTGGAAACAGATTTCAGGAGCAGCTCAGGCTTTCACAAGTCAGCATGTAACTGTAGCTCACACGCACTCAGACTGACACTAACACACACACACACACACACACACACACACACACACACACACACATATTACACAGACAGCCACACACACATATTACACAGACAGCCAACGCCCCGGACAACTTTAAGCCTAGTTTCCTCTCCGGATATCAAGATGCTGCTTTGCAGATTAAGTGTAAATGAAATCATTGCAAGTGTAAGAGAGGAAGAGAGCTACAGGAACCAAAATGTAACCTGCTCTGAGTTTGCGTGTTTATTTATTATTAAATAAAGTAAATAAGTAACTAAAAATCTGCAATACTTATTAAAGACTAATAACTGGAATACTTAAGTACAAAATAACCCCGCAGCAGCTACTCGGTCCCGTTTAAAATCCAGCTTTTATGAGAAGAGGCTGGGGTAGTCCGGTACAGAGGGTTAACAAACAGCGGTGCTCATCGGTCGGCTTACCGGGATCAGAGTGAGGTCTGCAGCGGTGGATGAGCGGCTCTCTGGAAGCAGCGGAACTCCGCTTCAGCGACGGCTTCACGTGTTATAAATACTGCAGCCTGTGGCCGCATCAACTCCAGCCAAACACCCACACCTCACACCGAGGCGCAGAGCTCAGCCTTCACAATAAGAGCCCACGCGAAGCCTCGAAAAGAAGAGTGGGTTTTCAAAATAAAAGTAAATATGAAGTTCAGTCAGCAGGCTTTCACTCAGAAATATTATACCTTTATGCGCAATTTGTATCTAATTAATATTCAAAGTCCACGACCTAGTTAAATGATGGCGCCGACATTTTATAAATATAATATATAATGCAAAAAAACTTTGCATGGTAGAGATTTTTATTTCAAATACTCCACAGCCGAACGACACACGGAGCTCGTCAGGAACTCAGTACATTACATGCTTTTTTTTAAAGGACAGTGATAAGTGAGAGTTACATAGCCACGCTACATAGATTTTGCAACACACACAAAAACTTGGTTTCAGCTCTATAAACATAATCTAAACACACTGTAAAGATCAAAAAGATACAATTTCTCAATCATCTCATTTTGATTTGTCCTTTAAAGACTTCGTGCAAGCTACACTTAATCACTCATGAAGATGCTTACTGCAATTGTAAATATATATATATATATATATATATATATTAAACATACTTGGTGTCCCATCCTGCTCTTCATATAGCTGAGGACTGAGAATATAAATCTTGCTACATGCACATATATACTGTACATCAGTCATGTGAACAGAAATGCTGTGGAAAAACTAAGAACAGCCTTCCTGCTTCCATAGAAATTTGAAAAGTAAGTAGCAGCCAGGCACTGCTCAGGGGTAACAATCTGTGCTTGCTTTAGCCACAGGCTCTAGCACCTTGAGGTCCACCATGAACTCTGTATGCCAGATGAGAGGCCATCTGTCTGACAGCTAAAGCTTGGGCCAAGCTGGTTCAAGCAATAAGAAAAAGATCCAAGCACACCAACAAATCTACAGCAAAATGACTGGAAAAGAAAAGATTCAGGGCTGGAATGGCCCAGTCAAAGCCCAGACCTCCACCTGATTGAAATGCTGTGCATAAAGAGAGCTGTGCATAAATGAATGTGCCCAAAAATCCCAATGAACTGAAGCACCATTGTAAAGAAGAGCGAGCCAGAATTCCTCCACAGTGACGTGAGAGAATGAAAACAATTACTTCAAATTATTGGTGCTAAAGGTGGTTCCAAGTACTCAGTAACAGGACTGCACACAGTCATGTGAAAAACAAAGTTTTCACATGACTGTGTGTGTGTGTGTGTGTGTGTGTGTGTGTGTGTGTGTGTGTGTGTGTGTGTATATAAAAGCAGAAAAATCTATTCCATTTAATATCACTAAAAGTATTTTTATTTAATTTCAGTAGAACTCACAAGTTGTCAGACTGAAAACACACTGTTGTTAATAACTTTAGGACTAAACAGGGAAAAAATTAATTTCATCTGAAATTATAATCTCCAACATTTTTTAAAACATCCACTTATCAACCCATTGCAGGTGTAACAATCACATACACAGTTTCCACAAGCAAATTTTTATATTTCAAATATTCAAAGAGGTGCATGTCCACATTTGTGTAAGAATCTCAAACCTCAATACTGCTCGAAGATCAAAAAGACAACAGATTTGGAGCTCGGCACACTTAAAACCCATGTATTTTTTTTACGAGGTCTAATTTTGACCGACTTTCTCTTTAGGCATCAAAATAGTTGTAGCTATGTGAGACGTGCCTGGTGAGCACAAACAAGGGTGTGGATTATCTGAGGAGACATCTCCCAGTGAGGTCAGAACATATTTGATGAGCCTGGTTCCCAAATAAGGGAACAACACCATCCGGGAGCTCGAGTAACGTCCCCTCAACATTCAGAATCCGCTCATTGTTACTTCATTTTCACATGTCACATAAGCGTTTTGATAAATTTCACTTAGGAACTTTGATCACAGAATGCCTACGTTTGAAAAATATGTGTGTTTCTATCCATTAATGCAAGCACAACATTATTTATTATATCATTTGCACTCTTTTGGGCTCTTTAGGACCGAATGTACTGAGTTACACCACAGGCAGTCAATGAATGGCCTAATCAGTCGAAAAGATTTTACATCATACAAAAAAAATTAAATTAAATTAAAAAATAAAATAAAAAATCACCTTACTGCATGTTAGCAAATCAAAATATGTACAAATCTACATTAAGTAAATGAGCTTCTGAATAGGCACTTTAATTCATAACAGTTCAGCCAGCTGTCAGTTTTCTTTGATGAGACATCACAAACACATAGAAGCTTGTTTTGTTTTTTTAAACTCAACCAGATGGAGGCAGAAAATCGAGAAATAAACTAATATTAGCCCTAATAACCACATCAGTATACTTGGCCAGACTGCCACACACACACACACACACACACACACACACACACACACACGTAAAATACACACACAGGGAAGCTCTAGTTTCCAAATATAAAGTTACAGCTTCTGCTACAGTACAGAAAGGAGACATTTTTTTAAACATGCATACAGTCCAGGAAGGAATAATCGCCTCCACCTGTGAAGAAATCTGTAGCGCTATTACGCCCTCCACCCCTCGGAAAAAAGTCGCAATAGGAGCCTTTCACCAAAAAGAAATCTTACACAAAAATACAAATAAATAGATAATAAATAAACTAAATGAATCAGCATATAAATAAATCATTTTGTTAAAGAAATCAATGTTAAATAAATAAATCAAACCGTAAACAGACTGATTTAGAGGCAGTGCTAAAATCTAAGATGGTGGAGATGCTCCTGGGCACTGGTGTGGATGCAGTTCGTTCTCTTTAATCAGTACCTGCCTGTTTGTTCTGCTCAGGTCTTTGTTTGCTTCCTCCTTTGATAATCTCCTAATCACATGCTTGAACTGCTGATGAACTCTGGGAACAATAACTAGTGTTAAAGTGAGCCAGTCTGTGGATATGTTAGTGGGATTAGTTACCAGACTGTAGTGTAGATGGGCTTTAACGCCCTTCAGTGTTATGCGTGGTGCTTATCTTTAGGTAGAAACACACAAAAGGAGCTGGAAAAAGGTGAACTGTGTATACAGCTAGGTTTATAGAGAGCGCTGCCATATCACCAGTGTGGGATAAACACAGGAGCAAATGAAGCCTCCTCATACGGGGTGAAATGTAACCTATAAAATCGAGAAGCTCTTGATTTAAAAGTCCCTCACGTCACATTCAGTGTCACAGTTATCCCGACTTAAATCAAGCTCAAACTATTTTAAAACTGCATGTTAGATGGATTGGTGGTGAGAAAATCAATCTGTGCTTTCTGATTGAAAATCCCGAAGAATTCATTTGTTTTGTTTTTTTAAATATGTCATTATTTTGATCAGTCGTATGTATGGTGTGTATTTTTTTATTTTAAGTTGGAAACAACAAACTGTGTCCTCAGAGCGGCAGCTTTCTTACAGTCTGTGCCTGTGAGGTTCAGAGCGCGGGGGGGAGGGTGGTGGAGGCAGGGTGACGGTAGTCGGGGCCTCCACGGGGTCATCCATGGGCAAGACCAGCCGCGTTCCCCGGATCGCCACTTCGTGTTCTGCCACGGAGAGCTCGTGATCCAGACCTTCATCGAAAGAACCTACACCACCCCCGGCGCGGGCGGTCGAGGAGTGCTTGGGGTTGACGGTGCGGGATCCGGACGCGTCCGTGCTGACGGTGACGTCGGCGTACATGGAGCTCACGCTGGCATCGTTCAGGATGAAGTCAGAGTCGTCGTCATGGAGCTGACCTTCATTCTGGCGAGTGGGAAGAGAAGAGGCGGCCGTGAATGCTTCCACACGAAACTTAATCAAAATTAAGAATTATCCTCGATCAGTATGAGTAAGTTTGCATGTACAGTACTGTGCAAAAGTCGTGAGTCATGCCTTATTTCTTTATGTTTTGTTGGGAAAATGGGAAATAGGTGCAGCGATTTACTGAAACATGTGAAAACATGCATGGAAACAAAGTGCGTGAAGTAAAGTAAGTGAGTAAGTCAATATTTGGTGTGACCACCTTTATTCTTCAACACAGCCTGAACTCTAAGAAGCTTTCCTGTTATTTCTTTATAGTCTTTAGGAACAGTTCTCCAGGCTTCCTGAAGGACAACATGATCCCACACGGCTTCAATAATGTTGAGGTCTGGGCTCTGGGGAGGCCAATCCATGACTGAAAGTGTTTTATTGTGTTTTTTTACTCCATTGGCAGTGCGTTTGGGATCATTGTCATGCTGACAAATGAAGTTGTTGCCCGTAGATCAAAATCTGACCTGCTTTCATAATTCAATCAATCAATTTTGATAAGATCCCCAACACCACTGGCTGAAATGTAGCCCCAAACCATGACAGAGCCTCCACCGTGCTTTAAAGACGGCCGTAAGCACTCACTGTTGTACCCGTCTCCTGACCTCCTCTATACACATTGTTAAAACAGAAGTTTGCAAACTTGGGTTCCTCACTCCATCAGAGCTGTTGCCACTGATTTTGAGTCCAGTTCTTGTGTAATTGGCATAACTCAGCCTTTTCTCCTTGTCACTCTTCCTTAAGAAGGGCTTCTTGTCAGGCACCCTTCCACTGAGACCATTACTGATGAGCCTTCAATGATCAAATGAAGGTCCAGATGGATGTCTCAGGTCCTGAGTCAGGTCTTTATTGATTTCTTTTCTATGTCCTAAAAATGATTATCAGATACTACGCATCTGCTTTAGATGTTTCTTTTAGAGTTAACGCTTCTTCTTTAATCCTCAAATTTTCAGTATCCTCTGATATTTTTTAAAGGACATGGCACAGAAATACTAGTTTATTCCTGTCACATGGCTTTTTCTATAGATTAAACTAAAAAAAAAAAAAAAAAAGGGAACAAATAGTGTTTTTTGTGACAGACTGCCTAAAGATACAATTTAAAATCTTTTTGTTTGCCAAGTTTTCTTAGTTTAGGTAAGTTTGTTCTGCTTGAATAATTCATAGATAATTTTTAAGTGTACTAAAAAAACAAACAAAGAACAACTATAAAAACATTCCTCTGAAAATGGTCAGGAACATGGACTTCATTGGAAAAAAGGGAGTGAAAAAGCAGCCAATGTCAAAAGAAAAACTTTGAGAAGCCTTCAGAAAGTCTGGAGAACTATTTTCTCAAAGAGCACTTCAAAGAAAAAAAAAGTTACAAGAAAGCCTGGCTCCTTAGAAGGAAAATATAAATAAATGAGAGGTGGCTGAAGACTTTTACAGTCCTGTAAATCTGAATAACTCATAATTCTTTTTCATGTCCAAACCTCATAGGCCTGTGGGCTGGTGAGGCATCGAGCCAGTGGTCCGCAGCATGCAGGCAGAGTAGCAGTGAGAGGCGGACCGCTGTGTGTCAGGAGAGGTTTCAGGTAGCTGGTGAACAAGCTCATGTCAAGGAGTGCACAATATAACCATTTTAAAGCAGTCTGGTTCAGCTGTAACAATAATGACTCAACCAGGTTTTCAACCGCAGCAAGTAAAGGAATATTTCTGTTTCACAACATCACTGTGAAACTTAAAACACATTTTATGGTTTACTATCATTTTTTAGCTGAAATGTTCAAGTAAAAGGTTTAACATTTTACAAACACCTTTGTGAAAAGCACGATATAAAACATAGTAAAATAAATATCATCACTCTATCTCTGAACCTCCTGTGTTGTTACGTGCTAGAAGTTTGTAAAGAGCGCCCTCTGGTGGCCACAGGTGAACGCATCAGGCTGAAAGGATACTTGTGGTCAAAGTTGTACCATATCCTAAAAGGCCAGGCGCTCTCGTGTTTGGTGCTCCTCCGCTGTGACCCATCCAACGCGCCTGAATTCTGTTCAGCAGAAGGATGATAATGACATGGCGTGCATTTTTATTTCATCACAAAATCAGACAAATTAATACGGCGCTCAACACCAACTCACAGCGTTGTCTTGATCAGAGTCCACACCCACCCTAAAAAAACAAAACAAAACAAAAACATGTACTTTGACAAAGTTCAGCGGAGGTGATGCGGCACAAACAGTAAGATACACGGAGGCCGGCTTACGGTATGCTCATGAAAGATAGCATGGGTGTGGTGCCACCACCACAGATCCACACAGTGAAGAAAACGATCAGGAGCGTGGTTGAAAACATCATCTGACGGGCGTAAGTCGCTGTGTCTCGAATGGAAAGTGCAAAGGTCATCGCCCCACGCAGACCTAGAGGAGACGAAAAATAAAACAAGGATGGGTGAAAACGTTTTATTAATTATTGCTCATGTTGTGGATACATAGGCATATGTAAGCAAATAAGAAAGCAAGTCCAAAGAATGCAAGTCATTCTGAGAAGACCGTTCGCGGTCAGGTTTAGGTTAAGTCTGCGGGAAACAAAGCAGGTGCCCTGTAGTGTGAAAACAACTGGAAAAACCAGAGCATCTTTCACATATTAAGTGATGTGTAGCTGATCGTTGGTTGAAGGTGGACATTTCAGGCTCCAGATGTGCAGGTGACCGACGTCAAGTATTAAAAAAAGTTTGGTTTCAGTCTTTGTCACTTTCATTAAGTCTAAAGAGGCTTTGGTGTAAATAACTACAGCCTCTCTGTGAATGTGAGCCGTTTACTCTTTGAACTTTCACCAACAATATGCTAATAAAATACACAACTCCCACTCAGACTAATGAAAATGAAACTTCAACTGAATTCTTCTAGACGATAAAATCAAAACTGAAACATGTACACCCACTGTGGAAACAAATGAAAAATCCTCCTTCTTTTTAGGGGTTGCCACCGCACACTAGTTGCCTCTCCCTATCTCTAGCATCCCCCTCTGTCACATCAACCCTCTCTGTGTCCTCCTTCACTACATTGTCTTGAAGTCTGGAAGCCCCATCTTTAACATAGCTTTGTCCAATATATCCACCATTGCTCCTCTGCACATGTGCAAACCATCACAGCCTTGACACTCAAACTGAAACCACACCTAATGAATATTAACTATAACAGCTCTACAAGTCACTGAACTTTATTAACGTTCCTCTTTGCTGGTCTCTTCCTGTGCGCATTCCCCATTAAAGTGCGGCAGCGTGCCTTTTGTCTGTTTATTATTAACTTAATAAAAGTTAATAATAAATGCATCCTGTTCTTGGCTTAACTACTTCAGTTATTTCCTGGCAAGCTCATGTGCTGTGCGATGGTGTGGGTGTTTTTGCTTCTCCGACTGCTGGTATATGTAGCAATGCTAACGAGCAGTTCCAAAAGTTTTCTCAGCGTACTTAATGAACCGTTGACATATATAACTGAAGGTTTAAGAGGAGAAACATGGTTTGAGTCCAAGCCTGATAAACAGCTTTATGCTAATGTACCTGCAAACATCATAACGTGCTGAAAGTTGTATCCGATCTTGTTCTTGCGGCCCAGGTTGAGGAGGAAGGACAGAGGGTAGATGTTTGCAGCCCTGCCCAGAAACACTGCCACCTACACAGCGCAGGAAGGTCAAGGACACAACACAGGAACTCTAACACTGGAATGGAAAATAATCACACGTAGACGTAAACACCAGCTCGGCGGTGACTAAGCTTTGATATGCTGATTTGCTTGTGTCCGTGATGTTATTTTTGGCCTTGGTTAAACATGAAATAGATGTTCAATTGTAATGGTATAAATATATATCAAATATTTTTCAAGGCACATGAAACAAAAGGTTTTTATCCTATATCCTGATGCACCGCAGAGCCACTGACTCCTTAACCACCAGCAGAGTAAAGGATACGAAGGCTCCGACAATGAAGAGAGGGTTGAAGACGTGCGACTGGAAGGAGAAGAGCGTCAGACCCATGTAGGAGAAGATAAAGTTCTCTGCCAGGAAGTTCAGCAGCTCAAACAACTGAAGGGGATGAGAAAAGCGGATATTGAATTTCATTTATATATGCTACTTCCCCAGTTTTTACACTTCCTTCTATTTGAAACAGTTAAAAATTTCCAAAATATTCTTGCGCACCATATGACCAATGACCAATGACGACTCTGGAAGACCCAGAGTTCGGGAGAGGTCATTTAAAAAATGCTTGTCACATTTTCTAATGAAGCTACATTTGATGCGCCTGTTCTGCAGGGGCTTGCCAATCAAACATGTTAACCACTACACCAACAGAACATGCTTGTCAGTGACAGAATGCAGTGAAAATCAATAACCTGTATTACAGAGTCCCCTCATAAACATTCTTCCAGCTCGCACACTACAAATGAAGCGTCAGCTTTTAATTAACTTTGACTGTGCATGAGAGTGTGCATGTAGTTGCGAATCATCTGATGTTTTGGACATGTCTTCCCCTAGGCCTAGTCACGCAGGACTATAGGTTGGTTGGTGACCCACTGGCAACCTTTAGTCACTAGGGAAAATATGTACTCACTGTCCAGTTGGCGAATGATTAATGGAGGTTGTTGGCACCAAAAACCTCCTTGTGCTCGCTCTGGACAGATTCGCGCAGTTCACTGTAGTTTGCATGGAAGATGCAGATTTTCTGCAAATACTTTGCAGCTGCTGCCCGTGCAGTCGTTAAAAGAGACCTTCAAAGTAAAAGCTGTGCCTTACCAGCGCAAACTAAACATTTCAAAGCCGACATAAATATTTTAAGCTGGTTTTCAGACACTTGAAAGCCATTTCCCACATTTGCTTCTTAGACACTTTTTTTGTCATATCTCTATCTCAGTGCTGCTTTTGAGTCAGGTGACCACAAGTTTCTGCGTGTCATATCACCTTTAACTCATCAGAAACACATAACTATGATAAACTCATATCCACAAACATCCTGCATTATCATGAACTGATACTGATGATTGTAGTAACTGGTTATTAACATTTAGTTGATATGAACGTGCAGCTTTGTGATGTCCTAGCTTCAACAGAAGACAGAGCTTTGAGTTTGCAGGACACGGAGCAGTCGGCCACATCAGCTCCATCAGCTCACTGTTTCTGTGAATAAATGATAGCAGCTCGTGGATTTCTCAGAACTTTCTGCAAATTTGGCAAAAAGTATAACCAAGCTTGCGCTAATGCCCAAGAAGCAGAGAAGCTGTAAGTCATCCTTCCTTTCAAGATATTTCACAGATGTAATTCTTTGCAAACCAGATCTTTAAATGCAACAGCGCAGCAACAACTGCTGCTTGAAAATGAATTTAAAACAATGGGATCAAGCACATTATATAAGTTATACTGCATTTCACCTGTTTGGTCCTGTCTTGAGAGTCTGGTGAGAGATTATTGTAGGTGTAGTGGGCCTGAGTGATCCCACAGAACAGCACAGCAACGACACCTGAAAGAACACACAGTCATCCCACATCAGCAATCGGTAGGTCGATAATTGGGGGCGACCGTGGCTCAGGGGGTTGGGAATCGCATCTGTAACCGGAAGGTTGCCGGTTCGATCCCTGGGCTCTCTGTCCTGGTCGTTGTGTCCTTGGGCAAGACACTTTACCCTACCGCCAACCCTACGGCCAGAGGGGTCGATGGCGCGATATAGCAGCCTCGCTTCTGTCAGTCTGCCCCAGGGAAGCTGTGGCTACAACCGTAGCTTGCCTCCACCAGTGTGTGAATGTGAGAGTGAATAAATAGTGGTATTGTAAAGCGCTTTGGGTGCCTTGAAAAGCGCTATATAAATCCAATCCATTATTATTATAAGCTTGGTGAGATTCTGCGGTTCTGCTACTGTCAGTCAAACCCAGAGATGAAAATCCAACGATTACCAAGCACTGTGTGTGTGTGTGTGTGTGTGTGTGTGTGTGTGTGTATCGTGTATTTGTTGACATGTTTCTTCATCAGTAATTGTATCTTAAGCCCACAAACTGTCCGCAGTAAGTTGCAGTTTTAGAAAACTGGGCATTTATTTTACTTACTGTATATATTTATTTTTACTCACTATCGAGAGAACTGAGCTGAGAGCCACAGTCAGCACAGATGGGTAGGAATCTACTGAGAGACAGACTAAATAGACATTGTTGTTGCTGCTGTTTTGTCATTTGACAGGACAAAAATGAATTCTCCAGTTAGACACTGGATAACTGGCACCATGAGAAGGCAAACAAAGCCTGTGTCCTTATCTAAATCTTCCTGTTTAGGAGAACAAAACTTCTAAATGTTATTATTAGTGTCCACTCCAAACAGATATTTGTAACCTTTTGTTGTTAATGCAAATGCTTGAACAGCAAGTGATAAAATTCCTTCAAATCCATCATATTGCAGCATGCCACACGCTCCCCAGAAAAGACAGTAAAACAGTCAGTTTTACTTAGTAGACCAGCAACTGTGTTTTAAATGAAGCTTCAGACTAACACAAGATCGATATCAGATGTCTTCTTGTGAAGACCAATGACTTCTCAGACCTGACTGATCTTTGCAAAATACTACACAGAGAAATACCTAAGAAACACACAGATAAGCTGACAGACTCTGTGCCTCCACAGAGCACTTAAATGACTCCTTCAGGGTAGTTTCCAGTGAAAGCATGTGTCACCAAGCCTGTGCACATACACACGCACAAACTCACAAGGTGAAACCACTATCTCCCACACTGCTGCAGCTGCTAATCAAATACGGAAGGCAGTGTTGTTACAACTGCATGCAGGAGACTTTGTTGCAGGTCTACCTGTGAACCCGCAGGCCTCCGCCAAGAGAAAGGTGCTCCAGGACATCAGGAAAAAGAGCGCCGTCTCCAACAAGGGGAAGTCCCGCAGCTTAGTAAACTTGGTGACGTGATGGAAAGTTAAGGGACCAAACAAGGAGGCGTGGCAACTTTAATACACTGGAAACAGGGAGAAACTGTATCGTTATTCATTTACCTCTTGCACACACCTGTGAATGTAGATGTAAAATATGTCATGGTAAGAAACAAGTGAAAGGATATGAGGGCGGTCACAACTCCTGTAACAACACCGAGAGCAAAAGAGCCGCTGAAGACGCCCAGAAAGACGCCGAAGGACTTCAACATGGCCATGGCCTCAAAGCTGTGGCTGTTGTCGCCTGCAGGCTGGTACGCCACAATGGAGCTGCAGGGAAGACAGAGAGCATGCACGCAAAACCATTTAGAAGAAAAAAGGAAGTGGGGCTTTACTACAAAAAAGGCCTCACTAAGGAAAGGGAAGCTGGTCAAACACATGCTCACAAAATAGCGTCAGGAATGAAATCACAAATGCAGCAACCCAACTCCAAGAATGGCTTCTCTTACCAGTCTCATCATTAATTCAGATGAACTTTGTTATGATTTGGACATATCTGCAAAGACGTCAAATATGTGGAGTTGGGTTTTACAGTCATAAATGAAAAAATAAAAGGTCTTGCATGCTTCATTTGAACTCTATCAGGTTAATATTCTGCAATAACCTTTAATGAGCCTAAATGACTAAAAACTTCATAAGAATAAAGGGTTTCCTGGTGATTCTAGAAATGGTGGGTGATCTAAAAATCAAAAATCAAAGTAGGAATGGATATGAAAGGGCTGCAGCGTCTCAGGAATGAAAGGGAGGGTGATGAAGGATGATCCTGAAGCCTACCTTCTAATGTCTGAGGTTCTAAAATATTAACAAAAGCAAAAACCACGCAGTCCCCCTGACCAACCCACCCACCGAGGAGTCACTGTCTGGTTTTCTCCCAGCCATTCCTCGGACACCTCAGGTAACAGTGAGCTCTCGTTTCTTGCGGAGCGCACAGCTCCAGCACCATGCCTTCCCAGCTTTTCGAAGCGGAGGAGAACACTACATACATACGTACGTACGTACGGGCAAGGCGATGAATGACACAGATGGGTGGAGACAGGTAAGCAGTGAAATGACAGGGACTGATGTTAGTATGATTAATGCGTGTACAATACAAAAAAGCCATTTCTGCCACAGTTAGCTCAATGCAAGCACAGGTTTTATGGGACTAATTAGAAAAGAACTAGAAATTATAATTACAACTGTATCTGTTCTTTCTGTCTGTAATGAATATGAAAAAACTGGCACTATTGGGAGCCCAACTGAAGGAATCAAACACAAAATTAACAGTTTTTCTTCTGCATAAAAATTTATTTAACTCAGATTTAACTCAGGTTCCAACAGTTTGAGCTGAATTGTTCACCAAAATGTAATTACTTTAGCAAAAAGCCCCAGCTGATTGAGCCTAAACTGCTACAGCTTCAGAAAGAAACATTGCACCAATTATATCAACTAATATCTCTTAAAAAGCACTTATTGTTTTGTGGCGGGCATTAAAAATTGTTCGTTAATGTGGCACCGATGCTTCAGTGCGTCAGTAATACGTACGAGGAGAGGACGATGGCGACGGCATCGTTGAGGACGCTCTCCCCAAACAGTAAAGCGTAGAGGTCCACGTCTACCTTTAGCTCATTGAAGATGGCGAGGACTGTCACTGAGACAGAAAATAAAGAGTATAAAACATCTAATTAATAACAGGAAAGCTGTTGAAAATGGAATCAGATGCTTATCTTCTCTGTTAATTTTGGATGTGGGTACCTACCAGGATCTGTTGCTGAAACGATGGCCCCAAAGAAGAGGCAATCAGTAAAGTAAAAATCTCCACCAAGCTGCCCCACGACTTTCATGAAGGACACAAAGCCATACATGATCAGTCTAGGAGAGAAAAAAACAAACAAACACTCAAACCACTACTATTCAGCAATAATCTGATCACATGTAGGAATGCAAGGTCTGCAGTGTGGTATGTACCGGGCCGATCTGCACCTTAAGGTGGGTGGATACTCTCTCTCACCCTCACCATCTTCAGAGGTCTGCAACCTGGATGTGATCCTGGACTCCACCCTCTCATTCACATCATATATTAAATCCATCTCTGAATTTGCCATCTACCACCTGAAGAACATCTCCAGACTGTGGCCAGTACTCTCAGACTTTGCAGCTAAAACCCTCATTCATGCTTTCATCACCTCCCGCCTGGACTACTGTACCTTCAGAAATCAGCTCCTAGAGTTCTTACTTGTACAAAGTCCCAGTAACACATCACCCACACCAGCTCCTGGGAAAGTCTCATATTTCCTAAAAGATCTATCTCCTTGCCTACATGCTCTTGCTTCCCAGTATTTATCTGACCTTTTCCTCCGCTACACAAACCTTGGAACCAGCTATATAAATCTAAGTTACTATTGTCAATATTATCGTTGCATGGCATTATTTTCTGGCCTATTCTGAGCTAACTTCTGAGATGTTTACTTGACTTACCCAATAACAAAGCAGGATATAACTGTTCCGATGAAAGCATAGGCGAGGATAGAACCGATGTTCCTGAAAAAGTGTCTCTGAGAAAGACAGAGAGCAGGTGTTTATTTTAAGAAAGAGGCTACGAACAAATGAATAATCTTAAAAAGAAAACATTAAAGACAAATATAAACCCTTACAGCTATATATTTAATAACAGATACTTACATAAATCTTTATATAAAACCTTTTGACACTCTTACCCTTTTCAGACTGTAACCTGCATGGAAAATAATGGGAGGCAGCAAAATGTTGAAAAACACCTCTGGGTCAAAGGTCACCTGAGGAAAGCAGTAAGATTAGTTAGGCACTTAATTGCCATCCATCCATTTTCATTACATTATGAGACATACATATCTCGCTTAACAGACTGTTTAGTGTGAGACATGCACACTAAACGGCCAATACTTCAACCCTCCACCATCTGTTCCCTTGCCTTTCTCAGCATCTCATCGTCCTGCACTTGGTGACCTTTGCCCTGTCCGACTTCCCCCTTCAGAGTGTACTCATAGAACCGTCCGCTGACATTGACCAAGAGAGTGGCAGGACTGCCGTTAACGGCACAGCTGAGAATCACGTCGCTCATGCTTTGGGGGGCGTGGATGCCAAACCGCAGGATCACACCCACCAACAGTCCTTTGGGAAAGTGGAAAAAGAGAAAAGAGCAAGTGAAATCAGAACAGGCAGCACAGGATTTGAAGTTAACTATTATTTGAGGAGGAAATTAGGCTGAGATTGCATTTAAAACTGTTGAATCAACCAATACTGATAGGAGAATTATTCTTACAGAAGTGAACTTTATTATTTTGAAAGGAAAGGATAATTTAATAGCTATAAATAGGAATTATAGGGCCCATCTCTAGTCATTTGTTTGCCATTTATTGTTGCAATACACTACCCATTATCGTGTATTCTGTTGCAACTGTTTTTTATTAGGGATATCACTCTGATTAGAAGTATGCTGCCCAAGATACGTGAGATTTACCTGTCAGATTATTCAGCTAGCATTAAAGCTACGTTTAATGGACTGATATGAGGGCTAGCTCGGTGTCCTTACCATAGATCATGGCAAGCCCTGTTTCGTGCAGGAACCTGAATCGGCGGTGTTTGAAAAGCCATATGGTTAGTATGGTGAGCGTCAAGAGCATTATGAATATCAGTAGGTAGGCACTGTCCTGTCGGTGGCTTTCCTCTGCTATCCTCTCAGTTGCGCCGTTGTCCATCGCACCGCCGTCGCCTTGGCTCCCGACGAGCAGGACTGTGAGCAGAAAAGGCAGCAGCAGCGGCGCTTTCGACGGCTTACCGCCAAGAAAGCGACTCCGTGTGAATCCCATTTTGTCTCTGTGTCCAAACAGTTACATTTGTTGTTAAATTAGTGCTGTTTTTTTTGCCGGGAAACAGCTGATTAGATTAGAAATTAGCTGGACCAGGGTAAATGACAGGTCCTTCCTTGCCGTTACCAAAACACTGGGACTTCCGGCTCTTCAAAATAAAAGCTCGTCACGTTGCTTAAGCAGTGTGAAGGGCAAAGTTACACATAAACGCGTGAAGGTTGCACAATCAATCCACTCATAAAATACACTAAAAATGGACATGAAAAAAATGGAAACTGATAGCGTCGTTTAAAAAAGTAAGAAACTTGTAAATTATAGTGAATTTATATTAAAGCAGTATAAAGTCACAATAATTTATACCTACTTAAAGGAGGAGGGGTGAATATTAACACAAACGTGTGTGGCCTGTTAATATTTTAGCAAATTCTTTCAAGTTCCGCACTTAAAAAAGTAACCGTTGCTCTCTTTTTATTACTTTTTTCAAAGGCTATTTTTTCAAGAGGCTGAGATGATTAAATTATTTAAATTATTTAAAAGAAGTAAGTTAAAGGCTTACTCATTCTCTCTCACAGCACTTCCACACTCACACATGGCGCCACGTTAGCAGCAAAGCCTAACAGGTGCTGCAAAGCAGATTAGCACTGCTTAAATAGCCCGTAGATCCAAGTCAGAGTTTTCAGATTAATTCTCTTACTATTGAATGCTGACACCCTCGCTCTGAATATGAGTAAATATAGCCCTGCTGTATTTATATCACTTCACCATGTCACCACAGAGTCGGTCAGAAATGTGTTTTTCATGTAGTTTGAGACACGTACTAGATAACTTTGTTCTGTAACTTTTTTTGCCTTTGTTTGGACATTTTTCAGACAACACCTGTAAGACACAAGTCTTGTCGCTACTTGGTCTTTATTTCTGTTAAAAGTCTAAGATAGATAATAGATGGCTATTACAAACAATAGCCAAAACTTGATTCATATTTCATTATTGTATTATAGGTTACTATTTTATTTATTCATTTATTTTTTGTAAGTGTAGGTTACATACAACAGGCCTACAATATATTTTAGTTTATGAATATTGTTAACTGACTGAATATTGTTGTTCTTGTTTGTCTGAGGTCAACTTTAATTATGTTACAAGGAAGTGATAAATCATCGCAGTGTTTGGTCTAACTACAGGAACTGATGAGAAACAACACCGCAAAAGTCGGCTCAGTTACGTCAGACAAACAGCAACAGTCGGAGTTGTAATGTTGCAAAAGTACTCTTAACATCCTGTTTTAGTGCGCCATGATGCCGACGAGACTGCTTCTACTTCTCTGTCTGATCGGACCTGTGTTTGCCATAGAAGCCCCTGGTAAGATCAATTACACAAGATCGAAGTTATTACAAATTATAGTCTACTGATGACCTTTTTTTTAGGTTGAGTACAAGTGTCTGAATAGTCAGTGAGTCTGTTTTTGGCAGATCTACATATATTATCTCCTGCGCGGCTAGCATTCAATATGTATTTGATCAGCTTCCTTAAAACAGCGAATCAGTTATGAAGAAAGGACCTGAGTTGTTGTACCTTGATATAAAAATAATTGCTATCTAAATTAATTAAAATCAGTTTAAGGTCATGGGTGTTTGACTCTACTGTTATGTAGAATTTATATGTCTAACCATTATCAGTTTCTGAAAATCATTTTCTCAAATTGGTCATATTTTTAACAGATGTGGATTGCTTGATTATCAATTTGAAAAATGTTTCCTGTACCTGGAATAAGAAGGGGACACCAAAGGTCAACTACACCTTCTATAGTAGGTGGGTAACCGCTGATAACAGCAGTGGGACATCTCAGTGACGTCTTCTGAATTCATCAGATTAGAATCAGGCTGGTTGTGCTTCAGTGGAAGATGTAATGAAAATTCTTCTATTTTTCTGATAAACTTAACAGTTAAACATATTTAATTGCTAGGCCCTAACAAATAAAACAACAACAACACATTTTTGAATAAATGATGAACATATATGAACATATTTGGTCATGATGAATACTAAAGTAGATATGGCTCAGTACTTTGCGTGATTGTTTTTTATTATTATTTCTACACAGTTTCTTCAATAAGAAAGAAAAAAGCTGCCCACAGTATTTGACAGAGAACAACATGAACATTGGATGCATCCAGCCATGTGAGTCTCACGACAGATTCATGACTTTTAACACCAGGCTGGTACATGGCAAGGATAGATTTAAGGAGACACATGGACTTAAAAACCGAGGTATGTATTTACCCTGGCCTGGAACATAACTGTATTTAAAATAACAAATAAAATAATGATGGAAAAATTAGTGTACTTATTGGGATTTTTTTTATTTACACTTTTGCTTAAATCTAAAAAAAATTTCCAAGAAAATTGTGGGTATTCTGACATGAAAGAGGCCTTAAAGTATAATGTATACTGGCATGTTTGTTCATGTTATTACACGTCTGTATCTTTTCAGTCAAGTTAAATCCACCAACCAACCTGACTGTTCTCAATGGATCAGACTTTAACTTGTGGTTTTACTGGAACCACACTTCTCCTGCTCGTCTACATTGTGTGGAGAGTGAGGTCCGCTTCAGGACAAACAACAATAACTGGGGGGTAGGAAAAGAGTTTCTCTCATCCTTTTTAATTTATTGCTTTGTTTGCCCCTTCTTGTTCTCTCTTCTTGTGTTTTCTAAAATCCATCTGATTTTCTAGTCCTCTAAAGTTAGCCCCGAGATACAGAAGTACTGCATCAACTCGCCCTCGGGAAGTTCCCGATATGAGCTGCAAGTGCGGAACAGAATAGATGATTCCTGTGGATCGTCTGACTTCTGGAGTGATTGGAGTGAACCTGTGTTCTGGGGATCCAACAGCAGCATAGGTTAAAAATTCTACATGTTATGAAGAAAAGATGTCGTTTTTTCCCCAAAAATGTAATTGAATGACTGCTTAAACACGGCAGATGTTTTTTTCTTATGTATAGCTGACTTATTTTCTGTAGTTTTCAGAAATAAAAAATTATGTTCGTATAGAACTTTAGATTTATTTCAGTTACTGTTTGACCCCAACATGCTTGGTTAAAATTCAGAATTATGCTTCCTAACAATGCGTGCCCCAATATTTAGAGCTAAAAGATTTATACAAATAATATTCTTCTTTTTTCTTCCTCACAGACTCTGACTCAGTGCCTCTGTGGATGACATTGCTCTATGTGGTGGGTGCCATCACCCTCATCCTGCTGGTGGTGATGTTACTGCAACGTGAAAGGTGGGTTCTTCCATAAATCAGATGATTGATCTGTGATCAGATCACAGATCCAACTGGTGTGCCACGAAGTCAGTTTAGGTGTGCCATGCGATTTTGTGATCGTAGATTAGAATTGGAACCAGCATATGACAGCAACCCAAATGCCCACTGTGTTCATGACCTTAAAAAGTGTTTGCGCAAGATTTTTTTTATCCTCAAATTCTGTGGAATTTACTTAGGATACTGAGTAATCACCAAAACTAGGGTTAGGGTCGCCATGCCATGGCTACTTGTAAGCCTCTACCTTCAGTTAGGTCCCAAAAGGGTTCAACACAAACAGTGCTGGTGGGCCTCTGGTGAGTGGACCACTGGACCACTGGCACACGTCTTAGAGAGGAATGTGGTTTCTCACCTGTAAGACATGCAGACAGGCTTTTCTGCCCGAGGCTTAAAAACCCCAGATGATGCTGGCTGACATAAGCTTAGTCACAGCAACACTTCCCCCTTATCCATCCCAGACATCACCTATTATTTGTGTCTTGGTTGTTTTAACTTCCTGTTTTTTTCCTGTTTTACCTCAGCTAAAGTATCCAGTCTGCTTATTGTTTCCAGGTTGTTACTGTAGTCAGGGTTTCCAAACACTGGTGTTTCGAGCTTTCCCAAATGCATTCTTTTCCCTCTTCTTGCATTTTGCCCCAGCTTGCTCTTTGTTGATTGATCTTTTAAGTTCTTGTCATCTGTTTTCTTTGCTCTTTGCCTGAGTTTTTTGTTCTGTGTGCTACCAAGCCATGTACGAACTGTGAATGCAAATTTGACTTTTACTGGATGTCCTGCATCATGCATTCGGATTCCTGATCCGGAAAGCTCAGCCCCACTCAGTTACAGTGCTGAGGTGTTAGCGTGAACAAAGTGAATGCAAATATTCTTGTTATGAAAAACCGAGAGTAACAGTGTCCCTACCTCCCATACAGGCTCAAAATCATCCTGATCCCTGCAGTTCCCAAACCATCCCCGATTCTTCATGACATTGAGGTTAGTAACATCCAGAGGTCAGTCTTATCCTTCCAATTCCCAGTCACACAAGATTTCTTACTAGATTTCTAAAGCTAGAAAACTAATTAAGATACTAAAAGAATAAAATGAAGAGTAATAAATATGCATGTTAGTGGCTGTATGAGACCGTATTGGGTATCACAGTGCTTTGATGTTAATGATAACGCCACGATTCATGATAGTCCATTCAGTATTAGTAGAAAAGAGCACCAAAGCATTAGTTCACATCTTCTGGGAACCTTAAATGTCTGTAGAAGTCCTGGCAGACAGTTTAATAGTCATGAAATTGTCCAGATCAAGAGGTGAACCAGTAGACTGAGAACAGCACCACTTAATGGCTAAAAATATAAATACTCTTGTGTTCAAATGATTTTTCAGCGTAGAGCTCTGGGGAAGGAGTTACCCATTAAACAATTGTAACTCAAAAATCCAGTTTGTTGCATTTATTTGTCAAATTAATGTAAAGATTTTTTCCCCACTTCTTTAAGGACTGGTTTCAGCTCTCCAAAGGTCTGAAAGAAAATTTTAAAGCAAGCTACAATGAGCAGGTCTGCCCTGTGCGTGAGTACAACTACGTCTCCCAGTCTGACAGCATGAACTCTGACGACTCCACCTCCTCTGTCAGCACCAACCAAACCCACTGCTCTGTGTCCATCGATGTGAACGATGCAGAAGATCTGTACGTCCCCTTGTCCTCTTCCAGCTCCCAAGTTCCATCTGAGGAGGTGCTGCAGGTTTCTGACTAAGCAGGTCGTGAACCAGGGTTAGGTTTGCCTGAGCCAAACTATCGGGACTTTGTTACACTGATACATCTCCTGCTTGGTGACAGTGATTATTAGAAGGGTTTACAACAATTCCCAGTGTGAAGAAACCCAATATTTGCTGGAGGTATTTAATCAGTTACACCCGAGCTTAGCCTTTTAAATAAAACCTCAGACTACAGATTTTAGTTTAATAAACTTGACCTTAACATCTCTTTGAAATCTTTAACCTCACAGATACATAGTACTCCATCTTAATAAAAGGCTTTTCCTTTTTGTTAAGACAGGTGGTATAAAGTGCTGACACTCTTGAAAACATACTTTAGATGATATGCATTCTTGAGTATTAATCAGGGTGCAGCGATCAGCTCTCTGCTTCCATGATGTAAGTTTTTGAATTTCCTCAGCATATCAAAAATCAAACTGATGTTTGCACTACTCCCCCAGAAGAACACAAATTGTGAAAAATGCTTCCGTTTGGTGTATATCTGGATTTTAACTGCGGCACATTCTACTGTTAATCATTCCCATTATTTTTATTTTTTTACATAAGGTCTTGAAAAACCTTTTAGCTCATTCACAAGCACTTATTTAAGTTGTTGTATATTATTGCATTGTATTTATTGACTTTTAATGTGTTAGGTTGGAAAATAAATCCCATGATTTTGGCTAGTTTTGTTTTTGTTTTTTTGTTTTTTAAATAAAACATCACACATGTCTACACACACTTTATAATAAGGCATTACCTGTATTCTGTGAAGCTGTGTACTTGAAGCTTGCATTGCATGATACACTTTGACACTGTGTGTAGCATCCCTGGCTGAATGATGGTCTCTTATACTGATGCGTCACAGAGGTTTTATTGGAAATGTTTTTATTGAAACATTCAGTGAAGACACCGTAAGAGCTAGGAGCAAAACAAAACCAGCAATATTAATACCATAAGATCAAAGGAAACAAATTTCTCCTGCTCACATATAGCATATACATCAAATTTACATCACTCAATTCATTATATCACCTCACTAACTTACAACTACACATAAAGGTCAAGGTCAAGGTTAACAACATAAACTCTATTAAACGACATTTTGATTGCATGTAACTTATTCCGTTAAAGGAAACATTAACAAACCTTGTGCCACTGTCAGCCAGGTACTAATTGGCAAAGTAAACGTACATATTTTTCACTTTAAGGCACACTATTTTACCATATCCTAAAAGAAACGTTACTAACAGCCCTTTAACGGTTTTGTGCCAGTTTCCTGTTTCAAAATAAAAGCATGGATTTCAAAATAAAACCGAAGTGCCTTTCAAACAAACGTAAAAATATTTACCAAATTTAAAGGTCATTTACACTGTGCGATTACTGATCGTTGCAGAGTTAATATTTGGAGACAAAGTCAGAGAGGGGAGGCTGTTTTGAACATGTACATTTTGTCTGTCCCCAAAGAAGAATCACAAGTGTCTAAAATCCCTTTGCAAACTAATTTAGTCATTTTTGTATTTATCTGGCAGCCATTTACTTAACAAAAGTTCAGAAATAACAGAAAGTTCATAGATTTCTGTCAGATAAGGAAATGTGGACTCATTGTACCGTGCTGAAAGTACGCTGGTGACGTCACTGTTTTGATAGACAGACATATAAACACAGACCAGAGCACTTCAAAGTCCTCTTTGTGTTAGGTTCCAGTCAAAGTAGGTCTAAACAGAACCACATATTATAATTTTGAAACACAAACATAGACTCACAAAGTGAAATCAGTAAGTGCCACACTGCTGCAGCTGACAAACAAATGTCAAAATCGATGGTAAAGCCTCTGACGTGGGTCCACTTGTGAACTCGCAGACACTGACCAAGTGAAAGGTGCTATGTGTGAGTTTAAAGCAGTGGTTCCCAAAGCGGGGGGCGTGCCCCCTAGGAGGACAGCAGTATGAATTAGAAAAAAAAAGGTTTTTTAAAAGGGCTCCCACACAAACGCAAAGCAGAGGTTGAAGCATCGCCAAATATGCTTCCAAACCAACCTTATAGCGACTAACTACTCCTGCAACTTTGGAGGTTTTCGCTCTTTACACAGTAAAGTTACAGGAGGATAAAAATAATTATCAGGCAAAATGTCCTTTGTTAAAATAATCCCGTCCAATACCACGTGAGAACAATAAATATATTATATTATCTGTTGTAACCCTCAAATTGAATGGTAATGTAACAGAACCCATTTTTTACATTTTCACTAAACTAAAACATCACTACTTCCACGTCTAATTGTCTGTGATGGAGATGGAGTAAACTGGATTCGCACTCCGTGCCCAGCGAATTATTCAATAAAGATTGCATAAAACCTTGTCTGTGTGTTGTACTATGCTTATTTTACAGGACATTAAAAGTCCAACTTCAAATGTCAGTGTACATCATTTCAGTCTATATTTTTGAAAGCAGTTTCCTCTGACAGGAAACCCACAAAACTCTATAGCTCGAGATGTTATGACATCTCGTGCTACGGATGAGTAGTAATTTGACCTGTTAAAAGGGTCGGGATTCTTTAATATTCTTTTGCATAAATAATTGACAGACTTGTCCAAATAAGAAGAAGTTTAATAAGAAGAATAAGAAGTAACATCAAAGTAAACTGCAACCTTTTAGTGTCACACCTGTGCTAAATGAGAGTTTGTTTTCACCTTTGTGTCATTGTGATAAAAAACATCAGATGTCTTTGACTTGAAGCATTGCATTTGGATCCAACAGATATACCCGTAATATAAAAGACACCCTTACAAAAAACCCTTAAAAATATTAAAAACGTTAACACAGATGTTACGTTCTCTCTACTTTGTTTTTCTTCTGTTAAAATAATTAAAACACAGGGAGTTGGGGCTCATGTGAAAAGGAAAAGACCATCTCTGAATCAAGGGTGGGGTCTAAGGGTACATCTTTCTCCATCTTACAATGCTGTGATTGCAGCCATTCCCCAACTCTCTGTGAATGGCACTCCTGGCTATTGATCAACAGTCTTTGATCAGTGGTTGTTGATGAATGGTCAAGAAACTCAACACACAGCCCGGTGGTGCTAGTTTCAGTCATTGTGCAAATGTTCAATTTATAAGATTGGGGAATCAGCTGAGATGAGTGAAGCTGACTCACTTGGATGAGGGAAGAAACGTTTCTCCCACTGATGCTACATCCAGATGAAGAGAATCAACTTTTTGGGAATACATCGACTTATTTCTCTTTTTAAAGTTGCATTTTAAAAAAGGTTTTAAAAATCTATTGTTTTATTTGGAATTCGAAAATGATTTTTAAATGACATTTTTATTAAGGGTTAAATTCTTTTTTGCGAAATCAATTTGAAGTATTAACTGTGAAAAAGTGATTTACAAATATTTTTTTATTTTAAATTCGTTTATTTAATAATAAATTACTTTAGTAATATTTCAATTAAATAAATAAAAAATTTATTTACTAATGAATATTTTATGGCACAATTCATTATTGAAGGACAAAATTCTTTATTTTGATGCGTGTGGCTCTTCTGGTCCTCCATACCAAACAGCAACAGTTAAAGGTAAACTTGAACCTCTACTGTTAAAATCCTGTTTTAGTGCGCCATGATGCCAGCCAGACTGCTTCTACTTCTCTGTCTTATCGGACCTGTGTTTGCTGAAAAAAAAAAAGCCCTGGTAAGGTATTATGGTGTTGTTTTTTTTAATGTAACATAAGGTGATGTCCTTTTTTTTAAGGTCTACTGATTGTCTAGTGTTGACGTACATAGTCCAAATGTGGTCTTTCTGGACGACTTTTCAATGTCAAATTTTAATACTGGTTCCGTAGTCCCACATTTCCAGATAGCGGAGGATATGTTTATACGGGTTGCCAGTTAATTTATTCTGTAGCTCTATTTACACCTATGTATTCGTTTCTAGTTATCAGTTATGGGAAAATGATCTGGAACAGTATGCCTCCTTCTGTAATGGGACGAGATCATAATAGCTAGGTGTGAAGAAATGCTGAGTAATCAGCGGACATCTCCAAGATGGTGCGGACTCTTGATGCTAAAACAAAAGTGAGCAGCTGTACGGTGAATTTGGAGCAGAAATGTCCCCAAAATCTGCGTGCATTGGCCACCGGTCATTTATGGGTTCAAAATAATGACATGAGGCTGGAATAAAATGTATCCATCAAATGGTAGAGTTTATTATTAGATGCAAGACACTAACACACACCAACTAACTACTCTAAAAGCAACTGGCTTCCTTTTACACTCTACCTGCTTCAGGCGAGCATCTGGAATAACCCAAGTGTGAGGGTAACAAAACAAATGGAAAAAACAAACATCCACATAAATAAACACCAAACCAAAATATAACACAAAGAAGACAAATTTACATATTTCCAGAGTCTTACAAACACTTTAATCCCCCCACCCCCACCCTTCTTCAACTTTCACACACTGTCATTTAAATACTAGTCAAATGTCAAACTCCATTAACCTAATAACGAATCGTGAAACCATCAGTGTGTTCCTTTTTTATCTAGCTTTTGAAATACTAGTCCCTCATAAACTAATAAAAATACAGGGAATGGTGATGGAATCCCCGGTCTACATTACAGTGACATATTTTCTAAAAAAAAAATAAAATCCACTCTCGCCCCCAGCAGCGGTCTTTATCCTTCAAGCACAGGTCCTGTTTCAGATGCCTGGGAGCTTGAGGGTCCTGCGCAGTGTCTTAGCTGTTCCTAGGACTGAGGTCTTCGGGACAGAGATCTCCAGTGTTGTTTCTGGGATCTGCTGGAGCCACTCACCTAGCACTCCAGTTACCACTGGGGCCACTGTTACATTGACGCTCCGCATCACCTGATGTATTCGTGGATGTTTGTTGGCTCATCCTGGATTGTGATGCTGACACTTACCAGTCCTCACCCTCCTTCCTTCCACTTAGCATACAGCCTGCTGGTGCTGGACTTGGGATGAAACCCTCAAAGAGCTTTCTGGTTTTGATGTCAGTGGCTTCGAGCTCCTCCTTTGGCCAGCTTATTATCTCAGCAGGGTACCTGATCATGGACAGGTGTTGATAGCTCGGATCTTGTTCTTACCGTTCAACTGACTCCTCAGGATTTGCCTGACCCTCTGCAGGAACTTAGTGATTGCAGCTTTGCTAGCTGCCTCTTCATAATTCCCGTTTGACTGTGGGATCCCCAGGTACTTGTAGCTGTCTTCGATGTCTGCAATGTTGCCTTCTGGTAGTTCGATCCCCTCAGTTCTGATGACCTTCCATCTCTTCGTTACCATTCGACTACACTTCTCCAATCCGAATGACATTCCAATGTTGTTGCTGTATATTCTGTGGTGTGGATCAGTGAATCAATGTCTCGTTGACTCCTGGCATACAGCTTGATGTCATCCATGTAGAGGAGGTGATTGACAATTGCTCCATTCTCTGGTGGGTATCTGTAGCCAGTCTGTCAACGATCTCACTGAGGGGGTTCAGGACTATGCAGAACAGCAGTGGGGACAGCACATCTCCTTGGTAGGTCCCGCACTTGACGGTGACTTGTGCCTACGGGCTTGTAGTTGTCAGTGCGCCCCAGGGTGGCTGTGGCTACAATGTAGCTTGCCATCACCAGTGAGTGAATGTGTGTGTGAATGGGTGGATGACTGAATGTGTAAAGCGCTTTGGGGTCCTTAGGGACTAGTAAAGCGCTATACAAATACAGGCCATTTACCATTTGATCTCTAGTGTTCTACGCCACATCCCCATTTAGTTCCTGATAAACTCTCTTATGGGTCCTGTTTATCTTGTATAGTTGTAGGCATTGCAGGATCCAGGTGTGAGGCATCGAGTCATAGGCCTTCTTGCAGTCAATCCAAGCAGTGCACAGGTTGGTCATCTTAGTCTTGCAGTCTCAGGTGACTGCTCTGTCTACCAGTAGCTGGTGTTTTGCTCCTCTGGCTATTCCTTTCTGTGCCCCACTTATGTATTGACCCATGTGGCTGTTTTTATATACACAGCTCAATAAATAAATAAATAAATAAATAAATAAATAAAGGGAACAGATAAACAACACAATGAAACTCCAACTCAATCACACTTTTGTGAAATCACTGCCAGAGCCCTGCAAAGTGACCTCCAGCAGACCACAAATGTGCATGTCTCTGCTCAAACAGTCAGAAACAGACTCCATGAGAGTGGCATAAGGGCCCGACGTCCACAGGTGGGGGTTGTGCTTACAGCCCCACACTGTGCAAGACGTTTGGCATTTGCCAGAAAACACTAAGATTGCCAACTTTGCCACTGGCGCCCTGTGCTCTTCACAGATGAAAGCAGGTTCACACTGAGCACATGTGACAGAGTCTGGAGAAACCATAGAGAACGTTTTGCTGTCTGCAACATCCTCCAGCATTACCGGTTTGGCAGTGGGTCAGTAAGGGTGTGGGGTGGCATTTGTTTGGGGAGGGGGGCACACAGCCCTCCATGTGCTCGCCAGATACCAAGATGAGATCCTCAGACCCCTTGTGAGACCATACGCTGGTGCAGTTGGCCCTGGGTTCCTCCTAATGCAAGACAATGCTAGACCTCATGTGGCTGGAGTGTGTCAGCAGTTCCTGCAAGACAAAGGCACTGAGGCTATGAACTGGCCGGCCCAGACCTGAGTCCAATTGAACACATCTGGAACATCATGTCTCGCTCCATCCACAAACGCCACGTTGCACCACAGACTGTCCAGGAGTTGGCGGATGCTTTAGTCCAGGTCTGGAAGGAGATCCCTTGGGAGACCATCCACCACCTCATCAGGAGCATGCCCAGGCGTTGTAGGGAGGTCATAAAGGCACATGGAGGCCACACACACTACTGAGCCTCATTTTGACGTGTTTTAAGGACATTACATCAAAGCTGGATCAGCCTGTAGTCTGTTTTTCCACTTTAATTTTGTATGAATCTAAATCCAGACCTCCATGGGTAGCTACATTTGATTTCCATTGATAATTTTTGTATGATGTTGTTGTCAAAAAATTCAGCTATGTCAAGAACAAAGTATACGAATATTTCATTAATTCAGATCTGGGGTGTCTTATTTTTGGGTTCGGTTTATTTGTTTGAGCTATGTGTGTGTGTGTGTGTGTGTGTGTGTGTGTGTGTGTGTGTGTGTGTGTGTGTGTGTGTGTGTGTGTGTGTGTGTATTTTTATAGTCCTATATATTGATCCTAATTTGTTTTTTTTGTTTTTTGGTCATCAAACATATCTACACGCATTGTATGACGAGGCATTACCTGTATTCTGTGAAGCTGTGTATGTGCAGTTTGCAATGCATGATATACTTTGACACTGTGCAATTATTGATTATTGCACAGTAAATATTTGGAGACTATCAGAGAGGGGAGGCTGGTTTGGACACGTACATTTTGTCTGCACACAGGTGCCAAAATATAAGAATCACAAGGGTCTAAAATCATTTTCTAAACTAGTTTTGTCAATTGAGCTTTTATTTTTGTATTTATCTGGCAGACATTTATTTAACATACGGTCAGAAATAACAGGAAAGTTCATATATTTCTGTCAGATAAGGAAATGTGGACTCATTGTCACCAGTACACTGGTGACGTCACTGTTTTGATAGACAACAAATAAACACAGACCAGAGAACTTGAAACTCCTCTTTGTTATAAGTTCCAGTCAAAGTAGGTGTAGACAGAACCACATAGTGTCATTATGACACACAGACATAGACACACAAAGTCAAATCAGTAAATGCCACACTGCTGCAGCTGTCAAAAAAATGTCAAAATGAACTGTAAGGTCTCTACTTGTGAACCCGCAGACGTCGACCAAGTGAAAGGTGCTATGTGTGAGTGTGTTGAGTTTAAAGTAAGTATTTTATCTGAACATTTGTACTTCATTATAACTGTGGTTAGAACAGAGATAGCACAGTTCTTAAAAACGCTGCGTTTCCTCTCCAAAAAACAGAATACGGCAGTAAAAAAAACCACAGCAATTTACACAGAAAGCCCCCGATCCAGTTTGCTGTAAATGAACTAAGCTGAGCTAACTGTTGTCTGTGGCTTCAAACAGCAAATGTTAGTTTAAATATTTATCTGAGATGTGGGAGTTGACGGCTGCTGTTTGATGAAATGAATGTAAGAAATTAACTCATTTGGTTAAACAGGTTAAAATTATAAAATTGCTTATGTTTATGCTGTGCATGAACATGGACACTACATTTCACAATGTGATTCTGATTTGTCCATCATTTCTCTTTCATCAGAAAAGAATACATACAGGACTCGTAGACTGTAAAGAAAATCTTAGCTAAACCAACAAGATCCACCTTAAGCTCACTTTGGCAGCAAATGATAGTAGAAGTGCAGAGAAAATGTAAGACTGGCTGACTAAAAACAGAACTATTTCTTGAACGATTCAATAAAGATTGCATAAAACCTTCTCTGTGTGTTGTACTTATTTTACAGGACATTAAAAGTCCAACTTCAAGTCTAGTGTACATAGTTTCAGTCTATATTTTTGAAAGCAGTTTCCTCTGACAGGAAACCCACAAAACTCTGAAAGTGACACTGATCGAATGTTATGACATCTCGTGCTACGGATGAGTAGTAATTCAGCTAATTTGACCTGTTAAAAGGGTCGGGATTCTTTAATATTCTTTTGTAATTGACAGATTTGTCCAAATAAGAAGGAACATAAAAGTAAACTGCAACAGTTTAGTGTCACACCTGTGTTAAATGACCAGAATGAGTTTGTTTTCACTTTTGTCTCATTGTGGTAAAAAATATCAGATGTCTTTGAGTTGAAGCTATTGCATTTACATCCAACAGATAATACCTGTGATATAAAAAACACCCTTAAAAAAACAAAAATATTAACAGAGATTTTACCTTCTCTCTACTTTGTCTTTCTCCTGCTAAAATGATTAAGACAGCTTATATACATTAAGTAATCATGACATCCAAAAACTTGATTTAACCTCTTAACTAGAGTTTATTAACTATTAACTTTATGAACTATGAAAGTATGAAGACTGTGTATCTGCCATATAGTGACATAGCCGTGCTACAGGCACCAATACATTGACAGGAAGAGAAGAAAAAAAAACCCCACAAGACACGGTGATATTTCAGTGTCGATGCGGGCTTACATCCTGTTTCTATTCGCCATGATGTCGACAAGATTACTTCTACTTCTTTATCTGACTGGACACGTATTTGCCAAAAAATCACAAGGTAAGAGCATATGAAGCTGATCGAATACGTTTTTTAAAAAAATACAAGACATTCGCAACATCGGTAGGAAGTGTCGTAAACCTGTGTCGACATCTTTGAAAGTCGATCGCTCTACTTTTGTTATATTACATTAACTTATATCCCAAACACTATCATTCAATGTATATTTGAGAAGTTATTTGTACCTTGAGATATGAATGAACACTATCTATATTAAATTCAGGTTAATGCAGAGCCTTCCTTTATTAAGCACGTTTTGTGAGAATTTCCCCTCCAGAGCACGGGGCTCTTACTTCCTTGTCTTTGAGTGTATGACTGTACTACTATCAGTCTGTTGCCCTTTGTGTAGGTTTCATATATATGCCTAACCATCATTCATCGTTTTAGGTTTTATCTTTCATTGATCTCAAATCTATCATGTTTTTTAACAGATGTGGATTGCTTGGTGGTGAATCTAGATTATGTTTCCTGCAAATGGAATAAGACCGGGACTCCTGAGGTCAACTACACCTTCTACAGCAAGTGCGTAGTTGTTGATAATAGCACCAACACATCTTTGTAATGTCTTCTAAAATTAATCAGACTATAATTAAATGTTGTACTTGAGTGAAAGATGTGATGAAAATCTATTTTACTCTCAGCATTAACAGTAAAAGACATTTTCTACCTTTTCTGAACTACAACCCCAATTCCAAAAATGTTGGGATGCTATGTGACATGAAAAGAAAAACAGAATAGAGTGGTCTCATAAGCACTATATTTTATTCACAATAGACCATAGAAAAAACTGAGAAAAAAGTTTCATTTTAAGAAAATATTAAGAAATTATTAAGAAAAATATCAACTACTTGGGTAACAGACCTGGAATATTTATTAGGCATGAAAGAAGTTCATAGTAGAAGAGTCCGGGTGTTGAAGCGGCCTGCCTGCAGTCCAGACCTTTCAACAACTGAAAACATTTAGAACATCATGAAATGAGAAATATGGCAAATAGTTTGGACTGTTGAGCAATTAGAACTAGAACTAATAAAGTATTAAACTTGAGATTACATCATATTTAAGATCATATTGATTGTATCTAAATATGATACGTCTGCATGCTTTTCTTTGTTGGAATAGTTATGTTTTTGATTCATCTACAGGTTGGGCAATGACCAATGGAAAATATGCAACCACTATTTGACAGAGAACAACGTGAACATTGGATGTAACCAGCAGGTAGATTCGGGAGATAGATTCAAAACATTTCGAACTCGACTGACAAATGGGAGCGAAAATTTTGAGAAGGGTCACGAGCTTAAAAAACAAGGTATGCATATAACCTGGTATTAACTTTGAGTTTAAAACAATAAATCAATTAATGAAGGGATCATTATTAGAATTAATGGGACGTTTTTTACACTTTACACAGTAACTTAAAGGAAAATTGCTGTTAGTGTTCTGTCATAAAAGTAAATTGGCATGCCTCCTCATGTTATTGCCTATTTGTATACTTCTCCAGTCAAGTTAAACCCACCAACCAACCTGACTGTCCTGAATGGGTCGGACTTTAATCTGTGGTTTTACTGGAACCACACTTCTCCTGCTCCCTTACACTGTGTGGAGGGTGAGGTCCGCTTCAGGACAAACAACAATAACTGGGATGTAGGTTTCTTTCATCCTTTTTAATTCCTTTATTTTTTCATCTCTCTTTGTTCTCTCCCAGTCTAATGTTTTCTCAACTCCGTCTGATTTTCCAGTTCTCTAAAGTTAGCGCCGGGATACAGAAATACTGCATCAACTTGCCCTCAAGCAGTTCCCGATATGAGCTGCAAGTGCGGAACAGAATAGATGATTCCTGTGGAGAGTCCATATTCTGGAGTGACTGGAGTGAGCCTGTGGTCTGGGGATCCAACAACAGCACATGTAAAACTACTTCATAGATATTCTTAGTGGCATGGTGAAACGATGTCTGCCAGTGAGTCATCTTGGGGGGACAATTAGCTCTGCAACAAAACACTAATAATAATGATCAGTTAAAATGTTTGAACACTGCAAAGAAATCATAGGTAGATTTTGTTTCTTATTCAACAACTTTCAAACTGGGATTCAAACAATTATTAAAACTTAAGTGGCTCTAATGTTGCTTCCACACTGCACAAAACATTAGAATTAAGCATTCATACAAATAACTTCCTTCTTTTTTCTTCTTCAAAGACTCTAAAGATTTGATGTCTCCGTGGACGCCGGTGATATATCTGGTGGGTGTAATCAGTTTCATCCTGCTGGCCATGCTATTAATGCACCATGAAAGGTGGGTTTTTCCATAACTCAAATGATTGCTCTATGATCAGATCACAGATCCAGGTGGTGTACCATGTGATTTTGTGACAGCCACAGACTATAATTGCAGTGTACAATAGCACATAAAGTTGTTGTTAACTTGTATACTTTTATATATACCTACGCACTTTTATACTTACTTTTCTGTCATTTAAATATTTATCTTTTATCTGTTTTGAACTTGTGAAAACACAGTTAAAAGTCAAAAATGTATGCCCTTCTTCACATTTTTCAAAATCATCCAGTGGGCCATATTGGAGCCTTTGCCTGGCCGATTCGGGCACTCAAGCCTTAGGTTTGACACCCCGGACTTACTGTATCAGTACAGCAAATGTAAACAAATAATTAACAATTAATATATCCACTGTGCACTAGTGTATAAAATCTAGGCTGCAAAAAAACCATCAACCAAACACAAATGCAGATCACTTGTCCAAAACGAGTGCAAACGCGTGACCCAAAGAAAAGATTAAAGATCGTTTTTAGATGGTATCAAAGGCTTGTTGTCTTGTGGAAAGTTTCCATTGCACAACATCTGACAGATCTCACACAACCCAGGAAACACACAACATTTCTGAAGGCAGAAGACCACAGTACACAGAGACGCCTACAAGACTAAATTCTGGTACAGGAAGATGTGTTTTGACCAAAGATCCCTTCTAAATGATCTGCAATCATGCAAAGTTACAAACATTCCTTTTTTAATTACTGTTACCATTGCTGATGGTAACCCAGATTTTTCTCAGTTGTCAGTACAGACATCAAACCATTACACATTATTCACTATACATTCATCATAAATTGCTACCCTGAATCACCTTCATCACGCCCCTGGTTATCCCACGATGTATTAGGATCAGCTCATAGATCATTTGGATGTATTTTATAACTCTATGACTGCTTCTCTAAACAAATTAACAACAATATATACCTATAACAATAAATGCAAACACAGGGAACTTTACTGTGGCTAAATTTTATAATATGGATGCTGATAACCAAGGTCTAGCTTTGAAACTCTTACTTTCTTCAAAATTACACATTAGTTATTTGATCTATAAAAGTCTGACCTTAAATAACCTTCAAATAATACGAAAAGGAAAATGCTTGACGTTAAACACACCTGTGAAATAAGCTAAGCCTACAAAGTTTCCTTCCAGAAACACTGAAACAAATTAACCAGCAAAGCAATCAAAGAACAGACTTTACAGATAACGCAATGTGTTACACGCTGTGCATTTTGGAAACTTTTCCAAATTGACTTCATTCATTCATAAAGTTCCCGAAGTATATGTGACACGGACAGCGGCAGACTCAAAGAATATTTTAGATCAGCAATTTGACTAGATCTGAGGCCACTCTGTTGTTTAGGCCTGTCAGAACATCAGAATATCATTACATCAGTAAGGACACAGTGTAAAAATGTGCCAAACACATAGAGCTCCCTGCTGTGGCGATTACTTGTGAATATGGGGGATTATTAGCTTCCACATGACTACCATTAATTATTTTTAACAATGGTTGGAGAGACAGATTGCATTGTTAATTAATCAAAAGCTATGTATGTGTTATGGGATATAAATATTTTATTTCTAAAGATCACAGTTATCATCCATCTATGGGGGGGACTGGATCTGGAGCATTTTGCACCTTTATATCGGATGATCCTGACCTTAATGTCAAAAGCTGTCTGCCAGCCACGCTCAGTTGGAGTTCTGAAACCAACAAAGTCTAATGCAGTTGTTGCTGTTTGATGATAATGTGAATGCTAAAGATTTCCTTACCTCCCATACAGGCTCAGAATCATCCTCGTCCCTGTGGTTCCCAAGCCATCTCCATTCCTGCATAACATCGAGGTCAGTGGCATCCAGAGTTCTGTCCACTCCCTGAAATTCCCAGTCTTACAAGGGTTTTATATAGTTGTTAATATGAATTTGGAAAGCTATTGAAGTTACTGGAAGAATTAAATGGCAAATGAGCTTCTACATGGATTTTAGTAGCTTTAATGTTAACACTTGCATCAAGATTCATGACAATTAGTTCAGTAGCTGTTGATTTATGTCATTGATTGGACTAAAGAACAGCTTGGTTTACATCTTCTGGATACCTTGAATGTCTGTAGATGTTCAGGCAATCAGTTTAACAGATTTTAATATCTCTGGATCAAGAGTTGGACGAAAAGCCTGACAATAGTGCCACTTAATGGCTAAAAATAGAAATACTCTTGTGTTTGAGTGATTTTGGTCATCAAAATCAGGGGAAGCAATTATTCGTTACAAGTGAGGTTTTTTTTCTCTCTTTTTTAAGGATTGGTTTCAGTTCTCCAAAGGCCTGAAAGACAATTTTAAACCGGACTACAACGAGCGTGCCTGCCCTGTGCGTGAGTACAACTATGTCTCCCAGTCTGATGTGGTGAGCTCCGACGGCTCCACCTGCTCTGTCACCACCGACCAAACCGACTGCTCCATCGAACACGATCCAGAAGACCTGTCCGCCCCCTTTCCCTCTAACCCAGTTTCATCTGAGGAGGTGCAAAAGGCTTCTGTTTAGGAGCCATGTTTGGATTTCACAAACATGAATCAACAAACCTCCTGCCTGATTGCAAGAGATACCTTAATTTGACCAAATAAATGGTAGCCCAATAGTTACTATCAGAATAACCCCAATAATTGGTTCAGGAATTTAATTTGAACAATGCCTATTATACAGGTAAAACCAAAGCATCCGATTAAAATTTTAGAAGTTAATAAAGTTCATAAAGACTTTAATATGTTTCTAAAATCCTTGTGTAATTTATGGTTACTCTTGAAAACATTGTTTAGACTCTAAATATTTGACTAATTGAGGCTTTGACGTACGTATAATCCTTTGTTGACTTCCGAAATGAGCACCAGGAACTGTTCTCATATCCAATCCCTCAAATGTTTTTTTTTTAATCTTTTTTTAAATTTTTGTTTTCTTTTTAAAGCAAGAACGATTGTTAAAGTGTTAATTTGGAGAGACGCAGTATTGTATCCTGTAAGCTGGGCTGAAAGTAATTACATATTAATACATACAAGCCCAACTTTACTCAGAAAAAAGCAAGGAGTTTAACTTAAGCAGCAATGTTCCCTCTAAGCTGCGCACATGCGCAATTGCGCACTGCTGGCACGGTCTCTGCGCACAGAAATTCTGCGTTGGGCACAAAAGAAATCTAACCTGAATTGAAATTAAAATTAATACTTTAACAATTCTGTTTCGCAGTGTTAGTCAGTAAGTGACTGGGAACGATGCCACCTTATCCCATAGTCCAGCCAATAATGCGTATATGCGCAGCCAATCAACGTGGTTGACAGGCTATGACAGCGTCCTTATGTGCCGACACCGGTGTTTTAGCTAGCAAAGGGGCGTGGCTGATGTGGAGAGAAGCCACGTTAATGACAAGGTGTACAACCATTGGAGATGTGAGCAGGACAGACGGAACAATTGACGGAAAAATTGGGGACTTTATAGCAGTTTTTAAATTGTGTTGATAGGCCACATAAAACCAGGGTTGTGATAAAAAATATATGAAATGTTTGGTTTTCTTCCTGAATACTGTTGTTGTTTATATTTACTGCAGGAAGAAACGGTTAAATCGGCGTTTTATAAGAAAAAAGGCTCGAAAGCACTCTCCACCTGTGAGCAAAAACAAACCCCACTCCCCTCTGCCTTTCCTATTCGTCCAAAAAAGTACCATGTCAACCAATCAAAAATGATATGGCAACGTGGCATCTAGTTGTTAAGAAAGGGGGGAGTTTTAGGAGTGATGGCGGTGTTTTGAGATGTGAGAGATTTGCAACGTTTAGCGCAAATCTTGTGTCGTTAGTGTGTAGTGTAGTCAGTAGTTTTGTTGTGTGTGTCAGAACAATGAGGCGACTGCTGAATGTTACAGGTGTTACAGCAGTGATACATCTCCTGTTATCAGGCCTGCAGGTATCAGGCTGTTGTTCTCCTTTATCTCATAGTGGACAGAAATAATTTTTTGGAGTGACACAAATAATTTTTGTGGCATCAGATTTGATGCAGAACAGCTGATTGTTCTGTAAATAGTTTGAAATGTTTATTTAAAAACGCCTTGGCTGCATTTAAAAAATAGCTGCAAAAACGTTGTTGTTCGCCAAACTGAGTTACTTTTTTGAAGAAGTAACTATATAATTAATTGCCCAGCATTGGTCTTTATATACTGTATTTTGGAGACAGAGTTACAGGACTCTCTCCCAGACCACAGACTCATAATACAAGTAAGAGCTTTATAAAAATTAAAAAAAAATTAAAAAAAAAGAAAGAAAGTTGTGTTTTCGAAATTGGAGTTCAAGTTATTTTTACTTCCAAGTGTTAACATACTACACAGGTCATGAACAAGATTTTTTTACATTTCCATTGTAAATGGGCTAAAGCAGTTAATTAAAAGTAGTCTAACATAAATGTAAACGCTGTAATTTGATTATTTTAATAAACCATGAAACTTGGATGGATTTGATGCCGGCGTGACCACAGTGCACATGTCTGATGTCGCTCACAGTGGTCCAAGGGATCGCTCAGGGAGTTTGTGCGTTCGCTCAGACATGTGAAAAATTAGAGGGAACATTGTTAAGCAGTGCAGCTATGACCAGGAGGAAAACCCACAATAAAAATAAGTAAAGGTCTTTGTGCTTCAGGGCAGCTTACAATAGCTTTTTTATTCTACTCTGAAAACTGACCTTGGAAATATTATTATATTTTTGATAAATATTCACATTTTGAGCTTACTGAAAAAAGTGTAGAAATATAAACTTACATATGTATACTTTGCTCAATAATCTTTTTTTGTCATATGTAAACTGTTAAAACTGTAGAATAAGTAGGGAAGAGCAAATATTGCCTGCAGATTTGGACAATTTGAAAACATGATATCTTAGGCTACGTCCACACCTACCGAGTATTTTTGAAAATGCAGATTTTTCTATGCGTTTGCACCTTTCATCCACACGTAAACGGCGTTTCGGTCACTGAAAACTGAGATTTTTAAAAACGCCTGCCAGGGTGGATATTTTCGAAAAGTCCGTTTTTGCATTTACTGTGGACGAGGAAAACGGAGAAAACGCAGCGTCAAAGGTGTGCGCCTTTTTTGACGTCACACTGTGCGCCACGTTATTGTTTCGGTGAAATGAATTTCTACAATGGCAGACTTACACAAAATACTGTTACTTGTACTCTCTGCAGTGTTTAAATGCTTACATATACACACACAGTTACTGTCCCTCCACACATAGGACTCAGTTCTGCTTCTATGCGCCATCTTTGTTTACTCTTTCCCGTCCAGGCTTCTAGACTTTATAGGCGATCTGGCTCAAGAGTTGGGAGTTCACCTTGTAATCGGAAAGTTGCCGGTTAGAGTCCCGGCTTGGATAGTCTTGGTCGTTGTGTCCTTGGGCAAGACACTTCACCTACCGCCTACTGGTGGTGGTCAGAGGGCCCGGTGGCGCCAGTGTCCGGCAGCCTCGCCTCTGTCAGTGCACCCCAGGGTGGCTGTGGCTACAATGCAGTTGCCATCACCAGTGTGTGAATGAGTGGATTCACACACTGGTGCTTTGGGGTCCTTAGGGACTAGTAAAGCGCTATACAAATACAGGCCATTACTTATGATTGGCCAACATTTCTACAAGGTTAGGAATATGTCGCCACCTGTTGCTTTGGCATGTTCGTAGCAGCGTTTTCCTTCAATTTTGCGTTTAGGTGTGGACAGGATTTTTTTTTTTTAAAAAACACAAACGGAAAATCTCCGTTTTGAAAAATACCCGTGTAAGTGTGGAGCCTTAGCATTTTAACCAAACATCTTACTGTTACTGTTACAGTATATAACGGAGTGGCACTCCAATTTCGTTGTACTCTGTACAATGACAATAAAGGCTATTCTATTCTATTCTATATCATTTAATGATACAATCGTTTACTCGCTAATAGTGTTATTGTAAAACTTATGCCGAAAATGTTTTGTAACAGACAAACAAATAGATGTGTTTTGCCATCATTCATACTCTTCTAATATCACACTTTGTCATTAGTTAACAACCAAATTATCATTTTGTTGATTTAAAAAAATCGTTTTATCATTTTTATAAACATGTGTAACTGCTATGTTCTTTCTCAAAACATTGAGAAAACAATAATTTCCTCTACCTGTATACAAATATAACTTCAATGATATCTATTTAAAACAATTTTGTTGTACTTTTTCTTTGCCTTAATGTTTTTGTTACCTTTATTTTTGTGTCATATATATTTTTTGCTAGCTTGCACATTACCTCTCTCTGGTCCTTGTACGTCTCTACTTCTGTTTTTTTTTTTTTTTTTTTTTTTACATAAATAAATAAATACAAATACTGTGTTTTGTTTTGTGTTTTTTCATCAAAACTTTAGTCCTGTGAATTGCTCTACTGTAGCGATGGGTATAAAAGAAACCCAGTACAATCAGCAATATCTGTGTGTCCATTAGAGGGAGTGCGGAGTGTCCCGCACAGTACGGAACTGAGTCAACGCATTTTTCTGATTCAAGAAGGGTAGGGTAGGGCGCAAGGCGGCTGGCCCCCGCAAAGAGAGCTACACAAGTCGGCTACTTCCCCAGCTGAAGCGGTCAGCTATCGAAAGCAGTTGATGTCTTCAGATGACATTTAAGACTTCACTGTGTATTTAGTTGGTTTGACGCTAATTCTCCGTTGGTCGTCTGAAAATCACAACCCGACAAAATGTCAGATCCTGTGGTGGCCGACACTCGCCGGTTGAATTCCAAGCCCCAGGACCTGACTGATGCTTACGGTCCCCCCAGCAATTTCCTGGAGATAGACGTTTATGATCCACAAATCGTTGGAGTCGGACGGGGCCGTTACACAACTTACGAAGTTCGCATGAGGGTAGGTATCGAGGCGTAAACCTCAAACACCTTGCAGCATTAGCTTTTGGCGCTAAGCTAACTCTTAATTACAGTACCGATGCTAGCCAGTTAGCCACGGTCACCGTGCCGTTACGTTGTCGCTATTCGTCGTAGAGTAGCTCGAGGTGGGGCGCGAGTAAAAATCGAGCAGCTGGGACTGTCAGCGGCCTAGCTAACATGTAGAAGTTTCTTGAAGGTATGCTAAGGTGCAATTACGGGAATGTAAGCAGTGTCACTAGTTCAAAGTCAGTACCGTAGTTTTTCCTCAGCTTACAGTATTGTTTGTGAGCTAGTCTGCGTTAAGTAAAAGGAAACTAAATAAAACATTAAAACAAAACCAGGAATTTCCAGCAGACTCCGGGAAGCTAACTGCTAGCTATATGTGATAATGCGCTGTAAAGTAAATTAAGACTGATTTAATGTTACATTGTTTGTCTGTCTGGATTTCTAGAGCTAAATACATCAGTGGATAGTATCTGGATATATGAAGGAGTAACCAAACGTTATTCGTACATATTCTTCGACAGTTTCATATTGATATTCAGAGAAAAGCTGAATGAAAAAGGCTAACAGTGTTGGTGTTTTTCTAAAAACCGTAGAGCAAAACGCATAAAAGTGTTTTGTGATTATTGAAATATGAAGAGGTCGAGTTAAATGTTGGGTTTTTTCTATAGTGTTGCAAGGAAGTTTACGGTTCTCTGTAAAGTGGCTTTTATTTGACTGTTGTGAAATTGTGTAAGTCAAATTTAATGTAACAGTCACAAGTTTTAACTAACTTGTTCACTAGAAAGACGGCTAAGCTTAAAAGAATGTGAGACGTGGGAAATCACTAACACAGCTAATTCTAAGGACGTTTCAGGAAGCTGATTCAGTGACACAACACAGACTCACTATAATTGTGTAATTGAATGTTAACGTGCCTGCCTTTCCTGCAAATCATCATTTTGTGGCACTGTGGAGAGTCTACCTTGCACAATATGAACAACTTACTGTTCTCAGTGCTTGAAAATTGTAATAGACCATGGTAGGGAAGATTGGGTCAGGGGCCTGTGGTTAACTAATAATTACCAAAAAGCCATATCAGTCCAATTAACCCTCACTGGGATCAATAGTGGAAAGCAGAGGGTCGCTGCAGTCATAATCTGTGCTTTTACAAGTGGCTTTAATTGCTTTTCAAATAAACAAAGTATAGATAAATTTTTTTCTGTACAGAACAAACCTTTGCCAGTTATTAGCAGATCTGATTTGTAGCCAGATAAAAGATGAGTTAAAGCTTTTAGTGAAATAGGGGAAGAAAACTGATAATAGTTGGAATTGTAGTGCAGGTCCTTTCCTTACATATCAGTTGCCATCTCATGCAGATGATTGAATTTCAAATTAACCAACATGTTTTGTTTTTTGCCTTCTCTTTGTAGACGAACCTTCCCATTTTCAAATTAAAGGACTCCTGTGTGAGGAGAAGATACAGCGACTTTGAGTGGTTAAAGAATGAGCTGGAAAGAGACAGTAAGGTGAGTGAATAATAATTAACAATGTAAGTGCAGAGATTGCATTGTGTGACTTGACCATATAAAATAAGTAATCTGATCATTATTATTATTTTCTGAAACAAAAATATGGTGATTAAAATGTTTACATGCGCTTGCACGGCTATTCTACATGAAATTGTTATGAGGGCCCAAATTTGGCAGTGGAAATGTCTACGGTGTTGACTTTGTTTCATGTTGAGTGTGGACTTTTTTCTCCTTCTTTTTTCTTTTTTTTTTTTTTCTGTTCTTTGTGTCGACCCCTGCCTCCTTCAGATTGTTGTACCACCTCTGCCGGGCAAGGCCCTGAAGAGACAGTTGCCCTTTCGCAGTGATGAGGGTCTTTTTGACGAGTCATTCATTGAGGAGCGAAGATCGGGCCTGGAGCAGTTTATCAACAGGTCAGTTAGTCACAAAATTACATTATAGGCGGGAGTCTTGGGTGGAGGGAGACGCGAGCAAGACTTCATTGTGTTTTTTCTATCGCTGAACTTGTATCAAAGCCATTGCTGTCGTTTCTTTAAGTTTTTCTATCCACTTTAGTGAGCTGTTTGTTGTCAAAATTGTGTAGCCCAACACAAGGCTTAATCTAATCTGTGCCTGGGAAAGGAGAACCAAGCAACAAATCCATGGCTGCTTTTCCACAGCGTTCCTGAAAAGCATTTTAAAATGAGCAGAGAGTGAGTTTACAATGTTTGTTTCTGTGTTTCTGTATAGAATTGCAGGTCACCCCTTGGCCCAGAACGAGCGCTGTCTTCACATGTTTCTTCAAGAGGAAACCATTGACCGTAACTACATTCCTGGAAAAGTACGACACTAGGGTTATTGAGGGATACGGGCAGTTGGGGGTTAAACTGTTGGGGCTGTAGAACGGACTGCCTCTTGCCTTCTCTTCCCTCCTAACTTCTCTTAATCTCTCTCTTTGTCTGTCTCTTTCTTTCACTCTGTGGATATTATTGCAAAGTCATATCGTCTTTATCTTGGAGTTAGAGCATGAACTTTGGCAACACATAGAACATGTTGACGATGTTTCAGACAACTTTGACTCCTCTCTTCCGTGTGCGTTTATTTTATAACTGTATATTAAGAAAAGCACCTGTCAGTAGCATTCATAATATCGTTAATATTTGGCACTAAATAGTAATTTGCAGGAATGGAAATGGTGTACGATACATTCAGACTTTCCACAGATGAGTGTCATATATTCATGATTGTAATATAATGTGAATAAAGTAGAATAACGTCTAAATATGTGTGCTGGAGCTAATGTGTACCATAAGGATGCATGCAGACTGTAAATGAGAATTCTGATCCTGTTTTGTTCTTTGTTTTTGTTTTATTTTTTAGGTATGAATGAAGTAAGTTTGCTTTATTTTATTCTGTCTCTAAGAGCTTTCTGGAATTAAAGGTGGTTGCATGGGCACTAACAAGACCAAAGGCGATAGTTCACAAATACTTCAGTAAAACAAAACTTAATACCACATGTTAACAGAGATCTGACTGCAATCTGTCATTTCACTTTGTAAGTACAGCCAGACGTGGTCTCTGGTGCATTATTAAAAACATGTTATTCCCCCCCCCCCCCCCAAAAAAAAAAGGATAATGTGATTGTGGTGTGTTGCAAAGGTGACGGTACTCTGCAAGCCAGTTTTCAAGCGTTTCTTTTCTAACAGTAACCACTAATGTAAATGGGGTTTAATAAGAGTGCTGAAGTTAAAGCGTTTCTTCTAAACTGGCTTGCAGATGTTTCTCATTCCACAAATATCAGGCCAGTGGAAAGACAAACCACCACTAGTATATGAGTTATGTGAACTATTGTTTAACAGGGATTAAATACTGTACATCACCTACAACCTCAGCTCTTTTAAGACATTTCTTGTCAAACTAATTCAGATACACTGTCATTATCAATCACACTAATCCCTGGCTGCATGGCACACTTGCACGCTTTCTTTGCAGTACATTTGTGTTAGCCTCGCTGATCAAACTCTTACACGACTCTGATCACAGTTATGTTGCTATACCTGTTGATTCTGATCTATTTTTTTTTTCTTTTCTTTTTTTTTTTGTTAAGATGTTTTTTGTTTTTCTTTTCAGACTTGGATACTGTACATTTGTACAGAAATATCTACGTCTGAAAAACAAATCGGCCAATTGTACCATCATGTAAACCTTGACACAATATGTCCTGCATTTTGTGTACCAATCAAATGTTTACATGTGCAGTTCATTAGACAAAGTTTATGACTAATGAACTAAATCAGTTGAAGTTATTGTCCATACATATGGCAGCAAAAAAAAAAAAGCTGCTTATTGGTCACATAAGTCTTAAAACGGACAGCATCATGGCATATTTTGGGCCCCCCCCCCAAAAAAAAAAAAAAAAACTACGTTGCATGATGCTTGTTGGTGGCATGTGCTGCACAGAAGCTCAGGAAAGCACTTTGCTTATGGAAACTGCATGAACTCCTCTGTAATGTACCATGTTAAGCTTGTATTAGATTTGCAATCACAACTTCTTTACCTGCCTGACTGATTGAATAAGAGTCACTTATCTTTCAGTCCAGAAAGGTTTTAGAGTAGAAATGGTTCTCCTGATCTCCCGATGCAAGTAAAGAGTAGAAGTTTGCACGTCCAGGGTAATTCCTTATTATTGCCTTATACATCTATACTACTATTAAATGACAGACACCCCAGTGTTGCACTTCTCTTCAGTGTTTTGTTTTTTGTTTTTACTGTTTGGCTGTAAAGCTCAAGCAACTCTAAAAACTGCATGGTACAGATTAAACGGGTCTGTCTTGTAAGTGAGACGTTGAGTCTCAACGGGACTACCTGTGTAAATAAACGTTTAAAATGTAATGATGAATGAAAGTAATGATGATCTGAGAAAAGCTTAGTTGGTGAAAAATGATGCAAAAGAACAGGAGCTGTCATACTGTATGGACCCAGCCTCATCTGGTCATCATGTGATGCTTTCTGCAGATAATCACATTAGTCAGCGTTTATCATTAGGCTCTATTTAAAAGAGTGTCAGTCAAAGAACACTGTCGATTGCACGTTGGTGTATCATTTCTCATGTTTTTTTTTTTTTTTTTAATCTCTCCCTTTCTCTCTCACTGCAAAGACGGTACAGTCTGCTGCACCTGCCCCGTGTACATTTATTTCTACATCACGTCATAAAGCTGATGTCAGACCTCATAAGTGTCAACGATGTAGAGAAAACACAGCTTTCTGTTCCTGGAATGAAACTTAAGAGATCCAATGTATAAATTGTTTGATGTTGTATCTTCATTCAGTCATTCCACTTACTGTATGTACACTATTTTTGATCTAATAATCAGTGAGGAAAACCATATATCTTTTTAGCCATTTTTTGTTTGTTTGTTTTTGTTTACAATGATTGTTTTTGGAATGTCGTCTTTTTTTTTCCATTCGATTACTTTAAAAAGAAAGTAATTTCTTGCTCTTGTTTTCTTTTGCTAGCTGAGATGTGATTTTGATGATGACCTCCCAAAGTCAAGCAACATGTAGCATCATAAAAATGATGGCGACTCCAGTCACTCCAGTCGCTGTTTTCTCCCCTGAGTTTGATATTTCTGGACATGCTCTTACACAGGATTGTTTCACAAATACTTGTTGAGTTGGGCAAATAACCGTGTCTAAGCACTGTGATAAGAGATTTGTTATATGAACAGACATTCATTGTTTAAAGGCAGTAACAGCATTTGGTTTATTGAGCTATAAAATGAGGCTTGATTTTCTTTTTTCTTTTCACCTGTATTCTTCTTTCTCTCAGCATTATCGTGAAGTGTATTAATACGTTGCCATCATTGCAGGAACTTCATTGTTAATTCTGTCCACTAATTAAATTTCCTGCTGCCTGCTGTGTGCTGTCTCTTTTGACTTTTACAGCAGAGAAATGGGAGCAAAAGTCAGGAAAAAAAAAAAGTCAGGTCAGTGAGCAAGAGTAAGTCAGAGGAGATTAAATGATTGTAGGCTGGCAGGTCTTAAGTTATTCTTTATATCTTTAGATTTGTTCTTGTCATTTTTTTAAAAGTGGACTTGAGGATTAGTTGTTCAGGATTTCTGAAAGACCAGGTTGCATTTACGGGGAATAGTTTCTTTTTGTGGGGATAGGTTAATTGGATAATCCAAATTGCCACTAGGTGTGAATGTGCGAGTGAATGTGAGTGTGAATGGTTGTCTGTCCCTGTGTGTTAGCCCTGCGACAAACTGGCGACCTGTCCAGGGTGTACCCTGCCTCTCGCCCTATGACAGCTGGGATAGGCTCCAGCGCCCCCCGCGACCCTGAAAAGGATAAGCGGAAGCGAATGGATGGATGGATGGAGTTTCTTTTTGTTTTTGAACTACTTAACACTGAGCTATGATTAATTCAAGCATAAAAAGGCACCTAACCCAATGAGCTAGTGTTGTTTACACATGAAAGCCAATTTGTTACCAGCAACCTGGCACAAAAAAAACATTTGTTCCCAATTTTTTGTTAAGTATGAAAACAAACTGACAATCATGAAATTGCACTTTTGCATCAAGGTGATTCACAAACAGCTATTAGCTGAAAACTTGGCATATATTATGGCATGCAGTGTGTCCTTAAAAAATGAGGAGAAAAAACGGTGGCAGTTTAAAAAAAAAACTACAAGCAGAAATGAATAATTTGTGAAAGTAATTTCCATAAGAAATCCAGCAAAGACCTGACATAGGACCTGAGAGATACATCTGACGCTTCAGTTGCTCGATCTACTGTTCGCTGCGGCCTCGTCATGTCTTAGTGAAAGGGTGGCCGTCAAGAGGCCATTCTTAAGAAAAGGAAATGGGGAGAAAAGGCAGGTAATTTGTTATGCCATATTATACAAAAGATTTCTGGTTTTAAAGGAGATGATCAATATGACGTCCTCTGTACATATTGTCAGGAAAAGGTACAACAGTGACTGCAGCCATCTGTAAAACACGGTAAAAGCTATGGTTCAAGGTGATTTTGATCCACCATGCAATACCATCTGGAAAGTTTCAGGTTTGCATCCACTTTGTTTTTCCCCATGTCAGTGATCCCAGACACACTGCTAATGTTGTAAAAGCATAGATAGAAAACCACAAAAAAGCAGGTTCAGAGCCCAGATATCCTCCTTATCGAAGTATTGTGGGATCATCTTGACAGAGAATGCTACAAAAGGGAGAAACATCCAAGGAAGAACTTTAAATGCCTTTAAGAAGCCCGAAGACTACCAAACTTGTCCAGAAGGCCGCATAAAGAAGTTAGAACGAAGCTTGGCTAAGAGAGTTCAGGCTGTGTTGAAGAATAAAGTGGTCACACCAAGTATTGACTTTTAAGCTTGATAGAACTCCTGTTTTCCTAGTAAAATATAAAGAAATTAAGGGTGGCTCAAAAGACTTTTGCAAGTGGTAATTCTCTGGATGAAAGTATCTTCTTGATGTCAGAGGAGAATGGGCAGACTGCTTCGAGCTGATAGGAATGCAAAAGTAATGCAAATGGGAAAATGACAACTCTTTACAACCAAGATATACAGATGAGCATGTCTGAATGCACAAGATATCAAAAAGTAAACAGATGGACTACAGCCACGCTGGGTGTTACTTCTGTCAGCTAAGAACAGGAAACTGAGCCTACAGTTTTCACCAAAATTAGACAAGAGAAGATTGCCTAAGTCTTGATTTCTGCTGCATTCTGATGGTAGGATAACCATTTGGCGTAAACAAAAAAATGGCCTTAAACAACACGAAAGCATGGATCCATCCTGCCTTGTATCAGCAGTTAAGTTTGTACCTAATGAAGTGGCCAAGGAGTGTATAACGTTTAGTTGTAGTCAGTTTACACTGCAGGTTTGGAGAAAACTGGAACTCAAACTGCCAGACTACTTTCAGCAAAGGTTTGTCAGGGTGTTTGTAATTCTCATTAGCATAAGCAACAGTGACCTAAAAGCTTGTTTTTATCTGTGACACACATGACCACACAAAGCTGCCACAATGTTGATACAAACAAACAAAATTTAAGCAGAGAAAAAACAGCATGTAAGTGTGTATGCATGTATGCATACAAGTCGTTTTAGGTTTTACCTAAGACGGTTTTTAAAGTCCTCTAATCGTTTTCTTGCTGAGGTTGTTCTTCAGGAAATGCCGGGATTAAACGGCGTAGGGAAATTCTCGCCACAGGTGGATTAACGTTGTCCCAGAATCTTGTGAGCTGCAGGTGATCCAAAGTAGGCATGACTGTAATTAGACACAACTGTTTCCACATGAATAAAAATAAGTCCAGTAGGTTCATAGAGAGCACAGCCTGTGTGCTACACAAGGCTGGTAAAAGAACACTGCCAGTGTTTGATTAACAGTGCAGAGTTTTGCGTTCTTAAATTAGTTTTTAGAGGGTCTGCTATTTGTAAATTATACAAAATCCCTCTTTAAGTGTGACACGCGTGCTGTTCTATACCTGTTACACTAATTGTAACATTACAGCACTCACTCACAAAAAGATTCACAATAGATGTTAAAATTGTTCCAAAATTAGAATCTTTTAGTGAACTAAAGAATGTGCCTGAACAATGACATGCATGCAGCGGCCATGACCTTCCTCATCTGTGAGCACAGTGACCTATAGAAGACGTGAGCTTTGAAGTGTTGGCCTTGTCCTGAGTAATGATAGTGTGCAGACAGGATGGGCACGCAGGGCCAAAGCAGAGATTAGGTGGTGTTTGGTTAGTCGTTTTAACTGTGGAGCCCAGTTTGTAGCCATGACGCTTGTTGTATTTGCTGAGACACCCAGTTGGGTTAGCCTGATAAAGTGGAAGTAAATTGAAAGAGCAACTCAAAGCACAATGGCTGGGTAAGGACAATAGGTGAGACGAGTGGCTACTATAGTGCCATCGGACAGCGAGAGCAATGGGTGCACAGGAAGAAACTGCAAGAGGTAGCTCTGTACATAGACTCTTTCCTGTTGTGTCCAGTATAACAAAAACAAACATTTACAGCAACAGGAGCCCCAAAGACACCTTTTCAGTTCATTTGGTTTGTGGCGGTGGTGCTATAAATGTCAACAGAAAATCATAACATAACCAAAAGTTTAAAACCTTACAGGTGGGCCCTTTTTTATTGCTAGTCCTTTATATCAAAGTTGTAGAGGAGCAATGCCAAAATGCTGCACTGACTAGATTCCTGAACATTTGACATTAACATTATATGTCCAAGTCAGAGATCAGGAAATATTTAAATAAAGACCCATTCCTGGAATATCTTTCCCATTATATACAGCTGTAGTCAAAAGTTTACGTACACTTGTATGAAGTATGAATGTCATGGTAATTTGGGGCTCCATTTATTTTTTTGAATTGTTCTTTTTCCAGAGTGGAACGATTGTACAGTGGATCTATGAATGACTTTACAAAACAATAATTGAGGACACAAGTTTGAATTTATTTTGGATTTTCTCTGATTCACTTCAGATCAAATGTATACATACAGGCTCAGATATGTACATACACCTCTTCTAATGTTTGTTTAAATGTCCCTTAGCAAGTTGCACCTCGACCAGATGTTTTTGGGAGCCATCAACAAGCTTCTGACATAATTCCGGCTCGATGTTTGACAGGTTTTCTTTGCAACATTGGTTAATTTTAAGTTCATTTAAATCGGCTGTTTTTTTGGCACTGACTCGGCTTTTAAGCCACAGGGTGGAGGCTGAGGCTTTTGGGAAGGCCATTACAGAAGCTTAATATTAGCCTGTTTTATCCATTCAAAAAAAACTGTCCTGTTGGAACATCCAGTTGTGTCTAAGTTTCAAGCATCTAGCTGTTGATATGACATTAAGGAAAGAATTTGGAGGTTGTCCTCCTTCTTCATTATTCCATCCACTTTGCGCAGTGTACCAGTACCTCTGGCAGCAACACAGGCACATGATGCTACCACCAACGTTCTTCACAGTTTGTACAGTGTTCTTAGGTTTGAAAGCCTTACCTTTACTCCTCCAAACATACTTCTTTTCATTGTGAACAGCTCAATCTTTGTCTCATTTGACCATAAAACTTTTCTCCAGAGGACATTTGGCTTGTTCATGCGGTCAGACAGAAATTTCACTTGAAGTTGAAAATTCTAATTTTGGAATGAGTCTTCTTATTGGTCGGCACCCTCTCAGCCCCTGGTGTTACAAAATTCACTTCACTGTGAACAGTGATGCTGCTGTTCCAACAGTTTCCAGATAATGGCAGGCTTGAGCCTTGGTGGTTCTTGGGTTGTTTCTGAACATCCTAATCGATTTCCTCTCATCTGAGGGTGACTGGGTTTTCTTCCAGATCTTAACAAAGTGGTGACACATCCAAATATCTCACACTTAGATTTGTTTGAACTGATGATCCTTGAGTTGTTTAGAATCCACTGACAAAGTCTTTCCTCACCAATGAGAACAGGCTTTGCCATCGTCAAGTTAAAAGACAAAGTTCCTATTTTTAAAATTTGTATATTGTACAATCATTCCACTGTGAAAAAAGAACAATTAACAAGAAAACAAAACAAATTAAAAAAAAAAATACTTAAAAGCCCCAAGTTACCATGACATTCATGTCCAAGAAGAGGGTTAGGATGTAAACACGTGTCACAGCAGTGGAAATATTTTGCTTATGTGCCATTCCTAAGATCAGCATTATACTGTAAAGTCCGCCTGATGCAATACTGAGCTATCTTCTATGCTTTTTCAAAACTACCACTGAGAATTTTGTTCACTCTGCGAGGCATTTCTTTAATTCTGATGCCACTCGGTCTTCACGTTGCATCAGACGTCACAGATGATGCCACACAGACCAGCACTCATCCATGCAGCTACACACTGTAAACTGCAGTGCACACACACACACACACACACTGCAAAGAGGCAGCGAACATTATCTGAATTTCATCAGGCCACATGTGAGATGACATTTTTTATTATTATTATTGCATAATTAAACCTAAATAAGTGTGTATCATAAGAGCAGCTCGAGCTAAAATTACTTTATTTGACACCATTGACCTTCAAGAATGTGCAGGTCACCAAGTGCACATACACATGAAAGAAATTGTTTATATTTCCCCCCTTTTTCTTTTAATCTGTGAAACAAAGCAGCAGCGGATATAGTGCACGGTCGGAGTCACAGCCTATACATAGCTTTCCACGAGGGGCGTCCAAATATGGGCATCGCTACTACAGCATGCGCTCATATACAGTCTCTCTGTTTATCCCGATATTTGGTCTGTAAAGCACTTGTAGGCGACATAAAGTATATAAAAGTATACAATATACATTAATATGTAAAGATTACTTCACTACTGTGTTTTCAGAAAGTACAGACATCTAACTTCCATTCATGAGTGGAAAGCTCCACCTTGTGATGACGTCACTGTACACATCCTCTCGCGACTGGTAAAAACCGCACTAGCGAGCGGGTTGTTTCGTCATCTGCTCTGACACCAGCGCTCCTATCTGTCGTCTTTCTTCCTCTCTCCACTCACTTTAAAACCACCAGAAGACATTAAAGGTAACGACGTCGGCTTTTGTTTAACACAACAGAAACGCGTTTTTAATCTAAGATGTACTGTAGTGACATTTTTCTATCTAAAATCGAGCTTGTACTTACGATATAGTAAACTGATGCAATCCTCCTCGTGTGTTGTCGGATGTAATTGGCGCAATGTTGAACAAGACCAGGACGACACTGTTCTTGAGCAGCTTTATTATGTTTTAAAGTCAAATATTTCAATGTGTTTTTTCTCTAACCGAGCGTGAAAAACGTGTCTCGGTTATTCACTGTACTTTCCGCTTTAATTTGTCATTTGAGCGGGGAGTCAGCTGTCTGCCCGAAACGTTACCCGGAAAACCGAGCAGAAACAAGAAACTTAATGTAAGGCGACCATTGTGGAAAATGTGTTTAATTGGTTTCCATCTTCTTTTCAGCACACTCGGACGCTTATCCGTGTTATTAATCGTGGTTTTCATTCATTGTTTTGGTCGTGGTGGGCTAGCACGCCCTGCTACTAGCGTGCTACAGAGACGTGGAATGACCGTAAATGGTGCTTTTAAAGACCCCCGTAGCGCCGAATTTTTGAGAATCGCATGCATTATTCTCAAAGAACACTAATCTTTAAAAATAATAATAACAACTTGGCTAGTTCACGTGCATATTTAAACTGAGCGCACCCAACCAGAGCCACTGCAAGAACTCGATTTGTAAGATTTTTTTTGTAAAGCCTAATCTCTGAATACCAATGCAACATTTACTTTTATGTGCAAACGTTATCCAGAAGATTGTTAAATCCAAGCCTGAGCCCTAACGCCGCACTTAAAAAGATCACCAACGTTAAAACCACCGCCATTTCCCGCTTTCTTGCGTCAGGTATGAAATGTATTAAAGCCAATTGCTGCACTTCCTATATTGTTGAAAGCAACACTGGCACCACAGCCACGTAGATAGGTCAGTGGTGTTTCGGTCGCTTGACAGATGGGGTATTTTATCCATATGGACAGCTGAACAACGTCGGCACTGCTCGTGGGTAAAACAATTTTAAACTCGTGATTTTATTTATTTATTTTCTGGTAACCTCGTGCGCGAGTGGCAATGTCACCTCGGGAAGGTGTGCCATTTGTGTTGCATCAGCCAGTTGAAAGCCAAGCTTTAGCTGGAGTAACTAATGATCAACTGCATTAATTGTATTGGAGACAAGGGTGTAGACACGGATAAGAGTGTGTGTCGAGAGTATTCACACCTGCTTGACTGCGTTATTGTGGTTTCAAGGGGTCAGGTTGTATAACCTTGTACCAGAATGCCACGTTACTTTAGGGGCAAAAAAAAATCAGGAGACCACGGAGATCGCGGAAATTCGGTTTTGAAAAAACACAATAAAGTCGCCATTTTTTAGTATAATAATATAATAACAACTCATAACAACACATTATTTTTTTTATCCTGCTGCTAAACTAATTTCCCCTTGTGGGACAATAAAGAAATTGAGCTGTAAGATTTCTGTTACTATTCAATTCAATGTTGTTTTTTCAGAGGTATCCGTCCAGTTTCTGTGGGATGCTTCCTTCTGTTTGTTTTGTTCACGCCATTTGCATCAAACTAAATATTACTAATATCTCTCAGAGTCAACAAAACCCATCAGAGCTGTGATTTACAGCAGGGTGTACTCGATAAACTGCAGCAGTGTGAAGCTGTAATAGTCAGAGTGAATGATTTCGCTCATTATTGGTTGTTTGAATGAAATGCTCATAAATTGAAGTGAAGCACAAATTTTGTGTGCACGTGTGTGTCATTGCAGGAAGGGTGTGTGCTAGTCCACATCAAAGGGTCTTCGTGTGACATGTTCTGGGAACATTTTGATTATGGTTAAATAAAAACATTCAATAACAGGGGAAGGGGGGTGCAAATGCTGCCAAACTCAAGAAAGATTGCACGTCTGTCGTGCTACAATGCGGCACATTTCGGCGTGAGTGTGTGACAAATTGGTAGTTTTGTCCTGCTCTTGTCATATCTGATGATGTTAATGGTGTTGGCAGTGGTCGTGGGAAAGCGGGCAGGCTCTCGGTTTGTCACATTCCATTTCACAGCGAGTCCGGTTTTTGGCAAGAGGGGTGGTCTCCCCGCCAGGTGATCTGTGGGGTTGTTCAGTTCAGTCTTCATGGTTTCTTTCTTCACTCGGCCTTTTTGTTAACCCGCTGTGCACCTCATATCATCCTTATTGTCCCTGAGTCTAAATGTACTGTTCCTGTCTTCAAACAGCCGGGAAATAAAAACACTGTCGTGTTTGAGAGGATGTAGAGCAAGCCGCGATGCAGTGTACACTCCAAATAGATCCGGCCCCACTTTGCAGGGAGCTGAACTTGGTGTTTGTTCAACTGCTGCACTCCACAGATTAACTGAAGTTGATATTTAAGGAGTGATGTGGATTATTTTGGCAATATTTTGCTATATAAATCCAGCAGTGGATTTCACAAACTAGTGAGCAGCATAGAGTGAAGACACAGCTTGACTCGGTATCACTATCAGCAGCAGTGGTTATTTGTCAACAGTGGCAGTCAAAACAAAGCCATGTGTTGCTCATGAGGATAGAATAAGGAGCAGCAACAGGTTGTAATGAGGTTAGCAGGTTTGTTACTACTTCAAATAATCCTCTTAGTCCTTGGAAGCACTTGCGCCAATGCTAAGTCAAGTAACAGGACTATTATCCCTGAAGCCTGTTGTAACCGGACCGTTGTTGGCCAGAGCTGCTGCTGGTCATAGTCCCCCAGCATAAAGAGCCTTTTAGTTTGGTCCTCAAAAAACAACAACCGTGCTCAAGCTTAGTTTTAAAAAAGCGATAACAAACACAGAAGTGATCTTGGCAACAAGATTCACGCATCATCTTTGGCTTTCCAGGGAAATGCTTGTGTTTTCACTTTAATAGCAGGAGCATGGGGGGGGGGGGGGGGGGGGGAAGGGAGGAAAAAAACCCTGCTGGTTATAACGTTAGTCTTTCATACAGGCGTGTGTGGGCTAGTGGAACATGCAGAGGGTACATTTGTGAGCCACACCTCCACACAACCTGCCCCACTTGCACAAACGGGCACCCTCGTGAAAACCACAAGGGAAAGATTAGCAACAAGCTGACGTGACAGAGGTGGCATCCGGGGCTATGGTGGCTTGCTTTAATAAGACCACCCTTAATTATGCTCAAACAGTAAGAGCGCATGTGTATGTGTGTCCTAAAAAGAAAAAAAATCATTCCCTTTTGCACGGTTGCCATTGTCCCCACCGAAGGGTCCCGTGTAGCGTTGGGTGAACCCCCGAGGAGATCTAAGGCCGGTCGGGCACAGTAGTTTGGTAATAAATGTTTATTGACAGGACACCGAGCACCTTAGATCTCAGTTCCTGGTGTGCGAGTGGAAAATGCTGCTGGAATGTCACACCAAGTGGGGAGCGGGAGCATTTCCACCATGTACCAGTTTCCCATCAGTCTTCAGAGGGGAGAGTGTTTATTATGGCAGTCATCAGGTGCTCTCTGTGTTGTTTTTATTTCATTGTTTGACAGTGTTTTGAGTTTTTTCTCCCAACACTTAACTGTACCAGACAGGATATTCTCTTTTGAAATAGTAAGCCTAAAAAGGCTTTGATAGTCCGTTTCTGTTGTTTTTGCAGTATTAATAGAATATTGTCATTGTGCTGAAACATCGTGGGAGCTGGGGAAAAGGAAAAAGACTAAAATTGGATCATAATGCCGCCACAGCTGAATGTACATTGCTTTCATTTTTATGAAATTGTACACCTGAAATAAGTTCTCAAGGCAGAAAGATAAAGAAGCACAAGCCTCAAAAGTCCACTGTACATGCCGTAGTTCTCGATTCTCTTTTTTTCTCGAGTCATATTTTTGATTTTTTTCTTTTGAGCATCTGCAGTTTTTCAGAAGCTTCCCATTGATGTCTGGGTTTTGTTTTCTTTTTTTCTTTTCTTTTAGTTTCTAGTGGTCACGTTCTAAGTATGGATTCAATTTCACTCTGAGAACTTCACCCTAAGCAGTAGAGATTTTAATACATTCATGATGTGAGCAGGGGACCTTTTTCCTATTTTTATAAATGTATTTTATCCCTGAAGCTCATTGGACAGACGGTGGAGGACAAAAACACTTAAACAGCACTGCTCAAAATGGTACTGTGTGGCCCTCCGTCTTCAGTTTTTTACACACTTAATAGGCATTAAAGGGCGTTTTTGATGTGGCCGTCCTCGCTGTGCCGCTGATTCAGTCCGATCTTTGCCGCTGGGTTAGGATTTCACATCTCCTCCTCCTCTTTACAGACTGATCTGTGAAGTAACTGAAAGGCCTGACATGGGAAAGAATCGGGTGTCGTTGCAGTAATAGCCTCAGACGCGTAGCTTTTAACGTTGCTCCGCCCTCAAAATCCTGACTTCAGCCCTTCTCTTGGAGAACCTGCAGATCAGTTGCACACCAAGAAAGAATGTTTCATTGATTGTTCTTTATTATTTATTCTTGATTATTGTTTGTCAAATCTTATAGTTTAAAGGTGCGGCCTGTGGGCCCAGTGTTGGACTTAAATTTGTCAAACCCTGCCCTAATGAGTTGTGTGAGCTTTTAATCACCAAGAAGCTCAATGTTTTTGTATTTTCTGTTCTTTTGGATAAGTAGATATGCCTCATGATGCAATATCCTTCACCTTGGTCCAGTATATTATTTTGTTGAAATGTTAATGATTAACCATACAAGTATAGTATTTTGTTGATAAGATAAAAGTTTACAGCGTTCTTATTGCTCTGAGCATGTTTTTGCCTCGTGGACCTGCATGTGCGTACAAGACTGTTTACTGTAAATAACAGAGAGTGAGTACATCTAACATGTAAAGTTTAATATTTCTCTGTAATCTCAGTGACGCTGCAGAAACCAGGTCCAAGGGGAAAAAAAGGGTGTAAAAACAACACGACGACATGATGCATTGAGCCATTTTAGACAAAACAAATGTGTGATTGCTACTTCCTGCAAGTCACACTCTGTCGTTCTGTCGCACACCCTTCTCGATTTGCAAATCTCTGGTCTCCGTGTAGCTTTTCTGTGGACATCTGACAGCTTTAACCCCACAAAGTGACACTTTACTTCTGAAAAGCTTGCATGAGTTAGCAGCACGACAGTGAGTCCTGGCTGCTGGCGATCAGTTTTATTTTGTTTTTAATCTCAGCAAGAGCTGCAAGACTGACATTTAGCATTTTGTTAGTGCTGCGTAAAGCCAAAACCAGTCTAACCAGTTTTTAAGCACATGGATTTCTCTCTTCTGCTTTCCATTTGGAGTAAAAGACATCTTATTTAGATAATCAAATTACTACTACTACTGCTGCTACTACTAATACAACTACTTTTACAAAGCAAGACTTCAGACTCAAACGGCAGTATGAGAACTTTGAATAATCTAAATAAGACTGAATGTAGTCAAGCAACATTTTGTGGGAGTGTTCAGGGTGTTGCTTGTACACACAGTGTATGTACCGACCAAAAGGTTGTTGAACCGCAGGCCTCGACCATCACTCACTTTTTTGACATGTACACGTGTCAGTAACCCCAGATTTTTAGTTACATTCACTCAGTTATTGACGTCATTCCTGCTTCTGCCAATAAAAACGTGTCCAGTCCCCCTCAGACAAACAGAAAAACAGTGTCTGTTTAGGTTACATGTTGCATAAAGTGTCCTTGGCGTGTTATGAAGCTGCTTTTGTGTGTCAAAGAAACTAGTGTAATGGTTATCTTTCACCCTGTGAGATCTTGGCAAACCAACCCACAACTGGCACAAAATGTGTTGCTGCTGTCCTTCGGGGTGGTTCATTGTGTTATTTTTCTCAATCAGATCACTGATAATGCATGTAACAGTGAAAACAGTGTATTACATTCTGATTAGTGAAACGGCACTGTCACGAGGTTGTGTTGGAACCTATGTAGTTGTAGTCCTCCGTTTGACCAACCCCCATCACCACTGCACACACTTTCCCAGGCGTTTCCCCGTCTAGCTCTAGCTGCTAGTTGACTCCTGGTATTTTCTCGCAGTAAGGGAGTGGTGAGGAATAAGGTTAGGTGTTGTATCAAAAGAATTTATTATTTTTTGGGGTGTGCACCATGGAAGGTTTATTTGTCCAGGCAAACTTGAGATTTGATTAAAGCCTAACAGTATAACGCTCGGATTTCTTTTGTCTTCATGGTTCCTTTGCGTCCCACTGTGTCTCGTGATGTGTAACTGTGCTTTAAAAGGTGGTAGTATTCCAGTGCAGTTTGCAACATCTCCGGGGCTACCTCGGTTCACTTGAAACACACCTAAAAACCTGCCGAGACATTGCATATGATACAATTTATTTTTGTAGCCCAGCTGGGAGCGATTGTGTTGCAAGATTTGATATATTCTCCGCCAGTTTGAACACTTTCCTGGAAAAAAAACAAAACAACTTTGCTACTTGGAAAAAGCGAGGTTTTCATAATCCCTCTGCAGCATGCCAAGCACAAGAAGCTGTAAGAAGCGTAAGCTCTGGCTCGTACTGAATAGCGCCCTGTTTTGAGCTCTTGTTTTCTTGTGTTTCCTCACAGGTAATCTGCTGCTGCTAAATTCTGTGACCACAGCCTTTGCTACTTCCTGATCTCTGTGTTGAAGCGACTGTGGCCTGGCTGATACGAACACAAAGGGAGCAATACTTGACGAGTAACTTACCCATCCATCTGTCCAAACTTCTCCCGTACCTGCCGGTCACACGTGTTCTGTTTAAGCTGTGTCAATCACACACACACGCACTCACACTAGAAGGATTTAAAACGCATAGCCTGCTTCTGCGCCCACACACAGTCACAGCAAACATGGCCAGCCATCTGTCCACCTTTGGCAAAATCCTGCTGCGTCGCAGGAAACTAGACTTGTCAAGTGTAGAGACCCAGTTCGCCCGCTGCTTGTCCACCCTGGACCTCATTGCCTTGGGAGTGGGCTCCACGCTGGGTGCTGGTGTCTACGTCCTCGCCGGTGAGGTCGCGCGAGAGAAGGCGGGACCCGCCATCGTGCTCTGCTTCCTCATCGCCGCTCTGTCCTCCATGCTGGCCGGCCTGTGCTACGCCGAATTTGGCGCCCGTGTCCCTAAGACGGGCTCCGCATACCTGTACAGCTACGTGACAGTCGGAGAAATCTGGGCCTTCATAACAGGATGGAATCTCATCTTGTCTTATGTCATAGGTGAGCCTCAGTTTCACTAGACTGAGATGTGCCGTAGAAATCCACACATTAGGAGTCATATCTTGTCACCATATTCTTAAATAATCTCTGGTATTTTTTTTTCCTTCTTTTAGGTACAGCCAGTGTGGCCCGGGCTTGGAGTTCAACCTTTGACAACCTGGTGGAACAAAAGATCTCGGGCTTCTTTAAAGCCTCCATGGCAATGACGGTGCCAGGCAAGGTGCTGGCAGAGTACCCGGACCTGTTCGCCCTCATCCTGGTGCTGCTGCTCACTGGTGAGTCTGCTTATTCTTAGTGCTATGAGGGGATAACTTGCTCAATAATAAGGACATTTTTGGGATATAAAAAAACTTGAGCAGTCCAATAACGGGCTATCCGCCTTCATTTTAACTGCTTTAAACTCATGAAGCTGTTTGAGCATCAGACCCTTACTGTTAGTAGCATTTTAATGCATACAAGTGTGTTTGTTCTTCCAAAGATGACCCACTGAAACCTCCAATATCGAGTACTTTTCTCATTTAAAATTAGGAAGTAGCCGATTGCGATCATTGCATCCAAATCATTGCACAACAGACAACAGTTTTCACACTAACATCACAGCTAGTGTGGCCTGCCAGTAGCAGTGTTAGAATGAATTGGTGTCGCTGACTGATGGTTTGTTGGAAGTGAAGTATGAAAATGTCCACCCACGTAGCAGGATGTGTTGTTGAAGCTTCTCTCTCTTGTCTCCGTCTACTTCTTGCCCTCAGGACTTCTGGCCTTTGGTGTGAGTGAGTCGGCTCTCGTGAACAAAATCTTCACTGGGATCAATCTGGTGGTTTTGGGGTTCGTTATTATCTCCGGGTTCGTTAAAGGGGACACTAATAACTGGCACCTCACAGAGAACGACTACAGGGAATTCATAAACAGCACCAATGGCAGCAGGGAGCTGAAGTGAGTGTTTGATGGCTGATTTACTTCTCTGATCCAATCCTCTTTTATTGTTTAACTTCATGTTTCTCCTCATCTGCCTCCCAGGTTGAAGGAGCAATACGGCACTGGTGGGTTTGCCCCATTTGGACTTAGCGGAGTTTTGTCCGGTGCAGCCACGTGCTTCTATGCCTTTGTGGGCTTTGACTGCATTGCCACAACAAGTAAGTAGTTTTGATGGTTATGAAGAGTGTTGCGTTACATAAAACTTTTCCTTTGTAAGGCCAGGAACTCTGGTGTGTGGGGAAAACCCCGCCCTTGGATAGTACACGCTAACATAATCAGCTTTTGTCAAGACGTTCAAGGGTTATTTAGGCGCGCCAGTGGGATCCCGCTCATCTTTCTCTTGCTTTGTGTTCCCTCAGGCGAAGAGGCAAAGAACCCCATGCGCTCCATACCTATTGGCATCGTGGCCTCGCTGCTCATCTGCTTTTTCGCCTACTTCGGCGTGTCTGCCGCTCTCACCATGATGATGCCGTACTACCAGCTGAACACTCAGAGTCCTCTGCCCGAGGCCTTCAGCTTTGTCGGCTGGGGTCCTGCTCGATACATCGTGGCTGTCGGTTCTCTCTGTGCTCTGTCCACCAGGTGAGGAAGGCATAACCCAAAACATCTAACATGTTTATGTTCACATGACTGTAAAATGTTAATGCAAACTTCCAATCCTCCCCCAGCCTCTTGGGCTCCATGTTCCCTATGCCCCGTGTTATTTACGCCATGGCAGAGGACGGGCTGCTGTTCCGATTTCTGTCTAAGATGAGCGCTCGCACAAAGACCCCTGTCCTGGCTACCATTGTTTCTGGTATTATTGCAGGTAAGATAAAGATACAACTTTCAGAGACATTTATGTTTGGGCATATTTCTCTTCATGTTTTGGACACGCAGATTTGTTTGTTTTGTTTCTTTGTTTGCTGTATCAATGTACAGATACTGCTGGTATCAATCTCCTGTTACCAGTAGTATCTGTTGCTAGTTTTCCAAGTTCACAGAGCTTCCTGCTGCCTCAGCTCTGTCTAGCAGCCTATCTCACAGGCTGACATGTCAAGATCAATACTAGTTTTGCAAATACTGATATTTTTGGTGCTTGCAGCTGTCTAAGATCTGGTCTTACTTCTCCTTCCAGCTCTGATGGCCTTTCTGTTCGACCTGGCAGCTCTGGTGGACCTCATGTCCATTGGAACCCTTTTGGCGTACTCTTTAGTGGCCATCTGCGTCCTCATTCTCAGGTAAGCACCTTTATTCTCCACCATCAAATTCACACAGAGGCTTGTGAAGTGGTAATCATGTGTTAAATACTCTGTAGCAGCTGATGCACTAATGCCATTGGCAAGCACCCATAAGTTTAAAAGCACAGTTATATCATAATCCGTGTCGATCCAAAGAACAAGGGTGAAGGCAAGGAAGCTTTACTGGCTCTCACTTGGCTGTGGGCTCATTTTCATAGTAGCAATAAACAGGAAGCAATATATTTAAAGTAACAGAAGCAGTTGTGTGTGACGTCTATGTTAAGTCTCTCATTCATGTTTCTAGGTATCAGCCAGGTACCCTAAATTCACCCAGCCAGCTGGAGAAGCTTATGGAGGAATCGGAGAAGATGCCTGTGAGTGGAGGGGAGAGTGGCGATGAATATGACATGGAGATGGATCAGAGGCCACTAAAAGAGACATTCAGCTTCAAGCTGCTCTTCTGCCCAAGTGGAAAGATCCCCACAGTCCTGTCTGGGAACATTGTCTACGCTACAACTGCTGTCATCTGTAAGTGTGTGAGCGAGAAGGCTAAAACAATAAAGTGTGATGAAATATATGCTTTCCTTTGGAGTTTTAGGGTGGTTTCACACCTGCTGTGTTCAGTCCATTAATGTGATCCAAACCTACTACCTAACAGAACGCCCCATAGCCACATATGCTTTGTATTCTCAATGCGGGAAGGTGCTACAGATATCTAAAAGTCTGTGCGGTCTAGCAGCTAGCTGTGAAATGAACATAAAGTTCTCCATGTTGTCTCATAGTCCGGAGCACGGACGCAATGAGCTGTCTGAACACTCACGTGGTTTGTAGTGATGCATTTTGGTTCGCTTGGAGTTTGCTGAGAATTCCTCTGTGTGAAAACAAACTAAATCGCATGGGAAAGCTACAAGCTTACAAACTCATCATCTGATTTAGATCAGAATAAACTAGGTGAAGTAACCGGTGTAAGTAACTTCATCTTCTGCTCTCCCTGCAGCGATTTTGATGACTGTCCTGTGCGTCATCCTGGCCAACTGTTTGCCGGAGCTGCTCGCTGGATATTCGGGTGTGGTGGTGCCGTGCGTTATTTTAGTTGTGCTCTGTGCCGTCTGCGTGATCATCATCTGGAGGCAGCCGGAGAGCAAAGAGGCGCTCACCTTCAAGGTAACTTTCCATTTTTTTGAAGCACAGGACGTTGTTGTTTCTGAGACTGACTGGACACCTTATCTGAGAAAGTGTCTTAAGTTTGGCCTCTGTCTCTTTAAGGTTCCTCTTCTTCCCTGGTTGCCCCTGTTCAGTGTTTTCGTCAACATCTACCTCATGATGCAGCTGGACTTGGGTACATGGTGCCGCTTCACCGTCTGGATGGCTTTGGGTACGTTCGAGCGCTACACATCCTGTCCTTCCTTCTGTTGCCTCACATTAATGTGCCCGTTTTATAACTTCCATCCGCCTCTTCTTCTTCTTCCCCCTTCAGGTTTTGCCATTTACTTCTTCTATGGCATTACAAACAGCAACGAAAGCGGCAACAAGCCACTCCCACGCAAATACGAGCTCCCCGTGGAGAACAATGCCCCAATTTACAAGGGTGCCCCCAACAGTGACGTGGAAGCAGGCAGTAGCCCTTGATGCAGACTGGCACAGACCTGGGGGAGCGTTGCAGAACTTCCACACTCATGTTTGGCCATGTGGTTACCGCCAAATGTTGCAGTGTAGGCGGCTTGGAACGCTGCCCTGGGTTTGAAGGAGGAGAGGCAAGAAAATGCGACACACATCTTACCTCTGATTTTTAGAGGCTGATTTAACTTGATGGTTAGACACGCGGAGCCACTTCTCACTACGTGCCCGTTCTAACCCATTTCTCCTTAGCCATAGCCCTCTGGAGACATTTCGCTGCCTATGAGAAAATGCTTCGAATTGACCCAACAAACATCTATGAGTTCATGTTTTCAGTTATCAGAAGCTGTAAACTGGAAGAATGTTACACTTCTCATGTTTGCTTCCTTTTCCGTTACTCCAACCCCCCCATCCGGCCACAAAGAACCACAGTGTAAATCACTATGACTTAAGCCAGTCAGTTTACAACTGTCAGCTACACTTCACGTTTTCTTTTCCTTTTTTTTTCCCTTTTTAGAAAGAAAAAATAAGCAGAAGGTGCAGACGCATCTGTCCGTTAACCATCTTTCTGTAGAGTTCACCTTCCCTGCTTGTTTGCATCGGTGCATTTAGGTCAGCAGCACGCGACGGATGCCATCTTACTCACTGTGCAGCTTTAAGGAGTTTGTAAAGACACTACCGCCCTTGTTTGCTCCAACCCCAACTCCCAGAGACCCACCTTACAGCATGTGTACACGAAATCATTGTGGAATCGGTTAAATGCGCCCGTTTTATGTTATTTTAGAAATTTTGGGGGGGGGGGGGCGGTTGCATGTAGACTGCATTTTTGCACATTTTGAGGCCTTTGATTTGAACCTGGTAAATACAGGTTGTAAACAAAGAAAGTAAAGTCAAGATAACAAAGGAAAGCAGGAGTTGTGAGATTTTTGTTTTGTCTTTCCTTCTGTTTTCTGGTATTTAGAGGAGGATACCCCATCATCTATCTGTTTGGTTACAAATGTCTATTTTCCCACCCAAGAGCTTTTTCCAATGCCATGGAAAGCTCTCTATGAATTTTAAATGATCCGCGTAGACTTCCTGACAGAACTGCACCTGTGTGCCTCTTACCTTCGTCGTCCGATCCTGTGATGGACAGATACTGCGAGTATTTTGGTGTCTGGGAGCTGGGGTTGTTTTCTGATAAAGGACCCATATCCAATCACTACTATAACACATTTTTTTATTTTTTTTATTTTGTCACCTTTCTTTTGCTTTCTACTTCCTTGTGAAAAATAAGTATTCTTGTTTCCTTTTTTTCACAAAGGTTCTTGTTTAGTTTCAATTGAAACTTGTTCTTGGCAGCTTTGTCTGTTGAGTACTCATCACATTTATTATTTTAAACTTTAATTTTACTGCATTTTTTTTCTTCCTTGGTATAAAATGTTAATATTTAAATGTTTCTAGTATTGTTTGCTTTCTCTTTTTTTTTTCCCTTTTCATATAAACTTTAATCAGTCAGTCTGCTTTTTAGATGTTAACGTATTTTAATCATTACATGTACAGTTTAGAGTGCCGTTCCCTGGGGGCTTTGTTTTATTTTGTTTGGTTGGGTTTTTTTGTTTGTCTTTGTTGAAAAAATGTCGTCAATCGTCACATGATTTTAATTGTACTTGCTGACCAAATGATCTAGTTTTTGGGACCCGCGCGTTTTCCAGAAGCAAGGAGTGACCCCTTAAAGCTGGTCTATAAATTATTTTTCAAACCTATCTTTGCCCATGTCAATAGTCAGTAACTTATTGTCAAAAGTATTTGTTTGTTGTTGTTTTTTTGGGGGGGGGTCCTAGTAAAGTGCTTTACTGTAGAGTGTACAGTATTTGTTTAAAACTGTATCTTTATTTGTATAATGCTGTAAATTATATGAATTGTTTCTCTAAAATATGACCAATTATAATTTGATACGGTGAGGGTTTGGAATGACACTTGAAGGCATTTTACGAATATTTGATGCTTGTGCTGCTGGAAGCCACATGGAGGGGAAAAAAATCCCTACTTTCTTCAGATAAGATGGTCCCAGCGGACGCTTTCCCATAAGACATGACAGAACTTGAAAATTAGTGGAGAGGGGAGTAGATTTGGATTTTTAGATGTTATTGAAGTATAAACTGGTGCCTGGAAAAATAAAAACCCATCTGTCAGCCTGTGGAAGGCGCTGCGGCTGCTAAGAGAGTCAGTACTTTCAGTGTAAACCCCGCTCTACATTTTAATGCTGCTTGCCGGAAATTCATTACCGGGAGTATTTTGTGACGCGGCCGTGCCTCGCGTCACTCTGTTCTTTACAGCCAGCTTCTGTGCCTTTCACAAAAGGAAAAACAATCATCCCCTCTCTCACTGCTGGATCATTAACAGCAGCAAAATATTTCTTTTATATCCTGTACATATCGCTGCCATGTATAAATGTAGCTGTATTTTCAGTGTTTGTTTGTTTTCGTTTTTAAAAAAAATAAAAGTGATTGATGATCACACCTGATTTAACGTCTCTGTCTTGTGCACTTCTTGGTTTTCGTAGAAAGATGTCCGTGTGAGTTGGCTGTGTTGGAGGCAACTGAAGCACATTTTTGTTTTTTTCCATGAGTCATCGGTGACTCGCGTAACTATGTCAACAATGCAGTCTTTATGAGTTATGCCAGGTGCCAACCCTTTTTAGGCAGTTTGACCAGCTTGGTAACTTTAGCCAATTAAATTCTTACTCTGTTAAATTCTCACTTTCGGCTCAAAAAGTTTAGACGGTTTGGTAAGAATTACCTCGTTGCATCATTAGATAATCACTGCAACCAAAAGAATTGACAATAAGACATTAACTGGACACTTTATTAGATACACCTCACTAGTATCAGGTTAGATCCCCTTTTACCTTCAGCACTGTCATAAGTATTCATGACATGGATTCAGCAGGTGGTGAGCACTGTTGTCTCACAGAAAGAAGGTCCTGGATTCAAATCCACCACCTCTCTGGGGTGTTTCTGTGAGGAGCTTCCTTGTTCTCACCGCACTTCAAAGACAATTTGCATTACCAAAACCAATTTGAGATGGTCTGAGCTTTGCTACGTGGTGCTTTGTAGCCATCAGACGCCAATAAATACTTACGCAGTATTGTTGCCTTGCAAACATCAGAGAAAACTGAAATATTAGGTATGATAATTCTGACAAGAAAAGCGAGGAATAAATAAAATGTAGAATAAATTCAAACTAGTTAGATACATCTAAAAATGAACACCAGGAAAAGATGCTTATAAAGGACAACAGTGAAATGAGACAGAAAAGGCTCATAAAAATATGTCTTTAAGAAGGATTTGTAAGAATGATGTATGACAGTGAGCTCATCACCTCAATAGTGAGATTGGGTTGGCTGTAGGTCAGGAAGTGGGCTCTGTATATGTGATACCCCGCTACTCCCGTCTGCATTTCAAAGTATGAACTCTAGTCCATCTGTGTGAGTGTGTGTGTACGACGTGCTTGGGTATAGAAATGGGTGAACGAGGCTTGTAGTAAAAACTGGATAAGCTTTGAGTGCTCAGAGTAAAGAAGCAGTCCATGTACCTAAGAATGGTCACCCTTGGTTCTCAGTTAAGACTGTGGGATGGCCAGCAGAGCCTCAGCTGAGCTTATGACTCGAAATACACTTTAAGAGTCAACTATAAAATATTTAATTAAATTCTAAAATTAACATTAACAGATAACCAATGAAGAAAAGCTAAAATGGGAATTAATAACCATTAATTCTGTTTTATCCATATTTAGGTGCAGGAAGCTCTGTGCCATGCTGAATTTAATGTCTTGGATACAGTCATTCAGTGCACTGACTTTAAGATTTTTACTGTGGTTAAAAGAAATGTATGAGTGAAAATGCTGTGCTATGCCCGCGGATGACATATACCAAGCTTCTTCCCGCAGGCGATACGGTCTCTCAATCACACCACCACACAGTCCTGACCCACACATACAGTTCTTACACACACACTGGACATTCTGGACATTGTTTTCACTTCATTACTTAAATCACGCTGCTGTTATTGTGTGTATATTTATTTATATTTCTTCATACATTCTTATATAGTTCTATATTGTGTATTTTGTTGTACAGTTATTTTATTTTCAACTTTAATTTATATATTTTATCTTATTCTTTCCCAGTTAAATTTACCCTTCATTCTAATTTGTGTTGTACAGTTATTTCCTTTTTAACCTTAATTTATATTCTATTCCTTCCTAGTAAAATTTACCCTTTTTAATTTTTCATATTTATTTCCTATCTTATTCATAGCCTTTTCCTTTTTTGTTTTCTTTAGGTCACGAGCAGTTGTCCAAGCATTTCACTGCATATCGTACTGTGTATGACTGTGTACGTGACAAATAAAAATTTGAATTTGAATTTTGAATTTGAAACCAAGGGTAACATGTACAAAGAAAGATGCCTGAGGACAGACCCCTGAGGTACCCCACACTTAACTTCCATTGATGGTGACATCACGTCCAAGTGACTACAGTAAAAGACCTTTCCTGTGAATAAGAATAAATCCACCTTAATATTGAACCAGAAATTTGAGATGCTTCAGAGAAATACAGCGATCCACAGTGTCAAACGCAGCACTCAAATCTAATAACACTAAAAGACAACTAATCAGCAGATCATTCAGCTCTCTGATTCCTTTCTGTTTAAAAAAGCAATCAACTGTTCAGCACCGATCATTTCTGATCTGTTGATCACATTTCTCCAGAAAAGGGTCCATGGTTGACATGAGCGGTTATTTGTGATACTGTTGCCATCCTACCAGCTTTAATAGCTCTCTGGCCGTTCTCCTCTGACCTTTGCTACTTAAAAAGGCATGCTCTCCCAGAGAGCTACCACTTACTGGACATTTCCTTTTCTTTGGATCATTCTCTGTAAACCCTAGAAATGGAAAATCCCAGCAAACTAGGAGATTCTGAAACACCAGCCTGTCTTTCTTCCCCATTCTGGTGTTCAGTTTCAACTTCAGCGGGTTGCCTTGAGCATGTCTACGTGCAAGTTGCTGCCACATGATTGGGCGATTGTTATCAAGCAACAAGAACAGGTGTACTTAATAAAGTTTCCAGTGAGTCGTCCTTACTTTAAGAGATTTAAATGCGACATTTTCCATCTTTTACTCCCCGGGAGGAATGTTTCGTTTTATTGCTTTGAAGTTGTGATAGATGTAGGGTTGCACTTACATTTTCCATACGACTGAATTTGAAAATCACAACAAAAATGTGGATTTTAACTTCTTTGTTTGTCTCACCTTCGGTAACAGGCTGAAAAAGAAAGAAAAAGGAACACATTTTGGAGAAGGAAGAGTCTTTTTTAAAATCTCTACACTATAAAAATGCATAAGAGCTGCTCCCTCCTCTCTTCTCGACACACTAAGGCTGCGCTCTAGTGGTCGCACACTGCAATGTGCCAATCTGGAAACAGTACAGCTATGAACCACTGTGGCAAAGCTGTGTGTAAGCTTGAAAACCTGCACAACAGCGAATCTCCAAAGAAAAACCTTTTCACTTCCAGGCATTTATTTCCAATGACGATCGAGGTGTATATAATGCCACAACAACATCAAACGACCAACCTTGTCAGGATTTGGTTACAAATAAATTATTCACACGTTTAGTGTAATGTGATATAAATGTGTTTCCCGCCACCTTACACTTCAGACGTCAGAGCTCAAAGGAATAACACACAGCTGAATGTATATGAAAGCCTGTTCGATGGTTAATGCCACCAAAAAAGTTAAATCTGTCAGTTTTTTTCCTTTGTGCTGTGTTTCACATGCAGTTTTGTTTTATTTTTCACATCTCTCATCCATTCTGCTCCTACAGTGAAACAGTTACCTACAATATATCAAAGATTAAAAGGAAAAAGCCCTTTCTGTCTTTGGAAATTTTCAATTAAATGGACTGAGTGTATAAATGAATTTTAAACAGACTCCAAAGACTCGTACTGAGTAAGTACTGAATGAATTAAGAAGCAGTTCATAGGAAGAAATAGTGTTAAATGTATGTGTCAAACAATAATATTGAAGGAATCTAAAAATAAAATAACTATAAATGTTACTTTATCCATTTCAAATGTATGTTCATTATCTCATTACACTGATTTTTTCCCAATAATATCCCTTTTCATTACTCACGGATGTACACGCTGCATGCATGATGAAACAGACACGGCTCAATGGTCTGGTTTTTTTCCATCCAGATGGTTGCTTGTTTTTTTCCACTGTATTCTAATACACGCGAGTCACACAGTGAGGTGAGCCGCACAGGCTGTGGGCTAGTCTGTTTCCTGTGTTTATTCACAGCACAAACCTCTGGGCGTTTGTTTAAGAGGGATGCTGTGAAAGCTACAGAGACGCCGTGAAATAAAATCTAATGTGGGATAAACTTAGATAAATTGGATTTTAAGGTCCCATCACTCAAAGTGTTTGGTGTCATTTTTCTGTCACAGGAACCAATTTCTGTTAAGCTTTAGCTGTCTGACAGATGGCCTCACGTTTGTCTCTTGAACATTTGGGTAACAGAGGAGTGCATAGTCGTCTCAAAGACTGCAAGGCGCCTGGTCCTGCAGCTTCAAAAAAAGAAAGAAGCACAGATCATCACCCCTCCACCACCGTGCTTCACAGCTGCTAAGAGTTGTTTGTGCTCACATGCTGTGGTTGGTTTGCTCAAAATGTGGAGCTGTGTATTATGGCCAAACATCACCACTTTGGTCTCGCCTGTAAAGGACATTGTCCCAGAAGTCTTGTGGTTTGTTCGGGTGCAGCTTTGCAAACTGAAGCTGTGCTGCCATGTTGTTTATAGTGAGACGAAGCTTTCTGCTGGAAACCCTTCCAAACAAACTATACTTGTTCAGTCTTTTTCTAAGCTTACTTTCATGAATTTTAACATTGATTTTTTTCTCTGAGCATTGTACAGTCTGACCCTGGGGTAGATTTGCTGTGGTCTCCATTCACCTAAATGTTTTGCACTTGTGAAAACATTCAGGTGGGATGACAGACTTCAAATTGTTTGTAATGCTCACAAGGAGGCCATCTGATTGTTGGACTTTTCTCTGTTTTCTCTGTATTATTGTCCTTACCTTATAAAATAAAGCACCTTGAGGCAACTGTTGTTGTGATTTGGTGCTATATCAATGAAATTGAATTGGAGTGATCTTATAACTCTTTCCAGGGCAGCAACAAGTGATTTTATAAGTTCATTGCTGATGCTTTTTGTCCTTGGCATTGTATTACCTTGTACCTGAATGCTCCAGATCTGCAAACTATCAAAACATGTGCTTTAATAGTGGTGCTTATACCAGCTGATGACCAATTAATCAGGGCATTTTAATGAGAACTCCTTGCTGCTACTTACCTTGTTATTCCTGTGGAAGCAGTAAATGTGTACTTTGCTTTTCCACACACTGCGTCTGCATTTTTGTTTAATGTTTGCTGATAAATAAATGTTTTTGGATTACCTGAGGTTGATTTTTTTGTTAGTTTTAGCCTCATTTTAGGGGCTTTAAGGGACTAGTTGATTTTTTAGTAACATCCTGACACACAAAACCTTAGAAATGAAAGGAAGCTTCACTTTCTTTTTACTGTGACTTTATATTTATTTCAAATTGAACACTATGGGGATCTATACAAAAGGCTTTTGGACAGTTTCTCACCTGTTCTCACCAGTAACCCAACACGGAGCAGTAAACGTGAACTGAGAACTTGCCATATCGATCAAGTCGTCAAGGCTAAAATAAGCAGCTACAGTAACGTTTTTCTTCCAGCAAAGAACAAATGTACCATTAATCATTTTCACAGTGCAAACTCGTTCCTCCGCGTTCAGGTGAACAAACGAGACATCTGAAACTTTGGTTCGCTTGGAGTTCACCGACCTCCACCTTCTTTATGCGTTAAGCCACTCAGATTTGTAGTGCAGGCGTACAATCAGTCGGCGAGGCTGCTGCCTCTTTCTGCCTCCTCTCTCCAGCCGAATATAGTCCACAACGGGCTGCGGTATATTCAGAGGCATTTCCAGAAAAAAGGAAGAGGCGTGGCTCAGTCGTGGCATCGCTGATTCATCAAATTAAAGTCACACAAGAGTATAAATACACTACACTGATAGTCTTTTATACATGTGCAGCTAGAGAAACGGAACTGGCCACTGGAGTATAACTGTACACATCAGGAAAGGCCAAAGGTGGAGTAAAGCTTAAGTGTCGGTAGCAGCTGCAAAGACAGCAGGATGACTAGAGTTACACGCATGCACACAGAAAGATGAAGTGGCAGGATGCTTCTTGTGCTTCTACACCTGTTGGGAACATCAACAAAGTGCCCCAAGTTTGAGCCTTAAACAGGCAATTGAATGTTAAAATAACGTCTATATGAATAAGTATGTAACTGAGCAGGGGAAACATTAAAGTCCCCTAAAACTGGCCTGAGAGCAGCCATGGCAAAAAAGATCTTGTACATATGGAGTCCACTGAAGTATTACCACCTCTCACCCTAACGTGCTGCAGCCGAATCAGCAGTAGCACTGCCGGCTGCTCTTGGTGACCTCCTCAGAGGAGTGGACGGTGTTGGGAACAAATCCGCTCTTGACGCCCTCCCAGCCGTCCTGGATCTTGATGTCCCCGTTGCGCACCAGCTCAAAGATGTCCTTCGTCAGATCCACAAACGCCTGGAGGAGGAATCACGAGCAGGCTCAGCAACAGAGATTATGTTTTATTCTGATCATTAATTCTTAAAATAACTGCAAAAATGTCAATATATGCTGCTTATAGCATATTAGGATTATGCATCTTTAAGTCTAAGAGAACCAACATTTTCATGAGGAGTTTTGCATTGAATATTTCAAATTGTTGTCACTTATTTCACCATCACTGCTTACTTTTAATAAAAGTACCTCTTTTTGTTTTAGACACCCTGCATGCAGACGGCAGAGAGAGACAGTCTTCTTCGTGCTCCTGTAGTTATTTATACCACCCATATTATTGTTGCAAAGCAGAACCTTTCTTATAATATCCCACTTTTTCAATTAAAAAAAAGATGAACTACATATGGAATAAAAACAAACAAAAACTACACCTTCTCCACATTGATGGCCTCCCGTGCAGAGGTCTCCACATAGCGCATCCCGTAGGCCCCCGCCAGCTTCTCCGCCTCCTGCTGAGTCACCTGACGCTGGGCTTCCAGGTCACACTTGTGGCCGACCAGCAGGAAGATGATGCTGTGCGGCTGGACGTGGCTCTGCGCCTCCTCCAGCCAGTTGTGGACGTTTTGAAAGGAGCGGCGGTTTGTGATGTCAAAGAGCAAGAGGCCACCCACTGAGTTGCGGTAGTAGGCTCTGGTGATTGACCTGCACAGAAAGAGGTGTGCAGGAATGCAGACGTGAATAACTGGCAGAAGACCACACCCACAGTGGAAAAAAAGGGTCCCCTACAAATGAACAAGTTGCATCTGTTTGAGTAGTTTTTGCTAAAAAAAAAACTACCGTTATACAATTTGTACCGATTTTTTGTTCTTTTCTTTCTTTTGCAGATGAATACAGGTGAACCTCTGTCCGTCCTTATTTCTGACACATTTGGTCACTGTCATGGCGGAAGACCCATCCATGACCCATCTTTGGTGTTTTGGCTGAGAGAAGGAGGTTCTCATCCAAGATTCTGGTCTTTAAATCAGTGACGTTGTCCTGTACCCTTAGCAGAAAAATGTTTCCACCTCTGTGCTTGCTAGTGGGGATGGTATTCTTTGAATCATACTCAACATCTCTCTTCATCCAAACACGAAGGGTAACGTTGATGCCAAAGACCACCTGATCACATCACTTTCTCCTAAGCCTTCTCTCAATCATTTGTTCACCGGCAAACTTAGCACGGGCCTGTAAACGTGACTTCTAAAGCAAATTTTTGTGAGGCTGCAAAAGGTCAGTCCATCATGACACAGTTCAGCGACATGCAAACCAATTATATAACATTCATTGAATGTGTTTTATCTGGATTTTGTATTGATATTCTGTGTCTCGACATTAAAAACTACAATAAAAATTAGAGACTGTTCATTTCTTTGTAAGTGAAAAAACTCACAAATTCAGCAGGGGATCAACTAATTATTTCCCCCATTTTTTTTTAATGTTTTCTTTTAAAAATACACTCTGATTTCCATGTTTACACAATATCAGCATGAATCAAAAAGCTGGCAGCTGGGAAGGTAGGCCATACTGTTATATACAACTCTTTCCAGCTTCTTCAACATGTGATTAGCATCAGGTTGAAAAAAATCTACTTTTTAATATTTTATTTGTATTTTGTGGACTGTTTTCATTTGGCTGCAAGTTTTAATATTTTATATCATTTAATTTACATATTTAAAAGTGACCCCTTTAAAAAAAAACATAGTCATGACTTCATGAATTGTTTTTTTTCCCCATGATTGCCAAATCATTAAAAATGTGAATTCTGAACCCAGTAAAGGATTAGACTGGAGATATTCTGGGTTTTTGGTTTGTTTGGTTTTTGTTTGTTTGTTTGTTTGTTTGTTTTTTAATTATTATTTTTCTTTCCAAACATGCAGAGCTACCCGCTGTGGCGACCACTTTTTGAATAAGGGAGCTGCCAAAAGTAGATTATTTTTATTTCGAGACCAGCAAAAGACCCAAACCAGCCTCAGGGAAACACAAGCTGGTGTACTGCCTGTGCCAGTCCTGAGCTGGATTAATGGAAGTGTTGCATCAGGAGGGGCAACCGGCATAAGATTTGTGCCAAATAAAACATGCGGATCCATCTGCTGCGGCGACCCCTTTGGGAAATAAAGGAGCAGCTGAAAGTCCCCCCCCCCCACTGTGATCCAATCCAACCAAAAGAGCAAAGTTTGTGGCTTCCCTATCCTCTCTCTGACTCTTATTAAGATATTAAAATGATCACAAATATAAACTTTAATTTTCAAATGAGGTTAAACAGCTTAATTACCCATCTGGTTGAGATAGTTTTCACCTAACAAACTTTTAGTTTAGTGTTAACAGCAGATGGACAGAGAACTCATGCAGTAATGTTAATGAAGGAAAATGTCAAAACATGTCATCTTAACGTGGCCTAACTGAGCTTTAATGCCCATCTGACGGAAGCATGTGTAGTGTGTGCTTTTGAAGTATGAGGAGAGTCTTGTTTATAGTCCAAAATCTAGTTTTTGTGGACACATGAGAAAGAAATCAGGAGTCTGTCTTTACCTGAACCTCTCCTGTCCTGCCGTGTCCCAGATCTGAAGTTTGATTCTTTTCCCCGGCTCGATCTCCACAAGACGGGAGAAGAAGTCCACCCCGACGGTCGGGTCTGACACCTGTGCGAAGCGGCCCTCAGTGAACCTCCGGATCAGGCATGACTTGCCGACTGTGGAGTCTCCGATGACTATCAGACGAAACTGGTAAAGCCATATAGTCTCCATTTCTCATTGAAATAAGTTCTGCAAGACAAAAAAAACCCCACTCACTTAGTCAGGGTCACCCACAGTAAGCCCAATACTGAGACTAAAACGAGACTCTTAAAAAGATGAAATGAGAATCCTCTCCTCACAAAACCAAATATTTTACATCATCTAATGGAAGGATTTTTGTAAATATAAAATCTAAAACATCAATTAAAATCCTGCTGTTCATGTCTTCAAATTTGGATCCTTCAAAGGGGATGGAAACAGCTGTAGATTAAACATCAGACTTTAAAGCTTCCACAAGCCTCTCCGTCTTTTTCAGAAAAAGAAGATCTGCTTAAATGAGTTTAAACAGATCAAACATTACATTTAATCCAGAGATTGTGCTGACTAGAAGGATATTTTTTGGGATTATGGCTTTCCTCTAAACATGGGAATAATAGGCTCATAGCGTCTCAGCAGTGGCCATGTGATTTACAGATGGGTGATCTAATTTGAAAGAGGGAGGGGGAGGCCACTCCTCTCCAACTCAATAAACAGTGGCATAGTCAGCCCCCATGTGGATAGCAGAGTGGTTGTTATAGAGCAATAACACACAATGAGGCCTTGAATAAAGCCAGAATTCAGGTTTAATATAGTTGCTTAAAAATCACCATAGATAGGAAGAAGGCGTCCTGTGCTACTAATGATGCAACGAACAAACTATATGGTTCTTTATTTAATTTTTTTTGTTTTGATCACAAGGCCCAACCCTCTTAGCTCAATGAGCATTCTCTACTTAGTTAATTATTTTTCTGGACAACAATTAAATCAAACAACTAATAAAGTGTGACCTACCTCAATTTCAGAGCTCAGTACTTGAAAAAAAGAAACCCCATATTGATGATTATGTTTCCAAAAAAGAAGAAAAAAATGACCCCTAATCTAGAACTGGTTCTGTTGTTGCTTACAGAAAACCCCAGGCGGTAACATACAGAGCATTAGCAGGGCCTCCGGTGCAGCATCGCTTTGTGAGCCGGTTTAAAGGGTGAAAACGGGGTGAGCGGTGTTTGGCCCGACAGGTGATCCGATCTGCTGGCTCATTACAGCGGGGCTGTTGATATTTCCGCGATGATCCGCTGATGAAATGGCAGCAGAACACAGCAGCAGCAGCATCGCACTCACGTCTCTTCCTCGCCCTCATCAGTACCATTACCGTAATGGCGCGCACAGCAGCGCAGCAGCAGATTCCCGGGGCGATGCATTCACGTGCTATACGGAAGAAAAAAAAAACGGTAAATAAGAAACGAACACACATGAGATTGTTTCATATCAGTACTTACTACTTACAAAAATATATTTATAATTTTTTCCCCTAGACCTCCAGGGTGACAGCGAATGATCAGCCAGTGGAAAACAACTAAACTTATTCTATTTGCTCTTGTACTATAAGTACAATATTTGCTGGAGTATTTTCATTTTAACCTACTATGTACTTCTATAAAGAAAATGTATTTTCTTTTGTTAAACTGCATTTCAGTACACTAAAAATAAGTATATGCAGTATAACCACTATTACTCTTCTGCACATGTCCAAAAATTGCCTCCTTAACTTTGCCTCCTCTTCTCTCCAGAGCACACCTCCACCTCTCCAGCCTCGCTTCCACCCTCTTCCTACTCTCACTACAGATTACAATGTTGTCTGCAAAACATCATAGTCCACCCCCACCCTGAACCCATCTGACTTTCCCACCAGTCCACCACCACTCTCCTCATACATGACCTGCACCACCCTCACATACCTCTGTTATCCCTGACTTCATCATGAAGTACCACATTCCAACTCCTTCTGTACTTCTCATATCAACACTCACAAAACAAAAATGGCACCTGCAGTGCTCTTTCTCAGCATGGAGCACTGATCGTTCTTAGGTAAAGACTAAAGCGCATTTGCACGTTTTATTTGATCTTATTCATTGATATTGAAAACTCCATTCAGTTCAGAAGTAAAGTCCAACACATTAGCCTGAAATCAAGTTTGGATTCTTTGATTTGCATTTGGTTTTCGGGTCCATTACAATAACGGTGCTGTCTGACTTTAGCCATGATGGACACTCCGTGCAATCACGATGTAGGGCTACAGAAATGATTTAGTCATGAAAACATTTATTGCTGCTTTTTAAATAGTAAAACAATCTAATATTTGCGAACTTCAGCTTAAATCGATCATTTTTTTCTAATTGAAAACATCCAAAGACGTCATCGATCCATTTTACACAACTTTCTGACATTTAAATGACAGATATTAATTTGTTATTTGCAGAGTCGCTTTATTCGAATATTTTAAAGACATCAGATGGAATTTAAAATGAAGCTTATGTTTACGAGGAGTGTGTGAACGCACCATGAGTTTTCTGCTGAAGTTTGCAGTTTGCTCTGAAGTAAGCGAACTCACGCTGTCCTTATTTTATTTAGACTGTTGGACTCCGGTGATAGCAGACGAGTGCGACCGCTTCTCGACGATAGAAGATCACGTGATAATATTTCGGTTCGCAGCAGGACGGAAGGGAATGCCTTTACTGTAGCTGCTCTGTGGTTTTGATGTGTCTCAGCATCCTTCGGAAAGTTTTCATAATATCACCGAGCCTGCAGCCATGCAGCAGGAGCTTCTTTTCAAAGTCCTGGTCATCGGAGACTTAGGAGTAGGGAAGACGTCCATAATCAAGCGGTATGTGCATCAGATCTTCTCCCAGCACTACCGAGCCACCATTGGGGTGGACTTCGCCCTGAAGGTGTTGCAGTGGGACAGTAACACTGTGATCCGGCTACAGCTGTGGGATATTGCAGGTCTGTCAAACTTTAACGACCCACTGGTTTAAGGCTTATATATATCAGGTGATACAACGGTGTTTGTGAGTGTGTGTGTGTGTGTGTGTGTGTGTGTGTGTGTGTGTGTGTGTGTGTGTGTGTGTGTGTGTGTGTGTGTGTGTGTTGGGGTTTTTGGGAACAAGAACCATTTGTTTCACCATCAGCAGCCGTGAAAGCTGCTTCTGGAAGGAAAGGCGCTTTGCAAATTCACTTGAGAGGATATTTAGAGGAGAGTTAGAACATAAATATCTTCATCTTAATCTAACTCAAGTCTTTTTGTAGTGTCATAAATAAGAGGATAGCACTTTTTTTATTTAAGAAGTGAAAGGCAGAAGAAAAACAAAGAAAAGAAAAGCAGATTTTCCACCCAGTAAGTGTGTGTGTGTGTGTGTGTGTGTGTGTTGGATGCCTGGGTCACTCCCTGCCGTTTGGTGCCTGGTTGAGGAATGTAGATCCCATGCTCATAATATCAGGCACATGATGGCAGTTGCTGGAGACTAAACACACACACAGAGCTCCATAACTGGCACTCATAAACCATGACGTGACTTGATTTAATTTGATGGACTTGAAAGCAGTCTTTGTATGTGCGTGTGTCTGATTGATGGTGTCTCATCCCAGGACAGGAGCGGTATGGGAACATGACTCGTGTCTATTACCGGGAGGCGGTGGGAGCACTGGTGGTGTTTGACGTGACGAGGGCCTCCACGTTCGACGCCGTGCTGAAGTGGAAGGATGACCTAGACTCCAAGGTCAGATGGCTGAACCTGCAGAAGCATAAAGCTGGGCTTTTCTGGCTTCACCGTCATTCTCTCTGTCTTTTTTTTTTTACCCACACGTGACTGATCGCATGGTGGTTAGTGCTGTTGCCTGAGTTCAATTCCACCATCGGGTCGGGGTCTTTTTGTGTGGAGTTTGCATGTTCTCCCTGTATTTGCGTGGGTTCTCTCTGGGTACTCCGGCTTCTGCCCACAGTCCAAAGACATGCACTTTGTGTGGATAGGTTAATTGAAAAATCTAAATTGCCCATAGGTGTGAATGTGCGAGTGAATGCGAATGGTTGTTTGTCTCTGTGTGTTAGCCCTGCGACAGACTGGCGACCTGTCCAGGGTGTACCTCGCCTCTCGCCCTATGACAGCTGGGATAGGCTCTAGCACCCCCATGACCCTGAAAAGGATAAGCGGAAGCAAATGGATGGATGGATGGTTGGTGACTGATCGCAACTAAAGAGAGAGAAAGAGTTTTTGGCCCCTCCATTCATCTGTTTTCTTAAATGTTTATGCAGTTCGGGGTCACGGAGGGGCTGGAGCCTATCCCAGCTGTCACTGGATGAAGGGCAGAGTGCACCCTGCACAGCTTGCCAGTCTATCACAGCACCCCACTGACTCAAAACCTCTGTTATTTTCTTTGCAGTATTTCAGTGTTTTTTCTCCTTCTCACAGGGATCCAGCAGCATTTCCCATAAAAGGCAAAAACCTCAGGTTGCTACATTTACCCACATGTTTTCTCCTTTTTACCCCTGCATCACTTCTAGTGTTGTTTTTGGGATCTTGCATTGGGAGCTATAGTTGCATTAGTGCAGTGAAAGTTGGAAAAAAAAGCCCAACAGATCACAATCGTGCTCTTGGTTGATATTCAGGTTGAAGGGTCCTCATTTTTATACAACAGAGGAGCAAACAAAGCAGAGCAGAGGCGACTCAGCAGATGATCTGAAAGACGATTTTGGGCAAATTTAAATCAGGTTTTTGCTTTTTTTTATGGGAGTAGTCATGCACATTTATGATTTCCTTTTGTATATGTGGAAAATTATCAGTCATTGTTCAAATGTAGATTAATGCCACAGGCTTTTGAAAAACCTTGCACTTTGATGTGCATGAAATGGCAGAAAATGAAGAAGCAGAACTTGAAAGGGAAATAAAATGTACAACTTATGTTTTGCAGACTGTTGCATGAAAAGCGCGTAAAGGGGAGCATTTTTGGACAGAGACATCATAAAAGATGTGAGAGGATTTCAGAGGGTGAACACGCACCTCTGAAAAAGCTTCCTGACACTTTAAAGCAGACAAAAACCACTCCATGATGAGAACAAGCGAAAATTAGCACTCTAGTCTCTTCAGCTCGTATAGTTGTCAGTAATACTTTGTTATTGGTTTGCTTTTGTGATAAAATGTCTTTACAGAGAGACTACAGGGCACACTGATATTTTTCTGTTTGTGTGCTTTAAGGTAAGACAGGGCCATTTAACAATTTATTTAAAAAATAATGTGATCCAGCTCAACTTTCTTCTGTCCAAAGGTGACACTGAACCATGGGAGGCCAGTTCCAGCTGTACTCTTGGCCAACAAGTCAGACCAGCTGGTTTCCCAGCAGCCCAAACTCGACGTCTTTTGTAGGGAGAACGGCTTCGTCGGATGGTTTGAGACTTCTGCAAAGGTGTGAGAGAGGAGACCCACGTGGCTTTTGATGCAATCTCTGCAACAAGCTGTAGATTTTCTTAGACAGATCGTTGAGTACACCAAAGATTTCTGTGCAAATTGTTAAAGCTTAGAGGTCTTTCTTTGACTACCCAAATGATAACTCTGTGCCATACAAGCAAGGCCCAAAATCGGGTTATATTTGCATATTTGGGGGGAAACTGGAGCAGTGTTATTTCAACAGAAGCTTCCTGTAAAAACAAACGATTCAAAAAATGTTTCATTCAAAGTCAGACAAGTTTATTTGCCGTCCTCTTGGGAGGCAAACAGAGGAATTCCAGCACTCTGGTGTGAACTAGACTCTTCTTTTTCTTCTCATTTAATGCCTTTCCAATGAGTTACACACAAGAGTGTGAGGTAAAGGCTGCGATGTAGTTACTGTACACAAAGGTTCATGTACATAAAGGGTGACTGACATGTGGGCAGTTTGAAAGAGAGCTGTAGATGTGTGACAAATGAAAGGAAAAGCCTGGACCGTTAAAGCCCTCAGTGAGGGGCTCTGATACAAAGTTATGCTGTGGGGGGCGTTTGGGTCCACAAATCAACACAACGCTGTCCTGATTGCCTTCATCCTACAATGAAACATGCTGCTCACACTTAGAAATCAAATAATATGACATCAGTCCCCTGCCAAGCATGCATTCCTAGTCCCAAAGAGTCTAGCTCTGCTCTAAATTAATGCGGTAATAGTAATTTTTTTTCTTGGCTAAATCACTATAGTAACCTATGGAGAATGCTTAACCTGGCCAGGAGCAATTTATGTGCAGCGTTTCAGTTTAAAATCAGCTGAAAGCGTCACATTTTCACTGATTCCAGTGCGCTTTAGGCGTTGTACAGATTCTGGGCTGAAGGAAAAAGGTTTATAAGTTGTACCTTACACCACTAAATGAGGCCCAGCTGTAAAGTCGAGTCGCATTCTCACAGGATTTTGCTGGCATTCAGTCGGTGATGCAGAAAATGAATGTTTACGCTCGGGCGTAGATGTGCCGCTATGTCTGATTTAAACTGCTGCGATGGCAGCTACTAGAACCCAAAATAGTAAACATTTATATTTGTTGGCTATTTATTTCTGAGAATACCTGTTAAACCAATGCAATTAATTGACTGCATCACTCTGAATAACCGCTGGTGTTTCAGAGCTTTAAGGTGCTGCCGTCACATTAGAAGTGAACGGCAGCACAGAGCGGTAATATAAATATAATAGAGTGAGATATTTTACCCCTTTGTGCGCTTTTGATGCTGGTTAATTCACAACATAAAGATAGCCTTATTTGCAGCAATGTTGCATTTTATTGCTATATTCTCTATAATTTTTAGAGATCACCTGTTCCTCTGATAATGTCTCTGATTGGAGGAGGCAGTGCTGAATTGCTCCACTGGAATAGGCTCTCTTACAGTATGTGAGGCTGAAGCAGAAAAACTGGGTTAACAGAGAAGGCGGGTAACCACTGCCATAATACTCGTTATCTCTGACTGGGAAAAGCCTGGATATTGAACTTTATTCACCGTAAACCTCTCAAAAAAATCTTTGGAGAACAACAAAATCAGATTGCTAAGAGAAGTAGCGATCCAGCTGTCATCAATCCAGCTGCCTACTCTAAGGTTGACCTAGATGTGTCAGACGGCTGCCCCTCCCTGAGCCTGGTTCTGCTGGAGGTTTCTTCCTGTTAAAGGGAGTTTTTCCTTCCCACTGTCGCCAAAGTGCTTGCATCTGGTTGTTGGGGTTTTCTCTATATTATTGTAGGGTCTTGACCTTACAATACAAAACAACTGCAAGCAACTGTTGTTGTGATTTAGTGCTATATAAATAAAACTGAATTGAATGTGTTGTCACTATATGAAAAGTAAGGAAAATTACAGCTTCTATAGGACTCATTCTGAGTTTAATATGAATGTGCGTCCATGGCAATCAATTCAGCTTCTCTTGAGATATTAAAATCTGTGTGTGTCCGCTGCACCGGTGTGGCTGTAAAGATTTCATCACAGCTGTCTTACTTTTTCTATTTTTTTTCTCACTCAGGAAAACACAAACATTGAGGAGGCAGCCCGCTGCTTGGTAGAGCACATTCTGAGAAACGAGGAGAGTCTAGTGACAGAGCGAGAACCTGGTTCGCTCATCCTGTCCGGATGCGCCACGACATCAAAGCAGCATCTTGGCTGCTCCTCGTGTTCAAAATGGTAATGTCTGACATCAACAGGCGACCAAGACGGGAAGGCCACGAGAAATGTTTGACTCAGGGACCGCTTTAAGAAAAATTCTGTCTCAGAGTGATAGATTTGATTTTAAAAACATCTTAAAAGTGTTTAAAGTCTTTGAAGTTCTGTGGGTATCAAAATGTGATTTTTATTACTTTATTTCTTTATCCATTTTTTTTGTCCCTCCACACAAACTTTAACAATCTTAGAAATCAAAACACTAAAAAAAAGAAAAAAAAAGTTGGTACATGCAGTTTTTATTATTGGCACTTTCTCGCTTCTTTAACTTGCTTTGAATCGACAGTGTGACACTGATATTTGAACTGACGGCTCTCTGTGGCACTTTCGTTCTGACGCTGATGTAACATGAAAAATAATTCCAAACTTTGATTTTTTTTTTTGCCTGCAGTGTGAACACAGACACGAAAACATGAATCTTCCTTGCGTTATTTGCACTTTTCCTCGGCCTACGTTTCTATCTGTGTTTAATCGCTCACTAAAAATGTCAACGTCATGAATACTGCATTGTGAGCTTGAGATACATAAAAGCAGCTGCTCAGCTTTGGATAACATATAGACTGGGAATTGGGAAAACAGCCTGACTCAGGGAGGGGCTTCATACTGTTCAACTCTGCTGCTTGAAGCACTAATACTGACCTCAACTCAGCTGGGACGAGAAGTCATATACAGTCTCTTTGCGTATGACTCGGTAGCATTAGCAGTTTATAGCAAGCACACTGTGTTGGCTATGTTTTTTTAATAGGATTTTCAAGAACCTACATCACTCTCTTTTGTATATGGATTTGAGTGAACATTTAATATTGGGTGGGCCACATGTGAGCGCCACACTCTTGGCTTCAGAAATAACTGCTGTATGGGAATGAAATCTCTTTGCAACAGCTATCGCCACCTAGTGGCTTCAGATAGAAGGCAGGTTTAAGATACTTTCCTACTGACTTAATTTTTCCAACCCCAAAATTAGCTCAATGTTTTATATTGCCTATGGGGGCATTTGGTCTAATATCCACTGCCAAGCCAATGGATGTGGTGCATCAACAGTGCCTCTATGATAAGGCCCAGATATTTGAGGAGATAAGCCCAGAGCAGAGGTGGGCAATTAATTTTCCCACAGGAATCACATGAGAAGCTGGAACTGCTATGGAGGGCCACACCAATCAGCTTGTTGAGATATGAAATTAATACTGAGCAGAATTCAGCTCATCTTATTGGTGTGGGTGCAGTTTATCATGTGGCCCCTGTGGGAAAATTAATTGCCCACTGGTGGCCTAGAGGAATAATAATAATAATAACAATCATAACAAAGAATTTAGCCAACAATAACACTAAGTGGGATTTTTTTTGCTTTGCACCAATCTCGTTGAATATATTTTCCTTCTACACTGCATCGTGAGCTGATGAAGTGGAAAATCTGTTCTGGCACAGTGCTGAAGAAACTAAACAAGAATCCTTTGCAGTCAGGAACAAACAGAGAAGTATCGGGGACCCTGGAGGGGAGACAGTTTAGCAGATATGGCCACTAAAAAGACCATTCAATTAGCTGATAAGATACTAAAGACTGTTTCTGAATTCATTAATTAGAAACAGCTGTAAGAATAAAACAATTAAGACATCTGCGGGTCCTCCAGTGCTCTGCCTCTTCCTGATATACTGACGGATATTCAGTCAGCTGCTAATTTACATGTGTTGTCTGTATTTTAAATGTGGTTTCAGTGAAGAATCTCATTTTTGAAGTATTTCACTCTTAACTTTCACCATAAACTCTTGGCTCTGTTGTTCAAATGGGACATTTTCTTCAGCTTTAAAATCAACTTCTTGTCAGTCCAATAAAAAAATGTGGTATGTGCTCCTCCACATCTGCACAGACGCTTTTGTTGAGCTTGTCTTGTGTGTTATTTGAAGGTCCATGTTTTCAAATTAGGCATCTGTTTTATATTTTTCTTCACTGCCTTTGATGTGCAATAGCACTTAAGCCCTTAAGAATAGAGGCATTTGTCTGCACCCTCTGTGGACCAGACTATGTGTATATAGACATGTACTTCTGCATATGTTTTAAATGATGATCATTCAGGATTTTTGCCTCAACTACATGTCACTTAAATCAACACTCCTTCAAATGAACAATAATACTGAAAGAATTATCCAATTATTCTGTAGCTATTCATACAATGCATTTAGCTTTACTTTAAAGCACGTTTCTCTTCCTACAGCTGCATGCTTCTGAGGATTTACAGTTGTTCTCTTGATGTCATTCTGAAATGAATAATCTTTAGGTTCTAGTTTGTTGGCAGGGAAAATTTGAGGTTGTTACTTTGCATTTTAAGGAAATGTTGATCAATATGTTTCAGTATTTTAGGCATTTTTTATACCAAGGTAAATAACTGAGCAGCAGATTAACTTTAAGATTGTGTATTTGTTGTACGGCTGTAGTCAAACGTTTACATTCAGCAATCATGGGCATGAATGTCATGGTAATTTGGGACTTTTAATGATTTCTTTGACCTGTTCTGTCCATGGTACAATGATTATGCAAGCATCCTCTACCAGACACTTTTGGTAGCCGTCAACGAGCTTCTGGCATAACTCTGGCGAGATATTTGACCACTCTTCTTGACAGAATTTGCAGACCTCGTTTAAATTGCTTGTTTTCCTGGCACAGGACTGGTCCATAGATTTTCTATTGGTGTGAGGTCGGGGCTTTGGGAAAGTCATTCAAGAAGGGATCATTGTCCTCAATTTGAAGCTGATCATTGTGATCATGTTGGAAAATTCGGAGGTAGCTCCCCTTCTCCATTAAACCATCCACTTTGCGCAGTGTACCTGTACCACTGGCAGCTAAGCAGCCCCAGAGAATTATGCTACCACCACCAGCTTGACAGCTGGTGCATTGTTCTTAGGTTTGAAATCCTCACCTCCTTTACTCCTCCAAACATACCTCTTTGTCATTGTGACCAAATAGCTCAACCTTGGTCTCCTCTGACCATCAAACTTTTTTCCAGAGGACGTTTGATTTGTCCATGTGAGCAGCTGAAAATTCAAATAGAGCTTGAAGGTGTAATTTTGGAGCAGGCACTTGCCTTGCTTGGTGCCTTCTCAGTCCAGTGATGTAAAACACACTTCACTGTGGACTGCGGCACTGCTGTTCCACAAGTTTCCAGCTCACAGTAAGCTTGCTAGTTCCTGGTTGAGGGTGACAGTTTGTGTCTTCTTCCAGATCCTGGCAAAGTGGAGATGGTGACACATAAAAACAACTTTTACTTATGTACAGTAGTTTGAACCAATGATTTTTGAATCCACAGAAATTAAAATAAATTGACAAAACAGGGACAGAGGTTCCTGCAGGGTTTAAATTTTAGCAGTGTGAATATTTTGTGGTCTAGAGAATATCTTCTAAAGCTTTCTGGATAACACAAGGAAATATGTTTTAAGCTATTTAAGTAATACCCTCCTGTGAGTTATTTTACCATTATGAGAACACTGTTTCATTCCAGGAACTACATTTCACTGTAACGGTGAAAAGATATTAAAGCAAAAACGATTACTTAAAGCCCCCTCATAGTATTAAGTTAAAAACTGGAGGTGGAATATTGGTGGGGAATTATTTACAATAAACGTCACCATCTGGTTTTCCTGGGATTTAAAAGCACAAACTAAAACACACGGGGTCAGAGGCACCTTTTCATAGGAGGTGTTACAGGAATAAAACATCTTTTTGTGTGTTGTTATTATTAGTGGTTTTTCCTCACTATGTGTCTACATTTCATTGGACAGCAGATAATCAGCGCGAGTTTGCACATCACACTCTTGTGCTGTCCGTATGCACTAAGGTGATAAACCAGCTGATGCTTTTCTCTCCTTGAAAAGCCTTCTGCTTTAAGATGCCCTCCCCGGACTCGAGAAGTGGTCCAATCGCCCTCGTTTCTCAGTCACCTGATTCATGTGCTGCCATTTTACACACAAGTTTGACTGACAAAATAAATAAATAAATCAGAATTGGCCTATCGGAAACCTCAGCAGAGAAATACACCCTTTTGTAAAGAAGATTAAAAAGACTGGGGATAAAAATCACAGCGGCTGAGGTTTCATGCAGCCAGCGCGGGGTGCTGTGTGCGAATCAGAGAGGCGCTTGCAGTCGGATCTGTGCACACGTTCAGAGGCGATACCGGGTGAAGAAGGAAAAGGGGAGGGAAAGGACAATGCTACAGCCCGTGTCTTTGAAAAATTAGTCTTCAGTCATGGTGATGCCGCATAGATTTCATAATCATCGCCGGCCGTCTTTCTATCACTGACATTGCTTTTTTGTGATTCAGCGCTCTGGCACGGACTCTGCGCCGGCATTTCACCCTCAGCAGCGTCTATTTCAGGGATACTGTAGATTATATTAATACACTGACCAGCTTTGGATGCAGGCCGCTCTGACAGGCTACACCGATTTTCTTCTTTTTTACAAGCAGGTTGATTATTTCTGCAGCTGGGCCACCCTGTTGCCCTGCGCTGGATTTTTGGATGCTTCTCTGGATGTGTGACCGTTTAACGCTTTATTTGGCCGCCGCATGAATTCTCCCACCGGATCCTGGTCCGTGTACGCTGCTGTCCTCCACCACCACCACCTGCTCCTCCTCTTCTCCCTCCTCTGGCCGATTCTCACAGAGGGCACTACCCTCCTCCTCCTCCTCTTCCCTGCCGCTAAAGACATTTTGATCGTCCTCCCCGGTTCCCCCCACCCGGACTCGACCATCACTCCTCCGCCTGCCTCCTCATCCTCCTCCTCCACCACCACCACCGCCGCCTCCTCCTCCTCCGTAACATGTCGGGACAGTCTTTGACCGACCGGATCGCCGCCGCACAGCACAGCATGACCGGGTCTGCCATCAGCAAAGCCGTCTGCAAGGCCACGACGCACGAAGTCAGCGGACCCAAGAAGAAACACCTTGACTGTAGGTTAAGCATACCATCACTGCTTACTGTATAGATAGGCAGCCTGCATGCATGCATGCATCAAGCGACCAGCATCTTTTTCCTCACAAAGGGTAGCTTGTATAAACAGCATTACGCTCCCCCCTCCCACCACCTCTCTCTCTCTCATCCGGCCCGCTTATGTTCACAGCTTCTTTAATTAGGCACCGTTACATTCCATTAGATTAAAACGTGATTTACGCAGCAGCCGAGCGCACACAGGCTCCACCACTGACCATCAGAGCAAGCGGAGATCTTCTTCGTCTCTCTTTTTTTTAATATAAGGCGAGAGGGGGGCAAGCCAGGCATTATCTGTGCATGTCATTCAGGGGAAATAGGCCACTCTGGTATAAGCTAATCATATTGCAACCAGTGTAGGCCTATCCATTATTAATGCCACTATCAGGAGCAGCAGCAGCACTGCTGGAGACTCTTCAGTACAGAATGTGCGTTATTGTGCAACATTTTTCTGCCATGCATTCTCGCTGATAAATGCGCTGCTGGTCAGTCCTAAAGGTGCTGAGGACCCTGTCAAGGTTTTAGGAAGAGCAGTGCACTTTTTCCACTCCCCAGCTAATTGTCTATGCAATCAGTAGCAATGATGCACACAGTGATAAAGAGGATTTCTCACATGTGGATTGCATCAGTGATTATTAGGTGGCTGTTAGGTTAGGTGGCTTTTCTGCCTCACTATAATTACTTGACATGATCAATAGAGAGCATGGGTGATCAATGGCACTGCCAGTCACACTCACATGCAGGCAGACAGACAGCAAGACAGCGAATCTGGAGGAAATGTGGATAAATCAGTCAGAGAGAGACCATGAGGCAAGTGGCCAAACAGCCAGTCATCCAGCTACACACCCACCCACCCAGTCAGTCGGTCGCCTGGCAAGTTTGGCAGTGGATTGGTCAGTCATGTCCACAGCAGAGGGTATCATTGTGGATTTTGGGCTCCCTTACAAGATATGCCACCAGGCATTTCAGTGTAATATATCTAAAGAGGGCTGCCTCACTAAAAAAAAAAAAAAGAAGAAGAAGAAGAAGCAGGAAACACCCAGTGGGGGCTCAGAAGCAGGTTTCTCTGAGCATTTACGATGAAGGAGCCCTTTTGTGACTCTAGAGCAGGGGTGGGCAATTCCAGGCCTCGAGGGCCGGTGTCCTGCAGGTTTTAGATCTCACCTTGGGTCAGCACACCTGAATCACACGATTAGTTCGTTACCAGGCCTCTGGAGAACTTCAAGACATGTTGAGGAGCTAATTTAGCCATTTAAATCAGCTGTGTTGGTTCAAGGACACATCTAAAACCTGCAGGGACACTGGCCCTCGAGGCCTGGAGTTGCCCACCCCTGCTCTAGAGTAATTCCTGCTGCTTTGATTTCATATTAATCTTACCTCGATGGTGGCAGGCGCTCAGTGTTAATTATTAAGTTTTTTAGAGGCTGATGTTTTACGCTATACACAGTTTCACACATCCTTGGAAAAATAAGTAGAAGAGAATCAAACCTACTGTAGGCTCCACGTTCAGTATCGCCGCAAGTGCATCAACAGACTGGCACCGGTGCTCGTTTGTTATTGTGCTCGCCACAGACGCCCCAGTTTTATGAGAACATTGGACTCCTGCAGATATTAAACGACAGAAGGTCATCCACCTTCAGCGCCTGCCACGAGTGGGTGTATCTCAGAAACTAGTAAATGTCACTTAACTCAAGGGTGAGAGCAGAAAATCTTAAAATAGAACCGGAGCATTTACATGACAAATGTCCATCTGTCAAGTGGATTATAAAACAGTTTTTGTCACGACTCACAAGGGCAGAGAAGTTTCTCTCAGAGTCGGTCAGTTTATTCTGGTGAAGGTGGTTTATTCTCCTTTTCCACATTGATACGACTCCTTTGTAGATTTGATTCACTCTCATGGATGTGTGAATCACATTTTTTAGTTAAATAAGCAATTTTGTACTGAAGCCATTCAGATGCAGCTGTTCTAATAGATGCCGCAATAAAATACTTTCTATTTCCAGCTAGAGAGCCTCTCTAAGCCAACATCCAGCACTCTCTCTCATCCGCATTAGGGCACACTTTTAAGGTTAAGGAGGCGATCCAGGAAGGAAGTGTGTTTGTCATCAGGCGGTCAGTGGGCCTGAGCCTTAATTTGACTGAGAGGACCTTGGTGGGGAAGTGAATAAAGAATGCAAAGAAAAGGCAGTGAACACAACTGCTCTCAAGGAGCTTCTGATGAGTCAGCTGTACAGGACTGCGTGCAATCACAGGTCTCTTTGTTCAACCATCAATGCATCTGAGACTCTTTTCTAACCAAACCTGCGTGGTAAACTCAGGTTATGAGAAAACGGCGGACATTTGGTTTGTATTTTCAGATAATGCAAAGCTTATTATAAAAGCTCTCTGCATGGAGGACACGAGCGAGTGGAGCAAACTCGGTGTGGCTAAAAGAATACAGAGCTGCCGGGAAGAAACTGTTCAGATTGGAAAGAAAGAATCTGTTAAAATAATCTGAGGTTAGTTTGATAAGCAGAGTTAAAATACACTCTAGTTGTTATTGAGCCACCACAGCAGGCACAGCATAGAATAAATGCTACGCACAATAAATCTATTCAGAGTGACCAAACCCAGGCCTCCTTTTTTTCCCCCCCTCTTACGGGGTCATGACCTTGCCGCTGTGGTAGGTGACTTCAGTGGCAAATGTTCATCTTTGATGACCCACAGCAAATAATGAGCATGACACACACACAAACACAGGGTAATGACATAGTAGAAGAGTAATCAGGCTAAAAATTACCTTCTGCCCCCAGAGCACAGTCAGCAGTGGTATTCACTGTATGATTTCTTTGCTTGTGCGTCACTGCTGAAATGCTGTAGCGTCACGTTGTAGATTTATTCAAAAAGAAGCTAATTGTGTCGAGAATAATTATCTGCCTTTTTTGCTCCGATGTTCTTCGCTTTTGGCCTCTCGGCTGGATTCAGTGAAAGGCAGCAGCGAGAAAGAGGAAGAAGTGACGACAGATGAGCAAAAATACAACGGATGACGGGGCTCAGCCGCACAGGCGGTCAAACAGAAGAGTAATATACATGAATCCCCCCCCCCTCCCCGCCACGCAAGGCTTTAAAACACATGGGAGGGAAAAAAAAGTTTTTATTGCATTTTAAAGTAAATCTCTCTTTATGAGCTCAAATCCCTTCAGTCATGCATACTTTAAAACTCTGCTCTTACATTTGATCCTAACCAGTATTACAGGTGTCTTAAATTTAGCGCCGTGTTGTCGTGTAATCGTGCAAACCTTTGCACGCTTGCAGCATAAATCTCACTTCTTTTTGTGTTCTTTATCTGCATTTTTTTTTCCTGTGTGGATTTCGGCTTATCGATAATCCCAGCTGGCAATCGTGCAATCAATACTTCATCATCATCATTGTCATCATCATCACATCCCTCTGGCTATTTGCACAGCCACACATCGATGGTTAAATCCCAGCTGATGAATTGTCACCCAAAGGAACAAATAGATTGGGACATGGAAATGTAGTAATTACCCTACTAAAAGTTAAATATCTCTAAACCTCCAGTGAATTAGTTAGTGGTTACTCACAGGCAGTGTAAAACTGAACACCTTTTGACCTTGTCTGCTGTTTAGTTACAGCTTGATATAGATGTTTGGGTTTTTTTATATTTATTTATTTCTGAATTTCCTAGGATCATCCTTCAAGCTCTGCTTTTGAGCTCAGCTACCTCTAAATATGAGGCAAATATGTGGTTATTTTTCCACTCTGTTGCCTCATCTTACATCGTTTTTATTCAAGTGTCACATAAAACTACTAGAAGCTCTAGTCCTTGCAGTTTAAAAGCCCATGAACATAAAAGCAAACATACAGGGTTTCAGAGAAATGGTCCTAATTTAGACATGGAATGCAAGAGGCACACATTAAGGATTTTAAAGGAGGAATTGAGGATTTTATTGTTGCGTATATATACATATATCTATTCAATATGCGTTAGTTTGGGAATTGTTTCTTGTGCCAATTTTATTGCTTCCTGTGCATGTTACATTTTCTGCTTTCAGATGTAGGGAGTGGACAGACCTTTGGCTTATATTTGGCCCTAAAGCAGGAGACCAAATGTCATGACATTAATGCAGCAGAGTTGAGAGTCTGACAGTCTTGGCTGCGTTCGTAATTCATTGTAGGCCAAGCTGGATGAGGTGACAACCTATAATCAATACTTTTACACTTATTATTGGCTGTGCTGTTCCTGCTGAGGCTTTCGCAGTCGAAACTAAAATAAAATAAGACCAAGCTGAGTTGGATCGAAACATCAGCTGCCGCTGGTCGCTGTTGCTTAGGGTGTGTTTCGACATGCAGTCAATGGTTAGTCAGGGTGCGAACCGGGACTCTTTGGTATCCAGCGTTTCAGTGGCTGCAGAAAACCTCATCAAGCTTTCAAAACAAAACACTGATAACCTCTGATCCTGCAAAAAAAAAAGAAAGAAAAAAAGAAGCAGATCTCAGAAACCAAACAGCTTTCTCAGTATCTCAGCACACAGATGCTCCCCCGTCTGCCTGTGACTACACTGGTTTTCTCTGATTGCACAAGGGACTCTTTAATTTAGTTCCTTTCATTATAATTGTGCGACACACTTTTGTTGCTGGTGTCTTGTTACCAAATTCAAGTGAAACCGCGGATCGTCCTGATTTCACACTTCTCATCTCATCTGGTAACATTTTAGATTCATTTCTTCTGTCTGTTTATCACTTTTGGTCCCAGTGTGTGTTTTACCAGGATTAGCTGAGACCCTGTTACCAGCTGGCCTTTAAGCAGCCTGCACAATCTGACTTTTAACAGCATCACTGAGAATTTGATGCAGATTGTTTATCCAGGAAAAAAATCTCCAGCTTGCTGATAAATGTCACTGAGCAAATAGCATGAGCTATATATTATGAATGCACTCTGTATAGTGTGTTTATAAAAAAAGGTTTTTTTACTGTAGAAATGCCCCAAGTCAAGATAAGAAAATCTGTCCCTGAAGATTTTAACAACCTTTCGTTTACAGTAATTGAACATTTCAGAATCACATAAGTGGATCTGTAGGCTATGCAGTCTGTAATGCACTGTGTAAAACATGTTTGCACCATTTTACTAGAAGCCTGCAAGTCTTTGTGCTTCAACAGATGCCAAACATACTTTGCATTTTGCTTCTGAGCCCAGTTCCTTAAAGAATGTAGGGCAACATTCCTGCAACCCATCCCAGCAACACTTCTTATCTCTATTTAATTATTTTTGTTGTATCTACAAGACTGAGCACAAACAAAAACCCCACTCCTCTGTTTCCCTGCCAGTTCTCAGATGTGAACACGCACATGCGAGCACACACTCGACCTGTCGTTTGCCAGACCTTTGAGTCTGACATACAGCACCGAGCTGTTTTTCCCCCTTTTTTAAAACGTGTTCCACATTTGCTTTAAACGGCCAATTTACATTCTAGATGCGACTCTCGGATGTTAACTGTTGGGAGGGTGGGGGTCATCTGTTTTAGTCCATCATCGCTAACAAAGATGCTCGGGAAGAAAACTCACAGTCAATATTCATCATCACTCCATTCATCTGACAGTTTTTTTTTCCTAAATAAAATATGTGTCGCTTAAGTTCATTACGCGGGAATGGAATCGACCTTGCAATGTACCTTTCCATCTTCTGAGTTGATATTTTATTGATATTTTTGTAGAGGAGGCTGGCAGCGTTGCTGAATTACAGTCTCAGATGTGCATTTGGAGATACATCCATCTATAGAGACTATATCATTCATCGATATCATTAATCCATCATTTGTTCATTGAGGCGAGATAAATGCACCGGTCAATATGACTTCAGTCTGTGTGATTGTTCACTCCATCAGCAACTGTTGCTTTTATTCACAATGACTTACAGTAAGTGAACAGGCGGGGTTGGAGTTTATTTGTGTGTTCCTTCACCTTGCTTTCACACTTTTCTCCAGATTGTTTCATGGGTCATCTTTTTTTTGTCTCCTCCAGACCTGATCCACTGCACCAATGAGCTGAACGTCAGCATCCCCCACCTGGCAGACACACTGCTGGAGCGCACAACTAGCAACAGCTGGATTGTGGTTTTTAAAGCGCTCATCACCACACACCACCTCATGATGTACGGCAATGAGGTGAGTCAACCCGCATCGACGTATGGATGCCCGGGGAAATTCGGAGGATGTCTGTCCCCTCTGATCTTGTGACAACAGGAAAATTATTTGTCATCCTGACAAAAAACGCTTGTTTTAAAGAGATCTAAAACGCACTATGGTGCTTCTAAAATGATCCGTCTCACTGTTTTTTTGAGGTCAACATTTCCTGAGTGGTGGGACGTGACTTGAAAGGCCAAAATGACTCTGCCGAAGCTCTAAATAAAAATGTAGAAAAGCTTATTCATCTATTTATCAGTATTGCTCTTCCAATAGAAAAAGGCACCAAATAACCTCTCATTACCAGTGACTCCTGTGTGTGTTATCAATTAACTACACAAATTGTCACTAGGCAGCAAAAGATGACGATCAAACCATTTCCTGTACAGTCTAATACTCTGTGAATGAGCACGAGAGAGACTCTGAGCTTGCTGGTGTTTTGATCGATCCTAAATACTTTGTAGAGATTTCTCTCCAACGCACCCTCAGTGAGATTCTTTGAAACCGTGTCTTCCATGTGTCCAGCAAGGACAGATGAAATACTCGGCTGACATTTCAATGGCCAGTATGACAAATCGCAGCGCTCCACTGCGCACCCTGCGAGAGCAGCGACCAAAAAACATCAAACATGTTAAAAGATGAGCTTCTGAGACTAGATAGAAGTGCCGTGGCAACGATTACTCCGGGGACGATGACCCTTTCAGAGCATGTGAGCAACAAAGCTTTCAGTGACATGAGCAGTGACATGATGTTTTAAAAATTTGTCAGGGTTGTTTAAATTGGGCGTTTTTAGCCTGGCTTTTTCCTCACTGGTTTTCACCCTGGCCAGAAAGACTGCGTGTTTACAGGCCTCTGAATTGGCATCAAAGCTTGCTTAACGTGATCTGATCCTTTTAAAAAGTGGATGCTGGAATGGGTTTTGCTGCAAATGGGATATCAGTTAAGGAAAGAAGGGGTTGTTTTGTATTGGTAGTGAGGGCAGATTGTGAACGCTAGATCAAGGAAAAGTCGTATGAATCAGCTCTTAATGTTAAAACACCACAGCGAGCTGACTGACCTGATCCACCCTGGCAACCACGACTCAAATAAACCAAACAAATACATGTAGCTTTTTCCAGAGGCTGCCTTTTTTCTCCATTGAGCTCTTAATTGTCTGCCTGCTTTCAGTTGTTACAGGAAAGTTAATCTGCTTCTTTTCACCCTGGGTAACTCAACCTAGACAAACTACATCAAGCCTGGACATGTTTATGAATGCTGATACAGTTTTCAAGGATGTCAGTGTGTCTGTTTCATACAGTTTCAGGAAGATTATTTCACTGTTTCCTTCTTGGCTGTGAAATTAGTAAAAGGCAAAAAAAAAAGTAGGGCAAGAGCTTTCAAATAAAGACGGGGCAAACGGTCAGTGAAACAAGTAAGAAAGTGAGTTACACAGTGATAGCTAATATACCCAAGTTTGGTAACACTGGCTACTATAAGATGCTAGTCAAACCCGTAGACTGTATATTAGACTTTGTTGTAGACACAGTGATGTCACCCACTGGCTTTAATGTTTGCCGTTTTCAATTTCTAGCACCAAATCACAACAACTGTGGCTTCAAGGTGATTTTTTATTGTAAGGTCAAGACCCTACAATAATGCAAAGACAACAGGAAAAAAAACCCAACAATAATATGATGCGACAGCGGGAAGAAAAAACTTCCTTTTAACAGGAAGAAACCTTGACAGAACCAGGCTCAGCGAGAGGCGGCCATCTACTGCGACCGGTTAGGGGTGAGGGGAGGAAGACAGGACAAAGACACACTGTGGAAGAGAGCCAGAGATGAATAATAACTGATGATTAAATGGTGGTGTAATTTTTGCAGCCTTAAATCTGCTTTTGTGTTGCAGATGTTGTGTTTTTTTTTTAGATCAGATGCAACTTTGAACAAGCGCCAATTGCTAAGTTAGCAGCTAATGCTGACTAGCTTAGAATTTGGCCATGTGCAGGTTAGAGAGTGCACTGCTGATAGCAACCACTGGTTACTAATGAGAAATGTGTTATCCCTGACCATTTGGTGAGCAGTTGCTGGAGATTGTTAGTTGAAATTTGGAGCAAAGAGGTATACAGGGGTTATGAACGCTTTGGGCAACAAGCGTTGGGCATTGACAGCAATTTACACTATATCTATAAACACTCGACAATTACTCACTGAGTGGTGGAGAAGCCTTAAAGCATAGCAGTAAAATATGTGCAAAATATATGGGCAAATGTTGAAGCCTGCTAGCAAACAAAGCAATCACAAGAAGGTTTTTGGTGCAGCACCACGAGGTGGCTGTAGCTCAGAAGGTAGAACAAGATAATTGAAAGGTTGGTGGTTCAATCTCTGGCAGCTCCAGTGTTAGCTAGAAAGCACTTAGGTGCAGAAAAAAATACCTTTTATTAATGGATGAATAAAGCATATTGTATAAAGTGCTTGGAGTGCTCCAGTACAGTAGAAAAGCCCTCTATAAGGACCAGTCCTTTTAGCATTTACCCTCTTTGCAAACCACTTGCCAACTGCTCAGGGAATACGGTTTTCCTAGACCTGCATGACTGAGGCCTTAGCAAAGTGCATACACAAAATGCCAGGCCTGTGGTGCTTTTTCAAATTCTTCTTCCGAGTTTCCGTGGTGACATGAACAAAAGTCTGTCACAGATACAAACTTTGGTGACCTTTAAATTACGTACGAGCAACGTATGTGGATTGAGACATGTGAAACAAACACAAATGGAGAATATAACGTCACATTTGCAGGGAGGTGGTGAATATGAAAATCAAAAGAATCGTGATTTATAATAAATCTTTTAAAAAAACATATAGATGCTAAAAATCGCTGCACGTGTGACGATGTTTGTGCAAGGTTTCATTCATATATAATTATAGGTAGGGTAGATACACAAATATATACATATGCTATGATCTTTACAGTAAGATGCCACAGATATTCTAATTATTGATAACATATAAATACAATAACACTAGATTTTAATTCACTGAAAACACACAGAAAGCACAGATAATATTACAGTGCACAGTAATATTATTTGTCACACTACTGCATTAAAAAGGCACCGAAACAATAAACAGAGTTCAACTGGAAGGTACATTTTATTACTTTTAAATGTAACTTTGCAAAAAGAAGAACTTTTTTTGTCAAACGTTACCTGTGTCACCCAAGCCAGCACAATTACCCTCTGAAAAATGCAGATAAAGCTGCAACATTTGTGTACATACAGGCTGCCCATGTGGCAGTTTGGCCTTGACTTGAAACTGTCAGGCCACAGAAAGAGAGAAATCACTAACTCATTCTTCTGTTCTTTTTCCTTCAGAGATTGATGCAGTACCTTGCCTCCAGGAATACACTCTTCAACCTCAACAACTTTCTAGATAAGGCTGCACTACAAGGTGATTTAATGCCATTTGGCTCTTTGTAGACTCAGCAGTGCTGTACATCTAACAAAATGACTTTATGTCGGACTCTCGCTGCCTCTGTAGCGCTATCAATAAGCTGCTGCTCAGACGGACCAAATCTGAAAAACCTACCGATGACTGTACCCTTTGTTTGTTACAAAGGGTGCGGAAAATTAAAAAAACATGCTTGGTGACTTTTTAATTATATATACAAAAGGAAAACAAGATAAATAAATAAAGTAAGGTAATGCATGAGCACTGGAAATGCGGGTTGGTCGCAAAGAAGCGACTATATTTTTAATTAAAATAAGTGTAGCTTCTTAATCTAATGTGAAAATTGGTCAAGCTGATCAATCTCTAACTGCAGCACCCTCTCTCTGCCCTACAGGGTATAACATGTCAACCTTCATCAGACGCTACAGCCGCTACCTGAATGAAAAAGCCATGTCTTACAGACTAGCAGCGGTGGACTTCACAAAAATGAAGAGAGGGTAGGATACTCTTGCTTGTAACACTTTGCCTGTTGTTTATCCTCTGCTTTACCTGTATAGTAGAAACAGTAAATATATTTTCTATTTTTCCTTAAATGTACATTTATGTTAACAAGTAGTCATTGCAGCCCCAAGTGGCAAATGCATGTCTTGTAAAAACAGTGTGTTCAAAATGGTTTCTATTTTTGTGTCAAGTGGTCTTGTGCCTATGTTTGAGATGAGCAACACAACAGTTTTGTTTGCATATGGGCAGCCAATCAGAAGACAGTAGGACCTTAAAGAGACAGAGCTAAAAGGGCACAGAGAGTAGATGAACTGAGCCTTTGAGTAATAAAAGCTTAGAGTCGCTGTTAGTGATATTCTAGAACAATGTTGAGCAAGAAATTGAACAGCCTTTGATGCTAAAATGCTGTATTAGAGTCAGTATATCATAACTGCAATCTTAAAACATTGTAATTATAAGCTAGTGGTCATAACAGACCAAACAAAGGAAAACAATTACAAGTATTGAACCAACAAAGGATGATTGTGAGGTTGGTTTAGGACATGCGTGAGGACATTTTTACATTTTTCAGTGGGGAGGTCAGAGTGGGATTACATCAGGGTTAGATGAGGTCAGGCAGGACCTTCAGTGGATTATAGTGTTTGCAGATGATAGTGTGACCTGTAGTGAGAGTAGGGAGGAGTTGGAAGAGAGCCTGGAGAAGTGGAGGTATGCTCCAGAGAGAAGAGGAAGAAGAGGAGGGAACAGTTGTAAAGTATGGTTTAGAGATGCCACTAACAAAAAGACCAGAGGCAGAGATGAAGATGCTCAGATTTTCACTGAGAGTGACCAAAATGGACCAGATCAGAAATGAATACATCAGCGAGACAGCTCAGGACGACCAGTTCGGAGATAAAGTTAGAGAAGCGAGGCAGAGACTGTTTGACACGTGCAAAGGAGGGCTAGTGGATATGTTTGATGCTGAAAATGAAGCTGGCCAGGTAAGACAAAAAGAGGAAGACCACAGAGGAGGAAGTTACATACTCTTGATTTTCAGTACATCACTTCCTCTACAGGCTTGATGAGTTCTGCGTGTGTTCTCCTGTGTGATTCTTAGGGCTGATGGTGTGATGCGCACCATGAACACAGAGAAGCTGATTAAGACTTTGCCCATCATTCAGAACCAGCTGGATGCACTGCTGGATTTCCAGGTAAACATCTGCCTTAATCGCTCCAAACCCTTTAATGTAAGCAATTGTAGCTGTCACTTCAATATCTCATCTCTCGTTCGTTCCTCCTATCGTCCAGCCAAACTCCAACGAGCTGACGAACGGAGTGATCAACACAGCCTTCATGTTGCTGTTTAAAGACTCCATACGGTTGTTTGCCGCTTATAACGAAGGCGTCATCAACATGTTGGGTACGCACGACACGGCAGATCCTGAGTTCATCTATCTTTAGTTCGTTCTATATTTATGTGGTAATTTTCCTCTGATGTCAAGATCACAAGACTGTGACTCCATCCAACTCCACTTAATCCTTCTTTAGAGAAAATCAATTTTTCCTCCCACTGTCTTCCAGAGTTAAATTAAGGGCCACTGTGTAATGATCAACTTCTTTTCTTCCATTAATTATTAAGGCAGTGAGGTGTGAGGGTCTGATAAGAGACCATCAGACTCTATGATTTTATTGTAAGTGGGAGTCTTAATGAAAATTAATTTCATCCTGCATGGACAAGAATTGGACAGGCCTAACAGGGAAAATCAGTACCAGATAGATTTTTAAAAGTTGTTTTTTACAGTATACACTGCTGCAGGTCAAAGTAAATTCTGTTTTTGAGCTGTTTCTCGTCTTCTGGCACGCAGAGAAATACTTTGACATGAAGAAGAACCAGTGCAAAGAAGCTTTGGAGATCTACAAGACCTTCCTCAACAGGATGACCAAACTGTCCGAGTTTCTCAAAGTGGCGGAGGTAACGTCCGTTTGTCCTGCCGCTCTTCGATGGAGTTAAACACCTGTAAAGACGATGGGAATATCTATTTGGAGCGAATCTCAACGGCCTTCCTTCCTCTCTGATTTTATATAAATATATTAAATGCTCCTTTCTCATTTCGTCCTGTCACTCAGGAGAAATTTAATCTGCAGAAAAGCGCACTTGAACCTGTTGAGATTTGCTCCAGACTTCTGTTACCCCAGGAACTGATTTACGGTCAGTCTTCTCAGACCTAAACTGACCGCAGATCAGCCTCCGGGAGCTTCTTCTCTTTAATCTTCCAAGTCTCTTTTTTGCACTAGATCTTCTCCTGTTTCTGTCCCTCTCTTGCCCTGGCCTAGGGAGGGGTTTACTTCAAGGCAGTCATTAACGCCAGACTCTTATAGGCTATCAGAGAGACACTCATGTAGAGCTTCCAGTTGAGAGACCCCTCGTGTGCTGCCTGTTCACATGCCTGCACTGCATGCCCAAGCAAGCTCTTTTTCTATCACTATCTCTTTCTCTTGTTCTAATAGCTTAATTTCCACCCTATTTCTTTTTTTTGTTTTGTTAATAAATAGAAGTTTCTTTTATTTTTAAATGGCTGTTACTCCGTTAACAGCTCTTGCTGGGCTTCACAATAAATATAAACAGTTTTATGATCTGTAGACTGCGCAGAGTAATCGTGTACATCTTCAAAAGCTGCCTCGCTGCTTGGTTTCGTTCCCATTTGGAAGAAGGTTTGGGATGCAGCCACTTGATCCCAAAGAAAGAGAGAAAAAAAAGGAAAAAGAAAGAAAGACTAACGTTGACTTTAAGGACCCATTCATTTTACCTGTCTAACAAAATGTGTTTGTCTGTTTGTGTGTCATCTGTGCTCCCCCTCCCCTTCTTCTTTCTGTTCAAAGTCAACATTAGTTGAGTGTCTTCCTTTTGGATGTTTCTTATCTTGCAGTCACATGACCTGTTGTCTGCCCTCTGTGCCCTGCCTGTCTAAACAGTCGTTGTGCTCAGCTTTCATTTCCAACCAGATCTCATCGTGTGTGTATTTATAAGTGTGTGTGTGTACATGTACTGTGTGCGTGTATATATATATACATATATATAGGTGTTTGTATGCGTGTGCATGCGCCTTCCTCCTCTGTTGTCTTTTCTTTGTTTTCCTTTACAGCCACTGCATGAAGTAATGAATGCTTGGGTTTGATTCTTCTTTCTCCCTCCTCCTCCTCTTCCTCTTCTTCCTTCAACACGCCTCTTCCCTTTATTTTTTATTACTATGTGGTCTATTGGGTTTCTTTCTTTCTTTCTTTTTTTGGTTATTCCCTGATTTATTGTTACATTTGGTTTTATTTTTATTTTGCCTCCCTCCTCCCTCCCCCTATCCCTCCTTCCTTTTTTTGTGACACAGCGAGTTGGGATAGATCAGGGCGACAGCCCCGATCTCACACAGGTCAGTCTACATCTCATCTCAATCAGTCAATCAACCAGTCAGTCAACCAGTGTATTAAATCCGTCAAAGTCAGTCCCATAATGCTTCATTCTAAACGCTCCCGTTCCCTACTCACCCTACAGACCTGCCCACACTGCAGCTGCCCCGTTCTCCTCCTCTCTTCTTCACTCTCCTTAACTCCTTCACTTTGTCTCCTTTTCTGTCTGAATCGAGAATAGAGAGGACACATGCAACTAGCCTGAAAGCAGCATTCCCCCCCCCCCCCCCCCCCCCCCCCCGACAATTTTTAGTCCTGTTTTCCTATCTGAATCCTTGCAGAACAAATTTTACTCTAAGGTAAGATTTTTTTAAATCAGTTTTTATGCAGCACAGCCACAAAAGTTTTCAGTCTCTCTCTCTCTCTTTTTTCAGATTAATTTTAGACTGGGGCATATAATATGTCAGAATTTTTTCTGGCAGTCTTTCAGGCATTTTCCCAGTGTAAATATCAAAGCTTGTCTGTTGACTCAAAGGCTTATCATACAAAAAAAAGTCAGCACAACTTTATGAAATAGGCTTTTGTCCATCTAAGCAGTGTTCACATCACTTTCTGAACAGATTATGTCCCTTTGTATTATTAGCTGTGGGGAGAGCAGCGAATGGTTTTTGTTAAATAGGTTTCTGCAAATATGACTTGGATAGGTGTACATAATGCCATCATAAGTACTGCATACTATGCTATGGTCCTTGAATACAGCTTATCCTTTTCATTGGATTTTAACAATGTGACAAAAAAAACTTAAATGGAAAAAAGTTGTTTTTTCTTTTTCTTTTCTACATTTATGTCGTGTTTGTAGTGCTTATGAAGACCTTATATGCCCTTATTCAACAACATAGTGAACCATGCCTTTACTAAGCTCTAGATATGTGTCTGTTTTAATTTTAAACTTTTAGCATATTCTAGATTTCTCTGAAGAAGGATGCCCAGAATTCGCATTTTACTCTCTTTCCCCCTTAAAATAAGTATATGAGAAATCTTTTCTTTGCCTGTTGTGTTTGCCTTGTGTTCTCTGGTGCTGAAATGTAAAGCTCTGGGTGAAAACTGTGGTATCACATGTGGTCCAAATGAACCCATCCATCCTTTTTGTTTTCCAGTAATGAGTGCAGGCCAGCTGTTCGATGTGTATACCTGGTTTTTTCACCAGATGTTTACATTTGACTGAGTTAACTTCCTTGGCTTCCAGCGGGACACAGTTTTGGTGCTTAGCTCCAGTGATTACTTCCTCAGCCAATCAAACCACTAACACATGAATCTCACTGTGGAATCCACAAGTTAACTCTTAAATTTTGGATAGTGATTTTCTTTCTGTGTATGCGTGTGTAAGTGTGTGTGTTTACGAGAGCATTTGTGCACTGCTGGCCTCTGCATGGGCTCGTTAGATGGTTCACAGACGTGTTTGTTGTGTTTCGACTCTGGAGCCCCGCAGCGATGATGCTCTGCTCTGTCCCGACCTGTCAGTCCTGCTGTGGACTCGCTTGCATGATCCAAAGCTAACATGTGCATGCTGGCCAACCAAACCTGATGAAACCAAATGAAAAAAACAAAAAAACAGAACAAAGAGCTGTCATAGAGTAGATAGTGAATTTGAGGGTGATGTCTAAATTTTGCTGCTGCTTTGTGTGTGTGAGAGAGAGATGAAATGAGAAGTGAGGAGAGGAGGGAAAAGCGAGCTAAGTGCCCCAATTTGCCTACTTGCCCATGGTTGTAATCTGCTGAACCCCACCCCCCTCAGGCTCCCAGTTCTCTCCTGGAGGCTCTGGAGCAGCATCTAGCTTCTCTGGAAGGCAGGAAGCTCAAGGACCTCTCCACCGCCAGCAGGTATGATCAGATCACAGACAGGCACCTCAGGCCTGCTGCATCACTCACTTAATGCTACTTTTAAAACTATTATTTCTGCTACAGCTGTTCTTTCCCTTACTGCTACCAGCATTAGCACTACAGCAACCATGGTGTACTGCTGATCTGCCACCATGAATTTTACTACTGCCAGATTTTTACAGTTTCTCTTATAGCAAACATAAAACTTGCATTTTACCTACATGCATCATATGCTGTTGCTTAAATGATACTTACAATCAAATTTTACTCAAAGTTCGTTTCTGATCACTACTTTGAAACATTTCAACCGTGGGTCATGCTGATGGTGCCCAGATAACTAAATGGGTTTTTTTTTTAGCTTTACATGGTGTTGTTAAAAAGTATCAAAGAGTAAAGTAAAGAATATCCCCCCCAAAAAGAAAAAGAAATTTAAAGAGACCTGTAAACCCTGTGTGTGTTTGCGGGTGTGTGTCTTACCTTAAGATCCAGCACCTTGTCCAGTGCAGTGTCATCTCTCTCCAGCACGGGGATCTCTCTCAGCCGCATGGAAGACAAGACGGAGGACAACCGACTGCAGCAACACAAGGTGAGTCAAACCTGTCCACATACTGTGGACAGGTTTGCACAGTTCATACATACCACGTGCCAGAACTATTGCAGGGATTCAACCACAATATGATTGCCTGTGCTTTTAGGTTCTTTTGTCTTCTATGCTAGTGAAACACTCTGAAATCCGTTCACGTGTGTGAACCATGTAGACCTCGGTGTCTTAAGACTTTCTGCCCTCCACACTGTTGTTAAAGTTGAATAGACAAGTGCATTAATTCTGCAGTACAGTGAAATACGCTGTTTCTCTGTAGTGTACAGAGATGCACACAGAATAGAAATGAACTCTCAGTCTACATACTGCACTCCTGCAGTGGAGTTTATTCTCAAACAAACCATCCTGGCCTTTCATTTGATAGTAACAATTTAAAGGAAGATTAACCCTTGAAATACACACTCACTGGATGCTTTGTTATTTATATCTAATAAAATTCTCATTAATGAAACTATTAAACTGGGCAATAATATGGCAGCAACTCATTTAGATGAGTTAAAGAATGTAGACATGGTCAAGATAACCTGCTGAAGTTCAAACCAAGCATCAGAATGGGGAAGAAAGGTGAGGAGACTTTGCATGTAGCATGGTTGTTAGTGCCAGACGGGCACTTTCCCACACAACCATCTCTAGGGTTACAGAGAAAATATCCAGCAAGATGCAGTTCTCTGGGAGAAAATGCCTCGTTGATGTCAGAAGAGAATGACCAGACTGCTTCAAGCTGATAGGAAGACAACAGTAATTAAAAAAAAAAAAAACACTCGTTACAACCATGGTATGCAGAAGAGCATAACACATCCAGCTTTGAGGACAACCTTAATCGCTTTTGGACAAAAGAAGATATGATCTGATCTGGTCTCATAAAACCATGGATCCATCCTGCCTATATGGATGGTTCAGGTTGGTGGTGGTGTAAGGATGTGGGGGATGTTTTCTTGGCATACCCCTTGATACCACTGGGTATTGTTTAAACACCACAGCCTGCCTGAGTATTTATGACTGCAGTGTACCCATCTTTTGATGGCTGTTCCCACCAGCAACTCTAACTGGCTTCTTGAACATGACAATGAGTTCACTGCACTCAAATGGCCTCCGTAGTAACCAGATCTCAATCCAATAGAGCACCTTTGGTATGTGGTGGAACAAGTAATACTAGATGTGCAGCTGACAAATCTGCTACCATGTCAACATAGACAAAATCCTTTGAGGAAAATCGCCAGCACCTTGTTGAATCGCTGCTAATAAGGATTAAGGAAGCTCTGAAGGCAAAAACAAAAAAAGAGTCTGACATAGTACTAGCAAAGTGAACCTTGTGTGTATTATACTAACCATAATCATCTACATTGTGTTGATGTATTCTGTCTAGGAGGACGGTCACAAAGTGATCGACATTCAGACACCTAACGTGTCACCCAGCACCCAATCAGTGGGCAGTGCCAACAGCAGTGGAGGGGCCACAGATCTCTTCTCTAACTCACCTATTGTACCCGTCAACAACCAGTGAGTGTATTGTCTGCGCTTATATATAGTTTCTACAAAGAAAAAAAGTGCCTCCTATCTATACTGCTAAAAAGAGTGTTTTTTGTATTAGTTAAATGTCACAAGTCTATTTCCTTGATCTTATCCTGATATTTTGTCCAGTTACCCTACGTCTTTAGATGAAAGCCTTTAGCCTTTACATTTTTAGAATAAAGTGAGGAAAAAAACTGTGCTTTCCACTCCATTTTCCTTCCTGCAGTGTGCCAAACCTGACTAGTGAGCTGTTCACCCTGCAGCCTAACTTCACCCCAATCCAGACCACACACACTGTGCCCAACAACAACAACGCCTGGGGAGGTAGGACCACGCACGCACACGCACGCACGCACATGTACACATAATCATGTTAACGTACAATGAAGCATGAGAGTAAATTCCCACTCACTACCTCACACACACACACACACATACAAACAAGCACACGCTTAAAGCATGTTATGCTTTGACAATGACAGCTAGCTTCTTCATGCTTTTTGACTCATTTCTTCTCTTTTCACGTTACCATGGTTACCTGTGGACATCAGGTGACTTGCTAAAGCCATCCCCACCCACTCAAATTCACAGTCCTGGAGCCCCGTTGCACTCTGGGAAGATGCTGCCCAATGATTTGGACTCATCCTTAGCCAACCTTGTTGGGAGTGAGTACAAAATGTGCAAATTTTCTCTTCACATTTTCCCTGTTAACCAGTCTTGCTGTGTCTCCCTTTCAACTGATGCTATGTTTATTTTTGTTTTATTTCTTCTCCCAGACCTGCAGTTTGGGGGGACGCCAGCTAAAAAGTGAGTGGGTTTGCCTTACATCAAAAGCCGAGCCGCAGGCAGACGACTGCTGTCGGATCTCTCACGCTGTTCAATGATTTTTGCATCCTCTGTGCACCTGCAAATGCACGTGTTAGATCGTGTGTGTTTTTGTGCATCAGGCCAGAGCTCCAGTGGAGTCAGCTGGTAGAGAAGAAGCCGACGGGTGGTAGTGGCTGGCAATCGAAGACCATGTGCACCAGCACCAACTGGACTCACACCACCCATCCCATGGCACCTGCACCCATGCCCGTTCCTCAAATGGTAAAATAAATGCTACAATTACTTTTTAATTGCCTGCGAGAGTTTGTGCTTGCGTCATCAAGGTCCTGTGGTTGCACTTACACTTCCTCTGACACTTTTTTCCCCCACTTCTGCTGCTTGATTAGATGTCTTCTCAAGACAGTATGGGTGTGAAGGTTTCTGCTTTATTAACAGTTTCTCCAGTCTCCACTTAGTATGGTTGGTTAATTTGGGATTAAAATATAATTTCACATATAAATTTCTGTAAACCAAAGCTAGCTATAAGTGGATGAGGGATCCTAGGTGAATTTCTAAATGGATGGGCTTGCTCCAGCGCGATGGCCAAGAAACTGAAAAGGTTTCTGGCTTCCATGCTGTTTAGTCAGTTGCTTTATCGCTCATTAGTGTTTCCCTACTGGCCGGTAGACTTTACAATGTGATAAGGTAATAAAAACAAAACAGATTTTTCTAGGCGCTTCTGAGCTTTTAAAACTGGAACCCCAAAGCCTCAGCTTTTTTAAGATAATGATAAAAACTGACATTGCGCACAGTTGGATTTTTCTCCCAAAAGTCTTTATAGATGTCTAATAATTGTGGTCATGTGAAAGAGACCAAGTGACCACTGAGAAGATTGGCAGTGAGGCTGTATCCAGCTCTTTCAATGCATCAGTACTTTTGAAGGAGCTCCCAAATGTGTCTGTGCCTTTTGTGCTCCATGCCAACTATCTACACGTCTCTTTAATTCAGTCTGGTTTCATCCTTTTAATTTTGGACTGATTGACCTCTCAACTCAAACTGCTCATTTTCTCGGCAAATGGTTTGGAAAGATGGTGGCACGCCTTGAATGGAAAGTAGATGATTTTAACATGAGGAAAGTGCAAAAAATTCCGCTTTATCTTCTCTGCCTGTTTGGAGAAAGAGAACGGGCATGGCTGTGATTGTGGTATGCGGAACTATTTTAGAGGTCTTTAACTGTTTTTCTTTTCTCTCTTTCCTTTAACTCGACAGAATGGGATGATCTATACTGGCTATGTAAGTTTCTTCAGCCCCCTTTCCTTCACTCCTCGTTTTGTCCACGACATCCTCCAGAACTGCACTGCTTTGCTTTCTTAATCATTTTCCTTATTGTACTGTCTTAGAACTGCCCTTTTATCCCTTGTGGTGTCATCTCGATTCAGTGTTGTTAAACGTTAAAGCTGATTTTGTTTAACAAGATCTTGTAAAAGCCGAATGAATGGGAATATTTATTTGGCATAAAAAAACAAAAAATGACTTTCTTTGAGGTACATCTTTGACAGATTAGAAATTAATTGCCCTAACAGAATTAGCGTTAATTTTAATTTATTTCTTTTGGTCACTATTAAAAAGTATTGTGCATTACGCCCCTCCCTGTTTTTCTGTACAGGCTCCAGCACCAGTGGCTTTTCCTATGACGACACCCCAAGTGCCTGTGTATGGAATGGTAAAGAACAACTTCCAGTCTTATCGTGGTCTTACAGTCAGAGATTTTTAATTTATCCAATAAATACTGTTTATTTTTATTGTTTTGTCTCGGTTCACGTTGCTCTGTTTACTCCCCACCTGTTTCGCTCCCTCATACTCTTCTCCTTCCCTGCCTGCTCTCACCTGTGCTCTGAGAAGCTCCCTCCTCAGATGAATCATCAGATGGGGGGCGTTCCCATGATGCCCCCACAGCATGTCATGTATAACCAGCCTGTCCTGAGACCCACCAATCCTTTTGGACCCATCCCAGGAACACAGGTAACATCAGCCCTCACAAAAACAAGCAGAAATGTTAATGAACATGCCAGAGATCGTGGGGACAAGAGCATAGCATATGGGCACTAATGGGATCATCTCAAGTAGTGCAATGGTTGTACGCAGTTGTGTTGCACAAAGACCAGAGCGTTCTCACTCCCGAGGCGTAACATGTCGACGTTTTGTCACGTCCCGCGGCGTTCCTGAGGAACGCGAAAGGAGACCTTCGACGTTCTTATGGTACGCGGCGGGTTATGGCTGGAATCCAGTGCAATGACGCTCCCGCGGTAGTAGACGTTCCAGCCCTGTATTCCAGCCCTAAACCTAACCTTATCCCTAGCCCTGACCATAACCTTATTCCTGACCTTAACCAGATGATGATGTTAAATAGCGTGTTTCTAAGCGATTTGAAGAAAAAGAGCAAACATCTGTAGGTTCAGTCCATTCGGTTCTCTTATTTCCTCTTTTTCCGAGGTCGTCATTTAGGAACGTGGTGGGTAGCCGAAAACGTAATATGGTGACGATTTGTCACCTAGCGTAAAATGTTACGCTTTGGGAGTGAGAACGGGTACAAAGACACAAGTTTAGTAGTTTTGCCTCTGTACACCACCACAGTGGATTTTAAATCAACCAATCATGATGTGATTGAAGTGTAGACTTTCAGCTTTAATTCAAGGGGTTTAACAGAAAAATTTGACAAACTTTTTTAGGAATTGCAGCAAGTTTTATAGATATTCTCACATTTTCAGAGGCTTCGCATTAATTGGACAGTTTACTGTTTCATGACCGGTTATGCCTACTTCTCTGTTCTTGGACAAGCTTTGAAGACACGATATCTGAAGATGATTCAAAGTGTTGATTTTTCACTGCACTTTAAATATGAGGCCCAAGGAGATGTCAGTGCAAGTGAGGGACATCATCATTAGGGTCACTAGTGTTTAGTGATGATGTAACTGCAGATAGAAGTAGTAGTATGAATTCTAAAGTGCACAAAGCTATACTTTCTCTATACTCTCTCAGATTGCAGATCTGACTTCCCAGTGCAAATGATCCATAGCATACTGCAAGAGCCACCCAAGAGTTTCTCAATGCAAAGAAATGGGAAATTCCTCAACAGTGAAGTCAGTCACCAATGAAGTATATCCTATATATACACAGCATCCCAGCTGTTTTGTGGCTACATCGATGTAGTTAAACGAGCAGGCTGGGGCCGCTGGTTAGCTTGGCATAAAGTGATGCCCCCACAATCCCACAACTTGGCATCAAATAAGAGAGAAAAGTGATTTTCTTTAGGGTTATTGGTGTGCTGTTTTTCTTTTTCTTTGTTTGTATTCTTTTTTACTTTTGTTTCTGCTCTTAATGCTAAGGTAAGCTATCCAACTTCTGTTCACATGCAAATCACATGTCAGAAAATAAGTGCAGTTGTCAAGCTGTGCATTCCTTTGTAAACCATAAATCAAACATGCAGCTTGTCTGGGTGCTTTTTTTGTATTTTTCTTTCTCCTTACACTTGACCAATTACAGATAATCTGACACCACGCAGAGCAATTTTGAAAGCAGTCACAATACAGTAGGGGAAAAAACTGCCTTGTTGAAGCAGCAGCAGCAATGCTATTACAAACATGACCAATAAAAAAACAAAATGTTTAGTAGGTAATAAGGAGGGTGTGTGGATGGAGAAACTGCCCAAACTAAATCATCTGCAAATATTGGACAGCTCTAACATTTATGGTCTTCAGTGCGTAGCTTCTGAGAAAAGCAGATTATTGAAGCAGAAACAGATAAAGGAGAAAACTGGGAAGTAATAGGAGCTATTTAAATGATTTGAGCACATTAACGGGCTGCATTGCACATCTTAAACCGATGTGTACCAGCACAGAAACAACACGGGCAGAATATTGCTTTGGTACAAACACTGAATCTGTGCCTCTTCAAGTCCTCGGGAATAACAGAGGCCACTCGTTCATAGCTGTTTCTCTAGGGGTGATTAGCAATGTTCAAGTAGTGGCTCCATCAAGAATCTCAATGATGAGTCATGTTGTCAGGTAATTTAAAAATTGACCAGGAAGTGTGAAGAAGAAAAAAACAAGTTCACTGCGAGCAATCATCAGCTGCAAAGGTTACAAGACTCACAGGAGCACAAACAATCAAGTATATTTTGACCAATTATTCAAAACATAACAGAGTAATATAATTGTTTACTGAACAATCACCGCTCCGAGGTGCTGTTTTCTTGGCACTGCGGCAGCTAATACGCTTGTCAATAGATGCCTGAACACTTGATGAGCTGTTTTGTTGAACTAAATTACTCTTGCATGTCTCTCACCCCCCCACCACCCCGTCCTCTGCAGATGCACTTCATGTAGGGGATGATGTTGTAACCATGGCAGCAAAGCTGGGAGAGAGAAGGCGAGAGGAAAGAGACAGAGAGAAAGAGTCGGCAGCGAACGCAAATCCAGAACCAAAATCCAGCGCAGGGGAAAGAAAGAAGAGGGCAGAGAGGAAGAAAAAGGGGAGGGGAGAGGACGAAGGAGAGAGGAGGACCAGAGGATGGATAGAAGATGAAACGCTGATGTCAGTTTCCATGTCACCTGACCCTCTAATCTCCTCTCCTCTCTCCATGTGGCTACTGATCTCTCTGTCTTTGAATCTATAGTGCTGGGGCACCAGAGGCTCTGCATTAGTCCCATTCATCCTCTGCTTGATTTGCCAGTTCAAATGGCAATTACGACCTGTGATGACACTATGAGGACTGACAGCTCGTTGGAAGTGCAGAAGCTCTTTTGCCATTTCCCCCCCGCCCCTCACCCCATCATACTGATAATTTCCTGTATAAAGGCTTACCCGCATCTCTCTCCATCCCTCAGCTGAATCAAACTTGGAGGACACGCGTCTCTTTCTCTGATTGGATCGTTTGCTGGCACTTTACTCTATGTGACCTTTGCCAAGGGTGTATTTCTGTGTAGGTGATTTTTAGCATCTTGTTCCGATTGGTTCCCGGTAACGTGTCATCCATCCGTCACCTGATGTCAGAAGTTATTGATTTGAATGCGTGCGTGTGTGTTCGTGTGTCTGCGCGTGCGTGCGTTCCTTTTTCTACATTTCAGCGTGCTGCATCCACGTATCCATTTGAGTCTTTTTATGAGCTCCATTTGTTCTTAATTGCCAATTTCACAGAGAGAATCGGGCGTAAAACAATTGGCACGCTTGTGTGATTGTGGATGGACGTGGAGCTGTGTAGGGTGTGCTACAGCGTGTGTTTCTCTTTTGGTACCTGATGTCATTAATGTGTTGCCAGGTACCAACATGTTACTGCACTGGAATTAACTGATGAAAGCACTGAGCCAGACCCAGGCATCACATTTGGATGTAAACAAACCTCCGCTACTTGGGGACGTGATGTACACACTGTGTTTCGTTTCGTTTTTTGGGGGGTTTTGCCCTCTTCTACAGGCGTGCAATATCATGCAATCTCATTATACACCCATTTGTAGCCCGGTTAGAAGCCTTTTTCTGCTGTAGTGTCAGAGTTCCTGTATGTCCACATGAGATTTCTGTACAAAATACTGTTGATTTTTTTTTCTCGTTTTCTGAGCTGTTCTGATAACAACTGAACTGCTCTAAAAGTTGTGAAAAATGCACTGAGAGCCACACAGGAGGTGAGTTGACATTAGGTGAATTTCAATCTAGCAATCAGTAATGGTCGAACTCCCAGCTGTATGATATCCTCCCTGTCCTGAGCATTTGTCCTGTCCAAAATTAATCTCCTGTCAAGTCCTTATCACCCCCACCCTACCCACCCCAAAAGATAATAAAATTTAAAAAAAAAAATGGATGAGGGTAGAAGTCTCACCTCCACTGGGAGGATTTAAAGAGAGCCACTGAGAAGCGAGTTATTAATGTAGAGTGGAACGTTTATGGACAGGACAGCTAAAGGTCAGTCTGGAGCATCAAGTGAACGACAGCAGTGGAAAGCAGCTGAGCGTAATGTCTGTCGATCGCGGCCCGAGCAAAGCCCGCAGCGACGGCGCGCAGATTAATTCGGACAGCCAGAGACAGGGAGGCTCTAATGAGACATTAAATGTTAATGTGGATTTTCTAGGAGATCCAAGGTCGAGTTAGACTCACAGTCAGATGATATATATAAAAATATATATAGCACAAACCTTCAAAGAGGGGACAATGCTCTGCTGCACAAAAACCTAAAATCATTGCTGGGATGTACAGTCGAAAGGGGCAATAATCAATTGGGTATGAAGTCGTTTTTTTTATTGGTTGTGTCCGTTCTATGTACATGTACTGTATGTGTGTTTGTGTGCACATGCCTTCCCATAGAGATAAACAGGGTCATGTTCCTCGGTTAGAGGTTACACATCTCTATCGAGCTGGTAGCTTGTACTAACTTAGCAATGAGTGTTTTTGTGACCGTGTCTGTACAACATCACATCATTTTAAGGTGGCTCTAGGTTCACTCATCTGCTGCAAAACGCAAAAAACGGGGGGGGGGGGAAAGAAACCCCCGAGTCATCAGATGTGGAATCAGTCAAAGTGAGTCTGAAGCAAACTTCTCCAAAGAGCTGGAAGTGCACATGCTGGTGATTTCTAACAAAAAGAAAGAAAGAAAAAGAATCGCAACTGTAACTGCTGGCTATGTAAAAACCAGTCTCACCGCAGCTACAACTTTACTACCAGCAGAGAGAGATTTGTGCTAGGAATCACCGGGCAGGCAGATGTTCTCTTTGAGGTTTCACTTTTGAATGAACATAAATGTAAGAGGTCAGCTGAGATTTGGGTATTTCCTTCGGGAAAATGTCGCGCCATTACTCCTTGTTGCAGTTATTTGTCGTTCTCCGTCAGATGAATGAGCTTTTCATTGTGCACTTCACTCCCACCAACAGAGCTCGATCCATCCTGGGCCAACCTCTGACTGTTACTGTGTCCTCTGTATATAGGTAATGCTGTTCATGTGTTTTTAGACGTGCTCTCTCTCTCTGTAAAGTGATCGAAGCCCCATTGGATGACGTACTGTACGTGGGACAATTTATTGCTGTATCTGTGTTTGAATGGTTGTACTTTGAAGGTGTCATCATCCAGCGATGGGCGGGGTGGGTTAGGGTTGATGTTTGTGATGTTTGTGTCCATCTGGAGGAGTAAGGGTGGGGTCGGGAGGGCTGGGGTTTATGGGGGTAAACTATCACAACTGGTCTATACCAAGAGTGTCTTCATCAAGGAAGTGGACAGGACAGGGTCTGTCCTCTTCAAAACAGGAACATTTTTTGCACCAAAGTCATCATCAAAGCGCAGCTTCTTCTTATTCAAAGTCACTACGGATGGATGATATCAGAACTCAAAGGAATTTTTTCGTTCTTTTACTTTTAGAGACAAAGAAACTGTCTTTTTTTTGCATGATTAAGTGTCGTCTTTTTATTGGCTTGTGTGCCCGGTAAAAGCATGACCATTGTGTGAACTCTCACTTACCGGTGTGTTTGGAAAACGTTAAGGAAATTTCTCCATGAGATTTTTTACTTACCTCTTGACATGAACACTCATTGACATTCATAAATCAACTGTTTTACAATGTAGGGGTCCGTAACTGTTTGAAGGCTGCCTCGCATGCAGAAATGCAACTTGCAAGTAACCCATCAAACTTCAAACACAGTTACCATATCTGCATCTCTGTAAAACATCATGGATGTCAATGTCGATTATCACCTAGCTAGCTAGACATTGCAGTCTTGTAAAATCGCTCTTTATTAAAGCGTTGCTATTTTCAATAAGTGTGTTTGAATGCTTGCTCCTTTTTCATACTATGCCAGCAGCATCATGAGAGGTCGTGATTGAAAGTCCAAGTACTGTAATATGTGTTTGGTCTGGTCCACATCGTGTGGTGTTCTTTATGTGTTTGCCCAGTCTCGTCCTGCCTGTTGTCATAAACTAGACTTATCAGTTCTTAATCATACCCTAAAGCACAGACCGGTTTCCTCTTAAGCCAGTCTTAAGTCCATGAGATGCTTCAAGTGTGTTTTGAACAATTTTGGAAAACTAGGACCAGAAATGTACAGATGTGGGGGTTGGGATTTGAGATCAATGGCATCATTTTCAGCCCAACTGTGTTAGTGCAGATGGGTAAATTAAGAATCTGTAGCATTACCCACATCTCTTGGTCATGTCTTTTTTTCCCCTTCTAAGAATAGTTCATTAATATTATATTCTTCCTCACATTCCCTCTACCTCGCTATGGTAGATTAAGGGACACAGCATGAAGCCTTTGAGCCAAACTAATTGTAGTATTTTATCTGTGGTGGGACTTTCTAAAGCCCAATGAAATAAGATTTGAAAGGCAAAGCTTTAGGAGAAAATTATTTGCCGTCACATCTTACCTTTCCATACAATACAATAAAAAGAACCTCCACTTTCAGTGTACACATTTACCTACACTAATGGTGCACAATGGATGTAGAAGGTTAACACAATGTTTCAAAAGTGGATGCTTATATTAAACATGGGTTTCATAAAAATGAAGTGAGTGGCCAAGTCCCCCCACCTCTCTTAGATTGGAATAGTCACACAGACAATATCCATGCAATAATTGCAAGAAAATTCTTTTTTTTTTTTCTGAAACTGGAATGTTTATTGAACCTTCTGACAATTTTTTAAAAATCAATTTGCATTTGAGTTGGTATAATTTCTACTATGTCCATAATTTCTGTCCAATTTATTGCGCCATTTCATTCAGCTTTTTCAGGAAAAAAAACAAAACACACGGATTCAGAAGTCACAAAAACCCATGTATCAAATAGGCATTATAGGGTTAATCTGGTCACCGCAGGAACAGCCAAATTGCTGTTCAAACCATCTGTTTGGAAAGGACAGCCAATCAGAATAAGACAGCTTTAAAAGGAAATGAGCTAAAAAGGTTTGTTTTAGACCCAGGATGGACAGAGGCTTGAACTGAACTGCGAATTGTGCTAAGCTACCCTAGAAAAGAATGAATATACAGAAATGAAAAATAAACACTATAGGTCACCTCTAAAGAGTATGTTTAACAATGCCCAGAATGGAAAAGTCCCCAATTAAATTATTTACTGACTGCACACTCAACAGGAAACAAGTGTTTGTATTCATTAGTGAAGCTACTTCATAAACTAATCTGGCTGATGGAGGCATTTATTACCAGAGTAGAAACTGCTGCATATCCATACCATTATTCCAATGAATGGTGCATGATGTCTCTGCAGTTTCACCTTCACTGTTCCACCTTTGCCCATTTACGTACACAGGCCTACTCCTCATGTTACCTCAGTATATTAGTGTATACTGCTTTCACTACACCCATGCAGTACTGTAGTGTCCATTTGTAAACTTAATTGCTGTTGAGGGCATGAAACTCAGTGAGTATCCATGAAAAGGTCTTGTTTGCAGGTGGAAGTCCGATACCTTCAACTACTTCTTTTGTATATTAAAAACGACTCAATTATCAGGTTTGGATTGTTATCAGAGTATTGGTTTTTATTTGAAAAAGCATAGATTGATGTTTTTGGAAAAAAACTGAATAAAATGTCATCTGATGCTGAGCCCTGAAAGTTTAAATGGCAAAACCCACCAAGCTTTCTGCATCTTCAAATATTCACACAGAGATTGTTTCATTCAGTTGAAATTCATTTTATTGATAATTAAACATTTGAAAGAACATAGGACAAAATGTAATTTAAAACAACATGGTCGCATCCGTGTTCATCGTCATTCATACAAGTTGAATGCGGCATCAAAAATCGTTTTCAGATGGGGGGAGTCGAGCGTTGAACCAGCAACCGATCCTGAGCCAGGTTATTCAACTCTGAAGTGGAGGCCCTACCACTGTGCTCTTACGCAAGGCACTTAACCCCCGAAGAGGCCGCAGGGGCGCTTTTAGAAAAACTAAGACAACCCATCGATCTAAATGTCCCCGACTCTGGCTGTGGTGCTCTTCGGTGATAGGCTGAAACAGGACGTACTTACAACAACATGCCTGCTGCAGAGTGTGTTCAGATTTAGACTAAAGGGGGCACAGATGTCCTTAAAAACTTGTGTGAGAGTGGTCACATTAGGAGCAGGAATGTATGAGCAGAGAAAACTTGAGGGGAGGAGGGAGGGGAAATGTAAGGATTTGAACAGGAAAATAAAAATAAAAAATAAATAAAAATCTCCCATTTAAAAAAAAGAAGAAAAAAAAAAAAGAAAAGAAAAAAAACCCCCAAAACCCCAAACAAACATTAATAAGAAGAGAAAAAAGATGGGTGAGTTGTTTCAAAAAATAAAAAAAATTCCAAAATCCGGACAAATCTGAATCCCTGAAGGCAAGTGAGATGTAAGAAGTATGGACACAGGAGCATCTGTACGGCGTGTGTGTGCTGGTGAGTGTGTAGGCGTGTTTCGGGGAGGGGTCTGAGTGTGTGGTCTGAGTGTTTACCTTAGTGGGGAGACCCCCCATCGTCCACAGCAGTTTCAGGCCTAACGCTGCTTTTTTCCCCCATTCCACGCTACAGCTGCGTGTGCCGTACGTCCAGGGCAAGGGCTCAGTTTGGCTCCCTCCCACTCTAGCTGCAATAATCAGCAAGAGGAAGAAGGTGGCTGGAGCAGCAGCAACAACAAGGCAAGCAACTAACAGTTCACATGGAGAAGGTGGAATAATGTGGAAATGTAGAGAGGCTATGTGTCACTGAAAAATAATCGCAGCACTATCAGTTCACGTGCTGAATGAGAAGTAATGCGAGTAGCTAATGTGTGGTACAATCACATCGGAGCAACTATTGAGAGTCATGAAATGCAAGAAGAATCAGGTGTGCATTAGTATTATTTGCACTGCATCGCACGTGTTGTCTGTTATAAATTATATGAACTAACCCAGTTATAAGGTGAAAGTTGTCTAGGTGTGATTTGGATGCTGAGAAAGCCTGTGTGTGCTTCTGGTGAGATCAGAAGAGAAAAGGAAAGGTCTTCGTGCCTTCTCACTTCTGCCCGGGAAAAATCAGTGGCCTCTACAAAATCCAAAACGACTTTCGTATCACCATCAGCACTGAGAACATCACCTGAAGTCTGCTCAGCTTAAAACCCTTCGATACACACACACACACACACACACACAGTTGCTTTCTCTTTTTACTTCACTCGCCAATGCCACTACAACTCACCATCACTCACTACATGCTACAGCACAACTGTAATCCCTCCCTGCCATACAAACGGCTGCCTCTTTTTACGAGTCTGGTACAACTGAACTGTCCAACTACACCAGGTCTCCAACTGTTTAGAAAGAAATACAATCACTATGTTTTTATTAACAGTCAATATTCCTACCAAATGTTGGTTGGCATCTTTTTAAATATTTACATTTGTACCAAATTGTAGATTTTCTTTCCGTCTAAATCACAACTATCCATGAGACCAAAGGTGTGACAGAAGCTGATGAGACTTCCAAAAAAAAAAAAAAAAAAAAAAAAAAAGGAAACTAATGGAAGATGTCAAAAAATAAAAAAATAAAGAGGAAAGAAAAATTAAAAGTTGAATTTTAATTGCTCAAATTCTATTAGCTCCATTGGCCATGCATCGCTTGCTGACATTCCTCCTGGCTCTTATAAATTCTCATATATACAAAACCAACAAAAAAAACCCCCAAAACTATTGAACAACTGAATGTTGCTTATAATCAGAGAAAGATGTGGATGCATTGAACACAAAACAAGAACTAAGTGTGAATAACTACTAAATTACGTGAAGACTGTTCTGACATTTAAAGGCAAAACCGACCTTTAAAGCAAAAACTGACAGGACATATTCAGTTCCTGAGGTTGGAACATATTTTTGTTTGCACAGACCTCAAGATTTACAGAAAGCCAAGAGGGGAAGAAAAGTAAGGTAAATTATAATCATCTACCTCAACTGAAATCATGCACTCTTGTGGGTCTACTCTGCTTTAATCGATACTGCCCAAAATAGCAAAACTATGAAACATCAAGCAGGTTATTCACACACTGCTTATATCCATCAAAAACCAGTCCAACTCTTGTATGTTAGGAGGATGGTCTAGAAATTTACCTCAAAGTCACTCCTCTCACCCTGCAAATGAGTAAGCTCAGGAAATGTTTTCATGTGAACAGCCCCCATTCTTTTATTTTTTTAAGACTACACCGTCAGCTAAAACCCCTTTCAGACACAGCAATCTCACTAGGTCTACCTAGTAAGACTTACATATTTCTTTTAATATGGTGCATGTCTGGATGCATGCTGTCACATGTGCGTCAAAAACAATAATCAAGTGTATGTGTTTGCTTTATTCAGTCCAGAAGACAGGATGATGTCTCTGAGCTTGTGTGGGAGAAGCTGCTCAGTCAGCAGCCCACACACTCAAAAGCAGAGAAACCCTGCTGGTACTGACGATGAAGGAGAGAACAAATGTTCTCAAGTGAAACTACATCTACAGAGTGATGCTTACAATGCCCAATGACACCAGTGAGATAGGTCTTTTGGATATATTGAAAGCTGTTTGTGTGCCTGAACGAAGCCGTGAGAAGAATTCATGTATAATCCAAGTGCTGTCTATCTACAAGACTGATGTTTTCTATCCCATGTCTGAAAGGGGCTTAAGTGAAACCAGCCTGATACATTATTTGAGATGCCATCTGGTCAATTTAACAACACAATTTCAATCTGTACGGGATCAAATTTCCTCAGTAAATGAAACAATCAATTTGATTAACCACTCAAACTTCCTTTTACCTCATCTCTGCTTTCCATCTTCAAACACCATATTACATGTAGAGGTTGTGCGTCTGATCAAAACAGGTTTATTGTTACGAAAGCATCGCTACAAATGACTTCAGACTAAGCCTCGTTACATACTCTACAAAAGCCACAACAAATATGCAAGCACAACTGTTTGTACTTTGTTATTGTTGGAGATGTGCTGAGTCAACTTTGTGTTCTTCATAGCAGACTGCAGTTTGAGGTGCTGTCTAACTGAACAACATTATACAAAGAGATGTTTCTTCAACACCCTGACAGATATACAAAAGGGGACAAAATTATAGAAACAATTAGTATAAAGCAATACAGCTCAACAGCACATTAAATTGCAGCCAACCCAAAGTTGGCCGTCATGAATGAACATCATGGGCCTGTAGAGAAATTAGTGTTTTATAAAAACAATAACAAAGCCATACAGTCCCAGTTGGACAGGATATGTTTCCATGGATAAAACCGGTTTATAATTTACTTATCTGTACTTTGTATTTTTGTCTGCAATATACGATGAGTTGCCAGACTGCACATTTCATGCAGCAACAATCTTTTATGTAGAGTACATAAAATGGCTTCGCCTGACACCGAACAGAAAGCTCTTCTGAAGTGACGAAAACCCACCTTCTGAGTCCAACCTTGTTTGAGGCAAAATTTAAGCTTTAACATTCAACAAGGAACCAGCTGTGCCTCTATATCACATCTAACAGGAACTATTAATGCTTAACAGCACTCCAGTATCAGCTGCCTCCCTCATCTCCACTACTCCAGAGACCTTGCTAGCTCATAATCATCCACTTAACTGAGTAATCATCCATTGAGAGACTAGTTGGTCAAGATGGAGAAACAGGGGAGAATCACAACCTTGCCCACTCTCTTGTTTTTCGCCTTTAAACTGTCCCTTATGTATGCTCGCTGACGTACACACACACACACAAACACATACACGCGCACACACACAATCACACATCTGCCATGTGTAAAGGAGCGTGTGGGAGGGGGGTGGGACTATCGATAAGGGGGTTCTGGCGTGTGGTAAGGGTAATCGTGGCGCGGGGGCATGGGTTGCCCGTGTGCGGGTGTCTGCTCATACGGTGTGGAGGTGGAGTAGCTTCCCGCTCCGTAAGCTCCCGATGAATCATATGCTCCCGGTGCCCCGTAGCCTCCAGATGTGTCATAGCCCGCTGAGGCGTCGTAGCTTCCAGAGGAGGCATCGTAGCTCCCGGATGAAGCGTCGTAGCTCCCCGATGAGGCGTCATAACTTCCCGAAGTGTCGTACGTTCCTGGTGCTGCATAGGAATCCGATGCGGCATATGTCGGGAGTGCTGTATATGTCCCTGGTGGTGCAGGGGTTGTGGTGGAAGCAGGTGCCTGTGTGGTTGCCGGTGGAGGCGGAGGTGGTGGTGGAGGATTGGTGTAGGCATACTGGAGGTACTGGTACTGTTGCTGGTACTGTTGATACTGTTGGTACTGATGCATTTGTTGGTAGTATTCTGTATATGACCTTGAGTCAAAATTAGAGTTGAAGAAAAGGTAAGAAATAAGCAGGAAAAAAAAGGCACACAAATCTCAATAATATGACCATGTTATATTATCATAAACTGGTTTAAGCTTAATTTTCTTCTATCACTATCTGCTCTTTAAATGTTATGTGTACCTCGCAACAGGATCCGCTCCTTCAGGAGTTGTGGTGGTGGTGGCAGCGACGGGGTCTTCAGGTGCTCCAGGTGGTGTTGGAAGCAGGGCACGTCGTTTGGGGCGTATCTGAGCAAATGAACCCGGAACAGGGTCAGGGAGGAGAGGAGCTCGATTTCCTCGTATTGGGCTGCGGTCCCGCTCATTATCTGAAGGTGCTGCCTTTCTCCCTGCCTGCTGCTCTGCCAGAACCTTGAGTCATAAAAAAACAAAAAAAAACAAAAAAACAACACAGATAAGATGACCGTTTCTGAAACACAATAATAGACACACAAGCACACAAGACATTTTTACTCCAAAGTTAACAGACCTTCTGTCCCTCCTGAAAGAACTTGGCTCTCGCTGCTTCGAAAAGTGTTGTTGGATCTGGTACAGTCTGGGGCTCCACCTCTTCCTCAACTGCGGCCGCTGCAGAATTGTGATTTGCCAGCTCATGAAACACCTGGTCAGCTACAGATCCATACACTTGGCTGGCAAGAGCTCCATATATGACTCCATCTGCACCTTTAGAACTGGTGATCCCTTTCAGAGCAGCGTAGGTGGGGTCAAAGGATGTGGTGTTGTAGAAAGAGTTATGGACACTTTGTTGAACCTGCAACAAAAGAAAATTCTTAAATCTAGTCCGTCTAAACTCTATGGTGCAATATAGGGAGTTCAAATTAAAGTTCATAAAAGGCTTGACTGACAATAAAGTTTCCTAAAAAGTTGTGATATTCATTACTTTGAAAAACAAAGAGCAGAAGGCTTTCAAATGGCAGTGGACATCCTGGTGGAGAATATACTTACTTGTATGGGTAATCCAGCTGCAGCAGCTGCAGCTGCAGCAAGCACAGCTGCTTGACTCTGATGATGCTCTAGTGACGGAGGCGGTCGTGGAAGAAGACCCTCTCTGCCACCTGCTGAAAACATGATTACAACATAAGCTGCATTTCATTTCTTGGAAAACAAATTGCCCTTTCATCATCACCTGCTGTTACAGCACCTGTGGGGTTAGCTGAATTTCCAGCTGTCATAATCTGGTTTATCAGAGGTTGGGCTTTGGACAGCTCTACAGCCAACTGACGCCCCTTGAACATGGTCCCATTGAGTGCCTCAATAGCCGCCAAGGCTTCCTCCTTCCTCTCCATATGCACGAATGCATAGCCGACATTTGAGCATAACCTTGCTGTAGTTTACAGGAAAGAGAAAGGTCAACATTAGTCTGAGGCTGATTTTTACAATGAAATGTGTGCATCCCATATTTTATGTCACATCAACTTGAAAGATTGGACCACGATGCAAACCAGAAAAGTCACTTGCTCAGAGTTTAAAGTCCCCAAATCTGTTCTTATTCAAACCAGCTCAAGTTAATTAAATCCTGATGCAAATTTCTCTCACACACAATCTTTACAGATTACAAGGCTTTATACGTTACCTTTGACTTTATCACAGTCTAAAACTCTTCCGAAGGTTGAGAACAGCCCATGCAAGTCATCTGCTGAACATGTAGCGCTGAGGTTCCCCACAAACACTTTAGTGGAGTTGGGTGGGCGTGCTCGTGACTCTTCGACTACCAGGGGTCTGCCCCGGTACTCTTTGCCATCAAGATGTCGTATCGCCCTGTTAACGTAAGAACAGCTAAATCATAAACACATTCAAAACCACAGATGAGACTATCAGTAATAACATTTAACTGCAATATACGGTCACTGCCTACTTCCCTAAGCACACCTATTCAAAGGCTCATTAATGCAAATATCCAATCAGCTAGTCACATGGCAACAACTAAAGGCATTTACATATGTAGTCTTGGTGAAAACTACCTGCTGAGGTTCAAACTGAACATCAGAATGAGTAAGAACGGCAATTTCACTTTGAATATGGAACACCAACTTCCTGCTATCCAAGACCAGGAAACTGGTGCTACAATTTGCACAGGCTCGCCAAAATTGGACAATAGAAGACTGGACAACAACTGCCTGGTCTCATGATTAAGTCAACATTCATATGGTAAATATTTATTCTGAATGTGACCATCAGTTCACTGTACTTAAATGTCCTTCAGTCACTAGATCTTGACCCAAAATAGCACCTTTGGGATGTGCTGGAAGAGCAGACTCACATTATAGGTGTGCAGGCAGGACAAATCTGCAATGACCAGATGATTTCACATCAATATGAACCAAAATCTTTGATGAGACCCTGTTGAATCTATGCCATGAAGAATTAATGGAGTTCTTTATGGAAGAGATCAAATACCAGCATAACAAATACTGCTGCAGCCTTTCCTTGTTTTACTAACTGCACTTTAATAGGAAGTAAACAGCTACTGTAATTAGTCAGACCACAACAGTGTTTGGTGAGAGAATGGTCCTGTTCCTGTTTTCTTTTTAGTATCTTAGTTTTTCAGATACTGCAGCCTGTTGCTTCTTTCATACCTTTATAAACTTTGTTACTTTTATTGTTTGACCTAGGTCTTCCAATTTCTAATAATAATGAAAGAGACAATTCTTGTATCTGAACTGTTTGTCTCCACTCAGACATTTTTTTAAGGTGTCTGCAAACTGTAAACTATTGCATGTGTTTTAGGCTTCTACTGTATTAGACTAGTATTAAGCAGGTAAGTGAAGCTAAGCAAATGGTCAAATTAAGCTTCTATGCATGGATCTTGGGATTTATAATTAGTCATTACTTTTATAATTAGTCATTACTTTTAAACAGTCAAAGCACTGGAAAGGTCAAATATGTATATACTTGTTACTTTTAACCTTTAATTTATATTGTATAACTCATTGATATGATTGTTGTACTGTAACAAATATGTAGCTCCCAGAGTGGACTCATTTCTGTGAGTTGTTTTAACACTATAACAAAAACATCATTTATTTACAATGCAGATAGTGCTTACCAACTGTATCGTTTAAGAGGTTCAGAATATGTACTACAATACCAAAAAATCAAACTGAAAGAGAATGACATGTCATGTAGACTAAATCTGACTAAACTCTCAAACATTAAAACTAAAGACATTTCAACTTGTTTCAATTTATTTAACTAAAGTCTAGTTTATGACATGTTGTTTTTTTGTTTTTTTTTAAACGTTTAGTTTTACTTAAGTATAACAACCTTGATGATAAAATAAATGAACGTTTCTGGTTTTGGAATAGATAGATTCTATCTATCATATGATGTTCCTAACTCACAATAGGATTTTGAAGGCCACTGTGCACATTAGTGCAACTGGTCAGAACAAAGTTAAGTAAAGAGACAAAGAGCAATGCATGGCAGATGTCTGTGCAATACTCTATTTAAGAGTCTGCTGATAAGCCATAATTATTTTGGGGGTTAGCTTTACTTTACTACACATACTGAACATCACTAATACAAATGTTGCATTTCTGACGCATGTTTAAAAACGACAAAGCTGGACTACTTTAAATGACTAAATACAATGAACTCAGTCTGCTCTTATACTTTGAGAAAAGAATGTATGTTTTCATGTAAACTACATGACTCCTTTTGACATGATTTCCGAGATGTACAACAACATTTAGGAAAGCAAAACACTAATTATATCTAATAACAGTGATGGCCAGTGTATCAATTATACCTGTCTGCTGCCCCCTCTCCCTTCAGGGTAACGAAAGCATACTGTCTCAGCAACGAGCAGGTGTTGATCTCTCCATATGGACCAAAGAGCTTGTTCAGTTCTTCGTGCGTAGCATCTATAGGAAGGTTCCCTACAAACAACTTCACGTTCTCACCGCTCATCTCTGTAAAAACCAGGCATCTGCAAGAGAACAAACATGACGCGGGGAACATACGGTCATTTGTGATTTGAGCAACGGTAACAGGCTAGCTAGACGATTAGTAGATCTCAACAGGAAATTTGCTGTCTTGAAAAAATCTCGAAAGGCCTATCAAAGCTGATTGATCCCCCCCCCCCCCCCCCCCCACACACACACACACAATCTGGCGTTATTACCAGGCGGGGTTTTTTTTTTTATAGCTATTTGCGTATTCGCCGGATTGCCACTTGGCAGTCGCCGCAGCGACGCCAGGAGGTATTATTAGCTAAGCTAATAAAACCGTTAAGTTGGGCGGCGAAAATGCCTCCAGATTAAAGTGTGTAAAATGCCTAGGTTAGCCGCAGAATGGCAAAAGACGAAAAATAGCTACATGTAACTGTTTATATAGCATACTATAAGCACCGTTACACGACCAGCAGCACGCTAAAACTCCAGACACTCCTGGCCATCTTGTTGAGCATTAGCTAATGTTAGCTACACCAGCTAACGCTAACGTAGAGGGTTTTATCTGAGTGGTAGCAAACGTCTACCAAAGCTAAAGCCAGGTCTCTGTTACCAGTTATCGTAAAAAAATAACTAAGCCCGTCTAGTTTTCATATTTGAACAAAAATTTTGAATTATGCCAGCAAAGTACACAGAAGCCTTACCCAACGCGGTCCTGGAGCTGTCGTATTTAAACCTCACATCCGTATCCGGTTTCCTGAGGCAGGGTTGCACACATGGAGGGCGCAGTTTCACCAAGACGGTCACTTTACTGGCAAGCCACTATTTTACTTGCATATCTTCGCGCTAATGTGCTAAAGTAGACTGTAGCACTAACAAAATGGATGAACGGAGGCTATGGGTTCTGTAACTACAGGACTTTAAACCAATTAACCCCTGTTTAACTGCTCTTCTAAAACGACTTGTTACTATTATCTGTACTAAAAAGTAATACAAAAATAAGACATAACTCAAGTCTTATGTGGATCTAGAACACGTGAGTCTGACGTCATGATGACTTGACTTGACTCCAGGTGAGATCAGGTGGGTTAGGAGGAGGAGCAAAAGAAGGCATCTTCAGATCGGAGAGCACGCGTCATGACAGGCCAGAGTGAAAGAGAAGTAAACTTCCTATCGTAGTAAAAAAAAAAAAAAAAAGCTGGTGGAAGAACACGAAGCATGCCATCATAAAGTGGATCCGGAGGTGAAAAAGGAAGGAGAAGAATCGGAGCAGAGAGGTAGTAAAACAGTTTGAGTTGGTTGTTTAAAAATAAGATGAGCGTGCTGTGACACACAATTACATGACTGTAGCGCTAGAAGCCTGCGTGCAGCGCAGTTTGCGGAGGAAATGTGCAAGTTTTAGAGGAATGTACTTCGTGCGGGTCCAGACAAGTTGACATGTATAGGCTGCGGTCAGATTCAGCCCATTGATGCGTTCGTATTAAGAAAGATAAGTGTGTCAGTTTGACATTTGCTCCTTTTTTACTTAACATCTAATGACTGTTGTGACGTTTGTGTTTGCTGTCGGTGTGTCTGTAATTTAAAGATCTTCACCATAGGTTGCTATTTTATTTAAGCTCTGTCTGAGCTGCTGTGCTTTACCAAGTCTGGACTTGCCGGTCCAATCCAGTCAGATTTATGGTACAAGTGTGTGTCTGTTTGTGTGCAGCAGTCTCACCCGTCTTTCTGTCATTACTGGGATCCAGAAGGATGCCATAACCACGTGTAGCATTATGAGACTGCATGGAGATTTGGAGCACATTAACTATGTTGTTGTATGCATATGTGTTTAGATGGCACAGCAAGAAGAACCCCTGTACGATTTCCCAGAGCCCACCCAAGTATCGGAGCACAAGCTGAGGGGTCAGGGTTCCCTGAAAAACATCAGTGTACTGGATCGTCTCCTGCTTACAGTGCCCGTCTGGCTTCAGCTATCAATCAACCCAGCCACAGCACTGCACATACTGCAGAGGGAACCTCCCGGGGTCTGAGACACAGACATAACACACATCCACATTTCCTCTCCTACCTTTTCTTATGCACTCCCAGTTGCGTTCAGTAATCACTTGTGTTGTCTTGCAGACGTTCCTGGTGCGAAAGTCTCGCACGTCCCAAAGAAACGTGCTCTGTGTGCGTTTGACAGATGACAGCGTGCCATCGTTTGTTCAGCAGTTTGGTATCAGAGAGGAGCAAGGCAGTAAGAGCATTACCTCAACACTTGGTAGTCTTTGGAAGAGTCCACTCACATTTTAGGAAAGCATCTTAACGTTTAATAGAGTGCTGTGAAAAAGTTATTTAGCTTCTTCCTTATTTCTTTTATTCTTGTTGCATATGTGCCATACTTATGTTAGATCATCGAGCAAATGTTAATATTAGACAAAGTAAATACAAAATGCAGTTTTTGATTAGATAATTTCATTAATTAAGGCATCAAAGATGGGAAGGAAGTGTTTGGATTCAGCCATATTAGAGTTTTCAAGTTTGAATGGTCTGCCATCGTATGACATTTTTGCCCAGTCACTTTCTTATTGATGAATCATGAACACTGAGGCAAGTGACGCCTGCAGGTCTGTAGATGTTGTTCTTTTGTGACCTCTTGGATGAGTCGTCGATGTGCTCTTGGAGTAATTTTAGTCAGCTGGCCACTCCTGGGAAGGTTCACCACTGTTTACTCCATATGTGGATAATGGCTCTCACTGTGGTTTGGTGGAGTCTCAAAGCACCAAACAAAGTCGCTGATACAAGTCAGTGACTTTGTTTCTCAGCTTTTCTTGAGTGTCTTTATATCATGGCATGATCTGTTGCTTTTTGAGATCTTTCAGCCCACATCACTTTGTCAGACAGGTTCGATTTAATTTATTTCCTGATCCAGCAGGTTGGGCAGTAATCATGCCTGGGAGTGGCTTGTAACATTGAGCAAAAAAAAAAAAAAGTGGTTAATCACAGTTAATTTCTCATTTAACAAGGAGAAGCAACAACACCGTACTCGTGTGCTGGATATAAATGTAAATCTGCATTTTCTTTAATTATATTCTTTTGGCTAGGTATTATATACACCATTTGCTTGTTTTTACTTTATTATTTATTGCAACAAATAAAAATTAAAAAATACAGGCACACAGACCATGATGAGTGCAGTGTTGTCAGCAATTCTATGAGTCTTATTTAACCTAGCTTTAAAATCTTTTCATTCTGAAGATGCTGTAATTAAATATCAGACAGCTTTAAATCTACAACTACACACTATCATTTCTGTACTATTACACAGTACTTACACATAAATACTAGAATTCAGATAAAAGCAAAGATGCCTTTCATTGTCTTCTTTTAAAGTAAAACTCCAGGCCAAAGACCCAATATTCTACTCAATAATTCCTCAGATAAGCTGTATTATTAATACCAGCCAGCGTTCCCTCGCACTAAACATCCCTGACATTTGAATTTTCTTCATCCGCAGCTCTGTCTCTGGAGACTTCAGCCATCAGCTTTCCAGACCTTCCAAGACTAATTTCCTTTTACTGTGTTAGCAGGTAAAATGTTGCCTTCCTCATTCTCAGTTTCCTTAGTGGTTCTTTGGTATAATTTTGATTCTTTAACCTTGCTCAAGTCCTATTACGTTGTCATCACTTCTTCCTCTTTTTCCACGTGAATCCATTCCAATATCTGTTTATGTGCAAGAACTAATGCAGATCTTTTTAATCTCTGCGGCGCATGTTTCTTTTCAGAGATGTGCTACCATTCCCTCTGGAGCTTCCTGACGCAATAGCGAGGGCATCATCGCACAAAGAGCTCGAGTCTATCTCACACATGGGAATAGGTTGGTCATTTCATTTTTTTCCCCCAATAGAAGATTTTGTAAGCATGCTCAACTTCAAATACTTTGATCTTCCAGGATTTATTTAAGCACATCATTAATTATGTCTCAGCCGCAGGTTAGCAAGCAGCCACTGGGGGAAGTTTGTGTGTAGGTGCATCTTTTCTGTCCTCTGCTTACTTAATTCTTTTATGTATAAAATGTGAATTTAATAAAAAATAAATAAATCAATAGTAAATTACTGTCACAATGATGTTGAATTTATGCAGCTTATAAAATGTAAACTTTACTCAATAAATCACTGTTCGCATTAGAATCACAGTAAAATTTGGTTATGATGAACTTATTAAAATAACCAAAACATTTTTTTGTTGTGTAGAGTTTTGGAATTCCCACCTAAATGTCCGTGGGCCACGGGAGACACCTAAGCCCCGAAAAGCTAAGGAGAAGAAACGAGATGTTGCAACCTCCGCCCTGCCTAAGTCTGCACTGCAGTCAAGCTCTCCAGCTCCGTCTGACTCAGCTCCACAGCCAGACTCAGACAACCAGCATAAATCTGCACCTGACTCAGATGCTGCCGCCCAGAAATCGTCTCTAAATTCCACCTTGTTCCACGAGTTTTGCCCGATCACCACGCGTAGTCCCTTAGAGCTGGACTGTGGCTCTGGGCTGGGCGCTCTCTGTTTCATCAACCCTCTTTTCCTGCAGTCTCAGAGCACTTTATCCAGACGGCGCATGTTCAAGCACAGCCTCAAAGTCCGGGTTTCAACAGAGACATCGACCATGCTGTCGCCCCCGCTTGCTCCACCACCTCCGCCACCTTTAATGCCAAAAACCAAGGGGAGGTGTAAAGCCCAGAAGAGCGGACAGGAAACACTCGAGCTGAGAAAAGGCCAAACTGCTCAAGACGGCCATACCCAGCCGGTGACGCAAAACGATCCCAGCGGTGGTCAACCGCAGCCTTCATCAGCAATTCCTCAGATCCAGCCAGGGATGCAGGAGCAGCAGATGGAAGCACGCCAAAGTAAAGAGGGAGTGAAAGAAGAGGAGGCTACTGCCCAGCCACCAGCAATAAAGGAGCATCTCCCAGCTGACTCAGACTACATGAAACCCTGTCCAATAATCAGTTTCCCCAATTGTGCCTCACTGTCGTCTAAGCCACCTCCTCTTTTCCCCAAAATTTTTCAATCCCTCTCTCCTCGTGACTCTCCCAGTGCTTCTCCCTCTCTTTCCCCTTATCAGTCCCCATCTGTATCTCCCAAGATGCACATTTCTCTCTCCCCTAATGACTCACCCAGCCTTTCTCCCTCCCATTCGCCTTATCAGTCCCCATCTCTTTCTCCTAAGGTCCCCTACTCTCTCTCTCCCTTCATCTCCCAACCCTTCTCTCCGTTGATAGAGCTGGCCAGCGATACATACTCCACTCCTTCAACACCGGATCAGTTGAGATCAGACAGTGAAGCTGAAGAGAAGGAGGAAGCACAAGTGATCGAAAACAAGGATGGAGAATACAAAGATCAGCACAAAGATGGAAAAGGTTGACTTGGTGTTACAAACGAATGCTGCTTCTGTAAACGATAGGGAGAGCTGCAGTACTGAAGAAACAGCAGAAACTCCTGATTAGGGCTGGGTATCGTCACTGATGTTTAGAATCGATTCGATCCACGATTCGATTCAATTCAATTCAATTTGAATCTGGGAAATTTTGCCTCAGACAGTCAGAAATATTATAATTCAGATCAGTACATTGACATATTTTTGTATCTATTAAAAGGGAAGCTGACACTTTCCAGACTTTATCAAAAGGTGTGAGCGTCACAGCAGAGGCCTTTGTGTCAAAGTAGCTGAAGATAAAACACAGAAAAACATGAAGGTGATTTTCCTGGCCTAGGATTTTATAAAAATATTCCACAGTACATCAAAAACGAAAAAACCATTAATCAACATATGAACATTACCTCTAAAGTTACAGCGGTTTTATTAGAGACACGGCGTTTTGCATTTTGTATAATTTTAAAAAGTTTAAATTTGTTCAGAAGCCTATTGAACGGCAGAAATTAGGTTCTCTTTTCGGAAGTAAGTAAAAGGGGAAAAAAAAAAAAAAAAACATCGGCCGACAGCGCTGTAAACAACGGTAGACTTGTGCGCAACAAGCAAGCGAATAATGCAGAAAACAGATTTCGGGGATAGACGGGAAACTGTTCTTGAAGTACACTGAGAAAGAGAGAGAGAGAGAGCTGTGCATGAAGTGTGATTTTTATCGTGGTGGAAGCAAAACAGCAAAAGTCAGAGGGAATTCATGACGATGTTTATATAAAGCGTAGTTTGGATCTTCTTTTGCTGCTGGTTCGGTCAATATTGTTTGGAGAGAGATCAAACTAACAGCTTTAGAATCAGCGCAAAAAGGGCGTAAACACAAAGCGCGGACCCGCCGAAACATCAGAAGCAGCGAGCTGTCGGCTTTCAGCCTCGACCGTGTCCGTGCCGTCGGTGAGAAAGGCGACATCTCACCGATTCTGATCCGTCGGCGGGTCCGCGCTTTGTGTTTACGTCTTTGTACAGAAGCCGTGTACCTGCTCTCATTTACTGTTTTAGATGTTTGGTGGTGGTTGAAATTTTGTGAGGTTTCACCTGAGATTCTGGAATTTTGGGCAAAATACATTTATATAAAAAAATCGATTCAGGATTTTAATGAATGATATCACGTTATCCAAGCCAGAATTGATTTTAATCAATGAATTGATTATTAAAACCCACCCCTACTCCTGATACATCCGACAAACAGGGCGATGGTACAAAAGCATCTAACGAGCAAACAGCTTAAACTGCCTTTTAATTACTAATCCCTGGGATTACTTCAGAATGCCAGTAGTTTCTTCAGGGTGACTCTTTATTGTTAACGTGTAGTAAAAGTGAGTTTATGAAAATGAAACCTGCTATGATTCTGGAAGGAAAGAAAAAATACCACCCAGATCTTATCAAATTGTTTTTTTTATTTGTTCAGATTCAACATCAAAAATACTTACTAGTCCAACTCACCAGAAAGAGGAATAACACTAATCCAATATGCCTTAATACCAAACTGGGCAAAAAAAAAAAACCCCATGAAGTATTACTTTGCCTTACAGTCAACATTAAGTTGTCACTGGAGCTAGTTAACAGTCCTAAACCTCTCAAGTCATTAACACCGAAATGGGCATAAAACTAAAAAGGACCAGCTGTGAAGACTGTAAAATCTGTAGCCATGAGTTGACTGTAAAAAAGTATTCACTTCAATCACTTTGAGTTACCATAAAGATTTGTAAAAGCATCTTTTCAATGCTTTAACTGTTTTTAAGTGTCAGGGTTACATTGGTTTAGTTCTTACTTCATTAGAAAAGTGTTTGCCAAAGACATCTGCAAGAGTGATGAGCTATTAATAATCATCTCACTCACACCGTGTCTGACAATTGTCATCAGAAACAGACGTGACACGGAACCAGAGTGCTTAAGAATCAGTTGGTGCTTGAAAAGTTGTGGCTGCTCTGGTTCTATGGCTTTATTGGATGTAAGAAAGAATCATTCTGCTATTGCATACAGTTGCAAAGAAAGAAAAAAAGAAGAAAAATCAGATTTCTGTTGGTACTTTTTGGAAATTGCAAAGCAGATTCTCCCTCCCTCCACATATCAACACCAGCAGGGAGCGTCTTGTTTGCTCAGCTCCAGCAGGCCGGACTCCAGCTGCTCTGCATCGTCTTGGAAGCGCTCGGTAAAGGAACGAATCAAACCTGCTGCGCTGCCTTCGTATTCCACCAGCTCAACACTATCCCCTGGAAATCAAACACACACAGACTGAATGATTAACTCTGGCAGAACAGAGCTAATTCACTTGTTTGTATGCTTGTATAACTGTTTTCTGTCACAACAAGTTGAACAGTTAATATATTTTTAATGCCATTTGATTTGATATACCTTTATTAGTCCCACAAGGGGACATTTCATAAGGCTGCCGACCTATTGCACGCAATGGCGCCGCCATCTTACCCTCCGACCATAAGACAGGTCAGAGAGGTATATTTGTACAATTGTTAATATTTCTATGCGAGGATGAAGCAGTGCCATTACAGATTTGACACGTAGTCTTTAAGCAAACTCCAAAAAGGTATTTTTGGAAGCTTCCAAATAAAACTTGGATATAGAGAAGCGTAATCATCCTTTCCATTCATTACCTCACAACACTATATTAATCAGATTTAACATTTTAGGATCTGTAAAATCACATACATTATGATTTCTCCTTTTTTCAACTGAAAATAATGTAGACATTGAACTCAATCAAGTCAATATGTTTTATCCAACCAGATAAGTTTATATCACAAGTTTTTTGCTGCAAAATGAGATTGACTCTGTCACCATAAGACCATCTATCAGTCTGTAATTGAAAGGGGAGATAAGCTGCCAAATGTATTCAACCTGTGTCTGATAAATCAGTCCAAGTCAGACTGCGAATGTTTGCAGAACACTTGCCTTCTATCAGCCAACCTGTGCAATTGCCTTGCGATCAGTTGCAATTGGTAACAGAATGTCCAAAAGAATCACATTCTGAGCCCTCTTGTTTGCAGTATTCCAATAGTGTTTTAAAATTGACACCTTACCATGCAAATTGTCATTTCGTTTCCCCCGATCCCAACCCTAATCATCACATGCTTATGAATAGTTTTATAGAAGTGAAAACAGCTAGACCGGTTATCAAACATAAATAAATAAATCAGACAGCACCCTGTTAAAACAGAGTCATTTCCATACCGCTGATTCTTGTGTTGGCTTGAACAAACATCTTGCGAGCCTCCTTCCTCAGCAGCACCGTCTCGCGCAGGCGCAAAAAGTTGTGAGCGCCAGTGTCGCTTACAGTGGAGTACTTGTCATAGAAAGCCCTGCCTCCTTCCACGTCTGCCGTCGACTTAAAGACCTACAAATCAGTTTACAAACTGTGGATTCAGCTTAACAGCATACTGAATGAAATCAACAGAAAGACGACAATAAAGCTTAGATGATGGCTTAGAGTAAACTTAGGTGGAAAGTTTGGATCAATCTAGTTGCAAAACAGGTTACAAAAGCTTGACTCATTTCATTGTTTTGTTCAACCCTCAAACTAAAATCCTAACTATAAGTTACTGCAAAAGTAAATAATACACAAATTCACATTTGCCATGGTGCACCCAATTAAGTTTTAATATATATTTTTTTAAACATAAAACACTCAACTGCTAATCAAAATTGTTGCTGCTTAATTTAGTGGTGCATGTAGCTGTCAAATCGATTCTAGTGAATTATTCTATTTTGCATCCATTGATTGGAGAAGTATTGATTACCTGCAGTTTACAAAGGAACCTATGGATGGCGTTCTTGCCCACGGTGGGGATCTTGCTTCGGTCCAGTGTAATTTGTGCATCGGGCTTGCCATCTTCTCCCGTTACTTCCTCCAGGCCCACCAGGCCCTCTCCAGCCTCCAGCAGCACGCGTAGGATGACGAATCGAGCCTGCATGTGAGCCTGACACAAACACATAACGCCACATATAGTTGACGTACTGTCTAACAAACAAACTGAAATTTACCATCAACTTATTTATAAAAATGACACAGACGTATCGAGCTGAGGCTGTAAGAAACACATAGTCAACGTTCTGTATGCTTGATTGTAGAAACTGTTCAGCTAATACTTTGCAACTTTGAAGAAGAAGTGAAAAGAGGCCACTAGTAAGAGGAAAACTGCTCAGTGAGCAGACACATTACCTGTCTCCAGCGCTTGCTCTCAGGTGTGTAGAACTCCAGGCCCAGCAGTCCCGCTCTCACCATGCTGAGCCAGTTTATGTACACCACATCATCTGCATCCTGACCCTCATGGCCAAAAATACTGGCAGAGAAACACATGGATGTAAACGCACCGACCCCACAGAGAATCAGCCACACTCTTGGACATACATAATGACCACTACCTCCAACCCACTTTTATATATTTAACAAAAAAACCATCCATGTCCAAAAACTGGAGTAAGACTGAAAAATAACTGTAAAAGTGGACTGAAGAGCTGCTTAAAGTTTCCAAACATCCAAATAAAATGGGCACTATTTCACTTGGCTCTGGAGTTTGTTTTTTTTAATATTCATTACATATTTAAATAGATTGAAAGCCTTTGTTTTTGTTCCCAAAAGATTCTTGGATTCCCACAAATATTTTTCCAGCTGCAAAAATCTGTCAGTTTATGGAAATTTGAGGGAGACTTTTGAATCCAAATGTGACTTTTATTTTCTTATTTATACAGTTTATTTGATCTCCTTTTTATTTTTACTTTATGTGCAATATTTGCTTCTCTACATGAAATATTGAGGAGATGCTGAGCCTAAGAATTTCACTGCTGGGAGTGATTGTTACCTGTAGATGCCAATAAGAAAACTTTTTGGTTAAGGTGGGATGTGTAAGTTAGTTTAACATATATAATACATATTTATTACAAGATACAGTGTGCAGGACATACCTGAGCACTTGTTTGTTGAGGCACAAATAGAGTCCGACACACTCAGCGCGGCATTCTTCATAAGAAGAAGCAATCGTGGAGAACTTACTGTCCCAGGTCTCGCTGCCCCGATACCAGCTGGACACCTGAAACGCATGTTCACACATTAAGTCTCTCTTTTATTCAGCAACTGAAAACTAAAGCATGAAAATGGCCATTAGATTTTAAAACCAAACAGAAAGGTGCACACAAAAACAAACTCACCGGTTCACCGGTCTCTGGGTTGATCACCTTACTTTGGTCAAAGTTAAACTTGCCCATGTCATCCTATGGATGGAGATTGAGGACACACAAACTAGATTTATTCACTGATTTTTTTAAATTGTCCAGAAAAAAAAAAAATCATTAAATGAAACATTTTACAAAGAGGAACGGGCTATATCTGCTGCTCTTAACACACCACAGGAAGTAAACAGACCTGGACAAACAGCTTTCCGCTCCCGTGACCCAGAAGCTCGTGAAGTCCAACCTGCACTTCGAACGACGGGCCCTTCCATTTGATAAACAAATCCTGGAGAAAACAGAAGGATCAGGAGAATGTATTATTACACAGGTGTGTGAATGGAAAACAGAGATGGTGTTTAAGAGAATCAGAAAAATGTGTAAAATACCTTGTCACCCTCCCCCAGGAAGGTCAGTTTTTCCTTTTGCGTTGCATAGGCTACAGCCAGCACGTTACCAAGCGACACGTTTTTAAAGCCCTCTGTCTGTCTGATGTCATCGTCTATATACAAACAAACAAACAAAAACAAACAAACAAACAAGCTCAATGCTGTAATCAAGCTGGACTCAGCTGTTTGACAGTGTCAGAGATTTCTGCGCACGTACAGTTGGGGATGTTGATGCCAGCTGGTATTCCACTCCCAGCGAAGGTGAGAACGTCCAGTGAGGTGAAGTCCGGTTTAAGGAACGTATCCTTCTCAAACTCCTGCGGCCAAGGCAACTCAGGAAGCAAGACTTCTGCTGAACTCACCAGTTTGGCGAAACGCTCACTCATCGCCTTGTTCACAACGGCCACAAAACCTAAAACAGCATGACGCAATAAACTTAGGAAATCAAATCCACCACGTAATTTTTTAATGCTCATTTCCAGGTCTGTATTTTTATTTTTCGACTCTACTGGAGTAGTTTTGCATGACTCACAGCTTAAATTGTTATTCATCCGTCCCTTGGTGCACACACTCAGATTTTCCACCGTTTCAAACAAGCTTTTTTAGCTCCCTTCCCCCTCCCTTTAACACAAATTTTTGCTGATCGGCATGTGCCTGAAATAACCATATAAGGGATCGCCACTCTCACTGACATCACACAGAGCCAAGAGTAGGTTGGGAGAGAAAAAAAAATCCTTATCAGTCTCACACTGATAAGGATTCATGGACACTTGGACATATGTTGCCCAAATTAGATCCAGCATTTCAACAGTAGTACTAAACAACGTCCTTTACAATGCGTGTTCATTTAAAGACCACAGGCTGCAATTACTAATGGGGCAAAACACAGAAATGTATCCAGGGGAGATGCTAAGTCCATCTACTTAAGTAAGCTCAGCCAACCAGCAGGAAATAAAACCCGAAGAGACCCATAAGATCACAGCTTGCACAACAATAGTCATGACAGTATCGCTCTTCTTCATCAGCTTGGCACTTACCTTCAAACTCTCCTCTGGAGCCAAATGGGTCTCTGTAGCTCTCGATGAAACCTATATAACTGAGAGGAAGCAAGACCGGGGAGGAAATGAAGGGATAATAAGGAGTAGAGTGAAGAGCGGTATTCATTCACAGTGCAAAGGTCAGAATGAGTTTTAAGGGGAAGTAAATAGGCAGGAAATATAATAAATCAATTTCACTGAGCAGCAGAATTTAAACGGTGCTAAAATAGTCCCTCTCTAAAATTCATCGGGATCTCATAAACGTACTGTGCTGCTGATTAGTGGACTCACCTCTCCACAATTGGCCCCTTGTCTTTAATCCAGTAGCGCGAACCCTCTTTATGTGCGTCAATGGAGCCTAAGGTGAAGCTGCGTGTGTACTCTTCAAGCATCTTCCTCTGGTTCTCATTGGCAGCATAGGCCTGCAAGACATTCACAAACAAATTCTCTTTTAACAGGGGTTGGGCAGGGCACTTTGTCACACTTGCAACTAGTGCAAAATGCTGCGGTACAACCTTTAACTGGCAGAAGGAAATTTGACCACATCACTCCGATTTTGGCCTCTCTACAGTGGCTTCTAATTGAATTTAGGATCCGTTTTAAAGTCCTTTTATTGGTTTTTAAATCTCTAAATGGTCTGGCACCTGTTTATTTGTCTGACTAATGAAGCCCCATGTCCCCATTCGTTCCCTTCGGTCAGCTGAGCAGTTGTTGCTTTCGGTCCCAAAGTCACGGCTGAAACTTAGAGGAGACCGAGCGTTCTCTGTTGCAGCGCCGATGCTTTGGAATAATCTTCCTCTCCATATTAGACAACTACATCAGTGCCAGTTTTTAAGTCCTTATTAAAAACCTATTTTTATTCCCTGGCTTTTAACTCTGTGGGTAACTGACATTTTTATTAATTTTATTGCTACGTCTGGTTTCTGCTATTTTATTACTATATTTATATTTGTATTGTACAACACTTTGGTTTACCAGGTGTGTTTTTAAAGTGCTATATAAATAAATGATGATGATGATGATGATGAACGAAACAAAACTTATTTTGTAACTAGAACTCTGACAGAAACATTTTTTGGTTCACTCAATCTTCTCGTAAAGACAATTACTGATATTTTACTAACCCAACTTTATGTTTTAGATTTAAATGATAAAACTGGTATTCATGTAAGCTCCACTGCATTCTTAGCCGTCTCACCTGTGCTTTTTCAAGATAATAGCAGACTTTTTCCATGACACGGCTATAGTCTCCCCTCTTCACAGTGAACTCTTTGTCTTCAAAGCTGAAGCTGCCACAGCAGGACTCGCACTCCCCATCCACTGCGCAGTCTGTGAACCAATTATTTATTTATTTTCATTAATATATATTGAAATACTTTTTGCATGCCATTTTGTTTTGGCTTTTTTAACTGCAGTTTGACCTTTTTGCACAGCTGAAGCCAAGCGGACCTCATAGCAGGCTTTCCCTCCGTCTTCCTTCTTAAACAGACGCGTGTTGTAGGCAGACAGTTTCTAGAAACAAGCGACAAGAATAAACTGAGTAAGACTCAAAGGCAGATTAAAAACACATTTATCATAAGAAGGAGATTAAAAGAGATAAAAGAAACAATAAAATATTTATTTTAGATGTGAATTTGCTTACTTTTGAGTCGAGGAACTTCTGAGCCAGCTCAGCATCCTCCAGGCAGCAGTTTCCTGAGAAATAGGTGGTAATTCCCTGAAGCAAACAAAAACAAATTGAGTCAATGAGCCATGCATCCTCTCACAGGGAACAAGCATATTTACTGCTCTCCTAAAAAGCAAATAAAATCTCAGAATTAAGGGGGGGAAAAGAAGAAGAAGTCAAAATAAAACCAAAGAGAACGAAACTTTTGCAGCTGAGGCCAAAACCATTTGTCACATTTCTCCCATCTATGAAAACCACTGGCTATTTAATCAAAATTGTTAACCAGCCAGCCTGCACTTGGCTTTAAATGATTAAAAGATCCCACCTTGTCGCCCAGCCCCAGCTGTTTCTGTCTGTTTTCCAGCGAGTAGAGGAGACAGGAGCAGCTGTCCCACAGAGCCTCCATCTCAGCCGGCTGCTCCTGAAAGGCCTGGCTGGCCCAAACCAGCGCTTTCAGCTTGTCCTAGTGTACATGCCACAGATGCAGACAGATAAACACATCAGATTACACTATATCAGGCACACTTGTTCTGAACACCACTGATATCTTTCAGGTTTCTAAAGTTACATTTCGTTAGCTTCGTGTTTACACTCTACGAAGCTGCTTTTACAGTTGTCCTCAACCTATAATCTGGTTAAAAAGTATCTAAACTAGATTGACAACTCTTACTACAGGCCTGTTTTACCTTAGGCAGATTTGGGATGAACTTTGTGTCTCCAAAAGACTTGTAGTTGCCCATGTTTGCATACAGACCTGCTGCATACACCAGAAAGGCCTGAATATCATAAACGAGAAAACATCGAAGAAACATTTTTATATGGCTGCAGCCGTTTGTGGATGAAAGCTTGTTTTAGAAAGAAATGAAACGGCAGAGAGACGGCGAGGCCGTGTACCTGATACTCCTCAGAGCTGAGCCCAGCTGCTGTGGCGACCTGTTCCAGCTGTGCAGGCGTCTGCTTCCTGAAGATTCTCTGCAGCAAGACAAAGATGTTTGCAGACTCGGGGGACGTCTGCAGCAGTACTACCAGACCGCCATACCTAAGACAAACGTTCAAACAGATGTATTTACATTTGTTATTTTTAAAACCAGCAGGACGGCAAATTTTAAATAACCTGAAGTCTTTTGTTGTTTCAAGAAGGTGAAACATGTAATTTCAGAGTGTTGACATTCTCACATTTTTGCATTAGTAACATACCAAGATGCGCGTGACAGGTAGTGGGCGTACATCTTCTCCTGAGGTGAAAGCAAACGAAAGGCCTCGCTGCAGTCGAGTGCGGAGATTCCAATGTCATTTGGGAGGTAGTACTGGGAGTCCACCATCTTGAGTCTGAACGTTACACTCGTGCTGTATTAAAATAGCAGGAAAGGAAAGTGGGGAACATGTTAGGAGGAAATGTGGGACAGCAAGATAAGTGGTGCTTCAAGTTAGAACCTACAACTTTCTTCTTTTTTTTTTTGTTTAAACCGTGGGTATTTGCACACCTGTCTCTGTCAGGCAGGACATGCAGTGTAGAACAGCTTGTGTACGATACAAACACACTGATATTTACTTGCAACAGTCCTACAGATACTAGAATGACTTCTATGTATAATTATTTTAAGAGTCTTTTTAAGAGTTGGGTTTGCCAGCTTCTTGTCCTTCCTCTTTTGGTTGGTCCCTTTAGGGGTCACCAGGTCATCTCACCTAATATCTAGCATCCTCCTCTACCACACCAATCCTTTTACTTCTTCTGTTGTTGTCTTCTTTTTCTCCTCCCTTTGCAGCTCCATATTCAACATCCTTTGTCCATTATATCCACTATCCCTCCTCTGCGCATGTCCGAAACATCTCAGCCTTGTCTCTCTAACTTTGTCTCCTAACTGGTGACTGTTAGCTCATTTCTGAACTTATCCATCCTGAGAGGTGAGGGTGGGGTGGTGGATAGGTGTGGAAAGGGGGGGAGACAAAGGGGATGGCTGTGTGTCTTTATGTAAAACTGATGTCTGTGTGTCCCCTTCCATTTTAATATCCATCTGATTTTCACTCATACTCCTCTTTTTACACATCATACGCTCACACACCAACACATACACCGAACGTTTCTCTTTCAATGCAGAGGGCACATGGTTGCCATTGAGATCTGTAGCCTTGGGTCTTCAGGCCCCCAAAAACTTCTCTTTGGCTTGTTGGTTGCGTTATTGCAGTTTCTTGCCATCATTATCAAGTACATTATCATGACACGCGTGCACATTTGAGCAACCCACTGTGCTTTTCTACATGTGCTCTGTCACCTCTTTAGTTCTCTTATTTTCTCCCCCTCTCTTTTTTCTTTCCGTCTTTTCCCCTACCTGTTAGCTCTGACATTGATATATTTTGGAACTGCTGTGAAAAATAATAGTATTAATAATAATAATTAATAAATAGATAAAGGAAGAAGAAAAATGAACAAGCAGCCTATAGAGCCGGGGTGGGGGAACTCCAGGCCTTGATCCAACACAGCTGATTTAAATGGCTAAATTACCTCCTCAACATGCCTTGAAGTTCTCCAGAGGCCTGGTAATGAACTAATCATTTGACTCAGGTGTGTTGACCCAGGGTCCTATCTAACACAGCACGACACAGGCCCTTGAGGCCTGGAGTTCCCCAACCCTGCTATAGAGAGTCTACAGAGCTCCTCAAGCAAACATGTTTGTCACAACAGTATATTTAGATCATAAATGTAATTGCAAAAGCTGCCAGACCGGACAGGCTTAAAAAAAAAAAAAAAAAAAACATACCAGGTCTCACTCTTGCACATCTTCCCTTTCAGTTTTGCTGCTATCCTTTTGTCACAAATTATTCCAGGCACTCATCTCCACCACTCCAAGCTCAACCCTGCCTGCACTTGCTTCTTGACCCCGCTTGTGCACAGTTCGTCCCTTTAACATCTTTACTGCCTCTACTTCATGCATCTTCACTGTTAAAAGTGCTTCCTTCTTATTCACACACACATGTATTCTTGTCTTGCTTCAAAGACTTTCATTACTCTTGTCTCCAGAACATACTTCCACCTGCTCTATATTCTCACTGCAGCCCCCAAAGCTGGAGACTCCCATCTGATCTCATCTGTCAGCCTGTCCATCAATGCTGCAAATAAGAAAGGGCTCAGATCTCTGATGTAATTCTACCCCCACCTTAAAATCATCTGTCACCCCTACCACACCTCACTTACCTCATGTCCTTCACCACCCTCACATTCTTGTCTGCCACTCCTGAATTCTTATCTAGTACTATAGTTGCTCTCTTGGTACCCTAATATACTCAGATTTTCAGTTTGCAATAAAACACAAAAGGACTTCACCTAATGATTTTAGTTCCCAAATAAGTTTTTAATGATTCTTAGAAATTAACACTAATTCTTTAATAGATTGCCCTGTTTACATATTTTTTTTAATATACTTCAATTGGGAGCTGTAGTGGTTAAAATAGAGCATAGTGCAGTGGCAAGTAAATTAAGATAAGATAAGCTTTATTGACATTGTAAGCACAAGCGTACAAAGAAACTGGAATTACATGAATTGAAGTGTGGTTATATTTCATATAAATATATTTCGGAGAAGCAGTAAAGAGAGAAGCTTTTGTGACAACAGGCGCTGATCGTCCAGTGAACCTTGACTTGCAGGACCGTGGCACAGATTCAAAATCAGTTAATATTACTCGAGCCTGTTTTATTTTCCGTTTCACTTTCCCCCCCAAAAACTACAGTAACTGATATGAAGAGTCTACACACGAAAATAAATCCTGATTGTGTCTCTTTTAAAATCAGCAATCTACTATCACCAACACAACGATAGTACGTGTCTGAATTAAGTATGAATACAGAGGCTACAGCTAACTGAATAACGTTAGCTTCCTGAGTGCATGCTAAGACGGCTGCATTTAATAAAGACTCGGCGACTTCTGTAAACAAAATAATTAATCACAAAATGTGCAAGTCATTAATCGGTATGACTGTCTGCTAACTGATACACAAGTGAGATAAATATAAATAAAGGTAAAAGTCAACTCAAAAACTCGTTACCTTGATTCCGTTATAGCGCTGAGCGAATGTCAAATTGCAGTCTCACGCTGCACACTTCCTATATTCATTCAACGAGAGAATCAGCCCTCAGCCAATCAGAGGTTGTATATCGTGGCCGATGGAAACTTTAGCCAATCACTGAGCAGCTATGCCGAGCTTTTTAACGCGTTTCACATTGTGAATTTGAACAAGATTAAGTTTGAAGAACACCGCCGTTAACCACAGCAGGAAGGTTCAGGAAATGCTAACAAGAAACAGAGACTATAGCAGTCAGATAAGTGTGTATATGTACCAAAGTCTTCGAAAAGGTAGAGCACATGACGAGGTGGCCGAGTGGTTAAGGCGATGGACTGCTAATCCATTGTGCTCTGCACGCGTGGGTTCGAATCCCATCCTCGTCGGTCTCATTTTACAAGCACGAAAAATTTTGAACATTGTTCGTCCCTGATACATTCTCCCTTAATGCTGCTAAACATGAGTTATTCAGTCGCACAACCGGAACATCGAAGGGTCAGAATCCTACAAACTCGTTGGGCTATCACTCAACAGCGCCTCCTGCCCTTCCTGACAGCCCTACACCATCTCCTCCTCCTCATTTCTGGCCCTGATATTGAAAATTTGGCTTAGGAAAAATCAGCAGTCTTTCAGCTGCTCAGCACACAGAGCTATAAAACCACAACCACACATTCTTTCCTTTCATCTTCATTTAAACCAACACAAAGCACACAAAGTTTTTTCAGTTTTAAAGGTTTTTATTGAATTCTAAAAAAACAAACAAACAAAAACAAAACAAAACAAAAAATGATGGCAGACTACATTATTTACAAAAGCTGTGCAAGAGGACAAAAATGAAAAGTTTTCTTGATGAGTGGATAGCAGTTTTAGACAAATCTTAACAGACATTTGCATTTTAAGGACATCCGTGCGTGTTTGATTATTTTTGGTTTCATGCTTGGGTTTTCACTTCCCTCCTCTCAGGAGGTGTTGTGGGGAGTATCCAGCGATAGCAGTCTGAAAAGCGAAGGCTCTTGTCCACAGCACAGCTGGTGCAGTAAACAATCCCCAGAGCTAGCATTACTACCAGGAACACACACAGGGGCACCAGGAGGGCCACGAGCAGCCAGCTCTTGTCGTGCTTCCGTTGACCTTCAGCAGACTCTGCTTCTACCGTAGCTTTTACGCTAGCTTCTTCTGCACCTTCCATGTTAGCTTCCTCTGAATTTGAACCATTTGCAGTGTCCTCTGCCACACCTGGACCAGAGTCTCTACTTCCTGCATCAGCATCCACGCCATTATTAATTTCATTGTCTATGTTGCCTTTTTGCGTCGGGGACGGGGATGTCTGATATCCCCTGGGTGACAGGGTGTCCCACTGGTTTAGGTGATTTCCTGACCTGTGAGACCCATCGGGGGGAAGTCCTTCAGGGGCCTCTGTCACCCAGTCAGCATCAAAGTTGGTGTCAACTTCAAAGTTTGGGTCAGGAGTGAATGAAGAGGACCAGGGAATATCATGGTCAAAGATGGCTACATGAACAGAGTTACCCGGGTCGGGGGTCAGAGTAGAATACTCTTCGTCTTCAAGCGAAGGCTGGCAGGTGTGTCTGTCTAACTGCAGGTCGTAGCCATTGTCGCAGAAACACTCGTAATCTCCGATGAGGTTGAGACAGTGCTGTTGGCAGGACGACCCCCTTGCACACTCATCTATATCTACACACTCTCCTTCGCTGCCCACCTCATAGCCAGCACCACACACGCACCTGAAGGACCCCACTGTGTTTTCACACACACCCTCACAGCTGCCATCATCGAGGCATTCATCCACATCCACACACTCGCCCTCGTCGTCTGGCTGATACCCTGAAAGGCAGGTGCAGTGGAAGGTACCTGGGATGTTGACACAGAGCTGGGGACACGGTCCTTGCTGACATTCATCTACATCGGAACACCTGCGGCCATCTGGAGCCATTTGATAGCCTGGGGGGCATGTGCACCGAAGACCCCGTTGGGTCTCCATGCAGTTATACTCACACCCCATCTCCACACAGGCCGGGTTGATGTGAGGCAAGTCGGTGGGACCTGCAGAGTCAGATAGCTCAGGTGGGTTGGTTTGGCTCAGCGTGTCAGGCTTGCAGCTGTATCCATCCTTATCTACTGTGAAGCCCTCAGAGCAGTAACAGTAGTAATCTGTGTCTGTGTTCTGGCAGTGCTGCTCACATCCGTGGTTCTTGCTACACCAGTCTTGGCTCTGTGGTTCCTCAATGGGTGGACAAAGTGGAGAATCGGTGGACCAGCCCACTGTTTCGTCGTCTCTCTGGATGCACAGAGCGGTCATCTCAGTAGGATCCGGATTTGCGCCGTCTGCAGGGCATTGCACGGTGGCCACAGACCCAAATGGCACATGAGTCAGCAGACTGCTGACAAGGTAAAATGGGGTGGTGTAAACAGGTGGACCTCTACCCTCATCTTCAAGAGGTGGACACATGCCTTTGTAGTTGTACTGGCAAACATAGCCATTCAGTGGAACCGAGCAGGAGCCGTCAAGCCACTGGAAGTCTTCTTCGCTCTCACGCCCGCTCTCAGATGTGTGAACAATCATGGAAACGCAGCGATAGACTCCACAAGTTGATGGGGAGTATTCTTTGAGCCAGTCGGTGAACTGGACATTCTGGTCTCCTGTTGTAAAACACAAAGACAAAGATTAAAAAAATAAAATAAAATATGCAAGTTTACTGTGTATTTGAGTTTTGAGAGCTACTTGACACATTTAAAGGATGACCTTTATCATAAATAAAGATCCCATATTTACAGTCTACATGTGCTGATATTGTCATATTTGGAAAATGTTCTGTGCAGTCATTAATTGCATTCAAATGTGTATATGTGTGTGTGTTTGTGTGTTTTAAATTTGCCCCTAGGAGTCGCCAAAGTCAAAACAAAGTCTGACTCACAGGCACTTAAAAAAACAACAACGCCACAGCAAAATAATGTTGTATTCTACCCCCCACAAGAGTGGAGGTGGGGGGTGGGCCCAACAAAATGATGGGGAGGTTTGCCTCTAAGCTGTTCTGTTAACAAGCAGGCTGCAGAAATGCCTGCAATATATATTTAAGGAGTTTGTTTACTCTCTCAGGAATGTGCTGCAGTGGTACAACCTAGCACAACCGTAAACACTGAATCCAAGGTTAACTGTATCATATGGAAACATCTGAGTGCACACAGATGTACATTTACAACATTCATGGCCAGTTCCTCCACAGTAAATAAACTGTTTGCAACAAACTAGGCAGAAAAGTCTGCATCTGCAGTTACCTTAACGGGGGTGAAGTCTTAGTATCTAGTTACCACTATATGGAAAAGAGAGCAAACATGGCTTTGTCCTTTAAATTATGACTGAAGAATAATAAAAACGGTTGCATTTCTCTTTGGATTTGATTTGCAACAGAAGAACAAAGCAGACACTTTGAGTGATGATAAAAAGCGTTTGTTTTTTAAGTGGGTGAGGTTTCCATAATGACTAAATCAGACTGAGGGGTAGCAGTGAGGTCAAAAAAATGGATTCCACATTGTCTACTGCACCAGCTGTGTCTGTGAAACAAAAGTAGTTCATCTAAATACCGTCCAGCCAGACTGGCCGAGGTATCAAAGTCTGACAGAGAGATTATAGAGGAACATATAGCGTGACACCTGTAGGTTATAATTAAAAAAAAACCTAAACATATCAACATCAAAGTCTATTCAAACACTATTAAAATGGTGAATGGATGTCAATGTTATAAAGAGCGAAAGCTCAAATTTCAAAAAAGATGAGACTTTGCCTGTGACCCAGACGAATCCTCTGAGCGGTCGGGTGGATGAACACTGACGTGGAGGTCTGTGCAACCCAATCCAGAGGTAAAGCTTTGACTCAGATCCCTGTGTCTCGATGGCTGACAGCAGCTCGTGGACGACAGCCGCAGCTTCTTGGTTATAAATCGTCGCCAAGGTCCCTCCGCGCTCCCGGCAGCTGCGCCCAGCCTCCCTGAACGTCTTCTTCTGGAGGAAGACAGCGTAACATCCTTCTTGGTAACAGACTCCATCGCTCTCCATAAGCGGAACTTTCTCTGCTGGCTTCTCCCTCTCTGCTTCCCTCAGCCTCTGAGCTCGGCTTCCAGGAGCCAGACAGACCGTCAGCAGCCACAGCACGCACAGAAGACTCATCCTGCTGCAACTGCTGCTGCTTCTGATGATTGTTTGCATCCTCCAAGACATGAAGTTTAAACTACACCAACATCTAAATGAGACAGCCAACCTTACTGTCAAAATAAATACTCCAGTAATGCAGCTGGTTTCTTTTCTGCCCTGTTATTGAAACTCACCTGAGCCAAACTGAGCTTCTATTGTTAGTTTTACAAATTACCGCTTTCCACTCCAGACTTAACTTTTTTTAAAAGAAATAAATACATAATTTGGTCTAAAGGAGCTATTTGAAGCTATTTTTCTTTGCCTTATTTTATCTGGGATGGGCAGATTCTTCAAAAATTAAGGAACTGCAGTGTAAAATAAATCCATTCAAACTGCCAATCCTGCTGCCTCAGATTTTATAAGAGCTTACTACAAAATAGATTGAACTGAAAGTCCGATAGAATTAACCCCAGAATGTCCAATTTAGTCCAGTAGAGTCCAAAAAACAGTCCAGTGAGTTACCAGTAGAGTCCAGAATTTAAAAAAAATGATTGAATGGGTCCATCTATCCTTGAGCTAAGTCCAAAATAGATAAAGTTGATCCTTGTATGAATTTAGGTGAATTTCTGGGACAGAAATCCTGCACTGCATCTGATCCTGCTCAGGCTTTCAAGCCTCTGCAAAGTTCTGAGAGAACCTTAGGAGAAGAGAAAGATGGGGGTGGGGGGTTGGGGTGTAAAGGCGGAGAGGCTACGTAGAGGAAAAAGCAGAGGGGGCTGGTAAAGTATGTGAGACTATGAGGGAATAGTTGAGGGGATGATGGGTTAGTGGGGCTTGGGAGGTGGGGAGCAGGGTTGGTATTGAAAACCCTCAGAGTGTGTTATGAAAACCATACGGCACCATTCTGTCCCCCATCTTGCCAATGGCTTTGGACACACGTATGCAGTCTCACACAGCCTTTAAGCCCTGCACTGCATCCACAGGATGGAAAGTGTCTCCAGCATTGTGAGATGCAGAATTTGTCCCTCTTCTTCTGACTCTTTCCCCCACCTGCCAGATTTTCTTCCTCTCAGTCTGTCATCATCTTTTTCATTTCTCTCTTCGCTTCTATTTTCTTTTTTACTCTTTTCTCATTTTCTTCCATTTCCCTCCCTCCTGTCTTTCCCCCGTCTTTCTACCAAGTCCATACCAGCTGGAAGACTTTACAGTCCAATGGAAACATTTGAGTGTGGAACAGAGGTCTACCTGTTGGACTGTTTGTTGGGTTCATTGCTGTTATAAAATAACTTTGAATGTGCACAGATGTTTAAGAGAATGAGTAGGTGTCCTTGTGTGTGTGATTTTGTGTGTATGTACGGGTGTATGTGTGTGTGGTTGCCACTCGGGGGCATATGGAGGAGAGGAAACAGGAAATGCCAGATGTGCATCAGCTTGACCTCTCAGTAACTGGGGAGCAGGAGTGACTTGAGGGGGTACCTCCCGTCACATGATCTGGACGTGATGAGTGGCATGTCTGGAAGCAAAGTCAAACACTGAGATGGAATTTTTCCAAAGAAAAATATGATCTTTCTATTTTTCCATGAGTTTATGTAAAGAGCAAAGCCAAAGAACACTAAATGAAGCCGACAGCTGCAATTTGAAGATTCAGGTACTGAAGGGAAGGCTGCTGATGGGCACAAACAGCTATCAGCTGAAAGTCCACCATGCACAAGACTGTTGAACTGCTGAAAGCTAAAACACTGTATGGATGCTCATCGTGTTTCTTTGTGGGAAGCTTGACCTGCCACATGTCAATTACAAGCAGCTTTATGTCATTGCTTCACTCTCCAACTTTCCTCTTGGTCTGGCGTAAAAAGGCTTTTTGATACAAATTTAAACATGAAAGCATGATTTCACCTCTGTAGCCTCTTAACAAAGGATGATGGGATGGAAAAGTCACACTGCATTCAAAGTTGAACTTATTAGCTACACATTGTGTGGCTAATCCAAGCCACACATCCAAGCTCGTGTTTTCCCAGTGTACAGCAGATGAGTCGGCTGGCTGTGCTGTGATTGTGTTGGCAGGCAGACCATACACAATCTTACTATTCAGCAGTCTTTTCCAGTTATGTAACAACCACTGGAACTTGGGGGAGAACAAACATAAAACCTCAGGATCCTGGAGAACCTAAAGAGCCTTTCGATCTTGTTCCCCACCTCCCTTTCCTCCTTTTCAACATCCCTCATCCTGCTCCTGTCTCCCCACTTCTCCTGCTTTTCTTGGACTACCCCAACACTCAGCTGTTTCTCCCTTTCCTTATTATTCTTTCATTCCCCGTGTCTCTCCTTTATTTTTCTTTGAATTCTTTTGCTTTCCCCCCTCTCCTTCTTCTCCTCAGGTTTAGCTATTTGAGCAACCAGATCAGCAATCTTTTCTCCAGAACCCCAGTTTTCACCCCAAACTTCTGTTTATTCAATCATGGAGCCTGATTAGCCCCGCCCCCTGGCCTTATAGCCCCGCCCCAGAGACAGATTCCAGAATTGTAATTGACAGAACAGACAAAACCTCTCCTTTCCATAGCCCTGCACTCCCAATCCCCCCTCTTCACATTAATCTAAACACAGTGTGTCCAAGACGTCTAATGGAACATACAGAGCTCTTGATTTAATATGTGCCGCCCCCTAGGTCACAGCTTACTTTCTACCTCCTTGACTCCGAGCCGCTTGCCACATATCATTACTGGCTCTGATACATTCTCAGATTCTGGATTCCAAGCAGCTGAACTGTACCTTCCAGCTCCAAAACCTCTCCATTTCATTTTAACCACTAATTCATTTTTTAACAGCCCGGTAGATGTTCTTGATCTGATGTTCTTCTGTGGCCACTAAACCTTATATGTCTTATATGTATTACACACTTTGGGCTCTTTTTTCCATACGGAAAAGAACACGTGACATGAATTTTAATAGACTGCAAGAAGCTCACATCTCCCCTCAGCAGGTAAAATTTTCACCAAATTCCTAATAAACAAATGCAAATGCCAGCTGAAGCTAAATGCAGTGCCAGTGTTGATGCTTGCACACGAGCACAATGAAAGAAAGACAGAAATCTTACTTTTGTGAACATGAGTGTCTGCACCAAATTCCATTCCAGTCTGAGTTTGTTTCACTTAAAAATCACAGATGTGAAGCTCACGACAAACAAAGGGATTGCCAAAGTCAGCACAGTTCATGCGGTTGAACCTGTGAACTTTGACCTTCCAGGGATAAGCCAAGACTTCTGGGGACCATAAATATATGGACACTAAATCATGGAATGGAATCCAGTAGTTGTTTGGCTTGAAACACTTAAAAACAATTAAACAGTTACTTCACCTTCACTAGGATCCCCTTTTTTTAAATGTGAAATATTCTCTCAGATGAAAGGACGAGCCCAAAAAGTGTTATTTTGAACTCGCTGGACTAAACTGTGTCTGTTCTCCCAGAAGGCTGTTGGATGGATCAGTGAGTCAGTAGGATAAATCTGGGCAGATACATTGAAAGAGCCCCAGATGCTTTAGCGGAGCTGCTCAGTGTCAAACAGATCACCCTGCAGTTATACTGAGGAACTTTCAGGTGTGAGTGTGAGAGCAAGGCATTCCTGGCAGAAGAGAGCTCTGCTGGAAATGCCTTCACCCACATGGATTTTTACATTTAAGGACTGGTTGCTTTTGCACAAGAATCGGTCAGTAAATGGAACATAGAGTGCTGTATATAGAAACGTTTAATTCTTATGTTGTGACATAATTGAAATATATAAAAACGCAAGGCTTTAAATGCTAATAGAGGCTTTTTGGGACTAAACAAATTAGTTATGCCTCTGTTCCTGAGCTCGTCTGATGCCAGTGAAACTGTTTAGTTATTTCCTCATGGTCTTGGGTCACGGGAGTACAGAATCGCACCACTCAGGCCTGTTGCAGCATCTGTGCCATATCAAGTAGAGCAGGACACGTCACGTTGTTCATTTTTCCCAACCGCTGGTGTTTTAACACACACACACACACACACACACACACACACTGAAACAATTAGCAGTGGCCTTGTGGTTAAATAATAGACTGTAGGCATTCCTGGTAATTTCAGTGGAGGAAAAAGAGGATACTTTTATCCACTTCTTCTACAACGTCCACATGCTTCATCTTTCACAGCAGACACAGATGCCCTCCATCCACACCCACACTGTCAACAAATCTATACCACAAACGTCTGAACCGACCTGGGTTGCTCTCCAGTTGTTAAATCGAGAGGAGATCAATTCCCGTTGGTTATAGTCTTCAATTACTGGATGCATCGGCTAAAAATGTATGGACGGCTGCAAGTCAGTAAATAAGCATTGAAGCTATGTCAAAGCAGTGAAGGTGTCTCATTTGATTTTTAACCTTTACGTATTAATAGTTAAATCATCACACAGTGCAAACATCGCCTCAACTACAAGCTGAAAATGCAAAAAAGTTCCTTCATTACTTGCTTACATGAAAAACAAGATAAAACATTCTCCACCAAACTCTGCAGGTAAAAAAAAGAAGCTTAGCATAGCGAAATAAAAAGGAACATGAGTAGCAAAGGATAAGGAGGCAATGATTTATGTATTATTAACTGCAATAGGAGTCAGCTGCATGTACAGAATCACACATGTATAAACAAACCTCAGACAAACAGCGAGTCAAGGTTTAAAAACTGCTGAGAGGCAGAATGGGAGGACAGAAAACTGGGAGAGGATAATTCCTGAAAGATTATTTCTTTACCAGATGACAGGCTCAGCTTTTCCATAGACACACGCATGCACACATGGACGACACTTCTCTGCTCTGCATTTCACGATACAGTAATATTTCTCCAGGGAGGGAGCATTCGTGTGTGCGCGCGTGTGTGTGTTTGTAATGGCAAAACCATCAACTGCGAAAAGAAAGGAGAGGACACAAAAGGAGAAACAAAGAGACAGACGGGCGTCTGATGTGTAGAACGGTCATGTGTCTGACTCATTTCTGCACCGTTTAATATCCTGGAAACTTCACATTTTGCACACATCCACGTCCCTCATTTGATCCGGGCTCATTTTCCTACTCTTTTTCTCCCAAAAAACAGCTTTTCTACAGTAAATAAGAAAAAAAGAAGTCTAAACAAAGTAAATCACTCCCTAAAACAATGCAAAAATATGCATTTTCCCTCTGCTGTCTTTGTTTAATACTCCCAGCAATGAAGCAGGTTCCACCTTTTTCTTTCAGAAGCTTCTTACAAAAACCTGCTGCCAAGTTTGAGTCAGTGCAGCAATGTCCCACAAATTTAGTAGACCTTGTTGAGCTGGAAAGATGCCAAGGATCACTGAGTTGAAATGTAGGAAAGCGAAGCAGGGAAGGAGCATGCTGACAAATGAGCAGTCTATCCCTGAATAAATAAAGATCTGGGGGAAAAAAAGCTTTTTTAATCCTTTTAAATCTGAAATATTCAATCCATCCAAGCGTGACACCCGCGGCTGACGCTACAACGTGAAAAGGAGATGCTTGTATATCATACATCATGAGCCGTGTGTCATTTTCAGGTGCAGACAGCTGCAGTCGGATAAAGCTACAAAACTGCCCAGCGCCAAACACTAAAGGTGAAGCTGCAATGCTGTGGTATCGGCGACAGGATGAGATTGACTTATGAAGTGATTTTGGTTTGGAAAAATGTGTAAGAGTGAAGGTAGGGCGTATTTTTGTTCTATCTCTTTTCTGTGTTTCATTTTGAAGATGATCCCTAGTCCCCATCTTAGCCAGCAGCACTTTGAAACCAGTGTTACTTGCCCAGCTGAAACGTTAGTCAGGGTTCAAATCTGTTAATATTGTAGGTGCAGTATACTGTTGCCTTATGTGCACGATTTAATGCCAATTTGAGAATGAATTTGGATGCAAAAGCATTTTGAATGCTCAGTGTAGTTAAACGTGGCCTTAATACTTAAGTCAGTATGTTTTTGGATAGAGATGCATTTTTTTTGGAGTTTTGCCTCTATACACCACCACAGGTGATTTTAAATCAAACAATATAGATGTGATTGAAGTCAGATTTTTATTTATTTTATTTTTTAAAGCTTTCATTCAAGGGGTTTAACAAATGTATTGCATTTACCGTCCCCCCATTTAAGAGGGTTGAAAAGTAATTGGGTTACCATTGAAAAATATCCCATTTCTTTTCTTTAAAAAACTCTTGGGTTGCTTTGAGCCAGTATCTATTTCACCATGAAGCGCTGTCGAATCAGTTTTTGCAGCATTTGGATGAATCTGAGCAGAGTGTACAGCCTTGAACGCTTCAGTATTAATCCTGCTATTTCTACCAGGAGTCACTTCATCAAAAAAAAACCTCCACTAGTTACCTGGTTTCACTGAAAGCCATATATTATCATATCATAACATTACCTCCTCATGCCTGACACACTGTTTCTCTCCTTCTACTAACATTTCTCTTGCCATCGTTCTGGTAGAAGTTATACTTTGTTTCATCTGTCTAATATTTTTTTTTCTGAACTGTGCAGGCTCTTTTAGAGACTTCACCTCTACCTCCCAGAGAATCTTCTTACATTAGATATTGTAAAGTTGTTTTCCTTAACCATGGAAATAATTCTGTCATCATCCACTTTCATCTTCTGTGGTCTTTCAGGTCTGTTGGTGTTGCTGAGAGAACCAGTGCATTCATTCTTTTTAGAAATGTAACAGACTTTTGATTTGGCCACTTCAAAAGTTACAAATTAAACAGTTTGAAACAACTTCCAGTGTTACGTGTGCTACATTTATCATGAAAACAGGCCTCAGTGTGGCACGAACCTGCTTATGAGTCAACTGTCCAATTCATTTTGAGCTTCTGAAAATGGGGAACTGTACATAAAAAATGACTGTAATTCCTAAACAGCCAGTATAATATGTTTGTTAAAGCCTTTGAGTTAAAGCTGAAAGTCTGTGCTTCAATCACATGTTGATTGTTTGATTTAAAATCCACTGTGGTGGTGTGCAGAGGAACACTACAAAAATCTGATCTTTTTTTGCTGCAGGAGCGTCTGTACATGTGGTTAAACAGGCAGCCCGTATGCCAAAGGCTGTTTGTGTTCATATCTGCCACAGACCATCTCCTGCGTGTCATTTCCCCCACTTTTCTCCTTTTCCATCTAATAAAGGCTTAAAGAAAACCTTACCAGTTGAAATGGGATTCAAAAAAAACTTTAGTCAAGACCAGAGTTTACTGACTGAAGAACAGCTAAGATATGCATGTAGTACATGTGCAGAAACATGCGTGACTTTACCCCCACTGTTTTAATTTGTAAACATCTGTCTGACTCATAAATCTTAATTGTCCAATGCAACCTTTAACCATTTCCACAGACCCTGAATGACCTCCTCTCCCTCATCTCTGCTACTTCACATTTTCAGTTTCCCTGGGGAAATACTTTAAGCTTCTTCCCGCTCCACTTTTCCTTTACATTTCTCCTCTTTCCTTTTCTCTGCCCACTCCAACCATTTTCCCTCACTTCTTTCTGTATTTACTGCTACAGCCTGACTGTCATAGCCTTATTTGTCCTAATAGCACACGTTTTAGTTGTGCCTCTCACTTTGGTTCCCTTTGTGTATTTTCTGGCAACATCGTCTGTGTTTGTGTCTGTCTCCATCGCTCTGTCTGCATGTGTTTTTTTTCTCAGCCATGCACACACACACACACACACACACACACACACACACACACACACACACACACACACACACACACACACACACACACACACACACACACACACACACACACACACACCTCTTTTTCTCCCTTTTAACCGGGGAAAGTTGTACTGGCATTGAGTTTCAATACAGTAGGAAATATTTTTAACCATGCAGGAAATGTCTAAACTGCTCTAATCATTCTGCTCTCATGCTGACCCACCCACGCATAGACATATATACACGCATAGATTTTTAGTTTTGTTAAAAAGAAAAAAAAACAGCAACTTTTTACATCACAAAATGAAATCCAGAGTAAAAGAAGGAGAGCTGGAGCGCATTTAACTTAATTCGATTTCATTCAGCAAACCGACCCTGGAGGGGGAGCCAGGCTGCAGATGGGAATGGGACCATAAAAGTACTGGTCTGTCAGCGGGAAGAGCAGCACCAGAAACAGCAGGCCTCCCATCAGATATGAGAAGAGCAGAGCTGAACTGTGAGGGTGTTGCAGGGCAGAGCGGATGTCAGGCAGGCCCTGACTGTTGCAAAATGAATGGCACAAAACTGGACCGACAACATGCCCTTAAAAAACAAAAAAAAACAAACAAAGATTTCAGATGAAATGGGTTGATTATCGTAGGCTAATGAGTGACCAAATTATCGTATAGATCACATATCTTACCAGTTCTCATGAATATAAAGGCAGTAAAAGCACCAAAAACAGTTGTGTACAAGAACTGCATCCCTGTGAGAGAAAAAAAGATGCGATCAAAGTGCTCAGTTTTAGTTTTATCAGTCCATGTCACATAAAGATGATCAAAATCAAGCTAAAAGAAATGAGTCACCTTGCTCTGATCATGACAACATGGTTTGCCTTTTCAGCTAACTGACCTGCCACCAGAAGGATGACACTCATGCTCTCTTTCCCAAGGCGTCGCTCCTCTATGACATGGTGGAAATGAGCTAAAATGAGGCAGTTGACATTAAAGGCAGTCAAACCAAATGTAATGTAACACTTGCAAACATAGATTTGGAAGAAAAAATGAGGCACAAAATGCAACATTTATTATTCTCTCCTTGGTGCAGAGGAAGGGTGGCGACTGGATTGGACAAAAGAGGGTGAATATGGAGCTGCCAGGCAGGAGGAAAAGAGGAAGATCACAGAGAGCGTTCATGGATGTAGGAACTGCTGGGAGAAGAAGAAGTCTCTCGAACTTGGTGTTAAAATTTAATCTGAAATAGTTCAAATATATGCAAATATGTTTTTTTTTTCTGTTTGAAAACTTTTTCACATACCAACTCCAAAGAACAGTGGAGCGGTGACGATAGCGCCTGTGGGTCCCGTGCAGGGCACCAACATAGGAAGCATGGCCCCTCTGAACACCAGCTCCTCTGTCACTGGTGCCACCACCTGGTTTCTGAGCCACACTGCGTCCCCCGCACACCGCCTCCATGACTGAACATCTGGGAGAAGTGCATGAAAGCACACATGTGCAGCTCTCTGATTCCAGTTAACCCAACATAACATTCAGTTATTATAGAGACAAACGTACCCAGTGCACACTGCATTTCCCCGGTGAAGCCTTTGGGGTTGTCTATAGCGGAGTGAACCAGTGGGCCGAGATAAAAAACCTGACGTGGGAGAGTAAAACCAGTTGTTTATAAAATCTAGAGGATGTAAATTAAAAAAAAAAGATTAAACTGGAAACTACAGGGTACATTTGTCAGTGTGTGGTTTAAACTCGCCCATGGGGATATTACTGCAGAACGTAGACATTTAATGGAAGTTGCAAAGCTAAGCTGAGGCCACGCTTAGCAGGAATGGAAATAAATCTCTGAAATGTCAAGCATGCCTCAGCTAAGCATAAATATATTGCTGTATGAGAGAAACGGGATCTACAGATTACTGTTTGAAGCTACTGAAAAACTCATTGACTATGGTTTTCTTCATTTCTGACAAATCTTATGTTAATGATGTAAATGTAAATAAATCCTGGGTTTTCATCTGTAAGTATTTAATGTGCGCTACATATAAAACTTCAGAGATATTTGTGCCCTCAGTTAAGCAATTTGAAATCAGTACTATTCTTTTCCATCTCTAATGAAGCAAAATGTTACAAATGTATGCTAAACAAAATTTATATTAATATTTTGAATGCAGAATCAAGTTAATCAGATATGGGATCCCCTGACTTACCATAGTAAGTAATAAAGGTAATATGGATGCAGCAACCAAACCGTCCATGCGAAGTCCCATCAACTCCCACACAGACACGTCCGCCTGAAGGGCAAAATGTGTTTTAGAAACCGTGAGAATGACGTTTAAACGAGTCACTGAAGTGAAACGAGTCACCGAACTTCATGTGGCCTTCAGATTAGCTCAAGAACAGTGTGGAGAGAGTTTCATTGAATGGGTTTCCATGGCCGAGCAGCTGCATCCAAGCCTCACATCACCAAGAATAATGCAAAGTGTCATATACAGTGGTGTTAAGCACTCCGCCACTGGACTCCAGAGCAATAGCGACGTGCTCTGTGGATGATGGACAATCCGATGGGTCTGGGTTTGGTGGTTGTCTGACTGCATTGCGCCAAGTGTAAAGTTTGGTGAAGGGGGGATTATAGTCTGGGGTTGTTTTTCAGTTGGGCTGAGCCCCTTAGTTCCAGTGAAAGGAACTCTTAATGCTTCAGCATATCAAGACATTTTCATGCTCCCAACTTTATAGGAAGAGTTTGGGGACGAGGGTGACTCCTTCCTGCTCCAACAGGACTGCGCACCAGTGCACAAAGCAAAGTCCATAATGACATGGATGAGCAAGCTTGGTGGGGAAAAACTTAACTGGCTTACACAGAGTCCTGACCTCAAACTGATGGAACACCTTTGGGATGGAAGAATGGTCAAAAATTCCCATAAACACTTCTTCTGTGGAAAGCCTTCCCAGAAAAGTTGAAGCTGTTATAGCTACATCATAGCAACATCACATTAAACCTTACGGATATTTCAAGTTCAAGTTGAGTTTGAAGGAAAAAAAGCAAATACTTTTGGGAATATTGTTCATAACATTTAATTTTAGATGAGCAGTAATCACAGATTTGATTTGATTGGTATAGATTACTGATGGAAAAGATCCTTTACAAAGGTAACAATCGGGACAAATAAACAAACAGATTCAGAATTGAACGATAGGTGGAGTTTAAATTGTCACAGAGTTGAGTTAAACTCATAGTGCTGAAACTTGTCGGGTCACAAGGTAAATCCTCCAGGGGAAATGTTACTATCTACAGTATACTCACCTTGACATCAGCCCAGTGTATCCATGTCTTCACAACTGCAGGTGACACTACAGAGACCAGCAGCACACTAGCACAGCGACGCTTTATCACACTGGGATGATCCCTGCACGCACAGTTTAAGTTTAGTTGTCTGGCCTAACAGCACTTCTCTCATGCCTGTTGGTGAGCTGTATACCTTGGTGAGCTGCTTCTCCAGACGTACAAACTGCCAACGTAGAGACCAGCCAAGAATAGGCAGCTCAGCAAACCCAGGAAACACCTCGGGTGGGTGTTCTCTACCTGCATGACAAACGTGAGGGTTTGCAATCACAACTTCAGCTGGTTCTCCAGCTAAGCGGCGGCTAACAAAGGAGTGCAGGTTCACCCCGCTTTGGATCGGCTCGATCCTGTCAGTTATTTCAGATTAGTGAGTCCTGGTGATTAGCTGATTAGCTCTAATGCTCTATGAAGTCCAGTAACTGCACGCAAAAAACAAGCTCATTCAGGTAAACGGTACGAGTGTAAACAAGACTACGTGCAAACAAACATAATACATAACAGTAAATATTCAGTTTTGGTTATGACTCAATATTTTTATACTAGGGTCAGAGATAAAAAAAACAAAAAAAAAACAGGTGAAGCTTAGCCTCTCCGTGCCAGTAGAAGTAGTTGTGTAATTGGAAAACAAACATGTAGCCATCATAGAACACGAAAAAGCTAGTTCCCTGACCGGGAATCGAACCCGGGCCGCGGCGGTGAGAGCGCCGAATCCTAACCACTAGACCACCAGGGACATGCTGGAGATCGTTATTCTGCACCTTACATCCAATCGCATACAGAAAACGATTTTCATGCTTCTATTAAGATCTTTTGGGGCTGCATCAGTTTACATTTGCTCTTTACTGTGTTCGTGCAGTAGTACTAAACAGTGGCTCTGACTTATAATTTCTTTTATTAAACTGATTTTTGTTAGCTGATTTATCAGTATCAGTCTACACGTCAAATAGATTATACAATGCCAAAAATATATAGTTAAGTGTATATATTCACATTTTAATTCATCAATATCTTTGGTTATATTGATAGTCTGCAGTCAGCAGGATTTACGAAGGTCTTATAAATAAAATAAAGAAATTACATGTTTTGTAAGAATCTTTATGACTCTGCGTTATTGTTCTTCTGTGTTCTACATTATAATCAATCCAATCGTTTTTGGCACTTAAAATATATTTATACAACTGTTATGTTATGGTTGTTGCTTCCCTCTTTGCCAGATCTCTTCTGAGAAAGACATTTTTTTTATGTTAATGAGAGTATCATATTCATAAATAAAGCATAAATAATTGCCAGAAACTGATTGCAGCTTCTACTCTGTGGCAGAAATGATCTTTCTGGCTTAAAGTGGCTCGATCCCATTCACAAGAGATATATTTGACATATGTTTTACATATTAAAGGCCAACAAGTCATTTACAACCGTTTAAATACCGCCAATCATAAATACTGGAAATCACTTATTGGCAGACGGTCAAAGCTGGCCCACTGGACAACTTTGGAAACTTTAAAGAAGAGCATACATTTTGGCCTTTTAACTAAAAGAAAAAGGTTGTTTTTTATGCATAAACAATAGCTTTCTGTTTTATAATTACAGGGCAGTCTGGGAAATAACTGTACACTGTTAAAACTGTTAAAATTACACTTTCCCCCCTTCTTATGTTAAGATATCTCAGAGATCACATGTGTAGTTAAGCTTCTCTACACTGGCCCAACCAACTTAACCCTAGTGGGCTGTATGTGGCCCATGATGTAAAATGAGTTTGACGTCTTTGGCTTAACAATTTAAGTAATTTCCTCACAGCTGGATTGCCAGTTGGAGATGCATTACCAAACCTCATTTGAGACACACCAAGCAAGGTAAAAACAGATATTTACCCTGAAGTGTTGTTAAATTTAGATTTCAGCTGTATTGATCACTATCCAGCAATGTCTGTTTTGTGATCACTGCAGCATCACATTAGGGGATATTTTTGTAGCGTCCAATGCCTTTATGCTATTATGTGCACAGGGTGATTTTAGCATGTTACGATTATACATTAGGATCATATTACAGTTACTGCCCTGGGTTACATAATCTATGAAGTGTGATGAAGACTAAGTGATGAAAACAGTCATGACAGATGAGCAACCAGCCGATATGTTTTTATTTTCATCATCACAAACATCCTCGATTCATTATACGCAGCTACAGTATGAATACATAGTGGTGCTGTGGAGCACAGTGCCACTTTATTAGCACACCTCCATAAGCATGCATGCAGTAGTCGACACAGAAATGGAAAGCACTTTGATTTCTGTGAATATTGCAGACGTGAGCAATCACATCCACAAAGACTGCAAGTTACCAAGGTGTAACTTTAGGCTGGAAACATCTTTGAGCTCCATGAGGCTGCAGGGGGTCATCCTGAATCTGAAAACACGTATCCTCCGCTAACAACATTGGGCATTCGAGTCCAGCTCATGACTTACCACATACTATTTTGATATCCAAAATGCTCGGGCGTGTTTATGGACTTTTTCCTCGGGGAAGTGACAAGTAGGGTGACATTACTAGAAACCTGCAGATTACAAACAACTGTAAACTAAACTTCCCCTCAAGGCTGCAAATATTTTGGCCTCGTTTTTCACAATGGAGGATAAGCCAGTGTTTGAATACTGAAAGTCACAGATTAGAAACAGAAACACACAAAAAGCAAATGTGCAATAGATGTAAAACAGTCAGATACATAATTTAAATAAATAAAAATAGGTGAAAAGAATCAATCAATACTTATATATTAAGACACACTTAAAATAATGAACACTTGAATTTCTTTTTTTTTTTTTATCAGAGAAGATGACATATGTTTTGCAGTGTCAAACTCAGAGCAGTCCTCAAGGCACTTTAAATACAAGAAAATACAGAGCCCCAGCATCCTTAAAAAACAGCTTTCTATTTTTAAAAAAAGTACTCTTTTGGGGCTTTGGAGTAAAAGCCGTTTGTGCTTGTCCTCACTCGTCTCACTGTAACACACATTTTTCTTTGTTGCTGTATTTTCTCCTCCTCATTTCGAGACCACGCTCCAGACGCTCATCCTCCTCCAAGGCCCTGCAAACACAAAAGCACGGTACGGTGCTGAGCTCATGGATATCTGCACCCCTCTATCATAGATAGGCATAAAGATCCAAATAACAAACTAATCTCTTTTGTTTTTTGGATGTATAATCTTCCTGTAACCCACTTTGTCTCTTTCACATAACCCTACATATACTGACCGTCTCTCCTTGGTGTCGATATCCCTGATGATCTCGTCCCTTTGGTTGACCAAAGACACCAGCTCCTGGAGGAGCAGCTGCTCCCTCTGCTGCTGAGCGGGTGACTTCTGCCAGTCTGCACAAAAAGCAGCACTCAAAAAGATCAAATTCATTGTGTTTTAATTTTTTTTTTACCATTTAGATTTGTATTATTATCTGTAAATCATTTTGACTGATATTGTACAGATTACTTGTTTCCACTACTTTAATGACCTTCAATAGCCATGATTACGCGCAGTTCTCTGGTCAGAAGGTCAAATCTCCTCTCCAGATCCTGCTCCTCTTGTCTATAGATGCAGTTAAGAACAAGTCGGTTTAAAACAAATGTAAAATATACGTATATGAGTATGTGTATACTGATATGTGGGAGGTCTTACAGCAGTTCCAGGTTGTCTTGTCTGCGGATCAGAGCGTTCTTCTTGTTTACCAGAGTGAACCACTCCTGGATCAGTCTCTCCTCTTCATCACGGTCACTTCCTGCAACAGCAGAGAAAAGACATGAAAGCTTGTGAATATTTGAATACAGATAAAGATAAAGATCATTAAACATAAAGATCCACATGCAAGATACTATTTAACAACAAAAAAAAAGTGTAAACTAGACAGAGCTGGATCTGGAATTTACTTCATTATAATCACAAGTAGAAGGCAGGTTAGCATCATGGCTGAGGAGGGTATTCATCTGCATGCAGGTCAGGAGATTTAAGGTTCGGTTCAATTTAGTTCATCTTTTTATGCATTTACATGTATATTTTTTGGCGTCTTATAGTGCCACCTTCCCCTCTTACAAGCACTCGGTGATGTTGGAGAGGAAGAACTCCCTTTTGACAAGAAGAGACCTCTAACACAGGCCTGCTCCTGAACTCCTTCAGTAAAATATATAAATCCTGTCCTTCTACTACTTCCTGCAAAATACTGCATTAATTCTAAGATTCATCTTCTTACTTTCAAGTCTCTCCATAACCCTGCACCTCTGTATTTCACCGATCTTCTGCACATTGTCACAGCTTGCTCTACTCCACTCTGGGATCCTCCACCTCCACCATCCTCTGTTAGACCCCAGTTAGAGCTTTCAGACGATTGTCAGCTCGTCTTTGAAACTTTTTCATTCTCTGATGTGTTTTTAATCGCCATATACTCGATTTTGTTATTTCATTGATTGTAAGATGTCCTTGAGTGCCCTGAAAGGTGCCTATTAATACAATATATTATTATTATTATTTTATTATTATTATTAACAGAACAATGTTCAGGGAGGGGCAGCCACCTGCTATGACCAGGGGATAGGGAAGAGAAAACAGGAGTAATCCAGTGATGACACATAACTGCAACCACTTAATCAATGCAAAAGTCCATTGGATTAAATCTGCTTAGTGAATTCTGCACCGTTCACTTCTTGCTTATCAGAGGTTTAATTAAGTGACTCACCTGTTTCCATGAGACTTCGCAGTCGTCTCTCCACCACTGCAGCTCTGCTGTCGATGTGCTTCTGTTCTGTCTCCAATGCTGCCAGCTCACTCAACACATACTGGCTGGTGTCCTGCAGAGACTGACCACAAGCCACCATCATACACGTACAAAGACACGCAGACGAATAGAGGCAAACACACACAACCACACACAAACATACAGAATGACGACAGAAAGCCACAAACAGAGGAAGAAAAGAGATCAACAGAAAGAGGGATGTCGGACAGCAGAAAGGGGAGGGGGACATACGAAGAGAAGCAGAAGAAGAGGGTCAAAAAGATTAGAGAGGTCAAAGGATGGAGAATATAAGATGTGAATGATGAACTGGACAGCTGTTATTCAGTACTTTTTGGAGCCATCAATTAATGATGATGTGAGAATCAAAATGATATAGAAATGAAATAAAGAACAGAAAAGGGGAAGAACACATGACTGACCATTGTTTCCTCGTCTTGTTTTGGAGGCTGGGGCTCATCTGCACGCTGAAACTCTGCAAGAATTGAAATACACAAATCAGAGTAGGGAAAAAAGTGAGGGAAAGAGTGCTAAAACAAATGCTTCAAATGTTAGAAAAGGCTTACTCTGCAGGCTCATACCTGTATTACTCGTGTTTTCTGTTGCAGAGTTAGACATTGTATTTTCATCCTGGAGAAGAAATATAAAACTTTCATATAGCTACAGTAAAGCAGATGTATAAAGTTAAACAGAGGTGAAAATGCAAAGTAAAAATTGAGAGTGTTTCACGTATTTTTTGGCCTGAAAAGTTTGTTTGCTGATGGAAATAATAAAGGAAGAAAGACAAAGTGTTACCTGAGCCGGCCCAGGCTTGACTACCTTTGTAAGAGACCGTGGGGGCGGGACTGGAGTTATGGACTCCTCCACTAAAAGCAGGACAGACAAATGATTACATGTTATATTTCTTTAATTGTTTTAAGGCCTCAGAAAACTTGGTACAGAGTATTTATCCATATGTACTTAATCCAGTAAAATGAAAAGCCAAAGAAAGAACTATCAAAGTGAAAGTAAAACATGTATCTGAATCTGCTCCATTGACACTTTGTGGATGTCTGTGATTACCAGGAGCCACAGCAGAAAATAATGCCCTAATGGTCATGACATATTAAATATTACTACATCGTGATTGAAGCACAGATGTACATGACATCACTTACTGGATGTCCTAACTGGATGCCGACCAGGCCAAACCATTGATAACAGCACAGGAAGGAAAAAGGCTGAGATGGTTTTCTCACATATGAACTCATCAGAACTTTTCCAACTTTGACAGAACACGCAGAGTTCATGCCAGACCTCATCGCTCATGAATCTATTTGAGATAACGTGTCTCCAGGGACATTCAGGAGTTTTAAATAAGAATAATAAATTTCACAGCTGTTCTACTGGGACTAATATTTATAGCCAAAATGAATATTAAACACATTTGCACTAAAAAGGCACATCTGGTATCTCTGGGAACCAACAAAAATCTTAAGTGAGGCATTGTGAACTTGATTTATTGATCTGTTTTCTGTGCCTCTTGTTGCCTTAGCTCTAACTTTGCTACTTCACATTCCTAAGTTACCCTGGGAAACACTAGTGTTTCCACCTTTGCTCCTTTCCTTTCTGCTCTCCTCGCTGTTTTTGCTCTTTTTTTTAACCCAGGTTTATGGTGTGAAAGGGCTTGCATAATAAAAAGTTTTTAACTATGCCTGCACAGTTTGTTATGGTAAGACAACAGAAACTGTAAAAGTTCCAAAAAGCCAAAGTGGGCAAAATTAACCTTATTTGGTGAATATATAATAAAATAATCATACAGAGGGAATAATACTAGTACCTTTAAGCTGTCGTTTAGCTCTTGGCGGCGGGACCACCAGCGTGCTGCTTCCTCCCTCTTCTAGACTCACTCCTTCATTTAGTCTGGCCATGCAGAAAGCAGCAGCGTCCACATTCGTGGGAGTCGGGCCGGTGAGAGCGACGCCGTAACTGGACTTACTGCTGTTGTGCTCTATCTGCAGCACGCTCAGCTCCTGGTTGGTGAAGTGTGAGCGGATCTGGCTGAGGTAGGTCATGACTATGAGCCTGTCAGGCACGGACAGAAGGACCATGTCTGACGGCTCCAGCAGGCGAGAGATTCCCAGCGCCTCGAAGCCATCAAACGCCTGATGTTGTTAGGAAACACAGGATTACAATGGGAGATGGCAACAATTGCCCTAGCAACACTCTTTTAATAGAACAGCAGAATATGTGCTCTGGAGCAAAGCCTGGAAAACTATCATTCAGGACCACTTTAAAAAATACAAGAACGTCTGGCTGCTTGTAAGCAAAATATAAAGAAATAAGGGGTGGGCTAAGAATTATACTTATTGCTCTGGGTGTTAATCGTCAAACATCTCTGACTATATTGCATGAAAAATATTGATCTAAAAGTTACCAGAACTATGTCATCATCCTTTCATGTGGCTGCAAAAACAAACTGATGGCACAGTGCACTAAACTAAAAACATTAAATCATGCTCACCTTTTTATTGTTGAGTTTGATATCATGAGGGTCCAACTGGTCAAAATCTCTAATGGCACAAAAGCAGGAACAGAAAAGTAGCTTACAACATTAAGATGAACAGTTTAGTTAATATTTATAATTTCTAAAGAGAATCTACTCAAAACTAGTAACTTTTGTGTAAAATGTCGTACATTTTGTCTGGATGGAAGTGGTGTAGGATGGCACAGAAGGCCAGCCCATTTCTCCAGGAAGTGCTGAAGTTTGTGACCTTTACCCCCTGGTACCCACTAGTGATGCTCTGACACCACTCGAGCAGCGATTGGCTGGAGTTCACCAGATCCTGGAGAAAGAGGGAAAGAAATGTTGTTTCTGTGCATCTACGCAAATGAAAAGCCAAATACGTATGATGAGTAAAGAAAAGTATAAAGATGAGTATTCATTAAATTTACCTCAGCTGTGTCGTCCTTCCCATCAGCCTCCTCCCGGACCACTGTAACAGGATCCAGGGTCCTGGGGTCAGAGGTCTCTTCTTCTGGTAAAGTAGGAAGACGAGATGATGTGATCTCACAGTGATGGACTGTGCTGGGCGAGTCGTCTAGTTGGAATGGTGGTTTCTTAACTACGTCATCAGGGAGGTCAGCCAGCTGGTGTTTTGGCCTAGGAAAAAAAAGATATATGATGTGAAAAAAGCTTAACTTAGAAGAAATGAAGGAGGTTATCGATGCCGTTTCATCATTGCCATGTGCAATTTTTCAGATTTGACATGCAAGCTTGCCATGATGATGATGATGAACTGAACAAACTCACGATGTTAAAAGAGCGTGATGGAAAACATACAGCAGTCGTGTGATTTGCATCAGGATTTGCAGCATGGTTGCCTCAATGCAGGCCTACGCTTTTGGCATTTTATGGGCATACACTCATTTTTAAGCATCTCAGTTTGCCTTTTTGGGTCACATCACCCATGTGTGACCTAAGCAAAAGCCTTAAGCCAGCTGGTTGTCATCAGAGCCTGATTTTGACAGATCTTGCAAGCCTCTTTCCTCACTGTCACTCAGCCAAGCATACATCAAACACCTGACACATTTTTTTAGTTTAAATAATCTTGCTGATTATGATGGCCTTGAACACACTCCCTTCTTTTTGTTGCAAGTTTTAGCGATTTGTAACAAAATGGGGTCTCATCCGGGATCTGCACCTAGGGCCTCTTTTCAGCGTTTCGGTGTAAAATACTCTTTGAACATAAAGTTGAAAAAAGTGACCTCTAGAACAGCCACATGCACTCATGTGTACAGATACACAGACTACACCAGAGCTTGTTTTTTGGGGTTCAGCCAAGTTCAGCCAAGAAAAGACAACATTAGATCTCAGCACACAAAGCTGTACTAAAACATTGTGCTTTATAAGCCAAGTCTCAAACGAGTTGGTCTAATAAAACAGGACAAGATAACAGCCTATCCTGACTTACGCATTTTCCTCTGCCTGTGGCTCTTCTGTTTCAGTTAGTGATATTTCCTGCAGGGCATCAAAGCTGGGAAAAACTAAGTGTTGATTGACAACAGTGAGATCTGTGGCGATGTCCAGTTGTTTTTTTGGCTGCTCAGTGTCACAGTCAATATCCCCCGGGGCCGGGATGAGTCGTTTCATATTGTGAATGCTGGACACCGGGGATGAGTCACCTGACATCAGGCGAATTTTAGCCAATAGGAACTTTTCCTCTTCTTGGAGTTGTTGGTCTTTGGAGTGACTCGTGCAAAGGTTGTTCATTTGTGCACTGTCACTCTTTTGGCTGTCACTGTCACTCTTGTTTAAACTGAAAGTCTTGGAGTTGTTCACATCTTCCTTAACCTTCATTTCAAGACTTGTGTGTGATTGTGTGACTGTATTTATTTCACTATCTACTTTAGTGACGCTCATGTCTGTGTATGTCTTAGTATGTTTTGTATCAGACTGTATGTTGGAAGTGCTTGGAGGGAGAGGCCAAGGAACCACTGACGACTGAACAAGTTCTCCCTCCTCATCAGCTGCTACCTCAAGGCTATGGCTAGTATTTGTAGCAACAGCTTTTCTCTGTCCTTTTAGCAGCTGTTTCTGTGATTCATTAAGTTGGGGAACGGGTTTATTCCTCACTGTCTGATTGACTGATATCCCCTGCTGAGACACAGACAGAGGGTTAGGATGTGGACTGTCTGTTAGACTGGTTAATGACTCAAGAACTTCTGGTTTATTTGGCTGACTGGGAGCAGGGCTCTGGTAAAGTGTTTGTTGGCTGAAAACAATTGAAGAGGACTTCTGGTTTACAGCTGGGGAAGGGTGGCCTGGTCTGAAGACAGAAAATCAAATTTCAGATCTCGTGTGTTTTTCACAAAACTCAAGAACCACAAACCTAGCCAGCATCCTTTTCATGCCCCATTCCCTTTCTTTGCAAACACACCTTCATTCATCTCAAGCAACCACATATTTACCCTTTCAAGATCACAAACGTCTAAAGATTCAAGGACAAACATTTTGATGAACTAAGGGTAGTGCATGGTGGATGTTAAAGCTCACTGTGCTTTTCCCACACTCAGCTATTTTTATGTCATTCCTTGGACATCTTGTTAGGAAAAGATTTTCACAGAGAGTCCCGGAGCATTAGTAGAACCAAGGCCTAGCAATGAGATTATACTAGTTTTGACTTTCTCTAGCCTCGAATGCATCACAGCATCTGAACATCAAAACAATCAATGCATCCACGCCACTTGACATTCTGTGAAGCTGCACTGATTACAGAACTATGTAAGTAGACGTGTCATATTCATGTAGACAGCAAAAATAACTCATGCAGTAGATGCACATACATCCATTGCATGCTTTTTTATTTTCATGCTTGCAAGATTTACTGCTACACATTTGTCTAAACAACAACTGAAAGCCTATGGTTAACTACTAAAAGTTCATATTTGCAATTTTTCCATAGATTTACAGGAGACTATCAATGGGCTACACTGACACTGAAACACTGAAAGATAACATAATCTTAACTTTGATTATTACCCTCCTCAGTTTACAGTAAATGGAAATAAAGAACTGTTCAACTGAGTAGAAGCGTGCTATGTAAGTACCAGTCGACTCCAATAAGCATGGAGTTTAGGTCACAGCGAATTAGGAAGCTGAGGAGAAGATGGGACATATAATAATAATTAATCCAGAACAACAATAATGGTCTAATGATGTTCTTTGGAAGGTTGCATGTATGATTCACAAGCAAATACATGACTCTTTCATAAGAAGGACATGCACGGCCAGGCCAAACGCTCAGTGGGGTTTAACTAACGTGATTTCCCCCGGAGTTAAAGAAAACACAGTCCAGAGATCCATTAGAAGCAACGAGCACAACTCTCTCTTTACTCACCTCTCTCCCTGTGGCTATTTATCTCTCCCATACCCCTTACTCACCCTGCTTCCCCTTCCATGTACAGCTCAGCCAGCCAGATGGATCCAAGATCTTCCTGTCCCCTCTCATATGATATTTCCTCAACATCATCCTCTCTCAGCCACTCTGGGATGGCTCCATGTTTAAGATAGGATTTGCCTTTTTTAAGTGATTTGAAGCCAGGATCATCCATGGTTTTCTTAACAATACAAACATAGTCCTCAGCTTTGCTGGTTTTAGTTTTGGCTGCAGGGGCAGAATCAGCCGGGCTGGTCAATACTTCAGCATTAGATATTACAGTGTTTGCTAGTTTAGGATCAGAACTGAATCCTGATTCCTCATTATTACCTTGTGACCTCTCATCATATGCAATATCCTCTAATTCTACCTCCCTCAGTGGCGGACAGTTGTTTTGTTGGCTGCTATCCACTTTCTGGTTGACTTTTTCTAAAGCAAGAACAGGAAGGGCCTCTGTCCTCCACTGTGGGGTTTCTCCATGGTTGTCCTCCTTTCCTTTTCCTTTCTTCTCTTTTTTCTTTACTTCCTCATTGACATCCTTTCTCTGTTGCTTTGTTTCGGGCTCTGTTTCCCTTTTCTCCTTATGCTCATTCCCTTGCCTTGTTTCGTCCACTCCATTCCTTTCTTCCTTTCCCTCTTTTATCCCTTCTCTCTCACTCATCCTCATCTCCTTTCTCCCTTTTTCCAACCTTTTTCTTGCCTCTTCTTTTTCCCTCTCCAACCTGTGTTTCTCTTTCTTTGCTTCCTCTTCCCTCTCCTTCCTGTCTCTCACTTGCTTCTCTGCCCTCTTGATGTTTTCCACCTTTTCTCTCTCCTCTCTCTCCCTGTTCCCTTCTCTTTCTTTCTCCTGTTCACTAGCAGCTCTTCTCAGAATTGCCACCAGATTGTGTGCCTCGTTTAAAGATGAGCACTCTTTTTTCTGAGTCTCAGAAACTTTTTCTTCTGCAGTCGCCTGACTCTCTGCTGTGTCAGAGAAGTCTGTGGGTGGCAAAATGTCCACATCAATGGGAATCGGTGGATCATTATCCGCCTCAGAGGAACACAAGATCTCTGGATCTACTTCATGTAAACATGGCTGGAGTTCATTATTTATAAGGTGGCATGGCTGTTTGATAGAGGGTTGCGGTTGACCTGCAAGAGTCGATCCTGATGTGTTCAGGATGGAGGCCACTGTCTCGTAGCTAAAGGGCAGATACGAACAACAGGAAAACTGTGAGACAGAGCTCACCCGAAAACGACCTGCTTCATGAGCTCTGAACACTGTGACAGAGGGTGAGACAACATGTTTGATTAAAAATAGTTCCTTCCCAGACTTTGTTTTGGTGCTTTTCCAAAATGCCGTGCAAAAGCACCCAAAAGAAACACTGTTTGCTACAGCGAGAGCAACTCTGCACAGCATACCGATTTTTCTCTTTGACGGGATTAGGAACAAGTGAAATACTTTCTGGTGGCACAGAGCTGAGAGCTCAGATCGGCCCACAGACAAGCCAGCAGCTACATATGCAAGATGAATCCTCAAAGAGCCACTCAATACTTAAAAACCACATTGGCAAAGCCAGCCCACCACATAATCAAAACAATCACAAAGATCCACTGGATGGTGCATTCTCCAGCGATGGATGCTTTTATATGCAGCCAGTTTAAATGCCACGAAAGCAGTTAATAAACATCAAAATGTTTCAGTACTTCACTGAAAGTTGCCACGCAGCAACTTTTTTAGAGATGAGGTAATAATGCATTAACGTGTAGGCTCTTACATAATGAGGTTAATGTATTAAATGTTTTACCTCGTCTAATATTTCTTCGGTCTGTTACACTACCACCCTTCATTTCTTTACATTTTGCTTCCAAGGAGCTAGAATTTTATTTTTTTTTGTGTGTGTAATTTTTAAAATCATGATGAGCAATAGTTAATAGTTCGTTTTTTAACATATCACAACACTGACCAATGAATCACTGCAGCATAAATAAGGATCCTAACTCGAGGGATGAACCAGTGTTAGTGTCTACCTCTCTGCACTGAATTATACTTGTTATTAATCTCTGGCTGTCTTCCACAGCATGTCTTTTGTCCTGTCTTCCCTCACTCATCCCAGCCAGTCATGGCAGATGGTCGTCCCTCCCTGAGCCTGGTACTGCCAGAGGTTTCTTTCTGTTAAAAGGGAGTTTTTCCTTTCCTCTGTTGCCAAAGTGCTTGCTCATATAGGGGGTCATATGATTGTTGGGTTTTTCTCTGTATGTATTATTGTAGAGTCTACCTTACAATATGAAGCGCCTTGAGGGAACAGTTGTTGTGATTTGGTGCTGTATAAATAAAATTGAATTGAATTAGACAACAAGAACCAATTTTAAATGGTATCTTTAGGGGCTTTGTTAATAGCAACCCGTTGCAATAAAAGCATATCTGGATAGAAAAACACACAGTAGAAGTCCACACAGTAGCACACACACACGGACACACACAGAGAGACTCACCCTCTGTATAACACCCCAACTACTGCTGACATGAAACCAGCAGGCGCCTCCCTCTGCTGCTCTGCAACACACACATCTGCCTCTGTGTGCGCACATTTCTCAGCACTACCAGACACACACACACACACACACACACACACACACACACACACACACACACACACACACACACACACACACACACACACACACAGGTCCATTATATACTTGTGTAAAGCTCTCATCAAACCGCTCCATTTGAAATACCACTGCAGCACTGACAGAGGTCAATATAAAGAAAACAGCTTCAGGTGAGGTTAGTTGCAGTTGCTGAGTAAGCACTTGATAGGCTGCAGCACCCAGAGGAACGTTAGCCATTAAAATGCGCATGTGGTGTCACGCCATGCAGCAAACACTGCAAGCAACCATCGCTGACTCACCCCCCTATTACACCTTCCTCCTCTTTCAGCTTCTCCTCCTTTGCTTCCTTGCTTTCACTACTTTCCATCCCTTTTTCCACTCCTATCTCGGTGGCGGTCTCCTCCACAGCTGCCCACAGCTGTTTTTCTGCCTCGCACACTGGGTCCTTATTGTTGATGAAATGCTCGTGACCACCAGGCACGGCATCGGCTGGTTTCTCCTCATCTGCTCCCTCCTGTTGTGGTTTTCCTGATGGATGAAGAACTTGTTCCGGCCGCAGTTCTGGTTTTGGTTTCGAGGGCTGAAGTGGCTCCAGCGCCAGAGTCACATGCTCTCCAGCTTCTTGGGGGGGAACCTCGACTGAGGGTGCTGATTCCACGCTGGGTCCCTCTGGCTCTTTAGGCTCCTTTTTAACTGCCGGTGCGCTGGGCTGAGAAGAGGGTGCGGCAATATGATGTTCATCTCCATCTTTTGCTTTAACTGGTTGGCTCTCTTGCCTAACAGGCGTGTGCACCTCAGCAGCATCCTCTCCGTGTGAGCTAGAAGAGAGGGAAAACCACATGAAGGATATATCCACTAATTGGCATTTCGTACAAACATGGTTAGGAAACCAAACAATTAGCGAGGCATGCGAAGCACAAACAAGAGGATTAAGCAGAGAAGCAGACAAAGATGTGCCCCCTAGTCTGTTCTTACCCTCTGCACAAAGGTTTTGTACCCTCCTCGGCAGAGATTTTTTCAGGTGTAACTTTCCCACTTCTCCCTTCTAGCACTTTCCATAGAGGAATCTCTGCATCAGACAGCCTCTGTTGAGGTGGCACCACCATCGAGACCTCTAATATAACTGCTTTATTCTGGGCTGTTGGCTGAACAGCAGGGCCAGGCAGAGTACATGTGGCAGAGACTTTCTTTTCTGGCACAACAATGTTTGACAGTGAACCCTCGCTTATGAGAGACAGTTGCCCAAGACTGGAGAGAAAGAGGAAAAGTGAATAATAGAAAGGAAAAACAGGAAGAAAAGGAGCAGAGGACAGTCATTATTAATTATAAAAAACAAACAGAAGTAGGGGTGAGCAATGACGGACAGCTGAGATATACCAGGGGCAAGACCACCGATATCAGTACCAGTTATTACAGCAGGATGCAAACCTCCACCAAAGCTGCTCACTCTCTGGGCAGTATGTACTTCTAAGGGAACAGTACTGTGTTTTGTATATATTCACTTTATTAAGCTGAATACCTTCAGCTTATTATAAAGCATTATACTATATATATTATATATATATTACATAAATTATATTTGTCTTCAAAGATGTAACACATTTTGGGATTAACTTAAATAAAAAGCAGATGTGAAATGTAAAAGTGAGGTCAGACGTCAAATGTGACCTGATATTTGGATGCAAACTATAATTTAAGTGTTATTTATAATCCCCAGTATCATTTCCTGAACGTTGCCAATACAAACAAAGGCAGCTTATTTGACCTTTCACAAGAGGTCAGAGGTCTAAAGTAACCTTATACTTAGAATCGCCATTGATCATTCCATATATGGATATATGTTGTCAGTACAAGCAGTGGCAGTAAGAAACATAGTTTTAAATAGATCTATATAGCATTATTATAAATTTGGCCATCAGATCAATATTTTGAACTTGAAAGTGAGATGATATTTTAAATGTTTATACAGTACTATGTTGACAACACATAGTACACTTGTAAGAATCATACATTATAAATTTTAAGCCTTTTGTTGACTTTCAACCAATAATTCATCTTTGTGTTTAAGTACAGAATAACACACATGGGAAAGCTACAAAAACATGACCTCCTTGGCAGAAGTATTAGGCGAGAGAGCAGAGAATCCTGAAAAAATCACCACAAAGTAATCAGACGGATTCAGCTTCACGCAGCTTTAAGTCGGAAATAAGTGATTTTTAAGATCATGAACTCAGTTTCAAGTTTTGAGTCTCTCTGATTTCATTTGCTGATTAAAGAAGAAGCCATCTGTGTTTACAGACCACACAAAGCGCAATCAGCACGCACAGAGTGAAATCACCACTTATTTCAGAACTATAACTCACCGCTCGCTGGAGTTTGGTTTCCGAACTGATGGAGGGGCATACTCTCTGTCTTGTGATTGGTTGGGAATTTGTGAGGGAAGCCGCTTGGATGCAGTGCTGCTTTTGACCAGCGGAGGGAAGTGAGGAGCAGGAAGTTTTGTTTGTGTCACATTTTTAAGAGCCGCGTTGGCGTGTTTGGTACCAGCAGGGGTCATGTGTGTGTTTAACTCAGAAATGGACAAGGAGGGAACTGTTTTCATCTTTTCTTTGTCTTCATCTGACTTGTTGGCCTCCAGACTGCAGACCGATGCTGCTCGAGCCTCCTTCTTCTTTCTTCTCTCCATCTCCTCCTCCTGCAGCTTCTGCTTTTGTTTTTCTTCATTCTTTTTCCTGTCTTCTTCCTCTTTCACTTTCATTTCAGCTTTCTCTTTCTCCTCTCTCTGCCTCTTCACCTCATCTTCCTTCTTTTTTCTCTCCTCCCCCTCCTTTTTCTTCTTCTCTGCCTCCTGTATTCTCAGCTCCTCTTGAAGTCGCCTTTTCTTTTCTTCTTTTTCCCTTTTGATTCTCTCCATTTCCTCCCTTTGTATCCTCTCCTTTTCTTTCTGCTCCTTTACGAGCCTCTCTCTCCTCTCCTCCTGCCTTCTCATCTCCTCTTGTAGTTGCCTCTTCTTTTCTTCTTCTTCCCTATTAATTCTATCCATTTCCTCCCTTTGTATCCTCTCCTTCTCTTTCTGCTCCTTTAAGAGCCTCTCTCTCCTCGCCTCCTCTTCACATCTTTTCTCTTCCTCTTCCTTTTTCTTCCTCTCCATCCTTTCTGTCTCCTTCTCTCTCTCCTCTTTGAGTCGTCTCTCCTTTTCTTCCGCTTCTCTCTTCTTTCTCTCCTCTGACTCTTTGAGTTTTTTCTCCTCCTCCTCCCTTTTTCTTCTCTCTTCCTCCTCTATTATTTTCTGCTGCTCCTTCTCTTTGGCCTCTTTCAAGCGTTTCTCCTCCACCTTTCTTTTTTCCTCTTCCTCTGCGAGCCTCTTTTTCTCTTCCTCCCTTCTTTTTCTTTGCTCCTCAACTGCTCTCCGCTCCTCTATCTTTTTCTCCTCCTCTTCCTTCATCTTTTTGATGAATCTTTCTCTTTCAAGTCTTCGCTCCTCCTCCCTCTGGAGTTTTTCCTTTTCCTCCTCCAGCTCCAGGAGTCTCATCTCTTCCTCTCTTTTTCTCCTCTCCTCCTCATCTCGCTTCCTCATCTCCTCTTCTACCCTCAATTTCTCCTGTTTCTCTTTCTTCTCCTTCAGGAGTCTCTCCTCCTCACGTTTCATCCTTTCTTTCTCCTTCTTGATCTCTTCCTCCTCCTGTAAGAGTCTCTTCTTCTCCTCTTCCAACAGTCTCTTCTTCTCTTCCTCATGTTTTCTCCTCTCTTCTTGCTTTAAGAACATGGCCTTTTGCTCTTCCTCTTTTCGCCTCCTTTCCTCCTCTTGTTTCTTTTGAATTTCTGCCTCCCTCTGCTTCTCCTGCTCCTTTGCGATTGCTGCTCCCTCTAATTGCTTTTCTCCGTACTTCTTTTCATTGGTTTTTTGTTCAAGACTGCAGAACAGATACACAATATACCTTAAGGCTTTATTTCTCTGTCTGCGTGTATCACCTTCATCATCACTTCACATTCTGCAACCTTAGCATTTGTTTTCGAAAATAATTATTCCTGATTGCATCCTTGAATATAAATACTCACCCTGGGGGACACCTTTTGATAGTATCGTGCTTAGAGTCATCCTCTTCCAGAAACAAACCCCTTGATTCTTGTCTCTGGTTAGGCGACTCAAAGATGACATCATCAAAGTCAGGCTCTGGCTCTGGCTTTGCCAAGGGCGGCTTTTCTGTGTTAATGGAGCTACTAATACTCTCACTGGAAGGCTTTTTAACATCAATTTGCTCTGGAACATTGGGCTGTTTAGGAGTTATAAATGCTGCCACGACAGTGGTGGAGGGCTGCTGGGGAGTGGCGCGCTCGCAGGAAGCAAAGGGCCAAGGAGGGGGTGGCGCTATGATCAGCTCTGAGCGGGTCTGGGGAGGACTAGGGACAGAAATATTGGAGGTCAGGCTCAACAGATAAGCAGTTGAGATTACAGAAAGCTGAGAGTGCAGACCAGACCAGGATATCAAGGCAACAGGAGGCAGAAATCAAAGCGCTTTGCAACTGTTGGCATATGTTAGCATCATGGAAGCACAATCACAAACAAGAAGCAACTGTGATGCGCTGGGGAAGTGCACACTGACAATTATTGTAGTCCTTCATCTAGTAACATGAACAGCAGACTGAAGCACTAATTTGGGGATAATTTGGATGATCGTTAGAGCTGATAAGCCAATGATCAATGCTCCTTATTAGGTTTTTATAGTTTGTTCCATTTTTGTTTGAAAATAGGACCAAACAATTGTAGGAGCGTTGCTGTCCAGCAGCTATGTTATCAGTGGTATTGAATAGTTAAATCTGGGTGTCTTAGATGGCTGTTTAGGGAAATATGCTTATTTGTTGTCTTGCAGCGTTCACAGATTTCCACTAAACATGAAGCCTCCACCAGCAGACGGTTACCTTTGTACAGCATCAAAGTCCAGACTGACACATCAGACTGAGTCGATGAGCTCTTCTAAAACTCGCTTATTAGGAGCTCATATCTTGTTTTTGTTGCCAATCCAGGTAAACTGTTTCCCCTGCTTCCAGTTTTTATGTGAGCATAACAGCTTGAGGTCATTTGATTAATACTTGAGGTCATCAATTGAATTTTTATGTTTAAATCTGCCAAAAAAAGATTTCCTTATTCCTTAAAACAGTATCGCAAATTCAAACATACAGCACATCTAAGACTGCCTTTAAAAACAAATCAAAAAGATTACAGGAAGACGAAAAAAAAGGAAGTGAGCCTTCTAACTTTTTGTCTTTGTTTCAATATGAACAAGTGTTGTCATCTTTGCTGTTTCTCCTGCACTCAGTTAGATCTGCTCCCAGTCCACAAGACACAGCGTAACCTTTGCGGTCTGACAGAATTTCCACTCACACAGCAGTTTCAGGCCAAACATATCTTCAGGGCACCAAACCTTGCAATCTAAATTTATCCCTTCATGTGATATCGTCCCATGACCTCACCTGATCCGCACTGGTCCGACTTTGTTTTCTGCGATGGTCACCTTTGAATCCTGGGCTGCTCTGACTGGCTGATTGGACATCTTGCTGTGTAAAGCTGTCCCTTTGTTTTTGGGGGAATCCTTGGATTGGTGCAGAGGGCTTGCGGATGCTTCTTTCACTGCTGAGGTCGTTTCCTCATCCACCTGAGCGAGGGGGAATGTTAAGCCTATACAGAATGAGAAGGAAAGATCAGAACATACTTTGCACAAAAGGAGGAAAGACTGTTTTTGCTTTAAACTGGATATTTTCAGATAGAAGAATGAGGAAAATGTCTTTGAAATGAGGATGATTTGCAGGCCAGTGTACCTGACCGACTGGAGCTGGTATGTGCTGGAGGAGCAGAAGGACGAGATACAGTGAGAGGTGAGGAGAAAAAGGCAGGCTTTGGTAGAGAAGAGGATTGAGTGGGTGAAGTACAGAGGATAGAAGCAGGACAGACTGGAGCCACTGGGTCACAGAGGGCATCAAGATCAGGACTAGTTAACAGAGGAACAGGGGCGATATCCCCATCAGCTCTAACAGAGTCAGATTTCAACTTTGCTCCGTGAGCACCTGGAAAATGAGAAGGAATGACAGGAAGGATGATTTCCAGGATGAAGACAGAGGAGAAACACTGAGAAATAACTACAGAACCTATGAAAGATCAGAAATAGGAAAAGCTGCCTTCAATTACCTGACTCTGAGCTAGAGGTGGGAGATTTTGGAAGAGGGGGTACGGATGAAAGAAGAGGGGCATCAGAAGAAAAAGGAGAGGGAGAAGTTGGGCGGGCGACTGACTTGACAATTTGAGGTCTGAAAATGTGAGAATGTCCTGCCAGAGGATAACACAAAATGTTTAAGTTATTAAACAGAGAACAGAGAGGATAAGCATTGCTTTTGTTAAGACTGTAAACACAGAGACAGACCAGAGGCTGAAGCAGAATCATCTGCAGTTTGAACCTCTGGGGGGCGCCACTGGTATGAAACAGGAGCTGAGGAGAAGAGAAGTGTGAACATAAGAGGAAGAAAGAAAGACTAAAGTTGGTATAAGGAAAGAGTGAGCTAACAACATTATTCCAGTTTAAAGACATATAGAAAAGAGTTATGTACAATATTTTATTTTATTCACTTTATAACTATGAAATCCTTAAAAATGCCTTCTCAGGTCTGTATCTGTATGTGTTTTTGCATGTAGTTTTACAGGGCCAAAAGCTTTTTTAATTCTTTTAATTTATTAAGCCACTTAAAAATGACCTATGAATCACTGAAGGATAAAAAGGGCACCTAACTCAAGGGATGGACCAGTGTTGTGTTTAAACAGAACAAACCTAGTAAATAAATGGTATCTTTAAATCTTTAGGCACTTTGTTGCTGGCTGCCTGTCGCAAAAACACATCTTTTCTTCATTCTTATCTCTTCAAATTGTTGTCTATATGAAGAGCTACTGTCAGAGTCAGTCAAGTATATATTTGTAATAGTACATGACAGATGGGTGGCTCATTTAAATATATAGATGTAACTAACGCCTGTACACGAGCCACATGGATTCAGTTACATGAAGGATTAAGCAAACAGCTAATATTCGACAGACAGAGCAGACTTTGAATGTTGACAGATGTTAAATGAAAAGAGGCAAACTATTTAAAAAATGAATATAAGAATGAGCATAAACAACTAATTTATTTTGCTCTGAGACAGTCACACAACATTCAGATGTTTCACTCAAAATTCTGAAATCATCACAAGCTGAACATGCATATAGCTTCCTCCCAACACAACACAACAGTCCATTCTCTGTTTCACTCTATCTGTTTCCATGGGCATGAAGCTAAATCATACATAAGTGGAAACGAAATCAGACGGTCACACATCATTCATCAGTTTGTCTGAAGCATGCAGCATGCCTACCAGCCAGCCTCTCATTACCTTTTGCAGGGCCTGACTGGAAGATTTTTGGCAGAGAGGGAGGCTGAGAGATGGTCCAGGTGAGTGGAGGGTGAGATGATGGAGGTTCAGAGGACAGGGTAGATTTTGTTGGGAAGGAAGATTTGATAGAAAGGGGCTGGGAGCCAGTGGATTTGGGTTTATGCGGGAGAGAAGTAGATACGGTTAGTGAAGACTTCTGTAAAGTGATGGAAGATGATGTTACAATGGGCTCAGGTGATGACGGTGAAGTGGAGGGAAGTTTGGGAGGTACAGAAGAAATGCTCGTGGGAGGTACACAGGCAGCCTTTGAGGACAGAGAAGAGAGTGTGTTTGAGTCTGCAGCACCTTCACTGCAACTGGATGAAGAATTCACAGGAACTGACACCAGTGAGGCAGGAGGTAAAGGAGACACAGATTCAGAGGATTTAGGAGATGGAGTGTGGGCGGGCACATCAGGCAGAGGAAGGACAGAAGGCATACTCTGGATTGAAGGAGCATCTGCTGTGATCTGGGAGCTTGGAGCTTTAGAGTCAGTCAGAGAAGAAGCTTCAGGAAGAACAGGATTGGCAGATTTCTTATGCTTGGACCTGGGTGATGGCTGAGGGGAGGGGCCAGGGGATGGCTGGATCTCTGACTGGACAGGAGTAGTGGACAAGGGATGTCGCGAGCGGCGTGGAGAAGGGCGGGGGGCAATTGGTAAAGGAGGCCGAGAGTGCACAGCGAGACTGGAAGGACCACCATCACTTCCACTGGCTGCATTAATACATGGAAGGATGGATAGAAGGATAGATTAATGAAAGTAGATTAGAAAAGAAAGAGTAAGAAAGAAAAGTGAATGAAATGTGCATATGAATATGATGCAATGGAATGGCAAACTAGGTTACTCTTGAGATAAGCCTATGGGTATTCCTTCTTAGGTGTGATACAAGAAGAAATAACCCAAAGTCCATTTATAAATCTTCATTTGGACAGTTGTGGTCACAAGTTAATATCTGACCATCATTGGCATGAACGTCATGATAATTTTGGGGGTTTAGTGATTTCTTTGAATTGTTCTTTTTCCAGGGTGGAATAATTGTGCAGTAAACATCTATAACGACTTTATTTAGGGTTTTCTCTAATTAACACAGGGTCAAAAGAATACATTCAGGCTCAAATACACCCCCACAATTATTTGGTTAAATGCTCCTCTTGACCTGATGATTTTGGTAGCCATCAACAAGCTTCTGGCATAATTCTGGCTGGAAGTTTTCAGCAGTCTTCTTAGCAGAATTGGCAGAGTTCATTTAAATTGGTTGGTTTCCTGGCACAGACCTGACTTTTAAGTGTAGTTCCCAAACCTTGTGGTAAAGTGAAAGAATTTAGAGGTCGTCCTCCTTCTTCATTATTTCATAAACGTTGTGTAATCTACCAGTAACACTGGCAGCAAAACAGCCCCAGAGCATGACGCTACCAACACCACCATGCTTGACAGCTGGTGCATTGTTCATAGGTTTGAAAGCCTCGCCTTTAGTACTCCAAACATACCTCTTGTCATTTTGGCGAAATAGTCTGATCAAAAACTTTTTTTCAGAAGATATTTGGCTTCTCCATGTGAGGAGCTGCAAATCAACTTTGGAGCAGAGGCTTCTTTCTTGCTCTGCACCCTCTCAGTTCATGGTGATGTAAAACTCACTTAACTATGGACAGTGACGCTGGTGTTCCAGCACTTCCTGGTTCATAGCAGGCCTGAGCCTTGATGGTTCCTGGTTGTTCCTGAACACCTCAACCACATTCCTCTCATCCGACAGTGACAGTTTGGATTTTCTTTAACACCTTGGCAAAATGTGCTTTTATACAATTATTTGAACTGATGATCTTGGAATTGTTGTTTAGAAGCTGTTCACAGCTTGTATAACTCTACAACCTACAGCTATGCTGCAAAGAGAAACTGCAAGTTGTAGTAAATCATGATCACTAAAGAAAAGCTAATAGGCACTGTCAAGCTAAAAGATACTGTAGAGCCTTCAGCACCACTTGTTGAAATATTTAATTGGAAGAACTCCTCTGCGTCTGAATGTCTCTCCAAATTCAAATACAACGTAGTTGCAGCAAATAAAAAAGAAAACCGTATGAAGCAACGCTAATGTCTGTTTGGACACAAAAACCTCAGCGTGTTCAATGCTGTCTCCGCGTAAACTTCAGTATATTGGTGGCAGTATTTTACCATCACATGATTCCTAATCGTGTTTAGTATGTGGACGAGAAATATGTGGTGTCCAAAGGACTGTCCATTCATGCAGTAAGGACCACAGACTAAATGACAGAAGTATGTGAAATACTGCAATATATATAAACTTAGCTAGCCAGTGAGAGACAGGCAGAGATGCAAACAGTAAGTGAGAGTAGCAAGGGGGGAGAAAGCGCTACCTGAGGATGGCAAAGTGGATGCCGTGGAGTGTCGCTTGTCAGGTGGAGGGGGAGCAGGGCGATTTGGACGGGTAAGAGTGTGTGGGACAACTGGAGCAGCAGAAAAAGGGCAGAGTGGAAAAACATACGGAAATAAGAACAGAAAAGGAAAGCAGAGGAAAAGGAAATGTCAAGAGGTCAAAAAACTGTGTTGGTGTAATCCTGCCTACCTGTGGCAGTCACAGACTTCTTATCTTCCTCTTCATCGCTCTCATTGAAGTCGTCCAGGTTGCCGATATCTGTGGGTTTGACGCTCATCAAGCTGGCAAGACTTTGCATGTCTTCATCACTGAAGAACAAGAAAAACACGCACCACAACCTCATTACCAACCCCACCAATAGGAAGCACTCTTTATGAAAAAAAAGTGTTTTCAAATGCTTTTACTCTTTAAGCTATGACTCATTTATTAAACTCAGGTTAAAAGTGCTATTGTCACACCTCCCTGATGTAGAACAGCAGTAAGAGTAAGTAAGTAGTGGTAACTTAAACTACTCACGTGGCTTTTCCCTCTCGAATAAAGACACATGAGAGGGACAGCTTGAGCGTGGCCTCCACAACTTTGACAGACAGTGGCTTCAGCTTCAGCGTCAGGTCAGTCTGGGTTAGCGTGGGGCTAGCAAACCGCTTCAGGTTGATGTCAGCGGATGCCAGCACCTTACGGTGACCTTTATTTTCCTGTAAATAACATAAACAAGTATTATACACCATATTCTTTGATTTCTACTTGGTGATTAAGCTGAGTCTGAATTTTATAACTGGATGTCTGAGCTATTTAGGTTTGGCTATTTTATTGGCAAACCTTTTGTTTATTTTTCTACTTATAAACAGTTTTAGTCAGGCATAGAGAGATACTTACACCCTCAATGACAAAGGTCCATTCTTTGTCTTCAAATTCATCAGCATTGGCATCCTGAGGGGATTATCATAAAAATACAGACTGTTTAGTGGGACATCCTCCTAAAATTGTATCCACATATCCACACATATGCCAGAGTCTTCAGGTGTACTACATAAACTCTATAAAGTCCTGTGAAAAACAGGAGTACATGCAGTACACTGTTACTGTGTCCAGGAGGGAAGGAATTATCTGGTTTTAATTCTAGGAGACGGTAAGTAGCAGCCAAGTGATACTTATCAAATTCACTTGATTAAATAATCACTAACACATGTGAGCACCTCAATAGAAGCTGGAGTTTGGGCAGTTTCCTGGTCTGAAAGACTGGACTTTGCAACGCTCAGAAAGCTACTTTCAGTTTTTTCCCTTATTCACAGGGAGTCACCAAAGTAGGTAACTCTGCATATTGAATGTGGCAGCATGGCTTAGCTTTGCAATGCTGTATCTTAAAAAACTACAAGACTTCTGGAACAATGAGATGATACCAGAATAGAGATGTTTAGCCATATTGCACAGCACCGAGTTTGACTGAAACTTCTGTCTGACAGCTACAGTCTGGCTAGAATTATGCAGTTTATCAAGCACAGCAACAAATCTCCAACAGAATGACTGAAAAAAAGTCAGAATTCAGATCTCATCTTGATTTAAATGCAGTGGCAGGACCTTAAGAGCGTTGTGGATAAACAAATGGAAACTTCTAGCAAAAAAAGAGTAGCCCAAATTCCTCCACAGCGATGTGAAACACTGATAATGTTACACAGAAAACAATTACTTCAAGTTATTTCTGTTAAAGATGGATTATAAGCTGATGATTCATGGACTGTACTTAGGACTGATTTGAGTCCTGTGGAAATGACCTTTTTCACATGACTGTATATTGAATTTATTTAAAAGATGGACTTAAAAGCAATTCCAGTCCAGCCAGCACTTAAACATGCATTCTTTTTAAAGGCCAGCAGAGAGCAGCCCCTTTAGCAAAAAGAAGACTGGTTGTTTGGAAGTCTATGGAATAATAAGCCTCTGTTCCCTTGTCTGTGACCTCAGTCAACACTTTCCTGCTGAGTTTATGGTCTTAGATGCTGGTCTTGAGTCTTATTTACTAAAACACATTTAAATTATAGTCCCTTTTGGAGATACAAAGGATGATAATGAAAGGTATATCCATCATGTTTGGCTTCAGAATGCCAAATTGTCAAAATGCTCAGTTCGAAGTTTTACAACAGGACTTTGTTAACCCATGTTTAATGTCATAGTGTCTATATTCATCCTTATATATACTTTTCCACACTTACTGACCGCTTTTCCCGCATATATATTCTACATCTCTTTTATTCTGAGCAATTAAACTCTTTATCTATATTACTTCCACACCTTAAATCGATTCGGAATCACCAAACACCCTAAAATGACTAGGCATGACTAGACAGTGGGAGGAGTACCTGCAGTACCCCCCACACAGGAACAGGGTCCAGAGTCACACAGCAGACCAGTTAGAACATTTGAAGCCAGAACCTTCTTGCTATGAGATAATGCGACTAACCACTAACTAACCATGGTGTTAACTTGACTCTAAGGAAAGCCTAAGTTTAAACTTTGGCTTAATAAAGTATTCTAAACTACTGAAGGATTAAAAAATGATCTTTCTAAAAGGGACTTTTCGTAACATTTAGGGCCACAGTAAACCATTCACACAAGGATTAACTTGTTCAAGCCACCCAGAAACAACTGCCCTGACCTTTGTTATATGTTTCCCTCATTTATTCAGGTTTTTCATTTACTTTGTTATTACATTGTAAATAGTACACTCTGTACACTGGGTGTTGGTACCTTGAAGAGAGTAACAGAGATGTCGATGTTTTCCGGGACAGGCCACACTACCATGCCTCTGTAGGGGTTCTTGATTCCAGGTTGCCAACTGTGGAGCTGCAGAAGAAATAACGCATTAACAGAGCTGTGAGGAGGTGTGTATGTGTTTATGTGTGCGGTGTTTTGGTGACTTCACCTTGGAACACATTCGTCTGTTCCTCCTGGTCCACACCACCCTCAGCTTGTCTGGTTGCCTAAAGAAACACGAACACACATCAAAACAGAAGTGCCATTTTCCCTCAGGCCATTGTACGTCAGTCATACCTAATACACTCTTTGCTCATAAGCAAGCGAGTTCTCAGAACAAAGTAGACACGATCCAAACTAGATAACACAAGTAAGAGATCTTGTGACTGCTGAATAATAATTCCTCTGTGCCAATGAAAGAACATGATGTGTGTTTATTTGTGAAGATGGTTGTCAGCAAATCTATGCAGGTCTGTGAAGATGTGATGCTGTGCATTTACGTGTTAAAGTGTTAGAGTACAACAAGTTACCACATGAAACATGTTACAAGTGTGTACCTGTCTTTTTGTAAATGTGTGTTTTATAACATCTGTTTCTGTGTTTCTATTGTATTTCTCAGCCCTCTGTGGCACAGGAAGTGAGACAGGAAGCTGCACAGTCATATGACCTAAATTTGTATGACTATAAGGCGTGCCTATGACAGGAAGAGAGGAGCCCCCATAACAGGACACAAGATACTAACAAATGCAGGCACCGATCCACATAATACCCCTTTGGGCCGCCACTAATACTACTACTAATAGTAGTAATAAATGTCAATAATAGTGTTATAACAATGTTATATATTATTCATATTTATTCCTTTGTCTGGGCCAGGGGAAATAATAATTCTGTATGTTGTCTTGCAGCACTTTACCGCACTATTTTTGAACATTTTTAAAAAGTGGACAACAAAAATATTGTAATAATACAGAGAAAACCCTAACAATCAGATGACACCCTATGAGCAAGCACTTGGTGTCAGTGGGAAGGAAAAGCTCCCTTTTAATAGGAAGAAATCTCTGGCAAAACCAGAATTATAGTGCATCATGGGAAGCCCTGAGCAACTTAGGTCTATTGTAAGTGTAAGTAAGGGAGGGTGCAGAGTTATTTGATCCAGTCATAACTATAAGGTTTATCAAAAAGGAAAGTTTTAAGCCTACTCTTAAAACTAGACAGGGCGTCTGTCTCCAGAATCCAAACTGGGAGCTGGTTCCACAGAAGAGGAGCCTGAAAGCTTAAGGCTCTGCCTCCCATTCTACTTTTAAAAATCCCGCAGTCTGAGAGCCAAGTGCTCTCTATGAGTCAAAGAGCACCGCTCTCACCGCTATGGAGGAATAACTCATAATACTCTTTAAATCTCATTGCTAAGCCCTACTACATTACATTTATACATGAAGTATTCCAATACATACAAAAACGACAGCAATAGTTTTTAGATGGTCCATGTGGTCTCACGTTTCAGTGCATCAGTGTTCAAGTATGGCTGAGAAGGCTTTGTGAGCACATGTGTTTGTGCGGTATGTGTGTCAGGGGGTCAGGGAGTGCCATCAGAAATAGCCTGGTAGGCACAGAGATGCAGAGGAGACGGAAAGAATACATTAAATAAAAATCAGAGACATTAACATTTGCTGAAAGGAAATATAATCTATAATACGAAGATGCGAAAAGATCTATTGGGCACAGTTACAATGGGCAGCGGTGGAGAGTTGACACTGGTTTTAAAGAAGCAAACAATGGTGGTGCAATACAGCTCAGTAACATGTGATTACTGCACACCACAGCTCAACAGACAATAGTTTTCTTATCCCACGACTGCTTAGATGAGTGGTAAACATGACTCGCCTCTGTGTTGAAATGTCCGCATGCAGCGCTAAGTGTTAGATATAAGCGTAGCTGTCTCTTCAGCAAACCTGCTCACTTACTCACCAACATCTCTCATGGTTTGGTCACATGAAGCGTTTCTAAGACATAAAAATAGTCTTGTTGCTAAGTCTTTTATTATGCCTGTGTCACTTCACCGCCTCTGTCAACATTAGTTCATTTTCTAAATGTTGTCTCCGGGTCCTTTTTAAATCCCCCCCCCCCCTGTATTTTTGCTTCTTTTATCCAACCTGATTGACCCTAACCTTTCTTTTACTTAAAATTGCCACCTTTGTTACTATTGAACATGTGTCTCAGTACAGAAAGTCGATGATCTTAAATAATAGGCTAACACCCCCTCAAACACAGACACATGCGCACAGAATATTTGTAGAGGGACCCACATGTGGCCAAAGAGTTCACTTCCTGTCAGTAACCTCAGAGTTTAATCACGTTCAAACATGTGTTGATCACCAACACATACATTGAGCACACATGACTGAAACTTTGGATGAATCTCTGGTGGTGTCCTCACTTCCTCTTTACTCCTCCCTTTCCTTCTCTGTCTGTGGTTATGACAGTGGAAGTTAAAGACTCTGATTTCATCACTCTGAATGTAGGATGTAAATCACTCAGTTGCCTTTATAGGTTTTACACCACAGATGTATACCTGTGTCTTTCTGCTGTTGATCAAACTCTTTAAACCTTTTTGAGCCACTCTGTTCTTTATTGAGGTCTGTGCTGGAAACCCAATTAATACATCATTTAATGTAATCTGAACAGATAAGAAGGTGCAGTGTGGTCCAAACTGACAACTGGGTGAAAGTTTAAAGATGTTGCTGAAGCTGTTAACAGAGGAGATTGCACTTGGGATTTTAAGATTATGATAATGTGTAATACCACTTCCAGTCACGTGAAAAAGAAAGTTTTCACAGTCCTCGTGCAGTTATGTGAAACGCTAAGTACACACAATGATTCAGTAGCTTGTAGAAAAACGTTTAGCATCAATGACTTAAACTGAGCTTTTCTCTGTATCTTTATTGGTCTCGTACATCATTATGGGGGATTTTTAGCTCACCTTTCTTTACAGTGTTGCTTCAGTTCATTGAGGTTTTTTGGCATTTGTTTATACGCAGCTCTCTTAAGGTCCGGCAGTAAATTCAATCAGGTTGACTTTGAATGGGCCGTTGCAACACATCGATTCTTTTCCTTTTCAGCCACTCTTGATAGATTTGCTGCTGTGCATGGGCTCATTGTTCTCTTGCATGACCCAGTTTGGGTCATGCAAGGACATGACAGGTGTGACAAGGACAGATAGCCTCATATGCAGGAGTTCATGGCTGATCCCATGTCTTCAAGGTCTCCAGGTCCTGTCGCTTCAAAACAAGCCCAAATCATCACACCTCCACCACCGTGCTTGGCAGGACTGCACAGAGTCCTGTGAAAACTTTCTGTTTCACATGACTGCATGGCAATAGTTTTACTTTCCTTTTTTTAATGCCAGTGCCTCACACTTTTGCTGACAAATTAACATTTCTTTTTGTATTTTTTTTAATCGCATTGTAGTGTCTTTTCTAAGTTTTTGTTTTATTTGCATCAACTCTTTTATTATCTCTCTTTTTTTAAGTAGCTGGCTTAGTTAGCTATAGTCTAAAAACCTTGCCCTTGACCCCTGAAGCTGACACTTTTGACTTATTTTGCTTTCCGTATATCAGTTTGAGTCATATAACGTTTCAGCTTCCAAAAGTTTTGTGTAACCTAACGAGCTTTAGCCTCATAAAATAGTTTATTTAAATCCCAGACATGAACTAACAACGATGAGCATGACTGGACACTATAGAGGGTCCTACATGCGCATGGTCACAGCAGTGGACATATCACGTCCACGCAGGCGGGGTGGGGAATCGAACCCGCACTGTCAGCTCAGCACATGGGGGACGCCCTCATCGTCCTCAATGTAGCGGAAAACACCCACGATATGAGATAAACATAGAAGTCCTAGAAGGCTTATTATAGCTAATAACAGGCTTCACACGGTATCAGGAGGCTACTCACATCTCCAACAATAAAAATCGTGAGCAAATAGATGCAGAAAAGCGCATTTACTTACCATTTTTTAGTACACTCCAAAACGAGTTCCTGGTAAGAAGCGATGAACTGAAACTTTGAAGCCTTTTTACCAACTCGCTGCAGTCTTTTCCACACCGAAGTCATAACTTCCAGCGGTTAAAATAAAACCTAAGAAAGAGGAAAACTGAAGAAGCCCTCCGCCTGACAATAATCCAACTTTGTCCGCTGCTTGTGCTCCTTATAAGGCTTTCTTCTTCCTTCTCTGCTGCTGCTGCTCCTGTTGCTTATAATGAACTTCACACAAGCTGTGACTTGCGCTCATTGGCACCGAGTTGAATCACACACTGACACACAACAAAAAGGACAGAAATGTCGCCATGTACCGAGAAGCAAGAGCCGAACACCGTGAACAGGCAGCTGAAGAGTCAGTAAAGAGGAACCGATTCCGCTCTGTCATTAACACAAGCTTCAAATTAATACGACAGCAGCCCGAAGTTTCAGTCAGACCACTGCAGGAGCTCTCACTGACTCTTTCTGCCAGTAATCCACACGTGGAGACGGCGCAGCTGACTCAAGCGTGGGGTTGTTGTAATATAGGTCTGCTTCCTTTAGAGTTAGTTAACCCTCCCTTTTTTCATGGGTGAAAGCAGCCAGCAACAGAGAGACAGGCAGAGTCAGACAGGATATGCAAAGACTGATGCAGTGGTATGCAAACTCCTTTATCTTGCTGCTTGTGTGGAGGCACTGAGGTGACAGTCCTCAGTTATACCTGCAGACTTTGATCCTAGCTATCTTGAACAGCCTTATCTGACATTTAACTTAATCAGCCGTTCATAATCTCATCTCCAGCAAGCTGAAAGCACACTGTGTCTTGAAATTGCGTTTTTCAAATTGGGTATATAACTGAAATCACTTTCTGAGTTTCGGCTGCGTCATCCAACGCTCACTCAGGAAAGTGTGGATCATGTAGTTAGAGGAATAGTTTCCACTGAGGAGAGCCAATAGACTACAGACCAGTGTGTGTTTGTGTGTGTATGCGTGTGTGTAAGATAGGTCAAGGCACAGGGATTTTCCTCAGTGAGAGCAGGAGTGTATTTATAGGATGGAGAACAGGGATTGATGGATGGACAGAGGCAGCTGGAGTAGAGGAGTGTGGGGCAGCAGCAGCAGGGGGGTAACTCTCTCATGACTCAGAGTTGGGCTAATGTTACTCTTTGGTTCGGTATTCAACACAGCATTATACCTCTCAGTACCTCTGCCCAATCCTACTCTAAACATGTACACAGACACACACATAACAGCCTGCGGTGTCATCTCATCCCCTCTTTTGTTAATTGGTGCTCTCTGCAGTCAGTAAAACGAATTTCTGTCTACTGTAAACACTTGCTGCTGTCTGGCCTCTTCTACTGTAGCACAAACATGTCATTTTTGTGTTGTCTCTTTTATTTTCATATCACTTTTGTTTCTCTTTGCCTATCTGGGTTATTTCCCAGCTGTAGGTACTGACCTCACAAGTCAGTGTATTGTAGCTCTGGTAGTATTATTCCCCTTTCCAGCTTTGCCTGCTGTCACCACCCCTTCTGATGTCTATTTGTTTTACTAATCACTGACTGTTGAATTTACAGTAACTGAGTCATATGATACCAATAGTGATAAAAAAGGCTTCTATGAGACGAGCAGTGAGCAGTGTGAAAATTTACATTTGCATTGAGCCTAAAAGGCCAAACCACAAAAACATTCTGGTGATGGATGAGATAGAGAGCATGAACACAGACACACACACGCACACACACAGAAATTCAGCCCAACTCTCATTTAGAGTGACAGAGAGGCATATTCTAACAATATCCACAACATGTGTTGATTATAAATAGAGAACAGCGTGAGACGTTCTTCTCAGACATCTCTCCAAAGCAAATGGTTTTCCCCATGCTGCAGCCATGTAGGATGACCTCAGAGAAGCAGGAGGAGAAGGTGGAGGACTGCAGGAGCTCTCTCTTGGCTGAAGGCAGCATGTCCCCTGTTGGTCATATTTGGCAATACCACCCCCTGGTTGTCTTTAACCGAATGCAGGAATACTGTTCATATCTGTGGCACACGCTGAAGTTATATTCCAAGACTTCAATGCAAAGTAGAAAGAAAAACCATGATGTGCAAAGTCACTTGTTAAACACAGACACTGACTTTCAAACGTTTAATGACAGCTTAATATATCTGCATTCACGACCTCTGAACAGGATTTCATCAGGATTTACTCAGGAATCATTTCCTATAATCTGAAGGTCGATTTTGTTATCGCTGGAGTCTCAAGAGGAAGCAAAATGGTTTGTCTTGTATGCATAATTTTAAAAAGCAGGTTGTTTTCCCCCATACACTGCTGTTGAAAACCTATGGTCATTTAACACCTTGAAGTGAAGTAAGTAAATCTTGAAGAAATCACAAACCTCCCTGATACTACTGTGTGAAGGATGAAACTCTAGGATTGCAACTCAGAGTCTCTAAAACCTCCCACTGTATCACACACAGTGGCAAACAGCTGATTAGGAACATGAAAGCATCCTGTTTGACATAAAAAAAAACAAGTAAGTTTCTTTGTATTAAACATGGACAGAGAAAAATGACAAAATCCTCATGAAACCACAAAATGCATGCCTGCATTCACATCTCTGTGAATGCAGGCATGCATTTTCAGAATCAAACAACAAGCACGTTGGAGCATGTAGATGGCACAAAATATGCCTGAACAGTGCTAACATCTGATCTTACTCGTCTCTCTTGATTTTCTTCTCCAGCAGTGGCTGTAAGTGCTCCTGCAGGACAGCGAGTGCAAGTTAGTGTATTTTTGCTTGGAGTAGCATAGAACTTTTGAATGAGTGTAAATTTTTACCAAGTTGCAAAGTTCTGGATCCCACATAGATTAGGGAACCTTTACACAATTCTCATATCAAGCATGCAGCACGACGAGAGAAAACGGACTTTACAACTTCATGTTTTCAGATAAATTCAACTAATCTAAGGTTAAATTTCAACCTGAGGTTTATAAGAGGAAGAAACGGCCACATAAGTTGTTATAAACTGTTTCAAACTTCCCCTCTGACATTACCAATCACATCAGGAGAATGGCAAATAAAGCTGTCATGGATATACACACACCAGTCAAAAGTTTGGACACAGCTTCTCATTTAATGGTTTTTCTTTATTTTTACTACTTTCTACATTGTAGACACATACTGAAAACATCAAATGCATGAAGCAAGATATATGGAGTCATGTAGCAAAAAAATAAATATATATGTTTTATATTTTAGATTCCTGAAAGTAGCCACCCTTTGCTTTGTTGACAGCCTTTGCCTTCTATCAATGAGCTTCATGATGTAGTCAGCTGAAATGGTTTTCGCTTCACAGGTCAGGGTTTATTTGTGAAATTTCTTGCCTTCTTGATGGGGTTGGGACCATCAGTTGTGTTGTGCAGAAGTCACAGCTGGTACACAGCTGACAGCTTTCTTTGACAACTGTTAGAATTCATATTATGGCAAAAACCAACCAGCTAAGTAAAGAGAAATGACAGCCCATCATTACTTTAAAAACTGAAGGTCAGTCAGTCCAGAAAATGGAAAAACTTGGAATGTGTCCCCAAGTTTAGTTGCAAAAACCATCAAGTGCTACGATGAAACTAGCACACATGATGACCGGCCCAGGAAATGAAGACCAAGAGTCACCTCTGCTGCTGAGGATAAATTCATCCACGTCACCAGCCTCAGAAATCGCAAGAGACAAGGAAGAAGAGAGAACTCTTGTGTGCTTCTTATCTTTCTCCACTTCCTTAGAGAATCCATTATCAGCATTCAAAGAGGGATTGAACAGAACAGAGAAGCGCCAAAGTAAAACATCTGTGCTTGCCACTTGAAAAAAATAAAATAAACAACTACAGCTCAAGTTTCATTTTGAGACGCTGTTATGGAGTCATTAGAATGACTGAGTGTTTTTGACAGGGCGTAGTAGTTTAAATTGGGTATAGGTGTGGATGCAAGGTAAAAGAAGCTCCGAAGTGCATAGAATAAACTGCTGTATAAATATTTGTGTGAAAAGATGAATGTGGCTTGCAAAACAGGTCATTTTTATTTTATTTTCTATAAAACCTCCTGTGTAAATCCTGTTATCTATAATGTTTACCAATATAAAAAAAAAAAAAAAAACAATCTGGAAGATGATCACTTTTGGACTGGATGCTTCCTCACCTGATGTGCAATTTCTCCAAGCCCCAGCAGCATCCCCTGCTGGAGGTCAGGATGTTGCAAGCCCTTGGGCAGCAGCAGCTTCAGTGATGAAAAGACACCACCCAGTGGACAGTCAGCTCCGTGGCACAAACTCTTCCATCACATCATCGGGAGACGCAATGGCACAGATAAAACATGGAAAACAAACCTTAAGTGGAAACAGTCCTTATTTCTGTTTTATTCTCACAGAAAATAGCTGCCCCATCGAACCACACTTTCCAAGTGCAAAGCAGACTAGATGTAATGTGGGAGTAACAAATGTGAAGTCAAGCTTTCAGACAGCATCCCTGCTTCACCCGACTGCAACAGCACCATGATTGTCCCGATTTTCAGATAAAGTGCACAACAGTGTTTTCTTTAACTGAAGCACTTCTCTAACTCCAGTTAAATCCAGCCTGCCACGCAATAAATCAAAACTTGCATGGAGATGATGCAAAAGCCATAAACATTTATTTTGAACTTGCTTCAACACATCATTCTCAAATTAAAACTATTTTGATGTGTTTCTGTGCCCCTGTAAATGACTTTAAACTCCCCTTTGTGTGTGGATGGTGTTGTGTATGGATCCAGCTTTTATGAAGCCCTCTTATGAAAAGAAACAAGCTGCAGAGCTCCTGAACAAGAAGTGCTTTATTGTGATACATTATTAGAAATCTTTTACTACCTTGATCAACACTGAAGCTGGCTTTTCCTCTATCAACATACAATTCAGAGTATATTTGCTCTCAGCTTTTTTCAAAGTATTATGTCTGACTCCCGAACTCTGCGCGCTCTCATAGACACATCGGCGAGCCACCTGACCGTCACCATTAGGCATCAAACACATATACAACAAAAACTTTCTACAATGACCATCTTTGCACTGCCACAATGGCAGAGACAACAGAAACAGCCAGAATGAGCAGCAGGCTTTGTGAGACAATACAGGGCCACATTAGAGGAATGACGCGTTTTGGCAAAAATACTGACTATAAATCTGAATGTAGTAAAAGATCCCTTATAACTCTTTTCCACCGACATGTGACTAGTGTGAAGCCAGTTCTGCCCAAGGAGGACCATCCCAAATTTCCACAGGTTTGACAATCGAGTGGTAAAGAGAGGAAGAAAGGGTCATTTCTAAGGGGAGATAACAACGCAGGACAGACTCTGTTGGCTGCTTCAGCAAATCACTGGTGAATATCTGGTGATAGCCCCTCTATCAGACACTGACATCAGTGGTTTCAACTCAGGGTCCAGCATTTGTGGTGCTGTATCAAAAAAAAGCTGGCTTTTTCTCAATGGAAATGCATAGAAACATGTGTTAACTGGCATTTATCTCTTTGCTCTATAGATTAAACCATATTAGAAGAATTTAATCACAGAATGGGTTAAATTAATTATGTTTTTAGATTAATATCAGCTCTAACTTCCAAAAGAGTGAAAAAACAGTCAAATTTGTAACATTTCTGCCAGCTATACAACTACATTAATCCAAGAGTAACCGGAGCACTTTTGATGTTATATTCCTATTTTCATAATACTTTGACCAATTTTGAAATCATCTCTAAGCAAGAGAGAAGCTGAACCAGAGTCATTACTCCAAGACAGAGGCAAGCAGAAACAGTGTTCCAGGGTTTCAGCCAGTCTGTGGCAGCTACTGGGTGAGCTCCTTGAGGCTGCGCAGCGAGTTGGCACAGCTGTTGATGAGGCTGCAGAGCTGGATGCTCGCTTCCAGTGAGGCTGAGCTTTGTAACTGGTTAGTGGCCCAGCGAAGTTTGGTGAGGACAGCTTCCTCGGCTTCCTGCAACACAAGTCGCTGGGCAGAGCTCTGTGGAGTAACTGAGGGACGAGCTGGTGCCAGGGCTGCAGTGGAGGCTGGAGTTGAAGGAGGAGGGACAGCGGGTGGAGGCAGAGGAGTTCTTCCACCTGCGGCAGCCCCCTCACAGTGCTCTGGTCTAGGCTGGGGAATGGACATATTTCCCTGACTGCTGCTGGGGCTGTCATTGAGCTCAGGAGTCTGGGACGGTGTGGGGGACTGGGCTGCGAGCTGCCTTTCCCTCACCTGGGACAATGCAGCCTGAGCATTCAGGGCTGGGAGGAAGAAAGAAAGGGCAGACAATGTAACAAGAACACAAAGTGGGCTAACATATGTATGTTTTTTGAAAAGATATTTATAATTATTTACATGGAAAACATAAGACTATGTGATTTAAAGGTTTAAATATCTATTGTGCAGACCGTTTGTGACAGGGTGGTCGAGTAGCAATTTATGTTCAAACTAGTTTTGCAGTGTAAATGACAGTTTCCAAATCTTCTAAACAACTTGACATTTGTAACTTTAAATGTAAATTTGTCTGGTTGAGCTGAAGGGTTTTAAACAAATTCTAAGGACACTGGAGAAAGCATCATTGGACGGCTGCTCCTACTCTTAATGTGTTAATGCTACTCTTTTTTTTGTGTGTTTTTTAAATTAGTTTTATTTTTTCCAGTTAATTGTTTATATGAATTCTAATGTTTTAAAATTTAATTCTGTATAGATATTTAAACGGGTCAATCTTGAAGATATGACCCCATGTCTCAATGAGGTTTACCTGTATAAATACATTTTAAATACATTTTTTTAATGCATACCAGGGTTGTCTTTGTCAATATCAGAGTCCAGCTCCTGGCATGAGACGCAGTAGTTTTTCTGCTGTTTGTCCTGGAGAAGAATAGTCTGAAAAACACAAATACATAAATGATGCCACTCCTCACCTTCTGTTCATGATAACACCTGCATACATTTTTACATAATAATAATAAAAAATTTAAAAAAAAGTGCCACTTTGCGCCATCAATGACACAGCAAAACCATGTTTTTATATTTCCTAGCACAGATGATGACACAAGCCCAGGCATGTTTAACAAGAGATGATGATTTAGGACCCAAAGGAGCTACTTAACAAAAGGAAGAAAGAAAGAAAAAAAAAAAAAAAAAAAAAAAAGTTGTTTCACTGCTTGAGGCAAAAATACAACCAGGCTATGAAGCCAAACAAAAAAATAAATAAAAATCTGCAGCTGGTGATGTGAAACCGAATGTAAACATGACTCCACTGAGCATCACTGGGGCACTCCACATGACAGGAAGAGCGTACAGTGGATTGAAATTACTGATGCAGTTAACATGGTGGTAAAGGAGGGTTTTAACCCTCTACACCCCATAACAGTTGCTCTAAACATCCCCTTAAATGCACGTTTCTACTACTATTTGTATACACACTATATTTTAAAATATCTGAACAACAATTACACCTAAAAACAAAATTGGGGGGGGGGGGGGGGGGGGGGGCACACATTTCAATTAAACATTAGGCGATAATTTACGTTTTCATCCCAGTCACTTTGTCTGGCATTCATGTGTGGTAAGTGAAGACTCTCGGATCACCGTTTACCTCAGCTGTCAACAAGCTGGGTGAGAATCCCCCACATGCATTTAGAGTGGGGGTGTTTTACAGCTTCTGAAGGAGGCTGTAAAAGTTGGTGATGAGTCAGAGAAAGTCACTCCTTCCTGATGACAGTGATACTGAGGTGAGTTGTTGAGGATATCCTGAACTTCTGTCAGTAACCACTGCTTTTTCTTTTTTCCCCTGATGTGAGCTTGTGTCAGAAGCTTTCTTTTAAGTGGATCTAACGTTGTCAGCCTCTATGAATAAAATCTCAGACGATGTGAGAGTGTAATCAAACAGTTTATGGGAGGGATTTTTATTTAGCTGGCACAATGTTAGCGTATAACCAGGTGGTGTTATAGTTGGTATGTTGCCAGCTGTCTGGAGACAGGAGTGTCTAATCTGCTGACAACCAGGTGAAATCTGGACTAAAGTATTTTTAATGGACATTTTCTTATGTTAAAGCATGTAATTCAGTTCACAAGATGAGACTACAGGTGAGCAGGAAGAGGATGAGGTGGGCATAAGGGAGAAGTGGTGAATGAGGCAGATGAAGAAAAGAAAAAAAATGAGGAAAATATAAATGTACAAATCTCATATAGTTTGAAAGAACTATCTGTGCCATCTTTACATTAAAACTAACCTATAAAATTCACACTTTACCCTATTTATTTAGGTTTTTTTTTTTCAATATTTATGCGTTTGTAATACTTATCAGATTTCCCCTTTTGGGACATCCTAACAGAACTGTAACGTTTATAGACGATAAACACTAGAACCCTCAGGAGGGGTGATTTTGACCACCCAATCTGTGTGCTCACTCCTCTGCCTGCAGCTCTTCACCTCTCCTGCTCAAGACTAAAACTGATTTGGTTGCTGTGCTCTGGATTTCACTCTTTATTTGCTCGGATTAGCTCTCCATTCATTTCAGCTACAGCTCCTCTGCTGCTCCGCACAGCCATCAACCTTCCTGGTTCCTCACACATTCAGTCACACAGTGCTTCTCTACCACTCCACTTCGGCTTGAAATCCCATCCTCAGCTTTGCAATAATTATTTACTTTGGCTCTAACTACAGTCCCCCTACATAGAGTTTTTAAATAAATCATATCTGGCAAGTTCTGGCTCAAGTGTAAACATGGTATTGCTGGGCAACCCTGTGTTTGCATTGAAGCACCGCAGCAATTTCCTAATGTTGTAAACCTGCTCAACATTTGGCAATAAAACCCTTTCTGATTCTGCTACAGCAGTGGTTTCACATCAGTTTCTATGGGGTCAAAATGATGTCCTCCGTGGTTCTAGATAAAAGCACTCATATTTTTTTTCCCCCTTTTGATCCCACACTCAAAATTCAGTATTTGATGAAATACGAGATGATGATGATGATGATGATGATGATGATGATGATGAGGGGGTTTTAATTTAACAAAGTCACATAACTTTTAAAATGCCAAGAGGGTCAAAACGACCTCCTTCTGTTAAACAGGTGGTTAAAAAGCTCGACTAAGATATGACATCCCAGGTAGAAAATATTATTCAATTTTATTAGGTGCAGGTTAAGTTCCTTTAGTTGGAATAGTTGTTGCGAAACTGCTATTGTTTTAACCTTTTTTTAAGCTCTTACTTAAAATTTCCAGGGATTACATTATTTAAGCCATTTCTGGGCTTACATTTGGCCTTTGCTCTCTCACTGTTTATCATGCAGTGTCAGTACTATTGCACTATAACCCTGCTGGCATCTTCTGACAATAGATCCATACTTCAAATTAGGCAGTCTTCATTTTGTTTGCTGCTGGCTGGGAGCTGCAATCATCAGGACGTTGATATTTTTCTATATACTTAGAAATATAATTATTGCATATTTAATAAAATATCATGATAACATATCAGAGGCTAACTCACCCAACCTGACAAACACAGCACAGCGTCCTGCTTCACTCACCCCACACACTTCGCAGGCTTCTCCAAGCATCTTGTACCCTTTCAGCAGGTAGTCTCCCATCAGCTTGCTGATTTTGTCTTGCCGCTCCCTACGAGCCTGGATCACCTTCATTTCTGCTTCTGTTGGAGGCTCCCACTTAAAATCCTCTTCATCTGCAGGTCAGTAACAGCCGAAACGTTTCATTTTATTTTCAGATTTCAGACCACAACTATCCTTCTTTCGTATTCTCAAAACTTTAGGATTATAAACAGTCTTAAGCGCTGCTGTAACTTGTGGATACTATTATATGTCTGCTTCTACTTTACCGTTTCAGCGGGATTAAAACAAAAACCCTTTTGGCACTGTTTTGAAGTGTGACTATCACAGGTGAACTGCTCTGCTAGGAAATGACAAGCTAGCTAGCAAACCAGCCGGGCTACCGTTTGGCTAACAACATGTTTACGCTGGCAGCGACGAATTTAAAAGCAAAAATAAAGTAACCCAGAGGAACAGCCTCAATAAAAAGAATTTCTTTTTTTAAATCACAATGCAGGAAAGCAGCAGAAATGTCAAAGTCAGCTTGTTTTTACAACACAAGTTCACAAACCTCCATTCAAAGCCATGTTTCTTCTGTGCTACACGTTGGACGTGATGACGCAATGCAACGCTCCTTCTTCCTCCTCGTTTCTTCCTCCGCGTTCGGCAAATATTTGAGCACAGCCGCCTGCCCCTAGTGTTAATTAGTGGTAAATACCACAAGAGTGAAATTTGGTGGGCAGCGTTCCCACTCCTCGCTGTTATAGTCAAAAATGGTAGCAATAGCGCCACCGTATGCTGATTAGTTAATTAACTTAAACAATTAAATCGTTTCAGCTAAACTTCTCATATGAGGATTAAGTGGATGATTTCTTCTTCTTTTTCTTCTTCCGCTTCCTCTTCTTCTTCTTCTTCTTCTTATTGTAATAAATTATTAAGAGAGTAGGAGCAGTGTGCTTTTTAGCACAATTTTGAAAATTGGAAGGGTGCCTGAGAAATGGAAGTGCACTAGAGAGGGATAAAGCTGATGGCTACACCATGAAGCCACCCAGCACATCAGCTGTTCTCCTTGTTACCATCTGGCAGACGTTACACGAGTCTGTCTGCTCGGACTACAAGACTTAAAAACAGTTTTTACCACCAAGCCATACGACACCTCAACCACAACACTTAAACACACACACACACACACTCCACAGGACACACTCAGAAGCTACCTTGCAGCTTCACAAGTACTCTGTTTAATCTGCACTGGTCATTCCACTTTATTGTTATTGATGTTTATATTTAAAAAGTGCAATACTGTAATTTTCTGCTGCTCATTTCTGTGCAATATCCCATCTGCCAACACCCCCCCCCCCCCCCCATATTTCTTTTCAAGATTTTCTTATTTAATCACTAGTGTACATATATTTATATTTATAGATACATATATATTTAGTCATCTTTTCTCTTTTACCACGTCTCTAATATTTTGCTCTTAACTGTTTTTCTATTTTTTTTCATTTTATTATATTTTATTATATTTTCTTCTACTGTACCATGCTGCTGAGTGACTGCTGCTCGTCAAACACATTTCATTGCAATGTTGACCCTGTGCTAACTTGCATATGACAAATAAAACTGAAAACTGAAAACTGTGGGAAAGACTTGAGGAAGCTAAATTACGAAGAGAGGTGACTTTTAGTGAACAGCAGTATGGCTTCAAGCTGAGAAAGCGCACTACATGTGTGATGTTTGCTTTGAGAGTGTTGAAGTACAGAGAAGATCAAAAGGAGTAATGGTTGGAGCAGGACATGTGTAAGGACGGTGAGACAGTGGCGAGGTGGGTGGTAAGAGTCGGGTTTAAGATGGATAAAGATTTTAAGATTTCCACTGAGAGTGACGATAAAGGAGAAGATTAGAATTAGATCAAAGGGACAAGTAGGGTTAGAAGAGCAAAGCTGTGATGGTTTGGACATGTGTAGAAGAGGCAATGTAAATATATTGGACGAAGGAGGTTGACCATGGAGCTAGCAGGCAGGAATAGAGGAAGACAACACAGGAAGTTCGTGGATATGTAAATATGTAGGTGTACCCCAGACATGATGTTTTTATGTCGAGAAGATATCTGCTACGGCCTAAATATATTCAACTTTAATTGAAATTACACATCTAAACTATTACCTATAGGCAGCACCTACATCCCATAAATTTATAGAACAGTTGTCTTTGGGAGCATTTGTTTAGAATCCAGTCCTTCAGTTCCAATACAGAATATAGTAGTGTTTTGATAGTGTTTTCTTGAAAGTCTATCTTTGGCATTCGTATTTTCTAAAGTAGTCCTCTGGCCATAAGTAAAGTGCCCTCCAGTATCTACTCTTATGATGTGAACAATGTATGAAAACAAGACAACGAAATTAAGAAAGAAAGAAAACATTTAAAGCTGTCTTTCAGGCAATTTTATTGTATTTTGGGATGTTTCATGTGTCCAGTCTAAACCATAATCCACCACATTTCACATGGAGAAGTACATCATTCAAAATAATGAATGAACACACCACAATAATCAAAAGCACATCAGCTTTTGAGGGTTTCTCTCTGATTTTCTGTTCATTGCCTTCCAATCACATCCTGCAAACATGCAAAGGATAATCAGAACATGCTGCTACAGAAGTCTGGGGTGTTTAAATGTTGGATACTAACATGCAATCCAAGCATTCTCTCTACGGCTAAAATTACATTTATTCAACATGACCACGAAATCTGCAAGAGGACTGATGTTACATCTGTACGCATATCCTTGGTGTGTCTGAAAGGTAGATGTCCTCGGTTGCTCTGTAACGACTTGGTGTGAGGACACCAGTCGTGTTCTTTCTTCTTTGTTTTTGTCACTTCCTTTTGTTTTGTTCCTGTGGGTTTCTTTTCAGTGTCCAGGGTAACATCCTCTCTTGAGAAGTAAACAGAAAGAGATGTTGGAATCTGTGATGTCATTATATAATATACTTCACTTTTTAGCATCAGAATTTCCTCTTTAAGAGTATAAGGTGTCATAATCATTCCTCATAATCTATTGCTTTCATGTATTTGTAATTGTAATTTACAATATTAAAAGCAAAGCAGTTATCAACTCAATGTCCTGGAGGAAGTTCTATATAAAACAGTGCATATCCTGTCAACACATTTAATGACTTTAATTTTCATCTTACAAAAATTCATAAATATAGCAGATGGCAGGTTACATAGTAATAGCTGAATCTCACCTTGACTATGGGGGTGTTTTCATTTAAGACACTGTAAAAACAGGAAAAGGATACAGATAAATTAATAACAATAGCTCAATTTATTAATGAAATAATAAGAAAAAGAAACATAAAAACAAATCACACATATGGTCCATTTTTAAAAAAGGTAGAACTCTGTGTAATTTAAATAAAGAAGAATGAAATCATTGTTAATGAGTTTAAAGACTATATAATTAGGACAAAGACAACATGCTCAATATTGAAACTGACAGTCTGTTGGCAGACTAGTTTAGACTTTTTTTTTTTACTACACAGATATCCTCCTTTCATACGTGTAACATGTGGAAAGACCTTCAAAGTAACTAAGTACTTCTAAACTTTTATATTTTGTTCAGATATATTGTTCCCAAGAGCGTGATCTTCAGACATATTTTATAATGTTTTTTCCCCCTGTGCATGATTTTCTCTGGGTTTCCCACATCTTTACTCTTAGGATTAAAAAAAAGGATCGTTCCTAAATTATTCTTAACTTCATGCTGAACATTTTGAACTATTTGACCAAACAATGTCATATCGAGGGTTAACCTCTTCCCACCTAAGTTGTATAAAAAACCTATTCTAGCTTTTTAAACATGCTGCTGATTTCAAATACAAATTGTTTTAACATTTTATATGCTTATGTACGTTTTTCATTGTATTATATTTTACACTGTATGCAATTTTTAAAGCATTTTCTTAAAATTCAGCTTTCATTTGTTAGCTTCTAAGTCAAGTCCTGATAATGAAATGTCTAGGTGATAGCACCCAAAACAACATGTAAATAATAAAGTATTAAACACAACTTACACCAGTGTATACTCCTTATTCTGCTCCGTGTAGAAAAGAGATTAGCACAAAGGCGAGAACGTAATTAGGCATGAGAGTTAAAATCATTTTAAAGGCATTTCTATAAAATTTTAGGAGTCTTTTAGGCTCTACAAGGTAAAAAAAATACCTTCAGGCTTGGGGTGCATGAGATTCAGTGGGAGCTCCAATGTGACATCACTGCAGAGAAAAATGAGCCAAATAATGTGAATGCATGCAATCATCATTTCTGTATGGATTGTGATAATATTGTCACTAAATATTACTCACCTGGAAGTGAGGCCACCCAGCAGACTACATGGAGAAAAGAGGGAACACGTAAGCCGGCCTTTGCCGTTTCGTTCTGTTTAATCTTGAACGGGATTTACTTGTGTCAAAAAATACTTACCCTCCTCCAGCCACCATGAGGTTAATTTTAATCTTGTAGGAAACCAGGATACCCAGCACCTCTTTTTCTACTCCCTGCCGCAGCCTGTGGAGGACGAAGTGCAGGGATTTGAAGGATTAGAGGGGTTTAAATTAGCTGAGTGTACTACTGTAAGACATTGTGGACACTGAACAAGAAAGCGGATGGAAATGTGAAGCAACAAAGAACCGACAGAGAGGAGTGTTTCGCCCAAACTTTACACCAGTGTGCACTTACATGGTGGTGGAGGCCAAGTTGGTGTCCTCGTCCTTCAGTCGACCGTCCAGCGCCAAACCTCTTTTCTCCTTGTTATCAGCGAGCAGAGGTGTGATGGTCAGAGTGTTGTCGAAGCTGCCGTTAGAGTCCACCGTCTCTCTGCAGAGTGAAAAGAAACACATGAGCAGATTGACCCAATTTTATATTTTCATTTTGCTTCTGTGACATTTGCTGTGCTTTCAGTTTTCTGCCCACATACCCGAACTCTTGGTTAAGAACACACTTGGTGTATTTGTCTGCCGAGTAGAGGACGATGTCTGTGGTTTGGTCCACTGTTGCAGGGAGGAAGATATAGAAAAATGTTATTTCTTTATAACATTTTCAGGATTTATTTCAGTATTTCAGTGAATAGAGGTACCCACCACTGATTTTAATTTTCTTGACTGTTTTGTTGCTCTCGTTTTTGATTTTGATCTTGATTGGGATCGCTTCACCATGAAAGTAGAGCTGCGGCAAAACAGGAGAGAGATTTTAATTGGTTCACTGCACAGCTCCCATTTCAACAGGGTGAAGCTAAAATTTTGCTGCCGTACATCTTTCTCCATTGAAGCTTCTAGATGAACGGGCTTGTCAGACATCATGAAGCTTTTGCAGATATCAGCCTTGGGCCCGGCGCCCACCTGAGACGGGGCGTACTGGATTTTACGAATGACGAGACGGGCGGTGTCCCTGTCAGGGCCAAGGAGAGGGAAGGAAGAAGAGATGAGGTGAGGAAAAATGAAATGGAACAAAGAGAGGCGAGATAGCAAGGCAAAGACATTAGTGGAAGTGAACTCACTTCTTTTCAATCTTTTCATCGGGGTTGTTCTTTTCCTTGGCAAGATAAGTTTTGATCTCAAAGTCAACGCCACAAGCCTGCAAAGTACAGTGCAGTTGTGAACAGCTGATATTTAAACAAGTGACATCCTTGCCTATATACTCTAAGGTAAAGGGATGCCTCACCTTTCCCTTGTCATCAGGTCCAGGCTGCAGAGAGACTGAGCAGGGTAGGTTGTTTGGAATCTATGGAGACAAAGACTAAGATTTATAAGAAAACGCAAGAGCTACTTCCATGAAATTACAAAATAAAGCCTAATTTTAGATATTCAGGAAGAAAGAAATTGTTAATTTGAGCTTTTCCTCGTTAAGAAAAAATATATAAATGTCTATTAAATACTCAGTATTAAAGTGGAGTAACATCATGTGTCATTGAATGTTACATGCACAATTTCTAAAAAAGCAAAAACAACTCTTTCTCACATGGCTGAGGTCATAAACTGCTTGTCGTGCTTAATTTTGTGGTCCTGAGTCACACACCTCAAAAGAGAAAGGGTGTGCGTTGTCTCCTGCCTTCTTCAGCAGGGTGTCGTGCATGGCACTCAAGGCAGGCTTCTCGCCATTAGGATAGAGTTGGGTTTGCTGCATCCAGATGTCCTTCCTGAAGCACAGGCCCATCACATCCAGGTCATCACTACCATAACGGAAGGCACATGCCAGCTGCACGAACACTGCAGACAGGTGTAATTACATCAGCTACTTCACAGTGATTGGCAAAAGCTTCTATTTATAGAACTGAACCCAATTTAAAACGGCGCTTTATGTGACGCTACCTTTTCTGTCTCCGAAATCTGCTGGGTCCAGCTTTACGACGCCGTCTGCAAGGGAGCAGGATTACAGGCACAGTTATTGTCTTCATAATGACCGCAGGCAAACACAAATACAGAAAAAACACTCTGTAATAGGAACGTACCAACTCTGTCCACTTTGTCCACATGATCCACATAGTCTCTCTTCCCCAAGTAGAGGGTCAGCTGTCACATTGAAGAAGGGAAAGCATAGTGTTTCAGAACCTTTTAAGTTTTACCCCTTTTTCAGTCTATTAAAAAAATGTTTTAAGAGAATAAAAGAGAACATACCCCTCCATTTCCACTGGTCTTCTTGAAAACCCTGTGAAGCGAAAAGGAGAAACACCACTCAACCTTTAAATTAACCTTTTTGTATAGATTACAGTTAAAATATTAACCTCCTTATCCTGGCAACCAGGGCAGAAATAAGTGTGTGAAATGTTGAATAAAGCTGGAGAACCCATGTTTTTAAAAGAAGAGTACATCCACTTACATCCATGGAGTTACTGTCAGGCTTAACAAGATAAAATAGTGATTCAATTTGGACCCTGTGGGTAAATTTGGTTTCTTGGCAAATGACAGAAGGGCTGGTAATCCTTTAGTCCTCGTTATCCAGTTAGTAATAGCTAAGCGTGGAGCTGCTTTACCTCATCAAGCCAGGATTGAGAGGCTGGCTCAGGTGAGGGAGCTACAAATGCTGTAAGAGGGTTCCCCAAATAACCAATTACCACTGTCATCAAATAAAGCTCAGAGCTGTGTTACCATATTTGAAAGAGCATGTTGAGAGACTAAGCCTATTACAGACCTAAATAAATACTTTCTAATAATTGTCCCTTTTAGGAGTTGGCTGACCATCCTGTCTACAACTCCACAAATTTCAAAGAGATCATGATTTTTATCAACCTTTTGGCCCCTGTCAGATTTTCTTTAGGTAAAAGGGAAACATCTTTCCACTAACAATAGCTTTGGATTGTTATATTTTTTGAGTATGAGAGAGAGAGATATCTTTAAATAGTTTGATTAGAATCAGCAGTTCCTCTGGGACATAAAGATAAAAACAAAATGTATCCAGTACTTACTTTGCCATCTCTAGAAGGTTTTTGGAAGTATTCTGTTGGAAGAAAGGTGAAAAAAACAAATGATCAAAAAGTGATCAGGAGGTCCCAGATCTATAACTGAGAGCTCTCTGGCAGCTGGAGTGATGCTTTTATTTGAGGGTACAGAGGGTTAATCCTCTGCAATAAGATTACGCCACTGGTGTTAGGACTCTTCCACCAAACTGGTGTTTCTCTGGCTGCTAACTGACCCCCGTGACCTCACAACAAACAACCAAAGATTTACATTGCACACGTGGTTATGTCACAGTATGTTTCTCCTAAAAGTGCCAAAGTCTTTGGACTATTTAAGGAACACTAAATGGATAAAACCCATTCATCACCTTTGATAGCATTCCAGGACTTTAGCTCTCTATAACTCCTAGATAAAGATTAGTCCTGAAGGGTTAAGAGCACTACAAGCATTTAATTAAATACGTATTTTCAAACATATCTGATCATCATCTTCCAAAATAATCTCCAGTCTTCAGGTTGTTTGGTCTTATATATTTTTAAACATCAGATCATATTTCCCTTTAGAAATTTGTTGGGTTTTTTTTTCTATTGGCACCTTCTGTGTCAACTCCAATCTCCAATACAAAGATTATGGATAAATGCAAAGAATGAGAATAAAGTCTTGGTTAATTACCCAGATGCCTTCAGTCTAAAGTTGCTTTGGGCTACAGTTACTTATTTCAGTGCCAGGAGCAGGTACAGCAGCTTCCTGCCTCTCTTCTGATTGGCTAATTGCTGTGCAATTTCAGCATATGTGATTGTTGCACACCTCTTCAAAAATACTGAACTATGCCTTTGTTAGATTCTTGCTCAAACCACAGAGCACTATATTTAATATTTATTGGTCGATTACTCTATTTTACAGTGATTAAATAGCATTCTTGTCTGCAGATAATTTAGTAGACATACTGAAAGCCACAGAAAGCAGATGTTTTTGTTACGTATGTATTATTGTAGCATCTACCTTACAATATAAAGCGCCTTGAGGCGACTGTTGCTGTGATTTGCCGCTGTATAGCTAAAATTGAATTGAAAATTGAATTGAATTGAACTTGCATTCTCATTTTCTTCTCATTTTGCACTATTTTGGCTCTTTTTTTACCTGGCCTCCATACACAAGCATTCTTACATATGTTCACTGATTGTAGATATGGCCTCAGAGAGAACCTGTCGGTTAACTTTAATGGCCTATTAAAACAATGCAATACGTATATACTGTAATGACTTCCATCATCCTTATTCAACCCCACAGTGGAGCATAACTGAATGATTTTCACCATTGAACCATTTGACCTTTGACCTCTATTCATTTTCATAGCTACTTATCCAATTCAAGGTTGCAGGGGGCTATCAGGCATAAAACTGTACTTCATAATTAGTTTCACCACTACACATCCATCCTTTCATTCATTCATCTGTGAATATGAAGAATTCTTACCTCTTCTTAGTAGTCTGGGACCGTGGTGAAGGATGTCAGGATAAGTTGAGAGTGCAGTCTACAGCTGAGCTCCCTTTTTATACCTGCCTCCCTCTGTGCATCCTTCAGGCTTAGCCAGTTCACTATTGCTGTTTTTACCTGCTTCATAATCCTGTTAAGCAATCAGAGAGCAGCTTTTTTCGGACAACAAAAGGTGCAGCCATCTAAATCACAGGGACATAAATACAACCTCACAGTCGCCATGCGGCTGTAGTAGGCCGATAATCCCCCTCTGCACCTCCACAAATCACTCAAATCTCCTTTGATTCAGAAAGCACAACAAAACAGGCCATTTAAAATCAACGTTTTCTTTCTCTGATGGATTTTTTTCCCCATCAAAAAAATTGTGTTGAACATCTTTATAGCTTGCATTAAAAACTGCATCTGTGAGCAGCACCTTTATCTGTAAATATGGGTTAGCTGGGTATCTATGTGTTATTTGTTCTTTTTTATTTTCTTTTACAATCATAAAAACACAAACATTTTAAAAAATATATCAGATTCAAGAGTATTGCTATATGCTTGATAGGGAGATGAAATAATAAACTAACCTATATGATAAAGGTTTCAAATGTTTTCTTATTTTAAGCCAGTGTGCAGCCGTGTATAGATTCCTAGTACTCCAGTCTGTCTGCTCTCAGCAGATTAACAGTTCCCTCTCCCAATATGGTACAGATGACGGGAGTATCAACGGTGAGGTCAGAATAAGCTTTCTTATTCAACAGTGTCTAAGTAACGTGCCAAAGATTAAGGAGAATCACCAGAATCCCCTTTGACCCTTGAAAAGCTCCTAATCCTCCAACAGGTCCGTTATAACTAGCTTATGTTAAAAGAATGAAGAACACAGGAACGTAAAGTAAAATATTTTAGGATTGATGGGGATACTAGGGAATATTTTTTAGTTAAAAAAGATTCTTGATTATGAGACAGAAAGCTTTAAAAATGTAGTAAATGTAAATGTAGTGTTTTTATTGCATCCAAAGGATGACAAGACCTTTGCTGGAGTTAAGCTGAGGTTAACAGAGATTAGGCCACCTGGACACCCCACAAGTCAGGGGTTACTGTGTTGTACCAAACATGGCTTAACGTAGTCCTTAATGACAATCATAATCCCGGTGAGGTGTTCTGCACAGCCTTTATGAGCTTTAGCATTTTCCAGCTTTTGTTTTCTTTATTCGTTTGACGCAATGGGAAGATCTGACGCCAAGAGGGAGATGTTACTTAATGCCTTTTCCACGTTGGACTTTAACCACACGTATTCTTGATCTGGGTGGGATGAAATAAAACAGAAATAGTAGGTACAGGTTTTTCTGTCACTTGCTGATGTTTCTTGGAAACTGTGTCTCTGGCTTGCGCCCTTTAAACCATCAACCTAAACACAATGTGACAGAGCGATTGCCTCTAAGGAGGATCGCCCTGTAGGACAAACACACTCATCTGTATCCAAAGAAATGGTGAAAAAAAGTATCTTTGACTTTTGAATATCTACTAATAGTGTATGTCTGGCATTAGACAAACTGAAAATATGTTTTTAATAGTATTTAACTTTAATTTAAGCAAGAAAGTGGGGCCGTAGAGATTTAAAATCTAATCTGCAGAAGTGACTTGGCCTTATTAGGCAGCAGTTTGATCAACAGCAGTTGCTTAGACACAATATGCACATAAATACTCAGAAGAAACAAAATGTTAGTATAGTACACAGATTTTATCTTTGAAACAGATTTAGTCTGAGTAGTTTTTGATTGGTTGGAAACTGGAATCAAAGGAGAAAATGAGACAAAGAAGTGGGTTAAAGAGAGAAAAACAGAAATACATCCCCTACCTACTTAATGTATTGTAAAACTTCATATAATAGATGCTAATTAAATGGCATCGCTGTACCTGCAATTGTTGATTATGTTCAGACAGCTTCTTGAGTCCTGGGGACACATTTGGATGCAGTATAATTACTGCTCTTAAATCATGCCGTGAGTGTTCCAGTGGCCTACATTCATTTTATTTATGTGAACATTTGTTCTGCTAATACAAGCTTATGTATCCTATTTTGGGAAACAGTTCCACAGGTGAATAGGCATAAATAACATGCCTGAAAATAGAAGTATGTGTGGTGTAACAGGTGCTAAAACAAGTGTACTTGTTTCAGCACCTGATCGATAAAGACCGAGTCGGTGCCTCTCGTGCTCCTGAGAGGCTTTATTTTGGGACCAGCTGACTGAAGGCACTGACGGAGGTGGCTGAATCTTTTTAAGGCACACACTCCAGACTAAACAGACTAGTAATTATGAGGAGTGTCTGATGGGGGGAATCAGCCAAAGGCCAAATCCAGCTTAATCAATTATTTATGGGCTAGGACAGAATGAAATGACACGAGGTAAGGCACACGATATGAAGTATAAACAAACATAACAAGACAACATTACATGAGCTCAGATAAAACATTAGGCAAATGAAACTAATTTAAAACATATATATTTATCTGTTTAGGAGCTTTTCCATTAATTCTGAGTTATGTGATGAAGACGCTTTTTAAAAAAGTTGAATTACCTGTGAAGCAAAGCAACAACTGCCCAGGGGCTCGGCACCCTCGGGGACCCCACAAGGCCAGTTTCATTGTATGCCAAATGATTTCTGCTGATTTTATTTACGGACACCTTTGCTGCAAATACAATAATATATAAACAAATATCTAAATAAATAGGTAAATAAAAAAATACCAAAGTACTGACTAACCTGTTGGCTGTGGCATGAGAAAGACTAGTCAGATAACATTTTTTTAAGACATTATATATATATATATATATATATATATATATATATATATATATATATATATATATATATATATATATATATATATATATATATATATATATATATATATATATATATATATCCTACTGGACAGTAGGATATATATATATATATATATATATATATATATATATATATATATATATATATATATATATATATATATATATATATATATATATATATATATATATATATATATATATCCTACTGGACAGTAGGATAAATACTGGACTTTGAAGATAGAAACAAAGATACTGATGCCTAACAATACTATCGATATTTGGATATTTTTCCATCTTTACTTGTCATTAAATTAATCTTTCCTCCCTCATACTATGTCAATAAATAAATATCATACATGCATTCATTAATTCAGTGTTATACGCCTCTTAAAGTGACACCTCTATCTTCAGCTGTGCTGCCCCTAGATTTCACTAATGCCTCTGCTTCCTCATGTTCACGTGCTTCTGATGCCAAAAGGTGGTCCGCAGGTGACTCATCCTATCCTGAGTTTCAAGCGCCATCTAGCGAGACCAGTGGCATATTTCCATACAGCTTTCAATGTTATTTATTTTTTTATTTATTTTTTGTACACCTGTTTCATAGATAATCTTCCGGTATCTTATGACTTACGATCAGTGTTAGCGATGTGAGATTTAAAGTTAATAAATTATAATACAAATATAATATTATTGTGCAGAGTTTGTCAGTCTCCGAACAGTAAGTCGAGTGATTTAATTCTAATTTCGTCTGGTCACAGGAATAATGATGATAATGTAGACTTGTGTAAGTGTAAAGCGGCCAACTTCCTTTTGCTTTGACGTCAGGTGAAGCACACCCCACCATCCTGGTCCAGAGCAGAAGTGCATCTGCTGAGGTGCGCGCCGCTCTGCCTATCCGGACACTGCAGTGGAGGTTACCGTGCCATCTCTGCGGCTGCTCGTCCCCGACACCACGTCCCGCTGCGGACTTTCCGGGTACCAGTGAGGACAGGGCAGAACAAGGAAGCGCTAAAAAGCCATGGCCGAGTCCAACCCGCTACGGGGGTTCCCCCGTCTGCGCCGGGCCGCGGTAAGATCCGCCGGGAGGTGGGAGGCTTTAAACGGGGTGGCGAGAATGAGGATGCTGCAGCGGAGATATAGACGAGCTTTTCTTAAGGCTGCTAGGTGCTGCGACACAGAGGCTGGGATGTGTTCGCACCGCATTACATATTTAACACGCCTAAGAAAAGGGGTCGCGGTTGGACGGCAGTTCAGTGTTAAAGAGCCTGTGTCGGGGACCAGGACAGGCCAATGACAAATGTTTGGGCTGTAGTTGCAGGTGCAGAACAACAAGAGGCTGTATCAGCTCTGGCTCTGCAGTCTGCACACACAGAGGGATCAAGTTGTGCAGCTTTATGTAACACATTTTGAAACCTGTGTATTTAAAGCACTCACACAAATCTCTGTGCAGTTGTTTGGTGCAGATGTGCCTACAAGTCTGCAGCTATCAAGTTACCTCCATCATGGCTGCTGTTTTAGTAAATATCAAGAGGGACTGTGTGCAGTTGGGTGATTATTTACCTGGGACATTTGTAGTGTGCGCAGAGTATCAGTCTGGGTATTTGGTGTCCAAAAAAAGCTCCACAGCTATAGTTGATAACAGACTTGATGGCTTTTAATGCGCTTTAAAAAAAAAAAAAACACCTAATGAGGCATCCTTGAGGTTCTGCTTGTGTATTAGATTACACTGCACACATCAGTAGATGAGCAAGTGAAAATAATGCATCATGAGACACAGATAAGCTTCCCTCCAGGTTTCTCAGATTTGAAAGAGACTTACATTATATATAGAAGTCTTCTCCATTTTTATTAACTCCTCAGCCTCATGTTATCTGAGCCTGCACACAGGAGAGGGAAACTGGATAAATGGAAACACTGGCAGGCTTATGAAGAAAGAGTAAACATGCTTGATGACTAACCTTGCAGCATGTGGAAAAAGTAATACTTCAGTGGCAACAGAAGGTGTGGCATTCTTTGAGTTTGTAAAGCGGATACTGTTTACAGTCTGTGGTGTGAGAGGAGAGATGTGGACAGGTGATGTGAAAAAGAGAGAAGAGTGACCATAGAGCAGAGTGAGCCAGAGAAGCTGACCGTCAGACCTTCTGAAGTGCTGCAGAGGCTGAAAGACTCCCCAGATTGACACAGAGGGATGCTGAGGCTGTGTTGAGCTTTGCTAGACTCCATGACAAACAACACCCAGCTGTCAGTGACTCTGAATGACTCGTCTGACTTTTTTCAACCCTCTCACACTGCAGTCCACAGTTACCACATTGTTAGGCTGTTGTTTTTTCTGTCCCATGAATTAGAGTTTGTTCACATTTCTGAATAAGACTGTTTTAGACTTCATTAGAAACCAATTAGTCCACCTAGTAGTAATTAATTACATTGGCCCAACTCAAGTAGCTACCAGAAATTGACTGCTGTGCTTGTACATGAAGAGGGCCTTTTCGCATATTAGATATTGCATTTGGACATGTTGCAGCAAGTTTTTTCTTTAATTCTGGTGTTGTCAATCTGTGGGGTGAGCCCCCTTAGCAGGACACATAACCACAGCAGCATGAACAACATGGGAAAAATATCGCTTGTGCTAAATAATGCTTACCTTTATTTCACAAACATTTAACATACCAATCATTTCTTTGAATGACTGATAAATTGAGGGAATGATATCGTTTCTTCTTTCAGACCTCATTTCCAGGCAATCTACATTTGATCCTGGTGCTCAACCCCAGCAGTTTGTTAAGCTCTGCGCCGAGTCCATCATCGAGCACCGACCTGGGCTTTCGCTTCAGTCAGGATGACTTTCTGTTAAAGATGCCGGTGAGAGAAGGGGTTAAAAACTAGAGCACTCCTGTGCATGTATATTTAATTTTGTCACCTTTTAAAATGCCAACTGCAGTGCAACACTGGTCAGGTAACAGCCGGTTGCCTCGCGTTTGTGTTTTCTAGGTGGTGATGCTGCGTTCTGTTGGCGACCTGCTGCGCTACATTGATGAAAATCACTTGACAACAGACTTCACTGCAAAAGTGCAGTTCTGCCAAAGCGACTGGGTCGTCCTCCGAACAGTACGCACTTCAGATACTAGATAATCCACTTTATCTAGGCATGTTTTCTGTCATGCTAATTCTGTTAGTATCCAGGACAACTGTCTATGCTGCTAAATTTAACAGGCCATGATAGCTTGTTCTGGGAATGTAAAAATGTGTCTTTATAAATATTCTAAGCCTTCATTTTTGATCTTTTACTTTATGTTTAATTCTTTTGTATTATATACTCATGTGAAACAGAAAGTTTTCATATACAGTCATGTTACAAACTAAGTACACTTTTAGTGCTTCCTTTGGAGTTAAAAGGTTAACTACAATTCCCGTACCACTAAACAAATGCACTTGATTAATTGATAATTGGCAAGTGTAACCAACTCTTATAAAAGGAGCATGTAAGTGGTTGTAAACACTATGCTACACTCTTCCAAGGAGATGAGTCTTAGCAAATTCACCCCAAGATCGGACATTGCAATGCTCAGAGAAACCTTAAGAGAGCTGTGCAAAAACAAATTCCTGCAAACCTCAAAGAGTGGACCAAAATGTGGGAGTTGATAAAGTCGTATAAAAAACTTCAAGTTATTGCTGCTAAAGGTTGTTCAACAAGCTCCTGAATCATTAGGTGTACTTAGTTTTTCCACATATTTATATGCCTAATTTTGAGAACCATCAAAAAACTGAAATACAAATAATTTATTTCTGTGTTTTTTTTCTTCTTCTTTTTTTGGTTTGGGTGAAAATGTGTAATCCTGCAGTCCATCGAGACGTTTGCAGTGACAGTTAAAGAGATTGCCCAGCTGCTCCAGAGCTTCGGATCAGAGCTGTCAGACACCGAACTTCCTGATGAGGCTAACGCCATCGAATTCTTGCTGCACTCCCACACACACCGATACCGACAGATGAAGGTGGTGTTTTGCTCCCAATCATTTCCTGCCTCTCTCTGCTCACCCACACTGTATCTGTCACTTTCTGTACTTAATCATTCTCTCTCTCTTTTTTTTTTTTGCATCAATTTTGTACTGATCTAGGATGATATCAGGAATGTGCTGAAAGAAGGACGCCTCCTGCTGTCAAACCTGGAAACTGTCAAAGCTTCTAAAAGAGATGCAGAGGAGGAGAGGGAAATACAAGCAGACATGGACACTGTTAAGAGGTAAACCATCAGAGGATAAGTGAAGCTCGGCTTGAGTATGAAAGACACACTCTCAGTTTAATACCCTTTTCTAATGTTATTAAATCGTTCTTTTAGTAGACAGTTGTGTCATGCGGCCTGTGTGTTTTAGGCTCCTGGCACAGCTCGGAGACATGGAGGAGGCATTCGATGGCTTCTTTGAGAAACACCACCTGAAGCTGCAGCAGTACCTCCAGCTGCTACACTATGAAAGTAGTTTCCAGCAGGTGTGATAAGTGGTGCCGATGTCTTTTCACAAGTCGTAGTAGTTCATGATCAGAGTCACACTGTTTTGTATTTGGTATCGTGTGTGTAGATGGAGGAGGTCCTGGAGCGGCTCTCTGCCCAGGAGAAGGAGATTGCCTCTTTGGGGAACACAGTGGTTCAGACAGAACAGTTACTTAAAGACCTGGATACACTGGACAAACGTGCTCAGGTGACACACATGCACACACACAATTAACATCTCACATGTGACTTGAAGAAATTTAGCAAGTGGGCCAAAATGTATATCTGTTTATCCAAAATAGGATTTATTCTCCTTCAGCAGTAATCTGCTGAAGGAGAATATGTGGAAAACCCAAAGGCAAAGAGAGCATTCCTCCTGCCCTTCAATGCTCATATATTGAATGCCTGCAGGCAGCGAGAGCAGCAGCAATCACCCACACAAGCAAACACACAATACCAGACAAATCTACCTTCCCTTCCATGTGGACACATAGGAAGCTTGAGGCAGGGAGATCAGCAGGCCGAGTCATTTCAGTGATATCTGTAACTGGGTTATATACCCATGAAGTCTATTCTGGCCACTGGCTATCAAAACCAATTCACTTTGGTGCACAACCTAGCATCCCACAGATTCTTCTAAACTTCAGCTATATGCACTTTCTTCAAACCATCATGAGAACTCTCAATGTTGTGTTGGTAAAGTGCAATTTGTGTTCTGGCCAAAAAACAGCTATGAACTCCAGCAAATATGACGTCATATCTCTCCAAGCACTTGCAAAGGCATTCTGCTAGCAGAAAACTAGTAGCAAGAGACCTCCGCACACAGAGCGGGTCAAAGTGGGATTTTAATTACTCTTCCACACATAGCGTGGTGTAGAGAGGACCCGTATGCAGGACCCAGAGACAAACAAATCAAGAAAATGCAATCCTTTTATATTTCTGTTCAAAACTAGACAAAGTCCACCATGAAAAAATGAGATTTAGAAAGACAGGAGTGCCATAGATGGTTTGAAAAGGACAGGAGGGAAAAGCATAACTATATATAGGTGAGAATGATGAGACACAGGTGGAAACAGTCCACAGCAATTAGAAACTATGAGGGTTGGGGAGACGATTATATGATGGAGATAACCTTTAGAGCAGCGGTCCCCAACCTTTTTTGCTCCACGGACCGGTTTATGCCCGACAATATTTTCATCGACCGGCCTTTAAGGTGTCGCGGATAAATACAACAAAATAAAACTAGTACCGGTACCGAAAAAAAGAAAATTTATTCATAACACACGTGAAAAGACCCAGGAAAACCGAGTAAACGATAAAAACGATAACAAAATAACGCTGAAAACCGATAAAAACCCTGAAAACTATACATTTCACACCTGAACCTCAACTCTCGCGGCCCGGTACCAAACGACTCACGGACCGGTACCGGTCCAAGGCCCGGGGGTTGGGGACCGCTGCTTTAGAGTTAAACAGGAATAAGCTAAAAACTAAATAATTAACATTAAGACATGAAAACTAACACCAAGTCTGACAAAGACAGGGGAACACAGGAGGAAGGAGAAACTAGATGCACAACAAAACTCACCAAAACATAACAAAGCCAACATAACACATTTATGGCTTTTGGCAGGCTTTTCTTATAATTTGTACTGATGGAGTTTGCATGTTGTTCAGGTTCGTTCTTGTCTGACCTTTTCGTCATTAAAACCTCAAACCTCTGTCTCTGCTTGAATCAGGAGGAGATGGCTCGTGCCCAGGTGTTGATTCTACACGGTCACCAGTTGGCTGCAAACCACCACTACGCCCTGGCGCTCATCATCCAGCGCTGCAATGAGCTGCGACATTACTGTGATGTCATCACCATCGCCATACGCACCAAGAGGGCCTCGCTCACTCGAACACGAGACCTGCTGGGCTGCCTTGAGGAGGTAAAAATGTTCACAGGCCACTCTCTCACATGTGCAGAAATGCAAAGATGTGTGCATACAAACTTAAATGAAAACAGCAAAATGAATGCACTGATGATTGTGCATTTTTGATTGAATGATCTACTTGTGAATCTTCCTCTTGCCATTAATGAAAATCAGGTCATTTTTATTTATACAGCCCCAAATCACAAATATGCCTCTATTTATAGTTGTCTATAAATCTATAAATCTCTAGGCTCTTCTGTCCTAGAGAAACATTTGACAAAGAAAAGTCTCTCATCTGCAAGTCAGTTGTTGACTGAAGCAAATATTTGCTCTGTTAGCAATCGTTCACCTTTCTTGTAGCACAAAGTGTTGCCATGGAATCGGTCTTGTATTTAGCAGTCTTTTGTGAGCAGGCCCTTCGCTGGTGCGACGAGGGCGCCTATCTACTGGCCAGCCAGATGGTGGACAAGTTCCAAACCAGAGAAGGAGCTCAGGAAGCATTGCAGTACCTCAGCTGCCACCAGGAGAGGGCGCCATCAGCCATGAAAAACAGCCAGGATACTCTCAGCTTTGAATTTCAAGCCATACTCACCCCGCAGCTACAGGTAACCTGAAACCGCTGACACAAACACACATATATTTGACACCACTGTTGTTTACTATAGTAGCTCTGTGTCTGTCCAGTCCCAGATTTCCATGGTGACAGAGAAGCTGAACTCAATGCAGTGCATGATCAGAAACAGGGAGCAGTGTCTGAGGAAGCTGGCGGACGTGCAGGTCCGACCCATACAGCTGGTGGCCCCTCGGCCAGAACCGGACCAGACTTTCCAGCGTTGCAAGTCACCCCTTTTCTCCCCCAAACATGGTATAACATCTTCCATTGCATTCTTCTTAACACATACTCAACAATTCAATCCTAATGGGGTTTCTTCCTGTTTTGCAGTAGAAAGTATGATAAAGCACAGGAGATATTTTGAGCATTGAAGAGGTTCATGTCTGTTGTTGAGTAGGATGTTCTTGGGCACAGTTATCTCCCTATCCTACCTCCATGTCCCTCTTGCATTCAACAGTTTAACCAAGCTTTGTTCTTGACTGCGCTCTAAAGGTCTTGAGCTGTTGCTCTTTTGCCAGCATTTCCTTTTTGTTCTTTCTTATATGTGCGATATCCTCCACAGGTGTAGACTTTAATGTTTTGAACTCCAAGTTCTCCTTTGATCTGCTTCCCGGCAAGAGGGCTGCAAGAAGGAACAACAGCCAACCCAAGGTGTGTGTCTATATATATGTACACATATACGTGTGTGTGTGTGTGTTTTCTCTTTCACTGCAGGAGAAAACTTGAACTTAGTAGACATTACCCAATGGGCATGCGACATTAAACAATTTTTAATCTCCCAGCATGCACCAGAATAATATTTCCAGTAGAAGGAGTGTGTCTCACTGCTGTGTGCTCTATGAGAAAGGGCAACTTTGGCAACAGATCTGCAGACTCTCTGTTTATCACGTGTTTAAAACGCGTATTTTTACTCACTTTCCCACGGAAAGTTTAAGCTGACGTGATATGTATGTGTTTCGTCAGATCGAGGTGATGCATGATTACCAAGGCAACCGCAGCTGTCTATATGGACCCAACCCTGAAACTGATTCAGAGGCAGAGGACAACCCAGAGCAGGTCACACGGTACAGTCTTAAATGTTAATTGTGACTCTAATGTTGCTAGTTGTTTTAGGTGTATGTGTGTGATCCGTTTAGGAGCCTTTCAGCTTCTTCCTGTGCGAGTGTCAGAGCTTACACAGTAGTTTTACATTGTTTTTTTTGTCTGTTTATGTTTACGTTCACTCTTTTTAGCCATATTATGAAGGAACTGATAGCTACAGAGAGGATCTATGTGGATGAACTGCTCTCCGTCCTTCTGGTGAGTTAGTTTAGATCATTTGATGGTATTGTTTGGTTTGTTGGATATTTCATAATTTTTATAGATATACATATCTGTATACAGAATAGTAATGGGGAGTATTTTAGGTACAGGGGCTTTCTAGATTTAATTTTTAGTCTGGGTAACACTGACAGCATGAGGAGGGAATATCTTGAAATCTTGGGCAATCTTGAAACCACTGGCTATTACCTGGTTATGATTTAGTTGTTTGTTAGCTTTTCTAGTTTGTCTTCATCAACGTCAACATTAACCAGGGCACAGAAGAACAAGTCTTAGCTAGAGTATCCACGGAGTGGTCATCAGATGACAGGGTTTCCAGACTTGTTTTGTCATTTTGTATTTCTTGACTTTTTTAATTAAAACTTTCTCCTTTTCTTTGGCTTGCATTACCATCTCTCCTCTCCCTTGACTACCTCTCGCCCCTGCAATTATCAGGGTTACAGGGCAGAAATGGAGGACCCCTCTGTGGCTAATCTTCTTCCTGTAGCTTTGCGCAGCCAGAAGGACGTTCTGTTCGGCAACATGCCAGAGATTTACCAGTTCCACAGCAGGCAAGCCGCACACACAAACACACAGAGCTCACAAGCTGTTCCTGTCCCTTTCTGTCTTTTCATGCTGATCCAATTTCCTTTTATGTTCCTCTTGGTTTCTCCTTGCAGGATCTTCCTCCAAGATCTGCAGAGTTGCCTGGAGACACCAGAGAGCGTGGGGGCTTGCTTTCTGAAAAGGGTGAGGGAAGATGTGATGAAAAACACGAGGACTTTACGTGTGATATAACATAATATGTTTAAATGTACATTTGTGTGTGAGCAGAAGGAAAAGTTCCAGGTGTACGAGCGTTACTGCCAAAACAAGCCTCGCTCCGAGTTGCTCTGGAGACAGTGTGCTGATTCGCTGTTCTTTCAGGTAGTTGCACACGTTTAACACGATGCACTCACTTTCACTTTGTAGTTATGGCACAGTTTTTGTTCAGAATGGATTTTGTGCTGTAGCGTTAATCTCATTAAAATGACGTTAACGCGGCTAGCCCCGTGCGAGGGCTGCATAGCGTCAGCGCGGTTAGCTCGTTAACGCGCTAGCACTGTGCAGCCCCTCGCACGGGGTGATCCGCGTTAATGCGGTTATGGAGTTAACGTCATTTTAACGAGATTAACGCTGACAGCACTAATTTTGATCTCTCTGTCTCTGTGTCCTGTTCTTTCTTTCTGCAGGAGTGCCAGAAGAAGCTTGATCACAAGTTAGGTCTGGACTCTTACCTCTTGAAACCAGTCCAACGCCTCACCAAGTACCAGCTGCTGCTCAAGGTTTTCTACATTTGAGCTATAAAAATTTATTAGTAATGCAGGTCACTCACTGAAATGAATAATTCTTAGTCTGTTTTCAATGTATAATAAAGAAATGTAAATTTTGACTTATAATTTCATTAATAGCCCGACTGACGTATCCGATATTTTCGATATTAGCTATTTGCTGATTTATTGCTATTGACATTTATAAAAACGAGACACCGGAACACACTTATACCGTGTTATGAGTAAATCAATACATATGACAAATATCAGAGAAATCTGTTCGCACTTTGTGTGTCGTGTGTCTGGAGAAATATCATAATAGCAGATTTTTATAATACTGATGTTCATCAAATATCGGTCTCTGTATAGGTCAGCTCTAATTACAACTGCTGATAACAAAAAACTTTCATATACCTAATAAAGATCAGTATGCTACTAACATAGCTACTAAAGCTTAAAATCAGATATTGTATTACAAATGAACAGTACATGCAATACATGATCTTTCACTATTTTCACTATTTTCTGGGGGTTTTTACCGTCAACTTAGCACGACCCCTGCCAGTCACAAAATATTAGAGCAATCAATGTTTTTACAACATGCAATTGTGTTAAAAAATCCTAACTTTCTCATGATTTACAGTGTGCATCTGTATTCATAGAACAAAAATATTCAGGGAGATCTTGAATGATTACTGATTCATGAGTCCCTCAGAAGCTCAAATAAATACTCTGGTGGTGAAAATGTTAATATTTGCTTTCATCCACTATGTTATTGTGTATTACTTGGTAAGTCATGTACCAAAATCTTCTCAGACATTCATCATCCAGGCCATAAAATTTAACAGCACCCTCATACAGCGCAAAGTGTATCAACTCATCACCAGAAAAAAAGTGCTTCTAATGTTATTGGCTACAGCAAAGTAGGTCAGGAAAACAAACATGTTTCATAATTGAAAATGTCTGTGCGTTGAACTTTGAGCTGCAAGAGGGAGTATTGATAGAAGACTGAGCTCTGTGAGCCTGCGGTTCTTGTCCTGACCTCTGTTTTTTTTCTTTCTATTAGCGGTAATTATTATTTTTGCTGTGCTTTTTTTTAATAGCACTAATATCTCATGTGGACGAGCCGTCCATACAGTAATTGCTTTTGTCTGAATTGACGCATGGACAAAATCACGCTGGCACAGAGAGACAAGGTTATTTCAACAGAAACAGAGATGCAGACAAATAAAAATGACTTTTGTGGACACGCACAATTTTAAAAGGCACAGAGACTAATCGACAGCAACAGGTTGGATCCATTTATTCAATTTGCAGAGTCACAGACAGGCTGACAATGATTTACATGTGCATAAAGCCATTTAAGTGGACAGACATCAAGGCAGACCAGATTAGATAACGTAAGATCCACTGACATGTCATGCTGTGTGCCTGTCCTTGTTCAGGAGCTTTTAAAGCACTGCACAGAGGAGCGATACCGCTGTGAACTCCAGGAGGCTCTGGACTCCATGCTGGAGCTGTTGAAGTCTGTCAATGACTCCATGCATCAAATAGCCATCACCGGATATCAGGTACCAGCCAGTCAAATCAACAAATAAAACAGCAGACACACAATCACATTACTGGTTCGCAGATTTATGACCTTTCATCACACTTAATCTTATTAAAGCAAAGCACAAAATCTTTCTTACTGGTTGCGATGAGAATAGATTGTGCGTGTGGAAAAACCTTCAGTATATTACTTTGCTGGCAAGCTGCAGATTTGAGTCTTGAGTGTATCCATCTGTCTGTCTCCATGACACAGGGTGATCTCAGCCATCTGGGTCGTGTCGTGATGCAAGGCAGCTTTAGCGTGTGGATCAGCCATAAAAGGGCAGCGGTGCGAATGAAAGAGCTGGCCAGATTCAAACCCATGCAGAGGCACCTCTTCCTCTATGAGCACGCCCTGCTCTTCTGCAAGCGCAGAGACGAGGACAACCACGACAGGACGCCCTTCTACAGCTTCAAATCGTGCCTCAGAGTAATAACACGAAAAACTCTCTCACATTATCAGGCGACTCAAACACTTTGTTTCCAATTTACGGTTTTTCTCTCTGTCTGTAGATGAGTGCAGTGGGAATCACGGAAAATGTGAAAGGAGATGTGAAAAAATTTGAAATCTGGTATAGCAGCAGAGAAGTGGTGTACATAGTTCAGGTATGTGATGCTCTTTTTTTCTATTTTAAGTGTAACTGAAAAGACTTTTCAGTGTCTTAGTAGTGTGTTATTTTCACTCTGTGTCTCTATTAGGCTCCCACGGTGGAGGTCAAAGTTGCCTGGCTGATGGAGATTCGAAAAATTCTCAACAACCAGCAAAAACTACAAGGTTTCAATTAATGTTGATGTTGCTTTGTGACCTTTTCTTTTTCCTTTTTTAAAAGCCTGATTTCATTTATATGACTCGTGTTCAGTCATGGTTTTTTTTTTTTTAGTGCTTTGTGGTTTTTGTTGAAACCTTAGGCTCCTTCCTAGCAGTGTAATTTCCTTTAATCTGTTGTTTATGGATTTTTATTCCTTCTACATCTAACTCATTCCTCTATGTCATCTCATCTTCTTAGATGAAGCTTCTCTTCTGCTTTCAGACAACCCTCTCTCTGACAGGTGATTCTCTCTGCATGACCTCACATGATGTAGGGATGTGCAAAAACATTTACATAAGAATCATGAAATGTTTTTATTCAGGTCACACAAACCAAAAAGATTCAGTTTTTTTCAATAGCTTTTTTCAAAAGTTGGGACGCTGTGTAAAATGCAAACATATCAAAGGTACAAGCTGAGGCATTTTACTGGTCCATGAAAAATATTTGCTCATTTTAACATTCATGATGGCAACTCGTCTCTATAAAGCTGGACTTTAGAGAGGTAGAGTTTCTCACGTGTAAAGATGGGCAGAGGTTCACCAATCTGCATAAAACTCTGTCTGCAAATTGTGAAACAAATTTCACAATAATGTTCCTCAACCTTTGTGAATTGTGAAGACTGAATATCTCATCCTCTACAGGACATTATATCATCAAATGATTCAAAATCTGGAGAAAGCTCTGTGTGCTCAGGAGACAAAGATTTGAAAATCATTGTGTACATTTTACACGGTGTCCCAACTTTTTTTGAATCTGGGTTGTATGAGTAACTCAGTGGATAGAATGTCAAAATTCCCTCATCCCCATATAGCATCAGAGAAGCTTGTTATGATGTTTCATGTGTGGTGAGAACAGGTCAGCCCAAGTCTGATGACTCGATTCTATTCTTTTAAAGCTTGATAAATTCTGTGAAGAAAAAGATTGTGTTTTGACCCTTAAATCCAATTTCTGGAATGACTTCCCGATCACATAACACCCGCCTACAAGTCAGGATATCCGCCATCGCCACAATCATAATTCTCATAATAATCTTTTTACAGTTTATTGATGTTACTGAGTCAGTGTGCATGTGCGCAGTAGCTCCATATGTGAATGTATCAGCATCTTTGTCATTACCCTTGAGATTTTAACTGCCAAATCCTGCAGATGGCACAACATTGTCTTCAGCTCTGATATTTAAAACTGCTGGTTTTCAGCACCATGGACAGTGCCATTCACTTAATTTAGGCCTGCTACAGTTTCTTTCTGTGCTGCCGGGCTTTGATTCCTCTTCATATTCGTGCATATTCACCTCACTGCAACAGTCCCTGATTAGATGCTTTAAAGTCCTACTGACTGTAACAGGGAGGCTGTGCATTACGTTCTTTTAAACACATTCTTTTAAGTGACTCTGTCAGATACATTCTTGATCCCGTGGTGACCATTAAAGTGATAGGATAGGAGGTAACTGTAAGTTAGACTACTTTTAGAGCGGTTTTCTTTTTAATATCTTGCACTTGTTGCTTTGATGATCGCAAGCTATTCAACGTATTGTCAGTGATGGAGCTTTGCAGTGTGTTGGAGTTTGTGGGTGTGTGTTTGTGGAGTTGTTCTGGAGGTAACAGTTTTATGTTTACAGGTGGCATGCTAGCATGTTGTAAGGTCAAGTAATGGCTGAGCCTTGTGTGTGTCACAATATGCAAGATCATGGAGATTGAGTTTATGGGAAATTTATCAACACTGGTATATTTTCTCTTTGTCAGCAGCTTCTACAAAGAGATCAAAACTAATGTTGTTATTTGTAGTCTCAGCCGGGTTTTGCTTGGACCTCCACTGTTCATGAAACATTTTTAAACATATCAATGACACATACTGTTGCAGTGCTGTAATCACTGGCACTAGGTTACAACAGTTGCATTATTTATAATTCAAAAAATAAATAAATAAATAACTTGCACAGCTATAAAGAATTATTAAACATTTGATGTAAAATTAAAATCCATATTTGTGAGCATTTATAGAAATCTTTAATAGGGAACCAGGAGATTTTAAAGGGTGTTAGAAGGTATTGACAGAGACAGATGAGATGGTAGATTTGAGGGCCAAAATGTAGGATGCAAAACTAATTTACACACAAGCTTTAATGGCTGATTTCAAAATTCACAAGTTGAAAAGAGAAACAAAAGGTACCAGAGAAAAACAGGAAGAACCATAAAGCAAACCGGGTCCTTATGAAGCAAGCTCAGCATCACCACGGGGAAGTACCCAAAAGACAAATGCTAAACACAGAGAGAGGAAGAGTTTGACTGAACAACATGAATGACAAAAGTGAGTACTGCTGCGTTTTCAGTCAGAGAAGCACTTCATAACACATCAGAGTGATTTCTTTGGTCTCAGTTGATGCATTTTTTCCAAAACACGTCTCTGTGGCTTTCAAGCTCAGAAGACTTTACACCCAAAATTGGTTCACACCAAGGATCCTATCCCCCGGTAAAAACAGAGTAATATAGTGTACACTGTTAAGTGCCAGGAGGATCGCTCTCAGTTATACATCGGGGAAAACTGATTAAGCAGAAGAGCTGCATCCTCTGGAAAAAACTCTATTTACACCTACAGATCTCTTTGGCCCTTGTTTTAGTGATAAGAATGTACACGTCCTGGACAGGGAGGAACGCTGGTTTGATCCGGCAGTCAAGCAGGACATTTACCTGAAAAGGGAAAAATCATCTCTGAACTGAGGAAGGGACCCTAGCTACAGTTCTTTGATTGCATCCAGGATTTCCTTACCTGGATCCAGACTGAGGGTGAAAAGTCGTACGCAGAATATTCTGTAAATTCAAAAAACTAAAAGTCATCGTACCACAGGAATGAGGATTAAAGAGTTTTAAAAAGTACAACAAACTTTAAGCACTAGAATGATAAAAAAAAAAACCCAAACAGAAATTCAGACTAAAATGTTTTAACACAAAACTCAAAGAGGCCCACGACCCATTGTTAGTGTTGGTCTTATCATGGGAGTTGTTGACATACATTAAATGATACCAGCGATTTCTTTTAAGAATTTGAGCATGGTAAAACCCCGATCAGACATTGTCTTGAAGCACTTTTGGATTCTTACTAATATACAGTATGGATGATGAAATACTCTTTGAATGATATGTGGATCTCACAATTGTGTAGGCCTCACAGTATTTGTAAGTAATTGCAGTGTTTGCTTTATTTAGTAGATGGGAAGGCTTAAAACATTCGGACAATTATTATTGTACTGTGTTAATGTTCTTTCTAGTTATTGTATTAAATGGGACAAGCTTCACCCGTCTACTACATAAAGCAGGTTGAAGCACACGTGGAAATTATTTGCAAATGCCCTTTAATCAGGGCCTGTTATGCGTGTTTGCGTAGAATATTGTAGAAATAATATTTCCATATATTGCAGCGATCTATGATATAAATGATTTTCATGTGATAACCTCGAACATCCTTTGAAATCAGGCGCTGAAATATATGTGACTGTAACCTGAGTGGAATGTTGTGTTAATTTACAGACTGTGTTTGAGGTAACAGCTCGTTTTGTGACACCGTGGATGTCGTTGTTGTTTTGTTTGTTGTGCTCGTTGGTCTTGTTCCCATTGTGATGTGGTTTAGTGCATCAGAGATGTGTGTGTCGTGGGGCAGCGTGCCGGTGGGAGGCTGCTCAGCGTGTCTCCCTGTTCCTCACAGCTCCTCTACAACAAGCCACTCCCACATTCCCAGAGGGGAGGAGTCGCTACACACTAGCCCCGCCCATTCTGATCCTGTGGTTCATTCACCTCGACGCAGTGAGTTGGACAAATGGAATACAAACACACACACTTGTTTTTACACCTTAGCGAGGACATCAAATCGACAGGAGCTGTCCCTAGCCACTTACCTGAACCATAAGAAATGAATATTTAACCCTAAACCTAACCATAACCTAATTGTAACCTTAACCCTGAAACTGCAATTTGAGGTGTTTGTGCTGATATGCTGTATTTGATTTTTTATCATGCCCTACCATCTTTTTAGAGATAAGAGGTTTTCCCCTTTTTCTAATTGCTCTGTCATGAACTTTAACATTTAACATGGGTATTCTGCAGCTTCTCTCAGCATTGCATGGTCTCACTTTAGTGAACATTTTCTAGGATGTCCACTGGGAAGTTTAGCATCTGTATTGCATGTTTTCCACTTGTGGATGACCTTTCTTAGTGTAGAATGATGGACTTCAGATTGGAAATGACCTTACTGACCTTTCTTTTTTACCATGAGTATTTCATTACTAACACTTAACTGTTCAATTTTCTCATTTACAAAACAAAGAAACAGAAAAATTCTGCAGTTTCACTTCACTTCTTTTAGCTGTCTTTCATCTGTAGGTTGGCCTGTGAATGCTCACTCAGTGGCAATCTGTGAGGGCCTGGAGGACTGGGGTGCTACAGACCTCTCCACTTTATCAGACTCAGAGGAGGAGGATGAGGATCAGCCTGCCCCACTGGTGAGATTTTGTTACTGTCACATGAGATATGCACAGAGTTCACACAGAAACTGAGATGTGGTTATGCAGAGAACATTGAAGCAGTCTAAATATGCTTGCCTGATGGGAGGGACTTACTAAAGCTTTTAAAATTCTAGCTGTTATTTTTTGTTTGTTTCTTTGTGTTTGCATGAAGCCTACCGCCTCTTTAAGGGAAAACTATGAACATTAAGCTGTGCAGCTACAGCAGGTGGAAGGTCCTACCTGAACCTAGTAGACCTCCCTCAAATGAGTGGTGGCATCCAGCCTGACATTTTCTTACACCAGAATTCAAAATATCATTAGCATAAGAGCTATAAGTCTTATGTCTTTGTTTTTTAAAAAGATCCTCCAGCTTTCTTTTCTGGCAGTTCCTTCCTCGTCTTCCTCATCTTCCTCTTTTCATTACCTCCTACTGGAGACTGATATTAGATAAGACCTGCCTTCTTGATATTTTTCCCCCATCCAATATGACTATGAAGGACACTGTGACTGACGTATCATCTATTGTACACTGATACTTTGTGCGATGATGCTCTTTGCGCCTGTGGTGGTTTATGAGTTCCTAAATGAGTAAATATGTATTTGTCTTGTCTATTCATTCACGTGGCAAAGGGTTTTATACACTGTTCCCTCAGTTTTAATTGTTTTTACTCTGTTCCAGGTGGCGGGCAGGTACAGAGTGATGGTAGAGAGCACCATGGCCAGCTCTGATGACATCATCTTTAACTGTGGTGATGTCATCCAGCTGCTGCATGAGGATTCATCAGGAATGTGGTAAGACAGGCGACATTCTTCAGAAATCTTGCATTCAACCATTTTCAAATGTTGAGATGTTTAAAAAGATTTCCTGCGATGTGTGTAACTGCAGGATAGTGAAGAATATAAGTCGTGGCGAAGAAGGCCGCGTCCTACCCGAGGACTTGCATAGGATTCTGGGAGAGACGTGCTGAGAGCCAATCAGGACAGAGGATGAATGAAGAAGTGTGCCTGTTTGTTCCTCATACTTTGCCTGAATATCCTTCCATGTGTAGAGACACACACAGACTTATATATTCCATCAACTTCCTGAAAAAATGGGCATCTGAATCTGCTTGTCAATCAGAATGAAGCACAACATCAGCCACAGACTTTACTCCTCAAACTGCTGTGAGAGTTTCACCTCTGAAGACTGTGACCTGCAGAAAGAACCTCAGAAGACTTTAACAGTGGAAAGCACATACAAGCCATCCTTTGCTCTGCCTTCTCCGGCAGCAGTACATCAGATTATTTTGGACTGAAGACTTTAAACAGGGGCTTTTATTTATATGTTCAGAGTGGACTTTTGTTCTAGACATCAAGCTGTATAATTTCTATTTTCTTATGAAACATCATGTCTACCAACATATCATTACTGTTCTTGTGCCAAACAGCTAAGCTAACTGTCATGCAGAAATGCCCTGGTTACGTCGTCGCCGCCTCTTAGCAGCCAAAGTGAACACTGAATGTCTGTCAGTTTTGTTTATGTGATAAAAAAAGAAAACAAAATAAGAAAAAAAATGAAAATATGGCATTTTAGTTTTCCAGGTTTCAGCTTTCATACTAGCTCTAGACAATTTGACACTCAGTGCTCATAGTGTGGGAAAAAATTACTGCATACCCTTGTTTACACTTAGCTTAATTAAAAGGGACCGATTATGCTTTACTTTTCTCTCTCCTTAAATAATTACCTGTTACAGCAGTGCTACTCATATTAAGCATGGCCAGAGTAATCCCTGTAAGCTAAAAGATAAGGCTTCAAATAGCTCCAAATGCTTGGTTTCATACAGCTCCTTTTACTCTCAGCTCTTAATGACATCAGTGAGAATGGGTATGATGTTTATGATGTGCAAATGAGAAACGAGCTAGCTTAAAGGGATGGGACAGGAAACTGCACTATTAGTGTAATTAGTATGAGATAAATGATTATTCTGAACTTTGAATCATACCAAGCTGCTTAAGTAGATTCCAAGAATAAAACATATGGAGCTGGAAATGAGAATAATCGGTCCCTTTAGTGACGTGTCATAGCAGGAAAGGCAGAGACATAAAAACATTGTTGAAAGTTAGTTTGGGAGTTTGAAGTTTTTATAAACAATCTGCCAAAAATTTAGAAAACTAGAACATTTGTAGTCGTTATTATTGACACAGTATATGACAAAGTGAATCAATTCATCATCTTGTGGTGACACCCCAAACTGTGGAAGACCAAATGCAATACACAAAATGTTGCCCCGGGTCATAACAGGACACCAAAGGCCTCGACCTCAAAGTCCTTCTCCTGTAATCTCTGATCACAATTAAAAGAACAAGAAACCTCTGTCAGTGCACTTTGAACAACCAGATTAAATTAGGTCTAAATCCTACATCCTTGCTACTGTGTGCTTTGGAGTCCAGGAACACTGATACGAACAGATCCTCTCCTGGTATGACAAGTTTAAATATTTCCTGTATTTTATTGAAAAAAAGCATTGGTGAAAGTTTCAGTTGCAGTGTGATTCACTCTTTTATGAAGAGTCTATACACTAGGACTAGGTTGCTGTTATTTATGGTAATAATATAGTTTTTAATGAAAGTTATATTCTCTGCTATGCTTTTTTTATTCATTTGATTCAGTAGCTTTTCCATCATCTAGTCTTTTAGAGCTAAAACCCTTATCACTGTCAAGCTTTACCATATTGATTGATTGCTTGCTGCTGTGCACGGGTATCTTACACCCTACATATGACTGCAGCTTTATTTCCACCTGCAATGAGAAACGATGCTCAGTGGTACTGCCTTTAAAAAGAATAATGTGGAGTTGTCACCTGAGCATATTTGTGAATATGAAATTTGAGGGGGTTCATTGAGAATATGGAAATGCATTTTGAACTGCCTTGTTTTACAGCTGCCCAGAAAAGTGTGTGAAGTGTGCAGAGTGCTCACAAAAACACTGCCACTCAACTGGAAATGAGCTGAGAGCTCATCTCTGACTGATGTAGTGTAATTATCTGAGTTGCTGGCAGCTTATTTAGACATCTGCAGCAGACTGTGACCATATAAACATTAAAAATAGAAACTGTAGACGTTAAACACCATTTTAGTCAGTGTTTTAGTCTGAATGGTGGTACTGCTTTGGACAGATAGACGCTCATACTCTGCTATCAAGTGAAGAAATGAATTTATTGCAAGAATATTTGAATCAAATCCTTGTAGTAGCAGTAAATCCAACATTAGCTTGTACACTAAGTAAAGATTAATTTTCACGGTATTCAGCACCCACAGTGGGAGCATTGAATCGTTTGACAGTGAGCGCTTGACCATCCAAATGAAGCATGTTCACTGATACGCAATACTAAATAACATTTCATCACTTTAAATTGATTTGAAATCCACCCAGCGCTGGCTGCACTGTAACATCAGAAGTTATTAATGGATTAGTTCAGTTAGGCTTTAGCGTTTTTCGTGGCAGTGCTTTAACTTGGTGTTTGCTGCTTTTGCTTATTTGCACTGTATTTTTTTAAATAATACTAATTATGTATAGAATTATTTTCTGAAAATATAAACACTGGACTTGTTTCAGCTTGACTGATGTGATTTGTCCCTTTTGTATAGCCTTTGCTTGAACGATACGTCCATAGTCCTCTTGTTAGTTTTATGGTGCGTCTTAGAGCAGGATAATGGCCAAGAAAAATTCACTACCACTTCATTTCATTGATAAAATGGGGTATTCATATAGAGCTTCCTGTTGATGCAAATTTGCTTAAATCATGTTTGTCATCATCATATGATACTCAAACACTCAGATAAGTTGATATGTTTTATTGAGGTACTGAAAAAGAACACGGGGGATTTCTCACTTCATTCACTTCCTCGGGGGCTAAACTCAACACATGCTACTTGTTTATTTTTACAGCTGATTCATGAATCCTGTTAATCGTTTATATTGATCTGTGTTACGTTACTGATCCATTTGTAGTAGTGTGAGACCCGGGTATAGATGCCATACTTCCCGTCTTTGGCACACTCCTCTCCCCAGCTGATGATGCCTGTCAGGAACCAAGTTCCTTTGTAATTGGTGGCATGCGGCCCACCGCTGTCCCCCTGGCACGAGTCCTTCTGTTCACTTTCAAAGCCTGCACAGAACATAAATCGGGTGATATGGTCTCGGCTGCTCTGTTTACATTTGGTGCGGTCCACATAGGGGACTTCCAGCTTCTGGAGCTTGGTGGCCTCGGGGCCTTGAAACCTTATCCGGCCCCATCCACTCACAAGGGAGACCGTGGATTCTCTCACAATGTTCTGTATGAATTCTTTGGGGCCCAGGCAAATGGGACGCCGCTTGTTGGACAAGTCCACTGGACTGCCAAGCTTTAGGAGCGCAATGTCATGGTTATATGGTGAGGTCTTGAAATCATACTTGTGGTGGGGATGCCTTTCGACCACCTCATGGTCTCGCTCTGGACCCTCATCTTTGTTCACATCATGTTCACCTGGAAGCATAGATTAAGATAAAGATTTTCTAAGACAATGTAAATTTCTGCACAAGGAAGCAAAGTCTAAAGTACTGGACAACTTGTGAAAAAAAAACATTAAAGAAACATAATTGAAACATAATTTGTTAAAAAGCCATGAAGCTGAAACGAAAAAGGATTTGCCTGATCCCTAATACTTTAGGACAAAACAGTATTATCTGTACTTTAGTTCAAGTGAAAGATTTAATGTTAAAGAATGCAAGTAGCCTTTGTTCTTCTTACCAACTCTGATGAAGAATTTACGTTCTGTGCCATCGTTGTTCCACAGACAATGGGCAGCAGTGATGACCCATAAGTCAGCGAGCAGGGATCCTCCACAGAAGGGCCGCGCTCTCTGCACGCTGTCTGGGCGGGACATCAGGGCCACCTTCAAACACAGAAAGAAAGGCAAAGAAAACTTGCAACAGAAGAGCAGTTTTAAAGAACCTACCATTTCTTGCACATTTTTTGAGCAACTGAAAACAAAAAACACTCAAAAGCAGCACGTTCTCTCTGCATGGGACAGGCTTCAAACACTAGACTTACACCTCTAATACATCTTTATTAAACCTGGCGCTCAAGTGCAAGTTTAAATGTCAAAGTCTATTCAAAAGTCTTTCTATTTAAACTATTGCACAGATTTAAAAGTTGCTGACTATTCGAGGATTACAGCTTACGTCTTACTTTACAGCTACATCTAAAACTCGTGCAAATGTTCTTGCCCTGCTGGGATTTTTGGTTCCAGTTCTTCACATATTGGCCTTCACTGCATCCCCAGCTCTTCCCTCTCCAGCCTATATCACAGTACCTGCCAAGGTATCTCTCCAGGAATGGCCGTATCTCCTCCCACAATTCTTTGGTCAGTTTTCTCTTGAGCTGTGACATTGGGGAGTGTGGCATACCCCCAGGACGACATCTCTGTCTTTGTTTTTGGTGTATCGGTGACACTTCTCACATGTCGACGGCCAATCACAGCCTCAGAGTCCAGAGAGTCATTGCTTGGGTTTGAGTCGGTCATGGGATGGTTCAGATAATCATACTCTGATATATCTTCATCATAGAAGTAATCGTTTCGGGTATCGTTGTAGGAGAAGTTTGACGATCTTGGTTCGAGAATGGACCTGGTGAGAGAGCTGGAGGACAGATTCACACGACCACAGCTGAATGGCTCTGGAGAAATAAAAGTGAAATAATAGGGGAAATATTACATTTCTGCCTCCTAGATTTGTTTAAATTTTACATTGTCATCTTTTATGGGGTTGGAAGTATAGTTCTTCAGATTTTTTCTCACATGTGCAGATTGCTGACCCAAAAATAGAAAGAAAAAAAAGAAAAGAAAAAAACCTCTTTCCTTTCTGTTCCCTTTGAACACTTCATCTTTAGCAAAGTCCAGTTATATTATGTTTAAGCAGTGTATCATAGATGAATGTGATTACTGTTAAGTTCCCTGAATGTTTTTTGTGATAAAAGAAAAGAAGAATTTTTTCCCGTTCATATGATTTACTTAGTCCGGCTGCAGAAGCATGAACGAGCGTAAAAATGAGAACTATAAATTTTGCACCCCACCACTTCCACTGGAGACGTGTTAGGAAGACAACTTCAGGAGAAGTATGAGGAGGAACAATTGCATTTTGAACAATCATCATGAATATTTACATGAAAGTTTATTTCCTTTATGATTGTTGCCTCTCTGTGGAATATAAAATTTACATGTATTCATGGTAAAAAGGAAACTACACGGTTCGTCCTTTCTAAGGTTTCATGCATCAGGACATTGTAAAAAGCTAACTAATCTGTACTTGGTTTTTAAATGAGGTAAATACAACCATGGATAAACAACAACAAATGAAATATTATTCCAAGTCATTACGTATGTAACAAAAACTAAGCCGAAATGCAGACGCAATATAAAATAAACTATATACCGTGATACAGTAGCTTCCAGACCACCATTAGCAGCAATATCTTAAATTAATGGTTTTTCTTTGTGGCTTTATCAGTATCTCAGTACTCTTCTTTACAACGTTGCTTCATTTCATTGAGGTTTGCAGGCATTTGTTTATGCACAGCTCTCTTACTGTCACACCACAGCATTTTAATCAGGTTGAGTTCTGGACTTTGACTGGGCCATAGCGATGCCTTGATTCTTTTCTTTTTCAGCCATTCTGTTGTAGATTTGCTGCTCTGCTCAGGATCATTCTTCTGGACACATATGGCCTCACACTTGGCTTTAAACACTTTGGTATACAGAGGAGTTCATGGTTGACCCAGTGACTACAAGGGACTCAGATGATCTGCTTCAAAACAAGCCCAAATCATAGCCAATGCCATGCTTTACTGCCATGCTCTTTAGAGGCTTCTAAACAAGCCATAGTTGTTCAGTCTTTTTTTTTCTAACTGTATTTAGCAAATATTAAAACCTGATAAAGATAAGGTTTTTTTTTTTATTATGTCTTCATATGTAAAACCTTAGAAACTGTATTGTAGTTGAAGTCAGAATGAAGTCAGACTCGTTCAGAAAAAAACAAAACAAAACGCTCTTACCACTGCACTAAATGCTGTGTGTGGTTTTACCTATTGGCTCACAGCTCTTCTTGTTTGGCCCAAGTATGTAACCAGTTGCGCACCTGCACACAGCTTGATTAGCCTTCATTACACAGAAATGAGAACATTCGCCATTGTTCACCACACACTGCTTGTTCACTTCTGGAAAAAGTCAGGAAAACAGAATTAGCTTTCGCTGACAAAACTTTATGGTCTTAGCTCAAACGTTGTTTCAGCCGAGTTATTCAGATCCACACTCACCGATCTCACAGTTCTTGCCACTGAAGTTTGGTTGGCACAAGCAAAGATAACTGTTGATCCCATCTTTACACACACCTCCATTCTGACAGGGGGGTGGCTTACACTGGTCGCCATCTACACACGACAGATCACACCACAGGTTTAGAGAAGACTGTGTGCTATAAATTCTCAGCAAACATGAGAACTTGTACTTTGTTCGTCTTACCGATATAGCCTGCCCAGAACTCCATCTGCAAAAGGAAGATCAAATTAAATGGGAAGTTCACCAACCATCCATCAAGCTCTGATCACTAGACCACTGTAACTGCCCACTTTTGGAGATATAAACAGTCAAGATCTTAATACTGGTAAAGGCATAGGATTGTGTGTGTGTGTGTGTGTGTGTGTGTGTGTGTGTGTGTGTGTGTGTGTGTGAGAGAGAGAGAGAGAGAGAGAGACCTACAGTTTTCTCATCATCCTCAAACACCTCTCTGGCCTCCTCCATGCTGCAAATTTCTTCCACACATTCCCGCTCCAGGTTACCTTGTTTAAGTTCTTCAAAAGCAGTGTTATATCTGCGCTTACGATGCAGCACGGTGTGTGCCGTCTGCTGAGACACGAACACAGCTCCTGAAAGGGTAACAAAAGACAAAGAGTCCTCACTAAGTTTAGCATAATTATTCAGAACTATTGATAAAGGCTGCTTTCAGGGATATATATGTATATAAAACCTATATGCATAATATAAAAGTACATCAAAGATGGACAGGTACCAGGACTGAAAGTGAAACCAGCGCGGAAGTGTCTTAAATCTGGCAGCAGGGTTTGTTGGAAGCAGGCTGAAATTCTGTACTTTTTCATTCAGATCGACAATGCACTCATCAAAACACCTTTATGGTGACCAAAAAGCTCAGCTTGAGGCTAAAAATGTACAACTTTGCTGTCCAATGGCCATCTTCTATGTACAGTCTATGATATTCCTCTGCAGTAATCATATTATTGGTGTTCTCACTTGTGTAGAGACTCTGCTATGGTCTCATCTTCATATATCTGGTGATCCCTTTGACACATGATGCTTTACCTTAATCATTTAATTGAGCCAAACAAAGAGCTGATACTTGCTACAGTTTTACATCCGCTTAGGATAATCCAGACTGGCTGCTACATGTACCTAACTCAGTGGTCCAGCTATCATCCCTGCCTTTCCAGCACAAGACGTCTTGCAAACAGCCACCAAACAAGCACCAAATTGTCTAAATTATATCAACTTAACATCCTCATAAATAGTTACAAATATTTACACCGACAGCCTAAGCACTTAGGAATCTTTACAGATCCAAGTGAATAAGAACTTTAAGAATCGAGGTTATTCAGTGATCACCTGCTTAGCCACCAGCCTTTTCCTATATTTTGTGCAGCTCTAAACTTTGCTGAACTCATTTTCCTGCCACCTGGGTCAATACCTGCTCTGCTGCTTTTTACCTGTGTTTTCTTCTGTGATCTCAGCACCCACTCCATACATGTCCAGCAAAAAACCAGCAAAGCAAACCAGTGCACACACTCTGGCCATCTTGTCGTTGTCAGTTGTCTGTCTGACTGTGACACTAAACTCAAAGCCTTATCCAGCGCTCCAAAGTACAGCAACACAGTGTTTGCTCACCGGTATGTCTGCAGTGCATGTGTGTGTAACTGTGGGTGTTTGTTTTTTCAGATTTGTGTGTGTGTGTGCGTGCGAAGTATGTTTAAGGGAAGGATGTGGAGAAAAACTTCATGTGTGCATGGAAGAAAAGAGAGGTGTCCCATAAAAGAATAAAAGAAGGTGCTTTTTTTCTACACGTCAGGCTGAAATTGAGCAACATCAGATACTGACTGCTGATGGGACAGTTTGGACATTAGCGTGTGTACGTGTGTGTGTGTGCACGCGTGTGTGTGAACATTACCAGCTGTTGTTTATCATGATGAGTCTTTTCCGATAAGCAGCTTTTGCAAGGCTTACGTGAGGTTTCAGATGAGTTGAGTGCACTCACACAGGCACATTTACGAAAACACACACCCACAAGTTTGTACTTCTCCATTTCTGGGTAAGTTTGTAATGACGGCTCAGGTCATTGAGCTAGTGTCCTTGATCAAGTGACCGAACCCAAAGTTGATCCCAAAGGCAAGTAAGAACCTTGCATATCAGCTCTGCCACCTCTGGCACATAAACAGGAATTTGAGACTTACTGTAAAGCATTTTTAGAACTGATGCCACCATGCTAGACAGTTAGTACAGTGTTCTTAGGTTTGAAAGCCTCACATTTATGCCTCCAAACATACCTCTTGTCATTGTGAGCAGATCAATCTTTGTCTAAAACTTTTCAACAGAATTTCATCTCATCCAAAGATGAAAGTTCTTTTAGACCTTGGCGAAGTTAAAAGGCTGTCTCAGGTTAAAAGACACTGTAGAACCTTCAGCACCAGTTATTAAACTATTGAAAAATGATTTTATGTTTAGATTACAGAAAATCCAAAATGAATTCAAACTTGTGGATCCAATTCTTGTTTCTTAAAGTCATTAAAGATTTCCACCTTAGGGGAAAAAAAGTATTAATTAAACCACCAAAATTACAAAATTACCAAAAAAGTTGAATATATTAGGAAATAAAAAACAAAAAACAAAACTCATGCTTAAAATGTTTGTCTGTCTGGAGGATCCAGTAGTTGAGGGTGGATAAAGTCACCAACTTTGTTGTATAAGATATTCTTGTACAACTGACGCCACCAAATCAGGTTTTCTGAATATTGGATTTATTTCTATTTCTGCTCTCTAATGTTTTAATCCATTAGTCCATAAATTTGCGGTGACTGGGGCTCCTGTTCAGAGTTCACTTTAAATCTGAAGAGTAAATGTCCTCAATTTATAAAAATGCTCACTGAAATGCTCACAGAAACTCATCAGTTGATGCTGAAACTCGCACAATGAAGTAAATAATGTCAGATCTGTACTAAGTGTTGAAGGCTGTTTTATTAGAACGTGAGCTACGCAGGGTTTGACTGGTGATAAATCACTGTGACTGACAGCTAGGTCAGCTGACCTTGAGCCAGCAGCTCCTTAGCAACAGCGCCCGTGTGGTCATTCATTGGCTGACGATGGCATAGATGGAGCGAGCAGGGGGTTGCAGCCCTCTTTTTATGGCAACTTATGTAAGCCTTTAAATTCATCTCACTCGCAAATTAGATATTAGAGCGTAAAATGGGAAGGGGGATTTCACAATTAGCAGGTTTGTAGCAATTATGATTAGATCGCTGCCTGCTGATTGGTGTCCTGGGAACAGATTTGATAGCTCTGAAGATGAGGAGGGTGGTACTGGTTTCAAGCTTTACAGATGACAGAGAGACGTAAAAAAAAGAAAAAGTAAAAAAGTGGGTTAAAAGCAGGAAAATCCTATTACCACCAGTGTTTTTGATGGACTTTTATCTATTTGATATCAATGTTTGCTGTTAACAGAGCTGCTGAAATCTTGGTTTGATTTGTAGGACTCGATGCTCCAGATCTAGGCATGACATCGACTCAATTACCTCCTCTATTCATGTCCCCATTTTCTCCAGTCAGTACAGAAGTGCCCCCTCTCATTCCCATTAAAATCATTCAGCTCGGTTGCCATTAGTGAGTCATGAGGTCATTGCTGTTCCCTCAACAACACTGAGTGGTGTGCAGCTGATCTCAGACACTCACACAGTGCGGAGGAATTATGACTGGCTGAATGAGAATATTTTGACTAATACACCTGCCCCTGGGTACAGTGTTTCCACTGTGGCCAGGTGTTTGTCCCACTTGAAAACATGCTGAAACTAATGACATGAACATGATCAGAGATGGTTAATCTAATCCCCCTGTAGAGTAAAGAGTATAATTCATTTCTCATTTCCATGTCTTTGCCCTAATGTGGCAACACTCACAAACAAGACAAGCAAACTCCCCTGTAATGGTTTCTGTGTTTAACTTGCGCTGCATTCAAACACACATGCACGTGTTACCTTTCTCTGTGTGTGAGATCTATATTTCTGGGCAGAGTGGGTTTGACTCCCCCCCGGAAATGAGAGTGGGTTTGACTCCTGGGAAAAGGAGCAGACTTATGTACCACTTTTTGTTCTAATAGAGCAGCTGGTCCCAGATCAGTAATCCTCCAGAAGGGGGATCTTACAGAGGGACAGCTGTGCTTTGGTCTGTTGGCTTAGAGTCAAAAAGCCACTATGACGATGTCACAGCTCCATTATACAAAGTCGTCATACAAGAGATGTAGTAGCAGCATTTTGAAGGGTCATGCAAGGACAAAAATCTTTAACAAAACGCAGTAACATCATTTCTCGTGGTGCAGGAAATTTCACTGAAGCAAATAATTCTATTCATGATATTCAGTGAATGCGGTGAGGTGAAGGTTTGGGAAGAAGCCGCTCCAAAGAGACACTCCTTGAATATACAGGCTTGAATCAGTGTGGCCTGAGGATGCACATTTTCTTTTTTCACAGGCTTTTCTTTTTTCTTTTAATCCATTCATTTTCTTTTGCTTATCCGATTTAAGGGCACAGGAGAGCTTCAGCCTATCCCAGGGCAAGAGACACAGTCCTTCCTGGATGAGTCGCCAATCAGTCGCAAGACTAACACAGACAACCGTGCTCATATTCACACCTATAGCCAATTTAGAGTCACAATCCAAAGACCTGAGGAAGCCAGAGTGCACTGAGAGAACCCATGCAGACACAAGGAGACCAACACAAACTCCACACAGAAACTCCCAGACTGGATTCAAACCAAGGACTTTTCTCCTATCAAGTGAAAGTGCTAATCACTGTGCCATTGTGCCTTTTTTCAAATCTCTAATATTTAATTTTCATGTTTTTATTCCATTGTACCCCTTCTTTAAGGTTTAGGTATTGTTTTCCTTTATTAACTTCCCAAGAAGGTTAATGCTTGCATGCATATGTGTCATTCTGTCTGTAAACAGGGTAGCTCGAAAGAATTCTGATAAAACTAGGGGTGAGGCCTGGGATCGTCTTAACCATCCATTAAAATTTTACATACATCTACCAAGGTCTTCAATGTCAACTTGGTTGAAAATTGACAAAAACTCTTATAACAACACTTATAAGAAACTATGATTCTTACAAGTGTGGTCTGTTTTGTCAGCATATCGAATGCACCATATCATGTCCCATTTGACCTTTGAACTATCTTAACGGTCTTTAGATTGATTTGAAGGTCCAAGTGATAATAATGCTATATAGAGCTATTTAAAAATATGTGTCTTAATGCTTGTTGCGCTCTCTGAGTGCTTCTTGTTCTCAAATGAATGTATCTTGCATACACTTGTAGAGTGTTGTTGTGATTGTTCTTACTGCTGTTTTCAATGTGAACCAGTTATTTTTCAGGTCAAGTTTACAGAGAGGCAATAAAATAGTTTCGACCATCATAATTGCTGGGCTTCTTGTCAGCCCTTTTGTTTTGCCTCTTTAGATTACAACTGAAGACATGAAGGGGGTGGAAGAGGAACTGCCACTGTGACAACACAAGATCAAACTGGTTAAACGTGTGATTCATTTTAGCCAATGAAGTCACGCATTTGCAACCTGTTAGTGAAAATCAGGAGACACATAGGTTGCCTTGAGCTCAGCTCTTTATTCTCACTTGCTATTACCCTCTGCCTGGGTCATTTCACAGTTTAAAAAGTCCTTTATAAAGAATTCTTGACAATCTGCCACAGAAACAAGAAAAATCAAAGCTACTTCCAGCATCACACTCCTGTTGTGCCATATAAAAGCTTGATGTAGGTCCTAGGTGTCAAACTCTGGCCCGCGGGCCAAATTTGGCCCGCAGCCTAATTACATTTGGCCCGCGAAGCCATACCAAATTACTATTAGAGCTGGCCTACTGGTATTTTACAGCTAATATATATATCATTTAGTATTAAGCTTTGCTTGTTCCATATTCAGTTTTTCAGCAAAACTTGTTTGAGTCCATAAGAAAAGATTCATTCTTATATCTGGAGGAAGATTTTGTTTTTCAATAAATATTAATGTTAGCCCGCGACTTTGTTCCAGTTTTGAATTTTGGCCCACTGTGTATTTGAGTTTGACACCCCTGATGTAGGTTAACAGAAGAAACTAAATTTATCTCTGACCCGACTTCTTTACTACGAACAACCATCACACTAACAAACTGAAGCCTTTAGCACGTGAAGCCACTTTTCATTCAGTCAACAAGAAATGAATCAAAAACAGGCCTTTAGGGCAGAAAAGTGCTGGAATATTATAATATGGAAAAGAAAAACACATTACCCAAAACCAATACTAAGTATGAAGTTTAAATGGGATCCAAAACAAGTGTTGACCACAGAAAAAAACACACACAAAAAAGAAAAAACTACTTTTCAGCAAAAATTGATTAAGTGATCAATAAATGGATTCATTTGCATAGTGCTAGAGTGCTGAGTGCAGTAGTGGATTTGAATTTCTTGGAAAGAAGACAACCTTGTGATTACACTGATCTTCTTTTCTTCAGTAAGAGCAAAAATGTGCATCTTTCAGTTTCTGTATGTCTGCTGTAACCAATGTCTTCATTATTGCTCAGTCTTTTAATGTTTGATGCAGTAGAGGCGTTATAAGGAGAACTGTTTGCTTTGTCAGCTGGTGGAAAGTCCTTCTCACTTGTTTTGTCTTTGTTGTATTTATAGCTGTTAAATTTGTTTCAAAGATCCCCTGACTACTCAGAGAAAGAGCTGCAGGATATCTGCAGTTTTTAAAAATATATCAGTTTAACGTTTAGAAATAGCGAGCTTGCAAAACACTTTATTAATGACGTATTTATTTAAACATGAAGGACTGCAGGTTTCCTATAAATCACCAATTCTTCATTATCTTCTTCATCTTTTTGCCATGGCACCTGGGTTGTTGACCCAGAGTTTTGGGTTTTGGAGAAAAAAAAGATAAAAAGGAAGAGCTGTGTGTTTCTAAAATAGGTGCTCATCAGCAGGTCATCAGATCTCCCTTTTTTTTAGTTGAACCTGCCTTCCCAGTGTTACCCATGTATTGTCTCCATCTGTGATGTTCCTCTGTTTAGTCTCTTCCTATCTTATTTCTGTAGTCTTTGTCTTGTGTGCTTAGTGTTCAGTTTTAGTTTTCCCCAGTCTTATTTCCCCTTTTTTCAGATAATATCCACTGAACCTTCCCTGCCCATGTTCAAACCATCTCAACCTTGTCTCTCTAACTTTGTCTCAACACCGTCCCTCTGATGTACTCATTTCTAATCATGGGTGTTGGTCACCAATGAATACATGGCTGTGTGTTTTGTCATTTCTTTCGGACTCTGCAAAAGGCATTGAGGTAAGTGGTCCAACAGCCAGCAGCAAAAATAAGCCACTTACGGTACTTAAAAATATAGTAGAACATGAACAAACGCCAGTTAAGCCCGTGTAATGTTTTCAAATCCCTGCAACACAGTTACAGATGAATCCAGTGACTGCATCTCTGCAGAGCTGATGGAAAATGATAGGCTACTTTTAATTCCTCATTCAGTCAGAATACAATGAGCTGTCTTTGGCTCGTGCCCCCCCGCGCGCCATCATCAGTTTGTCACTGTGCGCGTGCGAGTGCAGTTTTCGCGCGTGCAGGATCGGAGGGGAAGCGCTCCTGCTGGTACATGGTGACATGTAGGTGCACAGACAGAGTGGAGCTGTGCAGAGAGCAGCATCAGAGGAGCAAGAGACAGGGGGACAAGGAAAGAGGGGAAAGAGCTGGACCGTGCGCAAAGACACATTAGAGGAGGATGAAAAAAGTGAACGTTTCACCTGAAGTTTGATTCAGCGACCGGTAGAAGCGACGGAGCTCCATGAACGTGATAACGAAAAGCAAAGAGGATAAAGATCATGCTTCCAAAGGTGAGTAACGGTGAACCCGAGTCAGGAGGGAGACATTTTAAATACAGGCCATTTACCATTTACCATTTTATGTATGTATTTATTGTTTATAGAGGGAAGGAAAAAAAGAAGAAAGATGTGGTAGCCAAAAGGTGTGCGATGATGTCCAGCCCGCTCCATGGCCACTTAATCCTATTGTTCCCACAATACAGGGCATACAGGGCATTGTGTGGAAGCTTCAACATACACACTTAAACCATTTGGAAACGTGTGTTTAGGTATAATGCAAATGAAACACGTGGGTTTTTTTTATTATTATTTCGTGGATGTTTTCTCTCTATTGGTTTTGTATTTGACAGCTTTGAGGTATTTTAAATATGTAAGGAGAAACACAAACCTGTGAATTTATTGCTTTTGTTTAAGATTGAATTTCTTGCGTTACGAGCTAAAAAATCGTTAAAATGTGGTGTGTGCCCCCCGTGCACAAATTCATTCATTCCTCCCCCCTGGACAGCAGTAAAATCGACGTGGAGTACACCGCAAAGGAAACTGGGAAACTATGATTGCCATGGAGACAAAAAAAGGGAGTTGCCTGCAAGCTGTGCTCTATCATGAATAATAAGCTGTACGTGAAACCCGTGTCATTCATGACTGTATCTTGCATGCATTTTATTTGCTTTATTTAGCACTAAGAATTTGGCCAACATAAAAATACCAATTTTTATAACTTAAGAAAGACAAATTTAGCAGATACAGGAAGAGTTTAATATAACAAAAATCCAAAGATTGCAGTTTAAACAAAATATTAAAAGAGACTGGAGATCTAAAAGGTAAATGTGGGTCTATAACACAAATAAGTCACATTTGTGCTTAATGCTGGGGAAAGAGGCTAACGCTATCTGTTCTAAAAACATGTGGAGAGCAAAAATAAAAAACAAGCATTGAGCCAGAAAGCTGTTGTTGGAATTATGAATTAACAACACATTTACTCAAATGCTGTAGCCCTGCTTAAGGGGAGGTGGATGGGACAGTTAGCCAGAGCACATTAGCAATTTTATTTAGTTTTTTATGTATTATTATCATTATTAGTGAACGACACTGTTGTAACCTAGCATTTGTGGCTATGATTGGTTGTTTAGTTGACAGGCAGCTGATATATTAAATATAGATATTCTGAGCATTTCTAACTAATCTTTAATGAGAAATCGTCTTAAGTTTCAAGTATTTCTTCTCATTAGTTCAGCTGATTTATTTCCTTTTTGCATAAACATCGCTTTGCACTCAAAAGCTTAGTTAATTAGTTTAATATTTGCTGCTTCTTAATTGAATAAAGTTGAAATCTAGGCTACTTAATTCAAATAAGCTGTGGCCAGAGAGACTCGTCGTCTCTGGAAACTCTCTGACAATGGGTCCAAGGATTTCATAGCAATACTTAAAAGCAGTCAAGGTGCTGTTGCCTGACCTGTAAGTCTGTGTGTCCTAGACCATCAATCACAAACCACCAAACTGGTCATGCTGAACGATGTTACAGGCAGCTGCTCCAGACCCTTTCAGGACTGTCACATGTGCTTACGGTGAACCTGCACACATCCGTGAAAAGCACGGAGCATCAGTTCTGTTATTCTGGTCCTGCTGATGGGTCAAAGACCTTCTACAGCCTTGTCCAGCTTTCCTACAGTAACTGCTGGTCTCCTGGAATCTCCTCCATGCTCTTGAGTCTGGGATTTGCTGCGCCTCCCAGATGCAGCAAATCCTTTTAAAATAGCATGTACTGCTGTAAGAGCTGGACCTTTGTGAAAACTTTGTAAGGTCCAGGTATTTGCTAAGGCTCAGCAAAAGTTAAAAAACAGATGTATTTTGTTTAATGTAGACTATGCCTTTGTCTACCTTTGAAGAGTACAAGAATAACAATATTGAGCTAGAAATGTGCATAGTAGATCCAATTAAACTTCAGCTTCTTTGTACCATATTGCCCAACAGCTAGTGACAGTGCTGTAATAAACCAGGTTAATGTTAACCTTTACTCACCTATGGGGAACAAAGCAAACACATCAGTACACAGAAAACCCAATAAAACCAAGTGTTTTACCAGAGTAGGGCGAAACCCTTATACATTGCAATGGATACAATAAAAGCACCTTGAAATATTGCTTTTGAAAGAACGCTTATTTTTTGTGTTTTTTATAAACAGAGTATTTGAAGTTAAAAGTGTACTTTATTGGTCCCCATGGGGAAAATCCCTCTCTGCATTTAACCCATTCACTCAGTGAAGCAGTGGGCAGCCATTGGGTGCCCGGGGAGCAGTGTGTAGGGACGGTACCTTGCTCAGGGGTACTTCAGGGTAGCTGTTCAGGGGAATCGAACCCCCGACCTTCCGATCATGGGGCCACCACTCTACCTACTGAGCTATCCCTGCCCTATGCAGTATTACCTAAAACACCAGGCTTTGAATTTAGTTTGAATGATATAACAAATATATAAATACATTGGGCAAAATAAGTATTGAACACATCAACAATTTATATCTCTAAAAGTGCTATAACGTGAACTTCTCAGCAGATATCGGTAATGACTCACCCAATCCACACTTCAAGTCAAGTGGCTTTATTGTCATTTCAACCATGTGCAGTGGTACAGTACACAGGGAAGCGAGACAACATTCCTCCAAGACCATGGTGCTACATATAACATATAACAGACAATCAACACAGGACTAAATAAAGTGCAAGTGTGCAAAAATGGCAAAAAACCAAAACAAAGACAGAACAGAATGATACAGACACAAGACAGTGCAGAGACAACAGTGCAATAGAAAAAATGCAACATACAGAGACATCCAACCATGGACGTCCATAAATTAAGTTTCGTGTAATAATGAGAAATGACACAGGAAAAAAGTACTGAACACATGAAGAAAGGATGGTGCAAAAAGACATGACACCAGCTGAAATCTATCAGCAATTAGAAAGCAATCCTGCCACTCAGGGCAAATTACTGTCAGCTGGTTCAGTCCCAACAGATGGCCTATAAAAATGTGCCTCATTACCAAGGTGCTACACAAGAACCATCGCATGATGGGTAAAACCAAAGAGCTGGTGCAATACCGTCACAACCTTATTGTTGCAAAACATGTTGGTTACAGAAGAATTTCAAAACTGGAAAGTGGAAAGAACATAATTTAACATAACCAGATGCTCCCCACAAGATTTTAGGCAAAGGAGTGAGAAGAATTATCAGAAGAGTTGTCTTAAGAGCCAAGCAGCGCTTGTGGAGAGCTACAGAAAGACCTGGAATTGGCAGGTACAGTTGTTTCTGTGAAAACAAGTAATGTACTCAGCCACCACAGTTGTATGCATCATCACACAAGATGATGTTTGCTTTTCATCACTGATGAAGGAAAGCATGATGAAATATGTTTAAAATATCTTGTCTAAATGTTGCTCTAAATGTGCAACATTTGGACAAGCCTGTGCAATAATGGGAGAATATTGTCGGGTCAAATGAGACCAAAATCGAACTCTTTGGATGCCATAATAAACACCATGGAAGAATGAACCAAAATCACACCTGAGCAATCCATGCAACTTGCTTTTCCGTACAGGAGGTGTCTTCAATAAATGAGAAAAAATCACTAAGGTTGTTCAACATTTTTTCCCTGTTTCAGCTCTCATTATCACACATAACTTAATTCTGTGGTTTGATTTGTCTGCATGTGTGGATGAGTCGTTACTGACATCTGCTGAGAATTTTATTTCAATAGCACCTTTAGAAATATATTTAATTAGACAATTGATGATGCGTCCGATGCTTATTTTACCCACTGTATATAAAATAAAGAGCCATGCCTCCATAGCACAGACTGAGGTCACAGTTAGTAAATGCATCAACTTATTGTGGCTTGTTCATGAACACAACATAAATTAGACACACACATGCACAGTCGTGTTTTCATATTTTAGTGGGGACATCAATTGAGATGTTTTCCCTAGCCGCTTACCCTAACCATCAGAAATGAATGCTTAACCCTAACCTTTAGTCTAAACCGAATCCTGTCCAAAGGACAACCCTGACACCAAAACCACATTTTGAGTCTCAAAAATGCCTTCAAAGTCATGCGGACAGGAATTTGTCCACATAACGACTTTTGGTCCCCACAAGTATAGTAATATTTCAATTTCTGGTCCCCACGAAGAGATGTAAACATGGTACACCCACACTGTGAATGACCACGGCAGACCCGATGGCATGAACATGCTTTGCAGCATAGTTTATTCCAAACACGGTTGCTGTTACAAAACACAGAGCTGCAGCTCTCCCGCTGCCAGCTCAACATACCAACAATGACTATCACAGGACCCAGTGCAATACTTAAGCCGGCGGGGCATGATCGCGGATGCCGTGCAGGTGCATCCGCCTTCCCTGCACATTCACATGTCGTTGTCTCCGAGCTCAGAGTACTGCTCAGCCTTTCCCATAGCTTTTCCCTTCAGCTTCCTGTTTTCCAGCATTATGTTATCTGATGGTGCCATCCAGTGGCTGATCGCTTACAAAACTGGTGACATTACATAGTTTGAAAAATCCAAAGGGAAATACATTTGCAGATGTTTTTCTGTTTTCTTTCTTTCTTTTTCTCGTTCTCTTTTTTTTTTAATAGATTGAGGTTATTAAATACTGGCTACCTGCCCAGGAAACTGTCTTTGAAGTCTGAGCCAAAACATGCCAGCTGCCATCTTTGTAATTCGCTATTCAAAGCCAAGGTTACAAAGTTATTTTGGGGAAAAGAAAGAATTTTGGTACACAAAGAAAGAAAGAAAGAAAGAAAGAAAGAAAGAAAGAAAGACAAAAAAACAATAATATCGGTTCTCTGGAAATAATAATGGATACTTTATTGATCCCCATGGGGAAATTACTTGTTTTTCTCTGCATTTGACCCATTCACTCAGTGAAGCAGTGGGCAGCCCACTAAGCAGGCGCCCGGGGAGCAGTGTGTAGGGACGGTACCTTGCTCAGGGGTACCTCAGGGTAGCCGTTAAGTGGATTCGAACCGCCGACCTTCCGATCATGGGGCAACCACTTTACCTACTGAGCTATCCCTGCCCCATGTTGATTATGTAAAATCAGAATCTACAGAGTTACTTCAAAGAGGTTTTGTTTTAAATTACTTGTCCTACTAGGGATGTTCTGTACTGCAGTGCATGCAGCAGCAGTTGCTGCTGTCTGTTATTCTTTGCGTATCATGTCAGTAATATGGATGCTGCTGTCTTTTACCAGGCAGCTTCACAGGAAGAGCTCTTAGAGCACAGCAGTGTAATGGGCTTATAATACACAGTTGTGGATAATTGTGTAGAGTCTCTATATGGTTCATGGGCATGTCTCTGAGTGAGGCTGCTATTTAATGTGCTATGATGTGGAAAGCCCACTGTGAGAGAGCCACTAATGGTGCGTTTGCTTGTGTATTTGTGTGCACACTATGTGAGTTTGCCTCTGAATTAAAGTTTTTAGTAGTTTCACTTCTAGTTGTTTATCTTAACAGAATTGTGTGTGTGTGTGTGTGTGTGTGTGTGTGTGTGTGTGTGTGTGTGTGTGTGTGTGTGTGTGTGTGTGTGTGTGTCTGCCTGAAAGGCTCCAACAGTGAAACAGTGTAATCAGTTTTCTATATGAGACCTAAAATTTGAATCACGAAGCATGTTGGCTCCACTGGTTGAACTTGTAATCAGGGTTTAATTAGAAGCAAATATAAATAAGAATTTCGCCTGGAGCTTGTTTAAGGTCGATGACTACAATTATGGATTGGTGCAGTTTAAGCTGTGACAAATATTGAAAAGAGCAATATCTGATGTAGACCTTGTTTCCTATTAATCTGATTTATTTCAACAAGTGCAGCTGAGAAATTTCCTGCTTCTCTTTGTTAAAACTGTTTAGCTGGATTTGACATGGCATTTTAAAAAGGTTTGTGTTTAATGACTCACGCCCCAGTTTGGGCAGTAAGCACCAGAGTCTCTGTTGTAATCTTTACTGCTTTTTGAGGGAATGGAAAACATGAATCTGATTGCATGATTTTGGGGATTAAAACCTGATTATTTCTTTTTGTTTGTTTACATTTTTTTTTAGCAATTGTTTAAATAACCATATGTTTTGCTGGTAAATGAATTGTTTAAGTAACAAAAAACAAGCTTGGATACTGACCAGAATAGTCACAGGAGGCCCTTGTAAATATAGCTGTCATGTTTTTGGACAGAGAATAACTGTGTTTAAGTGTTGAAAGAGGTCATCGGAGAGTATTTATATGTCGGCTGCAGTAACATAGATTTGGATGAATGTGTCTCAGCCACATTACAAGGAAAAACAAACACAGACAGCGTTTCCTCGATACCTTGGATTTGGGAAGGGCCTGCTGGCTCTCTCCCTCTCTTATTGTGCCAGATCAGCGGGGCCTCGAGATGAATCATTAATGACCGGTTCCAACGGCTTAATGGCCTCTAATGTTCTGTAATGATCTCCCGTCAACGCCATGTACGCGGCCTTAATGGATCCAATGCCGTGGAGAATTGTCTGGTTTGAACTTCCATAATTCGCCCTGTTTTCGACGAGCGGCGCACAACAGGAAGTGCAAAAAGCCAGGAGCAAAAGGCTCCAGAGCTCCGCGGGCGCAGCATGACTTTCCCTCTCCGCCGATCCACTTCAGGTAAGATGAGAAAGGACAAAGTTAGCTAGAAAAAGGAGCCACATCTGTGCCTAAATGTCACCAATATGTTCTGGTAATAAGATGTGCAAACGAGACGCGCTAAACTAAGTTCAAACAGCGCAACTCAGGCGCCGGACGTGTTTGAAGTGGCTTCTGAATTACGAATGTGAATTGTGGACCTTAGAATATTTAAAATGCTTAACTTAATGTTGATAATTTTCTATTTAAAAAGTTTAACGTGTTTTTTTTGTTTGTTTGTTTTGTTTTTAAATAAAATGGGTTTAAAGATGAAGCGCTGTCCGTGGTGCTGAAAACAAGGCAGGACGCGCCCTTCTGTTGGGAGGACAGCTGGACTTCAGCACACCTTAGCAACGCGCTGGCTCCTTAAAACACATTCACAATGAATCGCCTCGGCTCTGAGTTTATTTCACGGGCTTAACTTAAAGAAAAGAAAAAACACAACATGAAACTCAACAGAGAAACATTCTGAGTGAGTTTTGGGAGTTTAGTTAATGAATTCTATTATAAGTTTGCAACCAGTCCGTTAAGGCACAGCGAAGACTCGGACAATCCCTTTAGTGTAGAATCGGCCTGCAGTGCAGTTTCTTACACGGTCTCCTCCACTTTGCATCCAAAGTTTTACGTTAAATAAAATATTCCAACGCATCAAACAACGCATTGATGGATTAAATGCGCAAACAAATTCCGGGTCTGAGCATTTCACTGAAGCTTTTGGCCTCGTAATGTCGTGGCGGCCAGTCGCAAAGAATTTAAAGTGTTGAATTTTGTACCACAAGCTGTGAATGTTGTTGTGCGTGGCTGATTTCACTATTTCCGGCTCTTGTGTGGTTAGACTGAGTTTCTCACAGTTTTTAAAAAAATCTTTTTAAAGTTTAGGCTGCTGTTTTTGTTTTAAGTATTTTTCTTTTTTCCAACTTTTTTTTAATGTATTCAGTTCTTAAACTGCCAATTGGTGGCGCTAATGAACTCCAAGCAAAGCTTAAAGACCTTCACTTCCTTATCATAGAGTACATAATACTCACATTCTTCAGACTGTTTGTCTCCATTTCAGACATCACTGTGTCATTTCTAGCTACACCTCAAATAGATGTTAATTATGGATAGCCATTTATTTATTTTTAAATCTTTGTACCTTGTCTCTTTTTTCATTGCTTTTCTGTTGGTTGATTTTATTGATTTGCTTGTTCTCTGTAAAGATGAAATGAGTTATCGTGATGGCTGAAGGCTGTGTTAATGTTCCTCAGGATCACTTTATATCTGATGTTTTTTACGTGGCTCTTATTTTGTGTGGCTCAAGCTTTTAGAGGCCTGTGGTTGGGTTTAAAGCAGTGAGCTCATAAAAGAAACATGAATAACTAGATTTAGCTTTCAGTCACTTCTTTGCTCCAGCTGTTTTCCTTCATGTGATTGATGTTTTAGTTGACTTTACCGGTTAGTTATGAAAGATTTTTGAGTGTTGTCTCAAAGAGCGTGGGTTGAACTGCAAAGTAAAACTATATTTATCTGTGCATGTTTACAAGAGTCCTTACCTAACCAGAAGGCCATCGGTACTTCAACTTCCTCGGTCAGCGGCAGGGTAAATGCTCCACTTTAGCAGTGTGGAGACCTCAGTGTCTGTCCACGGTCCATCACGTTCTCCAGCTGTCTTATCCTCACAGTGGGTTACAGCTCACTGGGTTTGGATCCTCTTCATTCGTGTAGTTTACTGCTCACCACATCCTCTTACTCCCCCAGCCATCGATCTCTCCCGCTGGAGAACAGCATGCATCGACTCTGCCCGCTGTTCAGCGGCTGTTGCCACATGCAGGTCGACCTTCGTCTGCCGGCTGTGTGTCCACCGCCTCCTCTTCCTCAGTACCAGTTGGAATTAGCAGTCACCATCCGCCACTGCAGCTGTTTTTGTCTCTGACAACTGTGCATCTGTTTTCCTGTGGGGGCTGCCTGTGGCCAGCCGACATGCACCGAGTGGCTGATTGCTGCTGCCTAGTGTGTGTGTGTGTGTGTGCACCTCTGCTCTGGTGCAAATGCAAAAAGGGAACATCTAGAGAACGACACAGCTCGCAGAGACACAAGTGCCGCCGTCTTTTTCACCTCCTTCTTGCATGCTGCAGCCTTTTCAGCAGTGGTGAACCTCTGCACCAAAATATTAGAGCCCCTCCTTTCTCTACCCCCCTTCTGATTTCTTCCCCTCATGCACACTTGCTGGGTCTTTCTCTCACTCTCTCTCCCACCCTCTTCCTTCATTGTCCCTTCACTTCATTTCTCTTATTTCATTATCATGTAGTTCCCCCTCATATACGTCATTTTTCCTGATGTGTGGAATAGTCTTGCACTTTCTTCTCCTGTCTTCTACTGGATTTATTTTCCCCTCCTTTTTCATTCATCATTCTCTTTTCCAATCCATTTGCAGGTTATTTTCTACAAGCGTCTCCCTCTCTCTCTGCATCGCTCTCTCTTTCTCTCTCCAACACACTCAGTATCTCATTTTCTCTCTTCCGCCCACCCCCTCTTTCATTATTCCTCCTCTCATTCATTCACCTGTCTGTCTCCTCTCTTGTTTCATTGTTTATTCTCCCACCTCCCATTTTATCCTCTCCTTCTGTCTCTCTCAGTCCGCCTATCACACATCAGCATATTTAGTGTATCATGTAAATATCATGCCACGTGGGGGTACAGGGGCTACAGGTGCCCTATGAGAAAGCACTGCCCAACCCCCCCCCCCCCCCCACACACACACCGTCCAGCCCCCACCAGTCTCATCTGACACCCCCTCTCCTCACACACACACACACTGCACGAACACGCATACACACACACCCGCTCCACCTCCCCTTCCTCACTCTTCTTCCTCGCGGCGGGCAGGGCTGCAGCAGTTTTATGAACGACACGGCTGCACCATGATCCCTTTCCCACTGAGCCAGCCCCGAGCTGTTTCATTGACAAACATCCCAGTTGCTGCATTTCTGTCACGGACAGCGTCAAGAAGAGGAGCATCGCCGGGGGAACGGTGCAGAGCGGCAGCAGCAGCAGAAGAAGAAGAAGGAGAAGAGGAGGCAGTAGCAGCTGCAGCGATAGTCAACAACCCCCGGTGTCGTTCACGCCAGCTTACACTCTGTTGATTTGCCACTCGGACCTGGAGAATCTCACGCGCCGTCGTTCTCCGTCCACGCTCTCTCTCTCTCTCGGGACACTCGGAGGAATCACCAGAGGGGGGAATCAGAGCGCTCTTTGCCACTCAGACCCCTTGCGGGGATGTGAGGCGGCGTCGTTAGCGCTCAGTCACTGGCACGGTGCTGGATCTAACGACTTCCATGAAGCGCCGGGACGCACCGATGGAGGATTCTGGACGCTTTTTAAAATCACGGAGACTGCATCGGTCGGTGTGTGATGCGAACTGAGCCGTGGGTGGTGTAGACCCCCACCCCTCAACCCCTCTCCCCGCGCTCCACACACCCCGACCGCCTCGTCCGCGATCGCCCTCTCCAACCCAGGACGCGCAGCCTTGTTTCACTCCACCGGGGAAACATGTCCCGGGCAGCGGCTATCGCCAGCTCCCTGATCCGCCAGAAGCGACAGGCGAGGGAGCGGGAGAAGGCAAACGCATGCCGCGGAAGCGGCAGCCCGAGCAACAGCAAAGGCGCAAACGAGAAACCGAGCAAACTGAACGTGTTTTCGCGTGTCAAGTTGTTTGGCTCGAGGAAGAAACGGAAGAGAAGGCGACCACCAGGTCTGTGAGGAGGGGGGGTGGGGACAGTCGGATAGCCGGCGGGTAGCATCACCACCTCGTCCATCTTCACCATCACCTTCAGCATCATCGCCATCCTCATCTCTGCCACCATTCAGCATTTTTTTTTTCTCATCACTAAGGCAGGTTCTTCATCACTTCATCACTCCTCACTCTGAGGACAGTGTCACAATCCTGTTGCATGAACCCACAAACGTCTCACATGAGTAACTTTATATTGTCCCACAGCAAAGTGTTGAAAAGCACAACCCTAAGTGATCCTACTCATGATACATGTGTCAATTATTAGCTGATTTATTTATTTATTTATTTTTAAAAAGCCATCTTTTTTTATGAGTTCCACAATGTTTAGTGGAACTGCCACGGATCGATACTGGTGGTCAGGGCCCTCAAGCATCAGGGCCTCTGACACTTCTGGCTTCCTGGAGGCTGCTGGATTTGATGCATGTGATCACATGACAGCAGTAAGAAAAGAATGCACTTAATGTTTCTGTTTTCCTCTTAGAGCCCCAGTTAAAGGGCATTGTGACCAGGCTTTCCAGTCGCCAGGGCTTCCAGCTGCAGATGCAGCCTGATGGCACCATTGATGGAACCAAGGATGAAGACAGCACCTATGGTGAGGCTGGCTTTAACTAGATTTGTTGTGTGTGTGTGTATTTTACCCAACTCAATCATTTTGACCTAGGTTAACTAGGTAACCTAGAACTAGGTTATTTAGATTATTTATACTTTAACATGATTTATAAATAAAAGCAAAGCACAGGCTGAAACTGACTTTCTTCAGTGCAGATCTATATTACTTCTCGCTACAACAGAATGTTGCAACATGTTACTGCTTTAAGGGTCGATTTAATTTAATTACCACATCCCTATTGTTGAGTTTCATCTTGTGGAAATCTGTTTACTGCAGTGACTTTAATTCAGTCAGTCACTCAACAACAAGTCAATAATTAGCAAATGTCAAGTGGTGACACTGCAGTCTTTCTATATGAAATGCTTCCTGGTTAAAATCATTGATCAAATGTCTGCACAACATACAGTGCACGTTCAAATCCTTAGCATTCAGAAAGCTACTACACCAAATCAGACAACAGATTCATTTTTACCCACTCCATTTCATTCTCTCCATCACACATGCGCGCGCACACACACACACACACACACACACACACACACACACACACACACACACACACACACACACACACACACACACACACACAGTGCAATGTTTGATTGATACGGCTAATTCAATTCTGTTGTTGTGGTTCAGACTGCAATCACTCTCCTTATGCACAGTTGGTGTTGCCAGCATCTCACATTAATCTCTGCTACTTCTCAGGCCACCAACTGTTGTCTGCATGCAGAACGACTACAGAGGAATCACACTCTTTAATGAGATGATTACATGGTGTATACATCATGTAAACGCCTACCCACATTAAATCAGTCACCCGTAAATGCGTTTGAATACATAATCCCCGTAAACCACGTCTTCATATATTATGCACAGTTATTGTAAAGAACAGTATTGACTAAAAATGATGATGACTAAACAAGGGTCCTGACTCACAGAGCTATGGTTCGGTCTAATCTTTACGCTGATATGTTGTTACCAGCGTGGAGCCTTTAAGTGCTCATCCAGTTTGGCTGGAAATGCATTCAAATGAAATCTGACAGTCTGCGATTTAATGTCACATTCGCTGTAATGTGTCGAAGAGCCCAGACAGCTTAGTTTTACTCGGGTAGCTTATGCTTATAAATCATGCTGTAAAAATTCACAAACAGACAGAGCTCATTGAATTTGTGGCGTTAAAGAAGCTCGGGAATGCACTGTTTACTCTGCATGCTCAAAACATTCGGCGACGGAGGACCACTTCTCCAGCAAATCGTCAAACATTTCCTGATTGCAGCTTCTTAACCGCAAGATTTGCCGCTTTTCTTCTGATTCACATCGGTGTAAAGTGAATATATTTCGAGGGCTTTTGGAGTGTTAATCAAACAGAAATTTGAAGGCATCGCCTTCTGTGTGGGGAAAACTGTAATGGGTACTTTTAACTACCATCTGACATTTTATAGACTAAATGAGTGATTGAGTAGAAAAAATAGCTGAAAGTGATCATTAAGTGCAGCTCTAGCAGGAACATTTTTCATTTGTATGACAGATGAAATTGCGCTGATTACTGGCTCTCTGGCTTTTCTGTTGAAGCATGTCCTTGCACTATCAAATGTTTACCAAAACTTGCTCTGCTGCTCGCCTTTTGATAATTTTATCCCACGCTTAATACCAGGAGCTAAATTGTAAGCGTAGTTCAGCCTCCTCAGCGCCCAACCTTCTAAAATAGCTTCTCTGTGGCAAAATGAAGGTGTCATCATGCCATTGATATTGATGAGTACTTTCCTCTGTTTCCCTCTGTGTTCGCTGTGTGAATGCTTGTTTGATTGCTTTGTGTTGTGCGCGTGGCTTTGCGTGTGCATTTGCAGCTGTGTTCAACCTGATCCCAGTGGGGCTTCGTGTGGTGGCCATCCAGGGTGTCCAGACCAAACTCTACCTGGCAATGAACAACGAAGGCTTTCTCTACACCTCTGTAGGTCACCACACACACACACACACACACACACACACACACACACACACACACACACACACACACACACACACACACACACACACCATCACAACCAGCGTCATTAATGCTACAGACTCAAACCTGCTCTTTGGGTCAGGTTGAGTAATGAAGCAGAAGCTTTCACCGTGAGCAGACTCATTGTCATCACATCATCACATCAACACTTTAACTACAGTGTTGCTTTGTGAGTCAGCTGCCACGGGGTGTTATAATCCAGTGTCTGAGCCTCCCTTATCTGTCTCCTGATATTGTGGCTTCTCAGGATTGATTTCAGATCATCCCCCAGCCTCCTTTTGTTTATCTCCCTTCAGTGATTCTGTGATAGGAAGATTACTTTGTGTCTGTTTACACACACAGCTCCCAAAATTTGTTTTCATGTCTTTTCCCACTCAAAACACACGTACACCCCCCCCTCCTCCTCTCCAACGCTACTGTGCCTACATTTTCTCAGACAGGTCAGAAGGTAGTGCTGGCTGCAGTGCAGTGCATTAAGTGCCTCACTTTAGCTGCACAGCTCTGATGGTGGGTGGTGTGGAAGCAATAACAACAACAGAATCAACAAAAATAACAGCAATCTGAACAAAACTGTGAGACCAGCAGATAGAAAACTAACAAAGAGGAAATAGAAGAATGGCACAGACCCCGATGTAATAAGAGCCACGCTGCTACGCCTGTGCAGACACGTATACCGCCACAATATCTGGTCCATCATGTTGTTATTGTGAGGGCTTCAGTCACAGCACTGATATCGCTCGTTCCATCTTCTCACCTAATATTAAATGCAGAATACAGCCGCGCAATATTTCTGTGCCCGGGTCATATTTCTTTATGTTTTCCTGCTTAATCTATTTCAAGATCATGCATGCTGAAACTTCATCAAAATTTACTTAAGATTAATGGATATCGAAGAGAAACAGCTTTCTCTCTGGGCACCACCGTTCTCTCAGTGGGCTGGTTGGTATTCAAGGGAGTAGCCGGTTGCTATGGAGACGCAGGAATAAGGAAATGCAAATGTCAGCTGTCCTAAGTTGGTGCAGTTTGTTCTCGGAGGATACAGCCTGGCCGAGATAATGATTCAAAGAGCAGACCAGCTGATGGATGAATACACTGATGACTATATGGTGGAATGACTGAACGCTTTTTAATGGAGTCGCCGCCAGCAGCTAACACTCCACTCTCGCCACGTTTGCTTTATCACCTTCTCGTCTTCTTTCGTGTAGGATTTGTTCTCATTTCTATCACATTTTTCTCACAGGAGCATTTTACCCCGGAGTGTAAATTCAAGGAGTCGGTGTTCGAGAACTACTATGTCACCTACTCCTCCATGCTCTACCGGCAGCAGGCATCGGGCCGGGCTTGGTACCTGGGGCTTAACAAGGAGGGTGGAATCATGAAGGGGAATCATGTCAAGAAGAACAAGCCTGCTGCACACTTCATACCGAAGCCACTCAAAGGTAGGACTGATAGCCTTACTGATTTAAATACCAACTTAATAACTCAGAACACGTAAAAGTTTAAATGTAAAATGAAGCGTTTATTCTGAAATTCCTGTCGCATGTTTAAAAAAACCCAAGAAAACATCAAAGACTGTTTGCTTGTTGTTGCTTCACTTGGATTTTCGTCATCATTTTGCATCATTAAAAGGATGTCTTTGCATTCACCTTCGCATTTCTCTCAGCTCGAAAGTCAGACCCTACACATCTTTTTATAGTCAAAACTTTAAATAAGAAGCTCAGCATGTGCACAAGTACGAGTTCAAGGCTTACTGTAGGTTTCAAACTGAGAAGAGAAAAGCTGTGTTTAAGAGACGCAGCCAATCAGAAGAAAGCTGGCTTAAAGGGAGGGTGGTCTTCCTGGGTGAGGGGTGGTTTGTTTCAGATAGTGGATGCAGAAAGGCCTATCATAAGATAAACAAGAATGTCTTTGAACTGTAAATCATGCAGAGGTACTCAAGTAGAGTCCAAGAATGAAAAACATGAGTCTGGAAATGAGCAGAGTAGGCCTGCTTTCCAATGAAACTTGCAGTATTTACATATTCATATATTCTGAGTTTGTCAGTGAGGGAGGAAAGAAGTTAAATTAAGATACGTGTTGAAAAAGAAAATCGTTTTAAGAAAAAAAATAGAGTAGCAATTTTTTTTAAGTTTAAAACATGTCCAGAGGGGCTGTTTAAATATTAATGACTAAATATGCAGCGATCGGTGTTAACACTGGGAAAAAGCTATAGATGAGCTTATAACCCCCGTGTGTTCATGTAGAACAAAATAGACAGCTAATTGTGAAAATGGTTTTGAGCACCTCGGGGTGAGTTTGGCAGCTTAGTGAAAACAAAAGCAGAATCTCAGCGAACCTATAGCACTCGCTATTAAAGTGAGTCATGCTCATAAATGATGAAGTATAAAACTGTGCAGGTACCATTTACACCAGCAAAGCAAACACGGTGTGTCCGTTACCCCTGACCCTCGCAATTTCAGGGCTCTAGAAACTATGGCTGTGATGTATTACGTCACAAGTATATGTTAGGTTAAACAAATGAAGTTGTGATAGCATCTAAGAGAGCAAACTGTACTAAGGCTTCATTGATTAAGAGCTTGGGGCCACTCTTGGAAAGCTTTCTCCCCTATAGAAGATTTAGGATTCCAAAAATTCAGAGGACCCCTGACCTATGGAAAATATCTGCCTTCCTGGACTAACTTAGAACCCATCTGCTATTTGCACTCTTTGCTTGAAGGTCTTATCGTCTTTAAAACTGATTTTGTGTCTTGTTAGTTTATAAAAGATTTAACTGGATTCTATACAAGGAAGGTCATTGTAGATGGTAATATATAGAAGCTTTACAGATTTACAGGCTAGAGTGAAAGCACACTGAAAAGAATGCCAGCGCCAGAAGATAAACATTGAAATGTAAATGCAGATTGGGTACTCATGAATAAAAACAATAATTGAGTCTTAAATGGCATAAAAGGAAAGTTTATGCCCAAATACTCTCGAGGAGGGGGAAAACATCAATAATTACATTCCTGGCCACCAGATATGATAGTGTTAGGCGACCCAATTCTCGGGTTTGATTTACCAGTGCCGGTCATCCAGAAAAACAAGAAAATACCAGGAAAATAGGAAAAGAGGGAATAATCAATATTTCTGCATAGCAAGGTGATAATGGATCCACAGAGATTGGTTATCTGACTCTGCTGCAGCATTTCTGACCATTTAGTATCACCACTTCTGGATGCATTAGATAGCTGTTTCCATTGAAAGAGCAGTAAAATGCACTGTACACCATCTGACCGGCAGCGAACAGCAGATACAAAAAGTTAGCTGAAGAGACACATATTTCCCCGGAGACTTAGCGGAGGGCAAAACAAAGCTGAAAAGGGAATGAATATTGGAGTTACATTCATCAAACGGACATGAACACGACTCCATATAACGCTGCTAATGCAGCTAATGGATGTGTTCAGTGTGTGGCAACTGTTTGGTAACAGGCTTCCAGCCTAAAGGCTAATATGTCAGTGACCAGAAGCCATCAGGCATTATATGAAAGTGAGGAAAAAGGAAAAAAAAAACCCTGAACTCTTAGTTAACTGTTTATTTTTTTTTGCCAGTTATTGAAATTAAGATTAGAATTTACCCATTTATGGAGTGTTACAGTCTTTAAATTTCTCTCTGATGATAAAATAGCGTCTTAAAATCAGAATTAATTAGTCTGTGGAAACTGAATCTCCCAGGTGCAGAGGAACTGACTGAACAAAGCTGTGCAGACTACACCCATGTGACAAAGACCAGTGGCAATAACTGAATTAATGATTCTTGTCTTGTCTTGTCTTGTGTGTCTGTCTGCATGTGTGTGTGTGTGGGGGTGTAGTGGCCATGTACAGGGAGCCCTCCCTCCATGACTTGACAGAACTCTCCCGTTCAGGCAGCGGCACACCGACCAAGAGCCGCAGTGCTTCGGCCCTACTTAATGGCGGCGGGAAGACACCCAGCAACAACGACTTATCCTAGCCCCCCGACCCCTCACACCGTACCACACATACACATGCACATACACATGCACACTCAGACACACTCCCATGCAGACGCACACATACACACACAGATCTCAGGCCGACATGCCCACACATCAGACTGGTGAGGGGTGGGAGAAAAAGAAGGAGGACGGGGACGTGTTCTTCCACTAAACGGAGCCCACTGTGACTGACTGTGATGTAAATAAATCAAGGACAATCAATCCGTCTGGCTCTGCTGCCCCTGGTGTGCAGAGGGACGGGACCTGCGACTCTCTTCCCTCGGACGGGTCCTCCTGCTGTATCGTGAACAGTTGGATCAAGCGAGGGAGCGATAGAGAAGAGGGGACAGAGGAAGTCAGACAGTCAGTCACGCAGTCAGATAAACAGACTGTTACAGAGAACCAAAGAGTACAAGTATTAACCCACTAGGTTATTACTACGAAATGGCACGCGGCTGGAAAGTTACAGGGAGTTACAATGGAAGGAAGTCTTTATCTAATCTACCGTACGCTATGTTTACACAGAGCTCATGGGTTTAAGTCATATTTTTAAAACTGACAAACATATTCCTTGTACACTTATAAGGACTTATCATTTGTTTGCATGCAGGTGTGCCTGTGCATGTGTGAGAGAGAGCGAGAGAGAGAGATTGAGTACATGCTGTGCTTGCGATAGGCGTGCTGTGTGTGTGTGTTTGTGTGGGAGAGAAAGTGTGTGTGTGTGTGTGTGTGTGTGTGTGTGTGTGTGTGTGTGTGTGCACGCATGTGTCTTGAGGGTGGGGGTTGGGATTTTACCTTTTTAAGATCTGTTGTATATTGGACAAACCCCCCGAGGGCTTGAGCAGGTTACGGTAAGGTTTACTGTATATGCTTCCATGCTTACTTCTTACAAGCAATGCTGTCGTTTCTCTTTCCGTTCGTCGTTGTTGTCCCTTGCCGTTTGTTTGTTTGTTGTTGCATGGAAGCTTGTGGACCTCCGCTCAGTAGCAGCATGCTGAAGGTCCTTTTTCTTTTCCCCCCTCTCTCCTGGTCTTACGTGTTCCTGACCATAAGAGAACACTAGTGAGCCAATAGTGTGATACCAGAACACTAGTGAACTAATGTGAGGGTGTTAGAACACTACTGGACCAATAGTATTGCACCAGAACACGGGCGGACCAATGGTGTTGGACCAGAACTTTGGTGAACAGCACAGATTAACTTAATATTTTGGTTCCTGCTGTGGACAAACTAGAAATGCACTAAATAAACTCTTTCTAAGGAAGTGAACTGTCTCCCTTGTGTATTTATTCAAGCATTTTGCACCTGGCTGATGTCATGTCTGTTTCAAATGTTTGAAGTCTGGCTTATAATATTTGAATTTTATCAACAGTCAAGGCAGCGCTCACATTTCTTTTTCTTATTACATAAGACATATTTTTATTCTATTGCTCCAGTGGGCTGCTGATAGTTTTGGTTTCATGCCCAGCGCCGACGGTTTTACCACCACCAAAGGCGGAAGATGAATTAGTCCCTATGAAAACGTGTTGATAGTGGCTTGTGTGGATTACCGAGTGTAACAGTGCTGATTTGCTAGCACTCCATAACGGGGGTCTGTGAATACAACCTCGCGGATTAATGTAAGACTTCAGGCATGAAAAATAATAATTAATGTAAAACCTCACCAACTAATCGTGGTAAAAGCTCATTAAATAATTATGCAAACCCTCATGAATTATCAGGAGTACATAAATAAAACAGCTCTTGCATGAAGCGGGGCGTTAATTAATGCCACATGTATGTCATTCATCGTGAATTAGGATATATTAATCATGTTCATAGTCGTCTGCAGTTTACGGGGTGGGCTCTAAAACAAAATTTGCACATGTTTATTATGTTTAATTCCAGATGTTGCAGTCATGATGAGTTAACCATGGCTCTTCATGTTTTTGCTTGGTATTATAAAGTGGTGACCTGCTCCTTCATTAACACTGTTAAATGCTAAATGATGAATAATGGTGTAAAATCGAGTGTACTCATTTATAGAAAGGAGTGGCAATGCTAAATGCTTACAGAAGAAGCACAGCATATTTAATTTTGACATATGAATGAAGGGAAATGACTCTTAATAAAGTAAAATATTTATTTTACATTGTCTCAACTTTGTAGTAATTTACAATGGATAATACAGTCATGGTAAAAAAAAAAGTGCAGCCTCTTTTCAATTCTAATGTTTTGCATATCAAATAATAAAAATCATCTGGTCCTTGGCAGATCTTATAAATATACAAAAGAGTGTGTCATTATTTATTTAACGAAGATTAAGCCAAAACAAAAGCAATGTGTGAAAGCTACCACCTTTACTGGTTCCACAGGGATTAAGATGGTAAGAAGTAGATGATGCTAATCAAAAACACTTGATTGATACTGATAACCAACCAAGTGTGAGAACATCTATAAAAGCAAGTTTTGGCAGTTTGCTGGTCTGGAGCATTCACACGACGCCAATGAGGAACGACATCAGCACTGATTGTAGAAAAGCAATTGTTGCCGCCAATCAGTTTGGCAGATTTTCCAATTTGCCCTTCCAAAGTGTAAACAATTGAGACAGTGGCCGATGTTCCCAGAAGTGGACTACCCAGCAAATAAATACAATTAGAAAAAGGCTGAATAAGTTTATTCTTTTTCTGGAAGGGTTTTTAGGAGAAAGCCTCTTCTCTTTAAAATCAACATAGTAGCACGTCTTAGGTTTGCAAAGCTGTTTCTGAACAAACCACAAGACGTCTGGAACGATGTTCTTTGGGCATATGGACAAAAAACAACCACGGAATATCAGCACAAACTCCTCGTACTGACTGCCAAGCACAGTGACCTCAACCCGACTGCTACCCTCAAACAACTGAAACAACGCTGTAAAGAAAAGCGGGCAAAAATTCTCCCACAAAGATGTGAGAGACTGATGAAGTCATACAAATGATTATTTCAAGGTACTTCAAATTATAGCTGACAAAAAGTGGTTCTACTAGCTTAAGAATCATGGGCGTGCTTAAATAAATAATGTATTATGCATTACTTTTCTTCATCTGAGGTTGTATTAACTTAATCTTAAGAACTGGTGAAGACCAGATCAATATATTTAGTTATGCCCTGATCAAATGATGTAAAACAAAGAATCGGCAGAGGGTGCACTCTCTTTTTACCGTGACTGTATGTTTGATACAGATATTAAAAACACGCAAAACACTTTATCTGAAGGCTCAAAGAAGCCATGCTTGTTATTCAGACATTTGGAGTTTAACAGAGCACGTGAATGATGATCGAAAACCGCATGGTGCTGCACTGAACATATGCATAAAACACTTAAGTTAATCACTGTAGGATCCAAACAGGATTCTGGATAAAGTGAATTTGTGTTTTTCATGCATGAAAACGTTTTTTATGAGTTGTACCATGAACAGAAATGACATTTATTGCCTTATCTAGCAGACGAAGAGAAAGAATTATAACGCTGTTTTATTCACACTCACCTAACGTTCAACTCCAACCCATAAGCCTTTAAACACTTTCTCACTGTCTCACAATCAGTGAGGTCAGCTACAGTATTGGGCTCCGTAAACTGTCTATGGAGACCTCAACAACATTCAAGCTGGAGGAGCTTGGCATTGAACCACTGCCCTCTCACATAGTAGCTTTGACTGTAGTTATCTTCACATTAAGGAGCTCCTTGAGCTCTTATAAGAGAGGAAAAAACCTTAAGTATTGACTTATTTTAATGTTGAACTTAGCATAATTAACTTCAACTTGCCTTTGGAAGCAAAACAAGAACATTAAAACAAAAGTGGTATTTTATTTGACCACTAGGTGGTGCTTCTATTTCAGAGCTCTGTTGCTATTATTGGTAACTCATCTTGGGGGTGGATGAGAGGCAGCAATAAAAGAAACTCTGGTAAAGAATCTTAAAAGTCTAAAGAAATGAGGGAAAATAGACACGGGGGACATAAAATAAACAGTCCCAAACACAAATATTCTTTATAAAATTATTTACTCCAACATTTGCGTGTGTTCGTTTCTCAGTGAAGGGCAGGTAAAGCAGACACAGGCATTTATCTTCAAATGATTCAGCTGAGAGGGGCCGAGGACACATTTATGCAATCACAAAATACAACAAGATAAAGTGCAAAAGTCAAATGTGAAAAATAAGAGTCATATAAAGGTTAAAACCAATTGTTTCACATTGCAACAACAAACATTTATTCATTGCTTTTAGGAACAGTGTCTACTCGATATTTTTTATTAAACGTATAAATACACAATTAAGATATGAGATTCTGTACTTCTCTTACTAATAATGATAATTTAAGATTATAACTAAAAAAATTTCTTTAACCAGGTTTTTCATTTTTCATTTCCAAGTATCAAGTATAAAAATAATACAAACCAGTGGGTGTAGCTAAAACGTCTTGCCTGTAACGCTGAACTCACAGTGTTGAAGAACTACACTCTCCCTTTGCTACGCTTTCCTTTTTTTTTTTTTTAAACTTTCTGCAGCCCTGTGCAAATGTAAACACGCATGCAAACTCACACCAACACGTACACATCACGTTCATAGTGATCCACATTAACACGGTACTGATGTATCAGCTGAGCATGTCGTATTTACAGTAGCTGGTGCAGCATCACGCTGCCTGTACTTTTCCTTTAGATGAAATGAGAGCGCAATGCCTCCGAGTCCATCCTTTCTCTCTTCAGTGCCAGTTTTCTTGCTCTTCTTGCGTTTTCCTTTCAAACGTCCTCGTCGCCATCTGTCGATCTGTTTATGATCACTCTATGTCCCCTTCTTTGACTCCCACTCCTGGAAACAATAAAACGGGAGCATGTGAGTCAAGCAGTTTTTGGTCCTCGCACACACAAACACACGCGCACTCTACCTTTGCCTTCTGCATCACATTCCCCTTGGAGGAGGCGTAAAGAGACGGAGGCCGCTTTCGAAGCTCAGATGCCGCGTTGACAGGCACAGTCTCCATGTAAACCTTTTCAACCTTACTGCCCTGCGCCTACGCACGAACACACAGGCAACCCCCCCAAAAAACAGTAAAAGTTTGATTTCACTTATTTGAGCCCAGTGATGTTACTTTAAAAACAACACAAGAAGACCAAAAGTTCTTCCAGTCAAAAGCAGATGGATTACTAAAACAAGCATACAAGAACACAGAAAGAATGAAGAGAGAAACACCAAAACAAGCAAACACAGAAACTCATTATAAATGTCTAAAATGAGAAACATATGTTAGCAAACAAACATATAAAGCCTGATAAAATAAAAGTCAAATAAATAAGGGCCATATGGTCAAATAAATGACTTGTCTGGTAACAGACACTGCACACTGATTTAAAGGATTTGTCTTAATACAGTCCCAGCTGTTCATATGAGAAATCCCTCAGCTCATGTTCTGGACAAAAATCAACCGTAAATCTTCACTGAAGCTCATATGAACTTTTAGCAGTCGTTGATATTGATGTATTTTTAGTATCATCTTTTTACCTCCATCCTAAACAAAAAACCTCACGACTGCATTTAAATGTATGTATGTAAAGAACTCTTATAAGAGCGTTTGTATATATTTTAAAGTACATTCATTAAGAGTTTTCTAAGGAGAGCTTCAGTTCCAGCTGTAAACAGATGTGTGTGTTTGCTGCCTACCTTGACGTTGATCTTGGTATCAGTAGGTGGACCCAGTGCCCCTCTAGCCAGTGACTTCTTCAGGTTTTCTTTGACCTCTGTCAGTCTCAGTTCCAGCTCCACCCGTTCCTCCTCCTTCTGTTTGCACAGTGTTTCCAGCTCAGCTAACTGCTTTTCCACACTATTACCTGAACACACACACACACACACACACTCATAATTAGGACCGCTATGAAGCCTACGACTGAACAAGCGCTGTGTGTGTGATTCGTCTCTGACCTGTGCCGCTCTTCCCCTCCTCCTTCAACTGCCTTTTCTCCTTGCGCAGGGAAATCAGTGCATTTCTGAGGTCCTCCTTCTGCTTCTCCAACTCCTCTTTCTCTCTCAGGTACCGCCTGGCATCCTCCTCTGCCCGTGTCTTCCCATACCGCCCATACTGATTCACATCTATGATGTGAAAAAGAAGGAAATGAAGACAGATTTGGCCACATTTGAACCCAAATCACTTTCATGGAGACAGTCTAATGAATTATGAAATTAACCGAGACTCACTGGAGGCATGTCTCTTAATGGCAGCTTGTTGTTCAGTTTTCTCAGAGTCCCTGCTGGAGAACGAAGCGTGACGTCTCACCTGGCCTCCTCTGCTCTCCACATCCACTTCCTGCAACAGAATAATTTAATGAATTCTAATTAACAAAATGTAATAGAGGAACTTTAAGGAAAAGGAAAATACTATAAATACTATATGTTTATATGACTGATAAATGTAAGCTTTTTAAAGATCGGATTAAAAAAGAAAAAAGAAAACATATTTTGTTAATCTATTATCCAAAATCTTATTAGTAGTTTCACTAGGGCTCCAGTGAAGCTCAACACAGAATGGTATTAAAATCCTAAGTTACAAAAAAATGGTGTTTGTATTCTGTAAATTTGCAATAAATTTCAATGAATGAATGTAAGAGAGAGGAGAGGATCAGTGAGGAGAGTAGAAGCAGATTTAAACATCTCTGTGTCTGCTGTGTTCAATATAAAGGTTTTTGTATCTCATCACTTGCTTAGAATTAAAGAAAAATAAAGTTTTCTCACCGCAACACTTTCATAGACCTCATCGTAAGTTCTGGAGTCTATTGAAGCACTACTGGAGGAGTTAGCTGTTGTAGCCCACCTGGGAGAAAAAGAAGAGGAAGATATATGAATATAAAAATGAGTATTTCAAAATAAAAGCTGTAATAAAAGACTATTGGGTAAACATATGCACAAAAACGCATACTGTTGACTCACAAGAAGGAGTGTCTGGCAGCATGCCGTATGTCAGTAAGTGTGTCCACATCGATGTAATCATAGTGCAACTCTTCAGGGAGAGTGCTGCTGCCGGTTTCTGCAAATAAAACTCCAAGCCAGCGGCCAAGATCCTCAGAGCAGCTGGCCTGAATGACACACAAACACGAACAGACACACGCACATTTGTTAGTCCATGAGCAGAAAAATGTAAGGTGTGGCATGCCTGTGCGCACACTGATGATACCTCTCATCTATATCAACAGTGATGTAACCAAGTGGCACAAATAAAATCAGTCTGTATATACATTAAATCTCCTGTGCTGGATAAAATGATTCAAGATCTCCTGCTTCACCTCCAGAGCTGCCAGCTCGTTGCCTCCCTGTAGGATGCGGAAAGAGAACGGATGTTTAGGTCCAAGCCCGCCTGGCATCACCTCTGCCCCCTTGAGTGGCACCACAATGATTGGGGGTCGCTGGTCCCCAGGGTCCTTCTGCAGGTACAAACTTCCACCCCGGAGCACGCACCACCGCTCCCTCCAAGAGCCGCTCAGACACACGCTCAGATATCCTGATGAGTGTGTTAAAAAGAACGTATTTACATTTTATTCATTGTCATATAATGTACCCAACACTGTTTGATGTGACGTTCGGTTTCTGGATCTAAATTAGATGTTATTATCATGAAATTAAAATGATATGATGTTTTTATAAGTTGTTATATTGGCATGAATGCTAAAAATGAGTCATTTTAGCTTGTTCTTAGGTGTTGGCTAGGCAAACTGATGATGTCATAACAACAGATATGGAATAAAAACTTCAGGGACTTAATATCTACTTGTGCCCATTACAGCACATTATAATTGTTTAGCTCCTGATCATGGAGGAGGAATTCGTGGACAAATATTTGGTGTATTATAGGAAGAATATGTACAATAACTTTTACATCTCTACAGTTATAAGTTTTTTTCCTAAAAGGCATTTTTATTGTTCTGAATTGTGCATCATCAGCATTAATTTGTCCTTTAACACTCTTTGACACTGATGTCAAATTACAAATGCTAATGGAAAACAATCTAAACATCAATCAGCCACTTAGATGATTCTCTAACTAACCAGCCATTCAACAAAGTATTCATCAGGTCTTCTCACCAGAGCGGGGGTTGTCATGCTGGCCAGAAGACAAAGGAGACTCTCCTGGTAAAGGAGGTTTCCGCTTGGAAAAGGTGATGATCCGATTGATTTTCCTCCCAGCTGCTCGGCTCATCGACCCGGTCAGCTCTGAAAATGCTCCACGCTTCCCCCTGTCTGAAGTCAAACACATCCTGAAGTTGAACTTTATAACATCCAGCCAGTAAAACAGACAATGTTGCCTCATCATTTAAATATCATGCTGTTATTATTTTTTTAAGTTTTACATTTTATCAGTTACAATGTAACAAAAACATGATGAAAACTGGAATAAAGTAAAAGGTCTGAATTCTGGAAAAAATACATTTTTGAAAAAGACCCTGCACCCAAACAGGACTCATGAAGCTTTTGAAGAAATAATATCTTGTTATTTCAGAGATGGCTTGTATTTATTCAACCAGACCCCGACAGCCGGTTTGCAAGTTCACTCTGAATGTACCAGGTGCTGCAGTGCACTGTTCACACTACTTCCTGATGATGTCAGTGGGAGACAATTGCAGGAAGAGGACAGGAAGGATGTCATATCTGCTCGAGCCTCACTTCCTGTCTCTCCCTCTCTCTCATGTCTCTTTAGGATCAGAGTTCCTTCGTCCGTAAACAGATTTGAAACAACTGTTTCCCAATTTCACTGTGTTTGACCTATTTTCTAACCCAGCACCAAGGATCTCCCTGGTTTATCCTTCCTGATTTTGTAGATAGAAAAACAAAAATATTGTGTGTGTGTTTGCTTTTGTAGCCTTGTGGGGACCTGAGTTCCAGACCCTGAAAGTGGGGACTCTTAGAAACTGAGGAACCATTTGAAGAACCCTTATTTAAATATTTATGGTTTAAAAAGATGCTAGACTACGTAAAACACTATTCACACAAAACCCATCAACAACCACTAAACTTTGTAACAGACATACAGTTATCATTTACTACAGAGAAGTTGCATCACAGTCATTTACATTTCTCTTAAACTGTAACTATGTTGGTTTCTCTATGTTAAAGATGTAGAATAATGGAGGGAAAAAATCGTCTCCCTGCCAGTTATTAGTTTACCTTTTTTAAAATTTGCTACAAAGTATCAATGAATGAGTCAGAATAGTATTACTCATACAGTGTTCCTCTCTTTTCATAAAAATGGCAACATAAATTATGCTAGAAGAGCAATGCAGTATATGATGTGTGTTACAAATATACTGAAATGAATCCTTTACCTCCTAATCTTACAACACGTGAGAGGAAGGTGTTATGCCTCTCCCCACAGATCAACAGTGTGCTGCATCTGCGGAACTGTGCCTAAATACCCTTTAACAACCATCTATCTAAATGTTTGTTTTCACTGTGAAATATGCCAACGAGACCAGAAAGATGCTTTGCTGTGATTTTAAAGAGCATGTAAAGTGTAAATCATGTTGAACTGTCCCAATATATCTGTGGTAACACTGAGAAATTACCCACAGACACTAATCTAACGTTAAATCTCACTATAACCACCGATTTAACCTGCAATAACATGTCTTGTGCTATAATTACTGAGAGTGTACACACAAGAAGCTTATTTCAATGAAGCAACCACAATAAAAAAGAGTCGGTTGCAACAAAAACATCTCAAAAACTGCTGGTGAAGGTTCACGTACTGAGTGAGTCAGTAGTGTCTCGTCCTGACCCGTGTGCAGTGGCCTGACTGTCTGCTGTTGGCCCGCTGTCTGAGTCTGAAGCCTGTCTCTCAGACTGTAGCACCTGGCAACAAAAGGAACAAAACACTTTTACTTCTCTCTTTTATAACATTTGAAGAGAGGAGACAAGGAATAGCAAAAATTGGCACATTTGTCTTTCCGTTTTCATGTTAAAAATAAAAATAAATAAAAATTAATGTATCCTCTGGGAGTATGACTATTTCTTTCTGCCAACGTGGGGTGTAACTGCCATGTCAGCATGCATTCAGTTTGTTCAGGACTTGAAGCTCTTTGAAACCAAGGCAACTCAGCAACCGCAATAATCACCTCACTCACTGCTTGTAAACTAGAAGCCAAAGGAATAGTTGTGTCATGCGTGGGCTGAAAGAGGGTGATGTCAGCGACACTGAAATGTTAAAACTGGGGTATATATTCAGTATGCCACAAATTACATTTGTCATAGTAAGACACAGTAAGAGCACAGCGTTAGACCGGCATTGGGGCTCCTCATTAAGTCTGTTTTATGGGAAATTTTGGTCTTTGTGGCAAGACCACAAAGAGAACACTGCGGACAAACAGTCTGACATTCAAGGACATACGCAGATAAGCACACTCACCTTGTCGAGCTCCAGCTTCCTCTGTATAATTGGAGAAGTTGATCCATCCAGCCCCTCAGTGTTGCTACACTGGCTGCCAACATCGTGGACCACCTGAACAGAGAAAAAGAAAACATTCATTTACAGGCACAGCCTTGTGTCTGCTCATCTGTCTCAGCACCGTGCCTCTAATGAGGTGAAAAAAGGTACCTTGAGCCATCGCTGGGCCTGTTCTTTACTCTGGACTGCCAAGACTAGCGCTTCGCCCCCAGGTAATGAGAAGCGCAACTCGTGACGCTTTTTCCGGCCTTCCTTAGGGACATAGATGACGTTGCAAAGATTCAGTGGGAGCTCTGTGTTGGGAGAGCTCTCTTTGATGCTTTTAAAACACTGTGAAGGAAGAAGTCAAGAACATGCATTATTTGAGTAAAAGATAATCTATGTAAGCCTAGCCTCTTACTGTTATAAGCTGGAAAATAACTGTGTAAACTGTGGCTTACAAATAAGTGTGTTCAACTGTCTGATTCACCATAAATAAATAAGGATTTACCTTGAATAACACCAGAAAAAGACAATTCTTTGATTTGAATGATAAAATAAACATTAATAAACAGCAGCATCTATTTACCTGCAGTTTATTGTCTCGGACAACAACAAGCTGCTTAGCCCACTGGCCAAAGCGTTTCTTTCGCAGTAGGAAGGCACAGATGCGGCAGTCTCGAACCGGTCCATCTGTTCTTTCCTCGGCTGTCCATCTCTGAGGTTGGTCTCGGCCCTTTGCTTCCTCTTCCTCTTCTTCGTAAGACTCGTAGGAACTACTCAGAGCATCTGAGTCATTGTCTGAGTACCAAAGCAATTATTGTTTTACAGAAGATCCACAAAACAAATTGTGATTCACAAAATCCTAGCTCTACTACTAGACATAAACTAGCATGAATAAGGGTCAGATTAAGACTCACAGGAGCTTTTGGGAGGCCCATTCATTCTGGTGGTGGGGTAGTTATTGTCAGCATCTTCATAATAGGCGTCCTCCACAGAGTTCCTGGATGCTACAGGTGAATAGATAGAGTATGTGAGAAAGCAGAACCAAAGGTACTGATCTGATTACCATTATACATGAATGCGCACACACATGTGCGTTTGTATATGCATGTGTTCATACTGGTGGTAAAGTACTGAGGAGTAGATCCCGGATCTAGAGGAACAGCTTCTTCATAGTAGTCATCAGGAAGGGGTGTAGTTGGCAGAGGAGGAGGAGGAGTGTCAGTTGGGGTCTGAAAACCAAAGGTAGCTGCTGAACCAGAACTGGGGGTAAAAGGAAGGCTGGTGTAGGTAAGTAGTTTCTGTGAATGACTTACAGATTTATTGGGATGAGTCTTCTCCTCTTCATCCTTGTGCTCTTTCTGCTCCACTGGAGATGCACTGAGCATGTGCAAATCACAGCCTGATAGGATTAATCATGATTAACTTTATAATTTTATATAAACAGAGGTATAATGATTGTAAATACATACACAAAGGATTTTTTTGTAACTGAACCGAACCGAAGGTATTTTGAAGGACTACTAACCAAAATCCTCAAACAGAGACTCTACAAAGCTCGTGCCATTGCCATAGAGACAGCTGTTCATGTAGACATCAGAGCCGTTCACTGTGGAAAAGACAAATTATGGATTAAAACCAGGATCAGAGTTAGGGTTACATAGCCTATAGCTTTTAGGTCAGGATTAAGAAGGGCTATAGAGACTGAATAATGAAGTATAAATAGTATTTCATCTGCAATAAAAATTAGATCTATGGTGACCTATGTACAGGGAGTACAGAACTGAGATTGAAAATCTTTGTACAGCAAGAACAAAGAAAATGTGTGTGAAAGGTCACAGAAAGGTTTGACAGAAAAAAACAGATACAATGATGCGAAATACACAGCAACTATTTAAAAAAGATGAGTATGGACACGACAGACTGGGTCCAGTCTAATATTTGTTTTCTGAGACCATCGGGATGTTTTGCTGTTCTCATTATCCTCTTTGCATTTCATTATCCTCTTACACGGATCCTTTTATCCTCCCCGACATCCTGTATTCTTCCAGATAAAAAGGGATTTGTCTGTAAAGACCTCAGCAAGATTTCATGTCACAGAGGCTGCATTTTGTAGCACAACAACTGCTGCACTCTCTCAAGTTGAGCAGTTTCAGTGTGGTTGGCTAAACACAGTAGGGTCACACCATTGCAAACAGACAAAAAAGAAAGACATGCTGTAGTACTGTTGATGTGACACTTCTGACTTTTTTTTTTCTTTTTTTCTTTTTGGCTAAACTGCTGCCATCACACTCAGCTGAATTCATCCTGAATAAATAAAAAAACACTTCTACATTGAATATTCTTATTTCTACATTGTATTGAAATAAAGTGCAGCTTTTACTATTTTTGTAATGCCAGGACATCAAATGCTGCTGTTCTATCTGACCTGCTGGTGTGCAGAAGGTGTTTCTTGGCACTAGTGAGACAAGTCTGGCAATCAAACTGTTTATAATGCATGACTTTTTTCTAATGAAACACCATTTTAAATACTGCCCTGATGTTTCTGCAAGTCATATTTCATCCTAAAATCGTTTTACCAAAACCTAACCAAAATGCAGATGTCCAAAAGACAGAAACTTCAGTCTCTAGATGTCCAATCTTACAGTAGAACTATGCATGCTATAAGAAGCCAGTAGCACCTGACAGAAGAGCAGGAAATAAAATAAATAATAAAAGTAACACAAAAGGGCAATTTTATTATTACTGGGCTCTATCTGAAAGATCAGATCTTTATTATCTTCAAGGGAGAATATATTACACAGTCAGTGGAAATCACAAAACCATCAATCAAACAGCAACATCAAAATCATAGTGAGTGACTTAAAAACAATTGGAAGTTTGGACAAATGAGTTTTTCACTTTATTGATGTAGTCTATCTGCAGCCAGACCTTAAACTGCTTAGACTACGGCTGGCTGGACCAGCCAGGACCGAGTGGACCTTCTTCGAAGTCCTAAATTTAAACAATTGGGAAAGGTCATTCAGTGCAGTTGACTAAGTAAAGAACTGTAAGTTATTTATGTGCTGTGTGAAATGTATTAACCTGTGCTGTACAAGAAACTGTACATGTTAAGAAATATTAACCTGAGTTATTTACATTGCCATCCTAACATTGGAGATTCTGTACCTGACAGCTGCAGTGAGTCCAGGATGTTGCGTATGGATGCCATTTTTTCAGCGGTAGCAGGACTGACCGTCTCGTGGTCCAACATCTTCAGCAGAGAGCCTAACTCATTTACAAGTCGTTCCATCACAACTAGAAACCACAAAAACAGACATCATGTAATACTCTTCTGATTTCAAGAACCACCAGGTTATTCACTTCAACTAAATTTTATTTATATCAATTCATCAAAATATTGTAATGTAAAGATCCCATAATATTAGAGAGAAAACCCCAACAATATGATGATCCCCTATGAGCAAGCACTTGGAGACAGCGGGAAGGGAAAACTTTCTTTTGACAGGAAGAAACCTGCAGCTGAACCAGGCTCAGGGACAGGCAGCCACAAACGGGGTGAGGGGAAAAAGAAAAAAGGAGGGAACAGAGAAACAAGGACAAAACACACACTATGGGAGGGATAACACAAAGTGCAATGCCTTACAAAGCCATATAATGAATGGGGAATGAGAAGAGATAAGTGGAGAAGAACTGCTCAGTGCATCATGGGAAGTCAGGGAGGGATCGTTCTAACTGTATGCCTTATCAAAACGGAAAGTTTTAAGTCTAATCCTAAAAGTAGAGAGGGTGTCTGTCTACTAAATACAAACTGGGAGCTGGGTCCACAGAAGAGCAGCCTAACAGCTGAAAGCTCTGCCTCCCATTCTACTTTTAGAAACTTTTAATAACCACAAATAAGCCTGCAGTCTCAGAGCGAAGTGTTCTGTTTATGATCATATGGTACTGTGAGGTCTTTAAGATATGACGGCCCTGATTATTCAAGACCTTGTGTGTGAGGCGAAGTTTAAATTCAACAGGGAGCCAATGAAGAGAAGCTAATCTGGGAGAAATATGATCTCATTGTTAGTACTCTCACTGCAGTGTTTTGAAACACTGAAAGCTTTTTAGGGAGTTTTTAAAACAGCCTGATAATAATGAATTACAAGAGTCCAGCCACAAAGTAAAAAAGTATGAACTGTTTTTTTTAGCATCACTCTAAGAAAGGGTGTTTCCCATTGAATTTAGCACATGAAAGAAAGCATTCTTACATATTTGTCTAATGTGTGCGCTAAAGGATATGTCCTGGACAAAAATGACTCAAGGATGCCTCACAGTGTTACTGAAGGCCACAGTAATGCAATAGATAGAAAGTATCTGGTTAGACAGCATGTTTCTACGATTTTAAGGATAGCAGTACAATAACCAGATTTGTCTGAATTCAGAAGCAGAAAACTGGAGGACATTTAGGCCTTTATGTCTTTAGCTGCTGTAGTCACATTTTATAGATAAATATAACTGCGTACAATCTGCATGGTAATAATGCTTTATGCAGTTTTTAAGGCTATAATATTGTCTAAGGGAAGAATGTTTAAGGTAAAAGCAATAAAGTAAAATCCTGAGTGGCCATCAGATCATCACAAGGCCAAACTGTCAGTTCACAAGTGGCATGAAGTCAGTTTGGAACTCAGCTGTCAGCTGCTGCAACAGCTGACAGGGAAAAGATTTTTAACATCCTCTAATGTCACCCTGGTGATTTTGTCCCGCTCGGAGCAAGCCTTTTTGGGAACACAGCGAGTTTTCTGTGTGTCACTACTAAGCGTTAAATCCGACTTTCCACGTTGATATTTTGTGCTTTCTTTGAAAAACTTACTCTTTTCACTCCTACATCCTGTGTGGGTCAAGCGTGTGTGTCCGTGTGTGTGTTTTGTTGACCTTGACATTGTTTCAACTGCCCTGACACACTCTCACACATCCTGCCTGCTCACAGCCAACAAAGAGGAGGAGGAGGAGCAGGAGGGGGAGCCGGAGAAAAAAGAAGGTGAGGAGGAGGAAGCTTCCTTCCCTAAAGGAAATGGAGCCAAAGTGAAGAGGAAAATGTATAGCTTCACCACAGAGGACAGGAGATGGTTACCAAACTGCTTGAAGCCCCAAGTTAGTTCATTTACTTGTTTACTTCTAAATATAAGAAGATTGAAAGGTGTATCTTAGGATTAGTCTGAACACACAGCAAGCAGCTTTTCTTCTGATATTGACTTTTAATTAAACACTGAAGACATTAGAACTGCTTCTCTGATATTATCCACTGTTATTTGATGAAGTATTATTCATACACTTGAACAGGTCAAGTGCAACCAAGTCTAAAATAGTTTCATGTCCCTTTGGTTTCCAGTGGGAGGTTTTAATAGCCTGTGCTTTTTATGTGGCTTTATCCACACTGGAAAGATTATAGTTTGTGGAAACATTTAAATTTTGTATTTTTTGGCATTAAAAATGTCAAATTTACAGTTCAGTTTCATTCATAATACAAAGCAGAAAGTTCATAGCTGGAAAGCTGGAAAAGCAACAGGATTTTTCAGCAATGATTTGCATTGCAGACTCTTTCGCCTCGTGTCCCTTTTTACAATCTGATCCACTTAATTTTATGGCTTTGTTAAGAAGAACATGCTTCACAATGATTAGTCAGATCAATAAGCTTTAGTATGTTTACAATTTATTATGGCATAAGTACACCTAAAAAAAGCATAAATAAATGAATTGCCTATTCCCAGAAAAGAAATGGAACAAGGGTTAAATAAAAATAAGATCAAAACAGTCTGTTTTCCTCACACACAACGTGAAGACAGAGAGAGTGAGCGAAAAAGCCCTGACTCTCTCACAAGCCTCTTCCGCCTCCCCCTCTCACTCGGACAATACTCTATTGTCTCCGCAAGGGCCAAAATTAGATGGCCACAATGCTCGGCAAGACCAGAGCAAACAATCGTATTGTCGGAGTCAGAGACTCCCGGAGAAAACAAAACAGGAACTAACACACAGTGTAAGAGGGGCGTGGTGCAACGCAGCTGCACGGTCTCAATCCACGGGCATGCAGGGTTGTATCTCCAGCAGCTGTGTGTGTGCGTGCGTGTGTGTATGAGTGAGTGTACGTGCGAGTGCAGCTGTGGTTTCCTGTCTTTGCTGTCGACAGGAGCTTCTCTCCCCTCCTTCCTGATCTTGACTCTCCTTCACTTCTTCCCACTTTCCCATTTTGTGTCCTGCTGTTTCGGTTTCTGCCCCAACATCTTCTCTCGCTGCATGCTCTCCCTCCATCTCTTGCCCATACTCTACATTTCTCCCAAACCAACTGAATAGAAAGATTCCTATCTGATGGGTGCTCAATTTGCAGATGCATTTTGCTCTACTTGAGGAAACGTCAATTAAAAAACAATCAACAAAGATCTCGAGTAATCAGACCAGTGCTCTGATCTATTTTCTGCCGGTCTCAAAGACACGCACAGTCAAGGACATCAGTCTGCTCTCTCTCTCCCCCTCATCTCTGAGTCTATATCTTTATTTCTCTCTCCTTCTATTTCCCTCTCTCTCTCTCAAGGGACCTGAGGGTTCAGAAGCTGAGAATCAGCTGTTCTGCAGGATTGTGGTCTGTCTCACCCACAGAGGGATCTTTGTAATCCCCCACTGCCCCACGCACCCCCACTCCACCCAGAACCACACACATGCAAGCACATACACACACACACACGGCACAAATTTCCTCTTCAAATCCTTTTTTTCCCCACTGATAGACACGATCATTCACTTAACTAAGAGGAAGCACAAACGCTCACTGTTAATTCGTCTCTCGCTTCCTCGTCTGAGTAAACATACAGTCACAAGAGTACAAAGAGGAATGTGTTTGTTTGTGCGTCTTCACGTTCCTTTTTCTGTGTGTTTCCACAGACAGACTTCCTGATGAAGATCAGTCATGAGACTCGGGCCATGCGACTCTCATTTGGACTGATTTAGTGTGTTTGGTTGCAGCTCAGAACAAAACAACTGCTACTTACTGCTGCTGCTGCTGCCGCTTTTCTCGCCGCATAATACCTATAAGCAGCAGGTCAAAACAGGAAAGACACTTTGGCTCTCCTAAACTGAGGCTTTCGTTCCCATCCATTATAATTCGAACACACCAATTAACATAAATCCAAGGCTACCCATCCTCACTTGCCTCTCCCATTCAAAATATCCCTCCATGTTATAATTTTACCAACACTTCATGACTCAGAAGTACTCTATATGAATGCACTGAACTGTACTGCTTTTCGCTTCCATAGATTCTGTTACCTGATTGACATTAATATGTGTAACAAGGGTAATTTAAGACATATACTCTACGCAAAAACCGTATGAAACTGTCCTCTTCCTGCCTCCCCCACACTCCTCAGCACTGAGGTCCCTCCAGATTGCACATTCTCTCTGCCACTCCTTTCTTTCCCTTCCTCTGAGATCCTTTTCCTTCAACTCCTCTCCCTCGCCTGTCTCCCTCTGTCCCTTCCCCAGACACCCATCCTCTTCAGACAGAGGCCAAAGTTCAAGGCTTGGCAGGCCCAGCATCTCCCACTAAGACAAAAGTCTACTTCAGAGACACAGCATCCAGTAATTCATATTTTCGTGACAACAAAAGATGGTGTCAGTGCTTGCCTGGGGTTAGCGTTCAGTCAGACACTTTAAAAAGTCCACAACAAAGATAGCAAGATACTTAAAAAGAAACAGCTGGGGGGAAACAGTAGACGAATTCTTTTCGCATTCTTTTAGTATCTTATCATTTTCTGCAGATAGCAAATGGTGTGGAAACACAGGAAACAGAGGGGCACAAACGACTTTTATAAATACTGAAATTCTTTATTTGCCCAGAGTGGAATGAAAATGGTTTGTAAAGATAACGCAGCAGCCAGAACACAGTTAGTATGAGTTGTGAAGGCATGAAATCTGGAAATTAGCTAGTTTTGTTTCTTTTCTTGAACTAAGTCTGCAATAATCCTATCAAGTGCACACGATTTAAAATGACTGGACCAGTCCACACTTTACTGTTACTACCTGTCATCACTGTCTTTCACAAATGCAAACACTGAGGCGTACGTACACACACAGACACACGCACCCACTCAAAGGTTTTATTTTTTATTGCTTTTACGGGGAGTGACAGGGTGATGATGAGGACAAAATATCAGGATTCTCTGTTTTTCCACTTTGGTGGCAGGGGGAAGCTGCTATCATCACCACATCAGCTTAGCTTCCACCTACACCAGACACACATGGGACACATGTACAGACCTGCTGCTCTGTTGCGTTTCTGTTACAGAAAATGTAATCACAGCTGATTTGAAGCGCAGCTAATTCTGGCTTCGAGCTGCAGTCTCACTTCCATTCGTGAAGGTTATATTTCTGTGTGAAACACAACTTGAAATCCAATCAAGAGGGAGTTGTGCACTTTCTGAAAATGGAGCGAGGGGGTGTGTTGTGCACTGGAATGAATCGTAGAGGAAAAGGGATTTTAAGGCAAACGTGGCAGAGGTCAAGGCTTGTGACACATATTAAACTGAGGAAAATCATATGTGCAAATGCAATAAACCACTTATAGGCAGAATGCACGCAGAAACAGTGTAAAATTCAGTGAGGGGTATGTTTACCTTTTTAAATTAAAATAGGCTTGTGAGAAAACTTTGCAGCTCTTTAATCTCTCCTTTATCCACAGCTCAGAATCTACCAATTTTTCCCAGCCACTGAAGCTCTTGCAATATTTTGCCAAATCTCCAGTATCAAGTATTCACACATTTACTGTGAGAATATTTTCTCCTGCAGTGTACAGCTGCTCCAACCATTTGGCTGTGGATTTGCCGCTTGTGTCTGAGTGCTCCATGTTTTTCCCCTCCAACACATTTTCACATTGGAAAAGCAGAAGTGTAAATAAAATAACTAAAAGGGCAGCGAGCCCAACGTCTGCCAAAGCCAATGCAGCATTTTCCAGTTTTTAAGGAAAGAAAAAGAAAGTGATCCAGGTGCACAACAAAACTGAATCAGTTCTTCAATTTGTCCATGCGCAACTTTTCATGAAAGTCAGGTTGATAGTTTTTGTTTCATCCTCCTGACAAACAGACAAATTTACAGACAGAAAGGTTCCCTGCTTTTACAGGGAAGAATAACATAGCTTTTATCCTATAAAGAATCACTTCTGATTTGAATGGCCTTTACTAGTTAGCAACATTCGTATCCGTAAGACACAGGTGGCCAATGAATCTCTTAATTAATAATTTATAAAAAGTGATGTGTATAGTATGCTGTAGCCTTCACAATCACCTGGTCTCAAGATGGAAGAACATCTATCTGTGATTTTAGATCAGCTTGTTAGACAGTGTGAGCACCACCATCACTAAAACACCAAATGAGTGAGAATCAGTTGGAAAAGAGACCTCCATTAGAGATCCAGAGATATTTAAGTTTAGTGCCATACTGTGGCATGTAGTGGCCCAACAATGTTATTTCTTTCCTTTTATTTGTCACCTGTCCATAAGACAAAAAAGATTGGCTTATTTACATTTAGCTGCTTCAAAAGACGAATTATCAATAAATTCACACAAATCTTATAATAAAAAGAGATGAACTGCACACTTAATAAAAATACAGTGAACTGGGGAAGTTATGTGTTATAGGATGTTAAGATGAGATGAGATAAGATAAGATAAGATAAGAGTCCCAAATTCCAAGATAAGATGCTTAGAATTTAATTCTGCAGCTGCATTGAGCTATGCCATTGACATCCATTTACATTTCCGTTTAATGCAAACTGCCTATTTAACCAGTTACCTCTGTGACAAACGAACCCCCTTTCTTATTATCTTTCAAATTAAGCCCCTTCTTCATCACCTGGTCTCCCGTAAAGAAGCTTCCTGTTTGCAACACAGTGGCCTGAAGGGTTTTGAAACAGAGCAGCCATTCAGCTGCTGCTGCTTCCCACCAGCAGCGCTGCTTCCAACAGGGCACTTTTCTGTTGGTATCAGATTGCATCACTCTACCTGAGGATACCTCCTCCATCCACTCACACAGCGCACCACCCGGCGCGTGGCTGTATGACATCACTCCCCACTCCCCAGGAGTCAACCGGCAGCGAGGCGCGGGTCGCTCTGCTCGCTCACTCAGAGAAACTTGAGACAGATGCTGCTTCTCCATTCACGTGTGTTTAACGAGAACCCAGATGTATTAAAACCACCCATAACATCGCTTTTGTTTGGAAAAGAACTGTATATCGTATCTGATACGGTGGATAATGTTTTTTAATGTAACCAGTTGTTTCTGTTTGGGTTTATGAATGTGGCCTCGCTGTGGAGGAGCTCTTGCATTTACACTGGTGCCCACCCAACCTATGGAGGCTTTATCATAAAGTATTTACAGTTACCGTGCGATACATGGATATTTACTTACCACTCTGTCGTTTGGAGTCCATGTCTTCAGATGTTCTGAAGTCTGTGCCGCCCGATTTGTTTCCAGTAATAATCCGTCAGTTGCTTCGGTTACAAGTTCTGCTCATGTGAGAAGAGTTGTACCCGCATACACAGCGGAGGTCTGTCGGCCTCTGTGCGGCCAAGTGAGTCAGAGTGGCCGCTACACTTTTTGAGTAGGGGCTGCTTGTTCATCATCAAGAGTCCCGCTGGGTCCTAGTGCTGGTGGTGTTCTGTTACAGATCCACAGTGACAATAGTCATCATAGCATTACAGCTTGGTAGTAACATGGCAATACCGGGGTAGTAGTTTGGTACGGAAGGCATAATACTCACATGATCATGTAATTCCTACAGTATTAACCAGACAACAGGTTTTTATTAGCAAATATATCTGGTTGGAGGCCGGGATGCATACTGTTGGGGCCAGAAATATGCACTTTCTTACTTTAAGAGATCATAAACCATAATTATTAAAGGCAGAATAATTTTTTAACGTTAAGAGGGTCCTTACTCAAGGATCATGCACATGTTTGAGTCTACAGTGCTCTGGAAAAGGTTTAAGCAATGCCTGATTTTCAGGAGCCAGACTTTCTTGGAATTTTTTTTTTGTTTTTTTTTTTGTTTTTTTGAAGTGGTCTTGAGCAATAGTTCTCCAGGATTTCTGAAGGTCTTTCTCTTTTTTTCCATTTTCTTTGAAAGTCATTCATTGACTGCTTTTGGCTCCTTGGACTTCACCATTTTCAGAGGAATTTTTATTTGTTTGTGTCACGGGTTGCTCTGAGGATCCACTCGCAGGACTCCGGAGTGCGTTGTAACAGAGACAGTTTATTCACAAAAATCTTCACCAAGTGTATTTACAGGCAGTGCGAGGACAGTGCTATATACAAGATGTGCGAGGACGGGTTCCAGGGCTCCAGGGAAAACAAGGGGATCACACACACGCTCACGCCAACCTCTCTCCGCTAGTGACCAGCCACCTCTTACACGCTCCACACGGGGAAACACGGGGACGGGTCCGGGGAATCTAGAACAGAGAGACAAGTGTTACTTTCTGAGGTGGAAGTGTGGGAAACTAGGGCTCGACGTGTACTGACAGGAGTCTTCACAACAATCCAGCGTTGAACAGCTGATCTCCTCCTTCTGATATACCAGCTGGTCTGATGAGGCCCAGGTGTGCATGATCCAGGAGGGCATGGGCCGAGGGCGTGAACCTGCCATGAGTTCCGCCCCGGCAAAACAGGGGAGGGGGAGAGAGATTGCTGATCAGTGCCTTGCCAACCCCGCAGGTCGTGACAGTTTGGTTGTTTGTTAGGACCCGAAGTCTGAACCACTCAAACATAAAAAAAATAACCTAACTAAAGGAATGAAACAGTTTTGCTTCTATATATAAGTTAGCAAAGAATCAGTTTTGCAAAAACAGATAATTTGTTCCTATTTCTTTAGTCAAATCTATAATACAAAATGGCACTGATATCAAGGTTTGACAGGTATAAAATTGTATTTTTTTTTTCATCCTTAAACTTGGGAAGTCCCACTATGGTGTGCAGTGTGTCCCTAAAAAATCTAAAGGAAATTGGAAAAGTGGGGGACAAAATAAGTAGAAGGGCTAAAAATAACTAAATAAAATCTACCTACAGCAGATGAACAATATCTGAACGTCACATCATTGCAAAACAGCAAGATATCTAGTAAAGACCTGACACGGGACCTCAGAGATGCATCTGGCTCTTCAGCTGATTATCTACTGTTCACTGAAGCATCATCAGAAAGGAAAAGTAAGTGGGAGAAAATAATGAGGTATGCTAGATTATACAAGAACTGGACTGAAAATTCCATTTTTGGTTTAAATCATATATGAACAAAGGGAGGTAAAACAGTGAGTTTCTAAAGCCGCCTAAAAACACAGTGGAGGTCTTTCAAGAAGCCTGGAAACTATTTCTTGAAGATGACTTATTAAAGAAGAGTTTGGCTGAAGGAGTTCAGTCTCTCTCACACAAAAAGTCAAATATTAATGTTGGTGTTCTTTAGAATGGTGAAAACTGTCTTTTTCAAGAAAAAAAAATCAAATCCAGATAGTTTTGAAGCTGTTGAGATAATTACTAGAATTTTGTTCAGCAATTTGTCATATGTCACGATGGCTCCACCATGAATATGAGACTATTAATATGAAATAAAATAATAATAACAGTGAAAATAATGTTTCATCATACAGAGTAACCCAGTGAGGTCTTCATGGCTGGCTGTGTTCTCTTAAATATGGATACTAATGGGTAAATTCAGCTGGTAAACCATCCATGTCAGGTGGTAAAACCAAAGTACAACCAGAAAAAAAAATAAACGTCTATGTTCATGATACCAAATAACAGCTAATACAAGTTTATGAATAAAAAAGATTGCAACGGTTGGGTGCTAATTCAGGTGGTGTAGCTGCAATAAATGTCACTCAGTTAAATAAATAATTGTATTTAAACCTCTCAGACTATGTATTATATTTCTAAAATGCACATTACTTTAATTAAAAAAATGTTCATATAGTAAACTCATATAAATTATTATTATTATGTGCACAAAAATACAAATCTGCCAAGAGATATATTCACTGATAGTCCTCCACTTTCCTAAAGCGTTTATCAAAATTCATATATTTTCCAGATAAGGAAGCAGCTCTCCGTACCCCCAGATCTGCAGTAAAACTGAACACTCTGAGAGATAAGAGAGGTCCAGGTGAAAGCACTTTAAAGATGAGCCCTTGATTAATGATTGTGTCAGTGAAGTCTAAAAATACAAACCATAGAACAGATAACATCATAACTTCTATTGAGTTGCATTCGAGGGTTGGAAAAAAAAATACCGCACACTAAATAAATCAGTGCATCATTTATTTAAGAGTAGCAGTGAAAGACATTATGCTGTAAATGAAAACTCCAATAAACAAAAAGGCAAACGTTGTATATGTGATTAATTGCTGCAGCCTGTAAACACAAAAACCCTCCACTTGGTTCAACGGCATTACTTCACCTTTTACAGCCAGTTAAAACAAACTTGAGTCATTCTTTGCAACAGCTATCCAGTGATTTTTGTTTTAATTAGACCACTTTCAGCTCAGTCACTACATATTGCATCTGTTAATCACAAACACAAACCTTTACTTCATATTTTCATATTTCTTCCTTCAATATTTCCTTTCTTGGCGTTCCTTATATTCAGAGTTCTTCACTTTGTTCAGATGGCTTTTAAATATTAATAAAAAAAATAATTCTTGATTAACTGTCATACACTCACACCCTCACACATACACAACATGTCAGAAAAAAAGTGTTTCAACTGTTGTCCAGCATCTGAATTTCGGGCTTGTTTCTTGAGAATAACTGCAAATACGAACAAAAAGCTTGGATTTCCATATATAAGTGAAACGCACACATCTTATTTTAAAGTGTATAGTACTAAACCCCCACTTCTAAACTAACACCTCCCAGCTCTGAGCCATGACGCAGCTCATTTATGTCAAATGTCATTTCAAAGCAAACGTCAATGGACTGTCCAGTCTGCTTGCACATGTAGAAAAGAAGTGTGTAATATGGCTTCAGAAATACTGACATCAAAAATCAAACATGTTGTTTGAAAAATGTAGACGAAAACCTTTGGTTTTCAAGATGTGCACATTATAAAAACACATTATTTATACACCATGTTCAGTAACCCCAATGTTGAGAATCACACAGTGCTCATTTTCTTGTCTTGCCAGTTTATCAGACTTTGCAGCAACTCTCACCCCCCAAAACTAGATTCTAGAACAGCTGACATACTTCATAAGAATACACGTTTTTTGGCAGACCTGGAGTTTCTTAAAAAGCACATCAGTAGTTCAGACAAAAACTGTAACGCTCGTGTAAACACACTGCCATCTGCTGGTAGGAGAGGCACAAGCAACCCGTTGTAGCTCCAGTGAAGCTCTCTGCTCCTCTTTTAGTTTTCTACCACTCAGTTTTCCCTTCTTGGTGGGGATTTTTCCTCAATTTTGGCCACTTGGCAGACTTCACAAACATTGCTTAAGAAGTCCAAACACACAGCAGCTACAACAAGCCAAGAACATCTCTCTTCTGCCTTCTTATTTTGTTCAGTTCTTCTTCCGCTGAGCCATGGACTCAAGCTGGGTTCAGTGAAAGGATCTGTTGACTTTTCTCAGAAGAGTCTGACCTGTTTCTTCAGTTCATTTTGTTTCCACTGAGCAAGACGGTCAAAGGCAGACATGGACATGCTGAAGACTCTATAAAACTCCTCTGGGGAGAGATGACGCTGTTAGCAGGAAGAGACAAAGAAGATTAAAACACAATCTAATTTTTACATTTAATAAACCATAGAGAAAAAACATTAATAATGTGACACGACCAGTTGCACAGAGTTTCTAAAATTCATAAGTAGTGACCTTTACTGATATAGTACCAAATGAAAAGACATACAGTACTATACAAAAGTATCAAGTCACCCTCATTTCTGTAAAGTTTGCTTTTAAGTAGCCTGGCTTTCTCGTAATTTTAAAGTGGTTTGAGCAATAACTATCCAGGCTTTCAGAAGCACTTTCAATTTTTTTCTTAGGACACTGGCAGTTTTTTCTTAGTCCACTCCTTGTACCTGAGCCTGGAATTCAACATTTCTGAAGCAGTGCGGGATCATCTTGACAAACAACTGAACAAAAGGCAGTCAAAATCTTTGAATGTCCTTCAAGAGGCCTAGAAAGTTCAAGCTCTTTGGAACTGTAAAAATTCTGTTTTTGCTTTATGCACTCTATTTCCATTTACGTTTGCACGTGTTTCAGTAAATCACTGCACCTATTTCCCATTTTGTTAGCAAAATATAAAGAAATGAATGGTGACTCAGGACTTTTGCACAATGCAGCACACAGGGAACACTGTGCTTTAAATGTTTTTCTCCGCTAATGATCAGTCTGTCCATTCAGCTTTACATTGCAGGTTGTTTGAGGCTATGGGCAACAACATCTGCCACTTAGTGCTTAGAGGAAGGCTCTGTATTCTGCTTTCTTTGCTGCTCTATGACTCGTAAAACATCTGCAGTGCTCATTGTGTCCAACATGAGGGACACTGCAGGGTTTTTTGTTCTTTAGTGTTGAGAGCTTTCATCACAGTCTGAAAGATCAAAAGCAACGCTTGATGTAGACTTTGTGAAAGAGTTGGGTCCTATAACAGGTCACCTCTAGTCTGGCTCGGTCCACATCACTGGGGAGGCGCTGCTGCCCTCTGACTGACACCACAAGGGCTTCATATGGGTAGATCTTATGAAGAAAGAAAACATATTATTAATACCTGTCAAAGGGTTGTTTTATTATTAATATTCCTGTAAGGTTCCTCATCAAAATGCACCATGGGTGATTTAGCTGAAACAAGTATGAAACGCTAAAAGGACTTAAAAGGACTTTAAATGCTGACTTCTTTCTAAATTCTTTACTGAAAATGATTATTTGAATGAGGATGAAAACAAAAACATCAGTAAAAATTTTGGAAATTCAGTATATATTTTAACATGTTTGCATCAGAAGAATCTGAATCATTTTGCATTTGTTTTACCCTCTAGTGGTCAAATGCAGTTACAATGCCAACAACCCCTAAAACTGTATATGAAGAAAAAAAAAGAACATTAAGTTTATTTTTTCAAATTTGTGATTTCACCAATGAAAATGTTAAGAAATGCTGTTTTTTTCTGGTGTTAATGAAGTTCTCGGTTGATTTTCTTTTTTATCCTAAAATGATGACTTTTAAAGAACAAGTGAGAATTATTTACAATAATTACGCAGCAGAATCAAGTCTACTGATGTCTGTTTCAGCATAATTCTGATCTTCCTGAACTATAAATTATAATCATCTAAATACAAACAAAAATAAAGCTTGAACGGTTTTACTTTACATGTATTTTTAATTCAGTGCCAAAAAGTACAAAAATAAATAGGAGCTTTTTCAGGATACAGCATGTGACACCAACATGTAACATTGTTACATAAAACTAAAAAGAAGAAATATATATTTATTGTGATTATATACAAATAACTACGCAAACAAGATTTGAGCAACCAAAATTTTCCCTGAAGGTTCTCATCTATAGCAGGTGTTGTGATATCATCATGTTGCCAAGCAACCACCTACCAAGTTAACTGATGCCTTTGTAGTTTATGTGCCTATAACACCTTAAAAGCGTCATATGATTAAAATTTCACGACAATATCATGCAATTTTTTAACCACAAAACTTGAATTATGCATGCTATGTTGAGATACCATGTTGCCTAGCAACTGCCTAAAAAGGAGAAAAACTACAGACCAGACAATACTGGAGAATCGCCATGCACTAGTATATACACAATACATGACTATTATTTATTATTAACTTTCCAATTAGGCAGCTTGATCTTAGAGAGTACTGTCATAGTACTGTCAGCCTGTGTTTACTCATATTCATGAGTACACATATACTTATCTTGCCATAAAAAGGCTGGTACTGTTAGCTTTTGTTAACGTCTATTTGTGGGTTTGACTTTGCTGTCAGTAAAATGAGTCTGTCACCGTTACAATTTCTCTGGCTGAAGTGGGTGCTACTGAGTGAGATTAATTCATTATTCAGATTAAAGAAGCAACATCATCATTCTTATCCACTGATACAAACCTGTCACTCTTTGCTCAGCAACAGATTTCTTACTTTCTTACTTCTTACTAGCAACTGGATCTTACCTTATATTCTGAAAAGAAGGAGAAAAAAAGGAGTCACTGACAATTGCTGTTCCAACAGTTCTGACTAACATGTGTTAAGGTAGGCAATCGATCAAGAGAAAAACTCAAGTAAGCAGATTGAGCTGAGCAATAGGCTTACCTCTTATCTGCCAATTAACTGCATTAGTGCTGTCATACTGGTAATAATCTCCACCAACACTCCCAGGCTGCCGCAACAGGAAAGTGCATTTTAGGAAAACATGGAATAAAAATACACATTTAATATTTTACAATATTTTAGTGTTTTTTAGTCTAACAGCTTATCACACTAATGTATCGACAGCATCATGCCATTTGTCTCACTTGGCCTTAAGAAGCAACTGATACAAATGGGTTTCAGGTCAGTAGCAAATGAAGGACTTTGCAATGTATTACAGTTTAGCAAATGGCCATGTGTATCTTATTCTCTCTGACTCTTGAGAGGAAACCTACATTCATTATCTGTGGACTGCAATCATCAATTATGGGAACTTGGTTTTTGTCTCCAAACACAAGGCGAGTCATCACACACACACATACACACACACACACACACACACACACACACACACACTCATCTGGTGTTGCTATCCTCGTGGGGACATCTTATTGACGTAATGCTTTCCCTAGCCGCTTACCCTAACCATCAAAAATAAATGCCTAATCCCAATTGTAACCCTGACACTAAAACCACATTTTGAGTGTGAAAAATGACTTCAACACCGTGGGGACCTGGTTTTTGGTCCCCACGAAGGCTGTTGGTCCCCACCAGTATAGTAAATTTCTGATTTTGGTCCCCACCAAGATAGGAAGAACCGGAACACACACACACACACACACACACACACACACACACACACACACACACACACACACACACACACACACACACACACACACACACACAACCCATTGATTCCTTACCCTGTTCAGTGCATTTCTGCCGTAGCCTGGCAACGAGGCTGATTTGGCAATGTAGGAGTCTGGCAGAACAAACAAAAGCACATAAACAAGCACATGAAGAATGAAAACTGATACCGACACACTTAAATTAGAATCAAGAGTACACTGCCTCTATTGTCTGTGGTGCTTTTGGTTTATTTATTTAATTATTTATTTGGTGGGGGGGGGGGGGGGGTGTTACTTCACAGCTTCAAAATTTTTAATTTGATTTTGTCAAATACAGCAAGAAATAAACTACAGATACATTTCTGTATCTGATTTTAAGAAAGCTATGGGTTTTGAGCTGTGGGTAAATGGGGGAAAAACATTTTGCTTTTTTTCTGTCAATGAGCAGAAGCTATATTTTGCTGTTTCATCAGGTTTTCTTTCCACTTTTTTTCATGTCTGAAAAGTGATAATCTAATGGTTTTTCTGTCTTATGCTCATTTTTCTATCTAATATCTTTCACCCAACTCTGATCTTGAAACCTCTCATCTCAATAGCTCAAACAGCGAGTTACTGACATGTTGCTGGGAGTTTGGAAAAAGGCCTCCGATCAACTTTCTATCGTTTCATATAAGAATTCAAAGCAGAAGTGCCCTTTTTTCATATATTTGAAATCTCAAGGCTACAACACAATGTCTCAAAGACCCAAGCTGTGATCTGAGATGGCTTTTAAGTTGCAGAAAAGAGTTGCATTACTTCCTTTATACCAACATAGCACCTGTCTTGTAATCAGTGATAACCACTGGTGGCAACCAAGTATCTCTGGGCATCCTCATAGCTGGACTGGCCATCGGGCAGTTGGCAATTTTTTGTTTTTATGGGCCGATCAATTTTTTTTTTTTTTGGAAGGGTATAAATAATGAAAGGTGTTGGATTGGCCAGTTGGTCATGATCGACTCTGGGCTGGACCAATTACAGCCGAGGAGGTCGGATGCACCCTCCCCCTTGTTTAGCAATCTTATAGACGAACTAAAGAAAATGGAGAACAAAAAAAGGAAAGAAGGGCCAAAAAGAAACGAGCCCTTCAGGCAGACGCTGCCAAATGTGTAAAAATAACTGAATTGTTTGGCGGTAGCTATGGCATAGCTTCCACAGATTTAGCAACATCAGCAAGTGGTGGAGGCCAGCAGGTGGATAAGGGAAAGGGGAGGCAAGAGGAGGAGAGACCGAGGCGGCCGCCGGTCATAGTGGCAGAGGAACTGAACTTCAGGCAAGAAGTTATGACCTGCTGTCTGTGTCAGATATAAACCAAGTTTAGTTGTAGTTTGTTTTCGTTGTGCTGACTTTTTACAGGCGCTTAGAATAACTGGTACTGCGTACTAGCTAGCATGATGGAGTTTATATACTGCTGGGCAGGTGCTATGAAGTTATTGATAGTAAATTTTATTTTATGCTTCAGGTTAGTTTCTCAAACTCCTCAAAATCTTAACAAATTGTGCCAATCCATGTTGCACCAGGCTGATTTATCATCTAAAGTGGAGAAGTCTGTGACAGAGGAGACAGAAGAGCAGCAGAGAGAGATGGAGAGATGACTTCATGTCATCCATGAGGGATGCATTTGACATATGTTTCACATATTATAGCCCAACAAGTTACTCATAGCAATTTAAATACCAGCAATCAGTTTTTGGCAAATACCGGAAATCAGTTTTTGGCAGACAATCACTTTTTGGCACAACACCGGCTATTGCAGTTAATAATACAACAGCTTCTTGCCATTTTTTGTGTTTCTTTTTATCGCTGTGTAACTGAGCTCAATTGAAAGCCTGCATGCGCTAGTACCTCTTGCCACAAGTTCCCAGAATCCTTTGCGGTTTTACCCCTGAATGACGTCACATTTTTGGTGGGCCGGTCTCTAGTCAAAATGCCCGGGCCGATTTTTTGTCCCAGTCCAGCCCTGGGCATCCTTGCACTTGTTGTGTGCACTGCTGCAGTGGAAGCAGCAGAGGGCAGTGTAATCCCACTGTTCCTCTCAATTCATTTGGCTTGCCTTTACTTCACTATCACTGTTTCCTGTTCCTGTTCTTCCCCTGTCACTAGATTTTCCCTCCTTTTTTCACTCCTCCCTCTAACTCCTCTGTTCATCCTTCCTCCCTCCTTCTCTCTTTTACTCTGGTGTTGAAAGGAATTAAATTACCCTGTAATGTCAAAGAGCCCTGGCGAAACACCATGATGCAGCAGAATACAGGCTGCTGTGTATTGGCAATGCACAGTATGTGTAAAATACTGAAGTATAATGAGTTTGTCATCTACTACTTTCTTTCTCAACAAGAAATGAGATATAGTCAGTGTTCATCTCAGATATGTACTGCTCTGTTGCCAGCATGAAAACTACTAGCATAAGCATCTCATGTATCACAATTTTTGTTTTGTTGTTCCTTCACTATAATAACTGAATCTTTGAATCTTTATAGCTAACGTTTGGTGTATTTAGTGCACCATCAAAATTACTTTATTGGGCACAAATGCACAGTTTTCAAAAACAAATATGGAAGCCCAGTTCGGACTTTAATGCCTTAAAATTCATTCTAATTTGTGTTGTACAGTTATTTCATTTTTAACCTTAATTTATGTTTTATTCCTTCCTAGTTAAATTTACCCTTTTTAATTTTTCATAGTTATTTCCTATCTTATTCATAGCCTTTTCCTTTTCCTTTTTTTTTCTCTTTAGGTCACGAGCAGTTGTCTAAGCATTTCACTGCATATCGTACTGTGTATGACTGTGTACGTAACAAATAAAATTTGAATTTGAATTTAAAACATAAACAACTATTAAAAGCAGAAGAACAGCATCGGAATTCCCCAAAATCTTTAAAAATATTGTCACATGTAACAAGAGCTTATAGAACAGATCACTGTGGATGATGCAGCTTCTGAAAAAAAAAGAAAAAAAGACAGGCCTTGTTGTCATTCATCTTCCTACCCGTAACTCAAAAGATAGAGGTGTCTGTGCACGTGTCAGTGTGAACTGATAAAAATCTCCTACTTAAAGCTCTGCTGCTGTCACAGCAGAACTAACAGGATGAAGAAGATGAGGGGAAAAGCCGTCTGTCTGTGCCGCGGCTCCCATTGGGATGAACAAGCAGATCAAAACACATTGATGAACCACTCACCGCTGTCAGCGCTGCAGAGGGACCTGGGAGCTGAAAGACAGACAAACAAAGGAGTGGGGAGAGGGGCCATATGAAAATATTGTAATTTCACCAGTTTCATACTGTGAAAATTTTGTCTCAAGCCCCAAAAATGCAGTTTTTTTAAAAATGATTTAGAATAAGAACTTTAGCTCAATAAACACTTTAGTGGAGGGACTTGTTTCCCAGAAAAGAGATGCTAGTAAAGAGCAGAATAAAATACTGCTAAAGAAAAACGGCAAGATGGATTTTGAATCCATCTCCAATTCAGTTAAAACACTGAGGAACAAATCGTGCAGTGATCTGTGGAATCTATTGAGAAAGTTATAGTATGTTATGGGACACAAAGAGAACTTTAGGAGGTCACTGCATCAAATTATCTATCTCCATCTCCCTAGCACAATCTTTTCTTTTCTTCCCGCCTCACATCGTCATTTTCAATCCTTTGTCCAATATATGCACTATTACTCGTCTGCACATGACATCCTACTAAACACACGTAAGAATCCAGGCATTCTGTTGTATATATCTTAAAATACTGAAATTGTTATAGTAATTAGGATATCTACCAAATGAAGAGGACTCCATGTTAATCATAATGCAATGAATTTGAACATTTTAAAAAATAAAACCCATGAAAAATGCATTATATGCACAGTGTGTGAGAACAAAGGCATAGCTGAAGTTAATATTGGGATATTCATTCTCGTCTTTAAAAAGCATTGGCAATCAGCAGATGTTCTTCATCCTGATCCATTAAACTGACTAAAGCTGCAACAATGCTGCTGTCCTTTGTGGACCATGTTGGTCTTTTCGTTTAGTGTGCGCATAAACATGCATATCAGTTGCTGGGACAACATGAACAGATGTCACACTCTGTTAAGTAGGGTTAATAAATCTACCACATAGTAAAAGTATTAGTTTTCAGTGGCGAGGGTATACATATTTAAAAAAGCCAGTTGTTTTGGGAGATGTCTATAAAACATCAGCTGTGTGAGAAAATGTCCCTAAGAAGATCTGCATGCAGGATTAATCACTACCAAGACCTATACATCGTGGCTCAAGAGTTGGGAGTTCGTCTTGTAATCGGAAGGTTGCCGGTTCGAGCCCTGGCTTGGACAGTCTCGGTCGTTGTGTCCTTGGGCAAGACACTTCACCCGTTGCCTACTGGTGGTGGTCAGAGGGCCCGGTGGCGCCAGTGTCCGGCAGCCTCGCCTCTGTCAGTGCGCCCCAGGGTGGCTGTGGCTACAATGTAGCTTGCCATCACCAGTGTGTGAATGTGTGTGTGAATGGGTGGATGACTGGATGTGTAAAGCGCTTTGGGGTCCTTAGGGACTAGTAAGGCGCTATATAAATACAGGCCATTTACCATTTACCATCATTTAAAATATGAAGCACTATGTGCATAGGCATGCAGCACGTTAGATATTTATATGCTTATGGCACGTACCCACTGCACTTATTTTGCAGTTATTTTTTCTCAAACATAGATAAACAAACAAACAAATAAAAGAAAAAGTTCTTTCCCTTTTTTCCATTTTATTATAATGACTTACTAGCAAAGCTTGCTACTGACTGTTTCTGTCACTATGGTGAAATAATTACAGTGAGATTTTCTTAGTTTCGCATGATCGCGTGCTAGCAATTGCTAATTACAAAGCAAAACTACAGCTGAGGATCTTGTAAAAACATCTTTAAGTCTTTAACTGAACAAATAATCAAAGATAATAATGATTTATTATAAAAAAATAAAAATAAATCAAAAGCACCTTGCGCTTTTACGGCTAGTTTTCTACTAATTTAAATGCAGCTGCTTCTCTAGTATTAGTGCTAAACTTAAGACAGCTGCATCACTGCTGAATATTAATTATTGATCCTGTACACACTTAAGTACATTTGAATGATTATGCAATCACTTAACAATCTACAATCAATGACTCTGAAGGCTGAATCAGAATAAAACAAAACAACTGCAATGCTCAGTTGTTAAGCTTTGACCTGATGACTTAAGGTCATCTCTGAGAATGATATAAATGTGTTTACCAGCTGTCATCCTCTGGTGAACATGAAATGTGAAATTGTCATGGCCATACCACCATGCTGAGATATATTAGACCGAAGTGATTGACTAACTAACTGATGGACAGATACTGCCATCCTTAGGGTCACGCTGCTAGCGTGGATAAAAATGGTCCGAATCAATTCAGTGAGAGGAAGTCACCAAGCATGTCAGTCAGTTTGTAGCAGTACATTCCATTTCTGAAAAATGGTGAACATCCCATTTTGGAATTAGCTTCCTCTGAAGAACAGATGAGTGCGCCTGTCAGGATTTTCTAATCAGTGTAATAACAGCAAGCACCATAAACCCATAGTGATTACACAGCACTGAGCACCCACATTATTCATACCTCTCTCTCTCTCCGTGACCTCCCTGTGGACAGAGCTCATTTCCCTCTTTTTCCACCGCTCTCTGACCCTGATTTACTTCTAAGGCTTCATGTCGTACATCTTCTCTCAACAGCTCCAAATTGCCTTAGCTTCTGATTCTCTCTCTCACCCTTATATCTATACACTTTCTATAGTGTTCACTCTTTGTTCCGCTTTAACAGGCTTCCTTTTATTCCTGCTGGACCCCCAGCACAACACAACACAACGCACGCTTTCTTTGCCTTTCTCCAAATCTCTCCATCTTTGTCTCGCGTTATCTGCTGAACACAATGAGGAATGGGATCAATTAAAGAGTTAACACAGAAGCGGGAAAACCCCACCTGCTCAGGCTCGGTCAGCAAACAGTACAACACCCAACACTGTTCCAGCTATAAAGGAAACTACATTTATTTCCTAACATCTAACCTTCAGTCACTGCATCCTAATCAGAATTAGCCCAAACCAAAACTAATGTTGTTTTAGCTACTAAAGCCTCAAACCTTTTAAACATTAAATAAATAAATAAAATACTTCAGGGACTGGGAATATATCCATAAGCCATGCAAACTTAACATCATTAACCTTTCACCAGAAGAGAGACAGAAAGGACGTAGCCAGGCTAGCTACTATTTGAAGCTAAAATTCTTTATGAACACCAGCATGCTAACATGGTCACACTGATAATGCTAACATGCAAACGTTTAATATTTTATTACTATATAAATCATATGGGAAACAGAAGATAAAACAATGGAGTCCAGTAAATACTGAGATACTTTAGAGAGATGGTTTATCCCGTAGACAGGGAGATATTTTTCCAATATTTGGAACAAATGAGGGAACAACCAATAGACAGACTTTCGCTACTTAACCAGATAAAAGGGGTGTTTGTAGCATTGCCATAAAAACAGTCTGTTGTGGCTCCTTTTCCTGTCTTTTTAAGTAAGCTTTCTTCTCATTAGCTGTCCCGCAAAAACAAACCGTTTGAACAACGGATGACTTAGGCTGCGCTGCTCACAGTCCTGTGTGCCTGAGATGACCATATAAGGGATATTTGCTCTCAGTGATGTCATATGAAAATACGAGTATAAAAAACTGTGCATTTAGAGCCATCTGAAGCCTGTGTTGACCTCATTATTTCAAACTTTAGCCACGTTTAATGTGAGCATTCACCAGTGTAACAGTATTTATATATATACACCATAAAATAAGAAAAAAGCAGAATACATCCACTTGAATATTTCTGCTTTACTCCAGCTAATCAACTTATAGCCATGGCACCACCTCTTAAAATCATCAGACTTAGTTTGTTTTTTCTATAATGAATTACAATATAGACTTTTACTAATATATCTGCAAAAAATCCCACATCAAATTCATCATACTAAAGACAAGATTACGAGCCTAACCTACTGTCATGTGACAATGCATGGTAAATAAAGTTGATCAGCTTACTGGCATATTCAAGATGTAAATAAACACATGTACACACACACACACACTTACAGCCATTAAGGGAGCTGTATCCCAGATTGCTCAGCGCCTCCTTGCTGCTACAGCGGGAGCTGTGTCTGCTACCCCACTGGTCATTGTCGTGACAACCTGCTCGTGCCTTCATCTCCTCCTTCAGGATCAATCTGCCAATTCCCTGCATGGAGTGAAGGAAAGTAGAGCAGAGGGGAGGAACAAAGAGAGATGGGAAAACAAGGTGGAACAAAAGGACAGATAGATGGAGTAATAAGAGTTGATTGAGTGGGATGGGTGCATGAGTTGACAGATGGTGATGGAATAATGCAGGATAAAGGATGTGAGGACAGAAGAAGAGAGGAGTACAGGGGCATCACTTTGTATCATGTCAAGTGAGGCTGGAAAGAAGCATTTAATTAACTGGCTCATTAAATATTAACCCTCACTTAAAATATAACAGGAAGAAGCAACAGATGTATTTTTACCCTGTTTATATTATGATTCAGTCCATCCTCCTCTCCTCCAGATGAAAACCTCCTCACCCTGGAGACTAGACAGAGAGATGGAGGAAATGAAAGGTAACAGGGAGCAAGTGAGAAGACTGAAAAAGTGAACATCAAAGTGAAAAAACTGTCACTTGGCTCTCTGGGTTCAGTTTGTGTATAGCAGTAAAACATGCTGTTAAGTAGAAGGTGCTTTACCTTTTGGAGAGCCAGTATATGGGTAGTAGTTGGAGTTCGGGTGATAAATGCTGTTACAGTTTGAGGTGGAAAGGCGATTTGAATTGGTGAGATTGTCATTGGTCCTACTCTTATTGGCTGTTGGAGAGGCTGATATTTCTGACAGGAAGATAATTAGAGAAGCTGTTGAGGGTATTTTTTAAAATTTATTGTTAAAGACACACTTTGAACATTTGATTTGTGACAGAAAATCTTTTTGTCCTAGGATCTTGTGCTGAATTTCATGCTAGAAATAACAACAAAACAACCAGAAGTGAAACGTCTATATGGGTAGAAAGCCTTAAAGATGTTCTTGTTTAATGAAAGTGTCTTTTTCCCCCCCTCCCATTGTTGGCTTTAAAATGATTTTCTGACCAACGTGTTTGCTGATGCGTGAGTGCAAGAGAAACAAGACAGATGAAGTAGTGCATATATTTACAGAGAGGGGAGAGAGCACAGTATGTGAGAGGAAAGGAGGAGAAGAGGGGAGACGCATCAAAAACAGGGGAATGGAAAATCGAAAAGAGGTCAGAGACAATGGGAGGGGGTGTGATACAAAACTTCAAGCAGGCGATAATGCTGACTCTGAATAAAAAATATGAACAGAATGAAACACTTTAAGGTATTATACAAGTGTGTAAAGTTTCTGTTAGGGCTGAAATCTCACAAGAAGTAATTAAGAAAAATGCCAGCAAACAGAAAAACACTGTAAAAGCACACAAACCACAATGGAAACAGGAAATCACAAAACACAATGGAGTGTTTTTGGAAGCACAGCTGCACACGTGACAGAAACTAAACCACAAATGACTGTAGAAAAGATGTGAAAAAGACACACGCATGGTGTTTTTTTTTAATCAGATGATTCATATAACACTGTAGATTCATGTTTGCTATTAACTGCTAGTTTGTCACTTCTGCAGCTGGTCCATCACACTGTTGTTTCCCCAAACGGCCCTTGTCTTTTGTGTGCTTTTTGAGCATTTTTCTATTTGCTGGTGTTTTCTTAAGACGCAGTGCATTTGTACCTTCAGGGCCACTGTAAACTAATCATGTGTATACATGAATGGCATTTTTCTTCTTTGAAGGACAAATAAAATCCATCTGTTTGTGCGTATTTGTTATCATTTTTGTATTGTGATGTTTTTTGTTTTTTTTTATTTAATTTGAGTATTCATTTAACTTAAGCATTTGATCAAGTGCAATATGGCTCCACCTCACCCCCATTTTTAGTATCATTTTACATCTAAAACTGATGCTACCTTTCAGATGCACCAAAACAGATGCAATGTATTTTTGGCCTGACTTAGATCATTTGATACAGCTGGAGCTGCTAAAACATTTTATTTGTGATTCCTTCTGTGGTATATCTAGATGTGGTAGATGACATGTGAGGAAATAGATGAAATAGTGTTATTGCATAGTGTTATAGGCAGACGTGCAGCCACATCTGCCTATAACACATTATGGTATCAATGTATCGTATATACACCTGATTATGGTATTTTGCCTTAATATGAAATCTGCTCTATACATGATTAATGGTGTAAATGTAAATCCACATCCACACAGCCCAGTTTGCAGACTGCCCAACAGGAGAGAGAGAGGCTTGTCAGCACTTTGTGGCGCAATGTAAATCATGCAGAGGTCTTTCAGAAGAACTGTAACTCTGTTGGACCTGCCATGTGAGCACAGATAGATCATCTAGACACTATTTGGCACTGCTTCTCTCAGTTCCACCAGCGGAATCTGTAATCACAGGTTTGATGTGGCTGTATCAAAACTGCGATCAAACTTTACATCCACCTCAAGTTTGCATACCTTTATAGTTGAGCCAAGTAACCTTAAAGCAACTTTATCAACATGATGTATGGGGAATGCTACTGTCATAATTAGGAATGCACCAATCCATCAGCTCTGACTGTGATTTAGTATGTGCATTTTTCCAAAAGTCTCATGAGGTAGCATTTGGCTAGAACACTAAAAAACTGAGCAGGCTAGTCAGTGTGACTGGGTGATACAAGATTCAGTCATATTAAGGTCAATCTGGGAACTCACTGAATGGTCTTCTGACTTATGAGATATTTGGTCATACAGAGAAAGGGGCTGGCAGAAATCAACCTACATAGAAGCTACGGAGAGGCATTTGCATTCAGTTCTCCAAACAGTCAACAGCTCATATCTTAAAATTGATGCGGTTATGTTCCATACATACATACATACATACATACTGCCATACCATACTCCTTCCATTTCTGAATGATCGCTTGAACAGTGCTCTGTGGGATGTTCAAGGCTTGGGAAATCTTTTTGTAGCCTAAGCCTGCTTTGAATTTCTCACTAACTTTATCCCTGACCTGTCTGGTGTGTTCTTTGGACTTCATGGTGTTGTTGCTCCCAATATTCTCTTAGACAACCTCTGAGGCGTCACAGAGCAGCTGTATTTGTACTGACATTAGATTACACACAGGTGCACTCTATTTAGTCATTAGCACTCATCAGGCAATGTCTATGGACAACTGACTGCACTCAGACCAAAGGGGGCTGAATAATTACGCACACCCCAATTTGCAGTTATTTATTTGTAAAAAATGTTTGGAATCATGTATGATTTTCGTTCCACTTCTCACGTGTACACCGCTTTGTGTTGGTCTTTCACGTGGAATTCCAATAAAATTGATTCATGTTTGTGGCTGTAATGTGACAAAATGTGGAAAAGTTCAAGGGGGGCCGAATACTTTTACAAGCCACTGTAGATTATGTTCACCTGTGTCTCATTTCCCTCAGCTGTGTTCACTTCAGCTAATCCCCCCCCCCCCCCCTTGTGTATATATAATGGCATCTTTCTGTCAGTCCTTGTACAGTGTCTGTTATTGTGTCTTCTGTGCCTAAATTGTTGGATTCCTGTATAGTCCTTAATATTTATAGTTTGTACTTTTCAACCTATTTAAGTAAAGGTGTGTTTTCAATTTATGCTGCTGCCTTAAGAGTCTCCATATGAGTCCTCCTCCAACAGATACATGACAGCAAAACTGAGAAGCACAGACAATGGCTGCAGTGGTGGTGTAACAGATTGGCTATTTTTACTGTTTTTAATATTTTTAGTTTCTCCAGCCTCATCTGTTCTTCTGCCTCTGGCATCATATTTAATCTTTACTCTGTATTATTTGTCTCCTGGTCACTTCTTTTTGATATGAAGTGAAGGTTAGTTTCTCATGTCTCTTTTTATGGATAATAATCAAGTAGTCCTAAAATTGACTCCTCCTTCCTTTTACCTGATTTTGATGGAAAACATCAAGGAAAGGTGTCCAGAAGAACTTATAAGGAAACAGGAAAAGGAAAGCTTTTTACTCAGAGAATCTGAATGCACATATTTGTAAATGGTGTACCATGTTAAAACTACAATGTCCCATAGCTGGACTAAATTACTAAATTACAAGAAGAACTAGTAAAAAAGGCTGAAATTCTATAAAATTAAATGAATCTTATTTTATTGTTTTTTTCCTGCCTAACCAATGATGCAGTAACTCTTATCCTACCTACTGTTGAAATTTTCTGTGACCGAAGTAAAATTCCCTCCATCAACAACTTAGGCTGGAGCCTTTCCCAGCTAGCCCCGAGTAAAAATGTATATCATATGATGATGATCAATCTAAAGGGTGGCAATACAACCACAGACATGACTCATGTATATCTTAAACACACTTTGATATAGTTCATATAAGTGAAATTAGTGATTGAATTGACTCAAAAATGAGAAACACACACTTAGTGTTAACATTTATGTGACCAAAATCACCATCAGTTTGGTTTAGGCCTAAATCACAGTCATTGTTTTGGTGAACAGTTGGATGGTTTGTTGCACGTAATAAAGGAAGGGTCTTTTCTTAGCAGGTGGAGAATTTGATTTGTTATTATGGCTGCCATACAGATACTTCCGGGTCACTTCTATTTGTTAGAAACCTTCCTAAGCAACATTAACTGCACAACCACACCTCTAATTTTATTTCATGGTCTTTTTCTCTGCTGTGACTATCTGCCAAATTATTGCTTTCACCTGTGCCTTGTTCCCACCTGTGCTTCACCTCCAGTCACCCCTCTGTGTGTGTGTGTGTGTGTGTGTGTGTGTGTGTGTGTGCGTGGTCCCGTATTGTCCCCTTTGTCAGTTTGTCGGTTTACCCCAAGAGGTGCTTTGCTTTGTGTCTGCCATCTTGCTTTATGTTGGGTTCATTTCTTGTAGTTTTATCATTTTTCACTATGAAATTGCATTTTAAACATGTATTTCTTAGGCTTTTCATAGACCGTTTACCCCATTCCAACCAAAGCCTACTTAACAGGGACAAGTGATCAGTACCCAAAGGCCATCAACCTTTCTAGTTTCAGAAGGTGAAACTTATCTAGTGGACAACTGACAAGAGCTGAAAAATTGGGGAACAAAATTAGAGTTAATTCACACCATAAACTTTTTAACTGAACGGGATGGGTCAAACTGCAGCTACTTTAAGGCTGTGTAAGGGTCCAGAAGAAATTCTTTCATTTATTCTGAGTGTTTCCATGTTGAGAAAATCCTAAGAAGACTGAATCTAATCAGAGGTAGCAGATTACAGACAACAAAGAAGTGTGTCCATAAATCTATACTGCAGCTTTAACTCAGATCTTTTCTGTAACTGGTTCTTTAAATCAGACACACAGAACTATCACACTAAGACTATGCTACAATGAACACAAGAATCAACTAACTGGACAGATACACAGCCCCAAAAAAGGTTTTGAAATCACAAAAATTTGACCAATTAACCAACCTTGTCTCTTGTAGATGGGTGGTTTTCTATAGATGTTAGTTTCTTCAGAAGCTGAGAACAAAAGAGAGTCAGTTGGTGAGAAAAAGCAAAATAAACATTCAGAGAAGAGGAGAACTTTGACCTTTAACTAATTCTTTAATAAACCAATTTCTTTGTACAATTAGACAGATACTTTATTGATCCCACAAAGGAAAGCTACTGTACATATTTACAACCCCAACCTGTACATAGTGTGGCTACAACACATAAATATGTTCAGAAAGTGAGATCAAGTGATCCACAAGTTACTCTGCAGAGGACATTTCTATCACTCCAAAATCGATACAATCATCCACATGAACTCTATTCAGAGAAAAGCAACCACCGGACTCTGCCCACCTTCACGCAGAGGTGACAACAGAAATGCACATCTGAGCCAGTGATATCCTCCCAAGAAAAAGTTAGCCAGTCCTATTTGTATTTCCTTTAAAAGTGTACTTGAAGGTTCAACAACAGTCAAGTGGCAACAAAATAATTCACAACCAAATACCTCATCCTATAGTCAAACTGTTGCTAGATGGTTTGGGCAATGATTTTTCTCCTCAGAACCCTGTCAGTTTCTTTTCAGAATATAATTTTTCCAAAAACACAATTTTTTTTCATCCCTTTCTGCTCCAGTGCATCCTAGATGGAAGTGCCAGCTGCCATTTACATCTCGAGCCTTCTTCAACCAGTTAACTCTTGGAAAGGGTGTGCTCACATATTTTAGTGGGGTTTTATGCGATCATGTGCAGAATTGTTATGACGAGTAATCAACACAGCTGCATCATCAGCATAAGCAGGCACATTAGTTCATGTACGTGAAACTGCAGCAAAGGTTAAACCTGTGAGACCCCATCTAAGCTGATTTAAAAGGCAACAGCATATGGCTGACCACATAGGGGCCAACCCTGCCTAATGCCTCTTTGTACAGTGACGTAGCTGCTAAGTCCTCTTATTTTCAACAATATAGCAGTATTTGAATACAACAGCTTATCCCATGAAATAGCATCTGCAACAAAGATGATCTGCTTTTTCTTCCTCTAGACACAAAGGCCTAAATTGTCCAATAGTGCGAGTTATTGAAAGTCTGAATATAATGAATAATGGCTTCCAGACCATCCTTAAATGTATTTAAAAGATTCAGCTATTTTTATAGTTTGTACAGTGAAGTGAAGCTGGTCTCTGATTTCTTAGCAAACCCTAACATCTCTCTCTCCTTTTTTTTGTTGCCTATAGGGCTCTTCAGGGAGTCACAACTGAGCTGCTGAATGGTAGTAAAAAAAGTCTTCTCAAAGGAAAGTTCAACTTCAGTGTAGGTAATCCCTCCATCTACATGACTGGCATCCATTCAATTCAGTTCTATTTTACTTAAATAGTGCCAAATCACAAGAAGAGTCGCCTCAAGGCACGTTGTATTGTAAGGTAAAGAGTCTACAATAATACAGAAAAAAACCCAACAATCAAACAAGTGCTTGCTTTGACCAAGCACTTGGTGACAGTTTCTAGTCTTGCCCACTTAAAATGGGTTGTATGTGGCCCATGATGTAAAATGAATCTGACATCTCTGATCTATATCATTAGCAAAGATTCTAATCAAGAACCTCATTGCCTTTCATGTGAGATTTCTTTCCTGTCTCCTAGCTTTTTGCAATTCTTATTACTGATGACGATGTTGTGTTTCTTACCAACTCCCAATGTTGAAATAATGATATTAGTGATCTTTTCTTAATCTCCACTGACTTCAGAAAGACTGACAGGAGGGGTCTGCTTCTGAATGTTAATTTGCCACAGTTGGTGCTGAAGGTGTCTTCTGTAGCTGTATGGTGATCTGAAAAATCATTAGGGTGACATCATGGCCCTAATGTGCAATATTGAGTGCAGAGCTGTGAATGGCACACTTGAATTACAAAGCAAGATTTTTATTCAGGGTAAAATCAAAGTCCAAAATGTTAAAAATCCATAATGTGGCATTAACAGAAATCCAAAATAAAAAACGTAAACAAAGGAAAACAGGAGACCAAAGAAGGTGCACACAGGAAGAAAGGGAACAGGAATATACCATATGTTGTGAACACTGATGGTGGGGAACGAGGTACAGGTGAGAACATACAGGAAGTAAACCTAAAACATATGCTTTTATAACACAAACCCAAGCTCAAAACTACTGACTAGACCTCCAAATCAATGACATTTTCTTCTCACAACACTGAGGTCATTTTCCTTCACCACACTTGACAAAGGTGAAACGAAGGTAGGTCGGATACGTTTGCCTTGACAGAAATGCTGATTATCAGAACTATAGTCATCAGTAATAATTTTTTTTACAGAAGTCTAGAATTTGCTCAGATGCAGGGAGGGGAAAAATGTATTTCCACATTATGTCAACCATCATCCACCATTTTTTCATCTTTAATCTCATACAACTGAAGCTGAACCTGCTGCATCACCTGCCACAGCGACACTTCCTCCTTCAATTTTTTTTCATTAGTTGCACTATTTGTGTTGTTAGCATCACTTGCTTTTCCCCAGAGAGGGACACCATTTCTGGGGAGAACACCAGTACCTCAATGCATAGCTTTACACCAACAATTAATGAGATAATTAATTAAATTAACCTCACATTTCTTTAAAGATATCATGCAAACTGTATATAAAGGTAAAACTATACCAATCACCTTCCCGTACAAAATCCCAGTATGCAGTGCACAGAGGAGAGCGGAGGAGTTAAATATTCTGGCTTTCCTTGTTTAACCTCCCCCACCGAATTAGTTGTATACATTTACAGTCTTAAGCACGACAGAAGCTGACAGAACAGGTGATAAACTGGTACTGCAGAGGTGCTGCCTTGCATCCAGACAACCTGACTAACATGCCGAGGTTGATTAATACAGCTTCCCAGGCTTAATACAGGAAAGAAAAGCAGGCGGCACAAGAATAAAGATGAGGGTGGAGAGCAATTAAAGTTGATCCAAATTAAAAAGAAAAAACTAAGAAGAGACAAGAACAGGAAAGCGCCACAACAACATGCCACAGTAAACTATAAATGCCTTTTAGCCTTTAATACAACAATAAATAATGAAAAAAACAGAAAACCTTTCCATTCACACTGTGTGCCACAAATGCAACCAAGTTTGCAACCTTATTTGTATGCACTAAATGTGTATGCACATGACACTCTGAGACACTTTGAATAAAAGCATCCAGCAGATACATTTCGTACTCTGTTGAAAGTAAGCAGGAAATGCTGTTTCAGGGCTGGCGAGAGGAAAAAAAGCTTGAGGAAACACAAATTGAGAAATGGAGTGGGGGCAGGAAGAGGGAATGATGGAGGGAAATCAAATATGCAGCTCATATTGAGAAGAAGAGGCCTTTTATAGTGAAGGGAGCAAAGACAGAGTGAAGCATTCAGAGAGGAGAGAGGCGTTAAGTTGTTAAAGTGGAGGGTTGATGGGCTCTTAAAATAAAATTAACCGATATTTGTTGCAAGATGACAGTACTAAAGTACTCGTATGTTACACAAAAGCTGCAAATGAGAAAGACAAAATAGACAAAGAGTGCCCATTGGTCAATGAGAGAGGAGGATTAATACATTGTATGGTTGTTAAAACATCAATGAAATAAGGACAAAGGCAAAAGGATAAAAGAAAATAAAAAAAGATGAAAATGAATGAATTACAGAAAAACTTTTGTTCCTCTTTCTAGATGATGATGGATGGATCGTGCTCATTAGTAATTAATATCTCAAATTACTTTTTTGTGACTCATTTTTTAGGGGGGTAGATAAATTGGAACCAGCAAGAAGACTGTTCTTCCATCACAATAATTACTCAATATTCAAATTTACTCTTTAGTTACAGTCATGGTAAAAAGAAAGTAAATCCTGAATTTTAAGGTTTTTACTATCACGACATTATAACAAAAAAAAAAAAAAAGAACATTAACAAAAACAAAAATAGTGCTACCCCCTCAGCCTCCTAGATACAGCTATACACCTATCTGAAACTCCTATGTCACTTATCATATTCACAAACTTGGGCGTCGATGTCGCCCACCCGCCCCCTCACCCATGGATCCCCTGAAATCTGTCACCACAAATCAATAAATATATAAAATTACAGAAAAGGTCTTGTAGCTCAATTTTGATAGTAGATAGTGGAAAAAACAGTACATTTTCTGTGTTTTATTATCAATTACTTAACTACTTGTTGTAGTACTAATGGAAATGTAGGAGATATTTATTGAGAGGAAAAACTTTAAAAGTTATGAAAATACAGTTAAAAGTCCAAAAGCAATCCCCTCCTTCACAAAGGAGGAGATTCAAAGCCGTCCAGTGGACCGGATTGGAGTCTTTCCTGGGCCGATTCTGGCCCCAGGCCTTATGTTTGACACCCACGGTCTAGAGCATTCAGATGTATTAACACAATGGCAAAAAAGATAACAGAAGTGCCAGGAAAAAGCTGATTATTTCTAAATATTAATATTATACCATGGCTCAGGTTTGCAAAGGTGAATCTGGAAAACCCTCAATACCTTTGGAACAATGGCTTTTGGACAGATGAGACTAAACTGTGGGTATTTGGCTATAGTGCACATAATGCACCATGTTTGGTAAAAATCAAACACAGTATACCAACTGTCAAGCACAGTGGTAGAGGGGTGATGATTTGGGTTTGTTTTGCAGCCACTGGACCTGGGAACCTTGAACTCCTCTGACAGCTAACGCTTGAGAGAAATTTGGTCATGCACCAGGACAATAAACGAGCACAGCAGAAAATATATGAGAGGATGGTTGAAAAAGAAAAGAATCTAGGTTGCTTTGGCCAAGACAAAGTCCAGACCTCAACCTGAATAAAATGCTGTGGTGGGACTTTCAAAGAGCTGTCCATGAACAAATGCCCACAAACTTCAATGAACTGAGGCAACGCTGTCAAGCAGAGTGAGCAGAAATTCCTCTACAATGATGTGAGAGATGAATAATGTTGTATAGAAAATGTTTACTTCAATTTACTAACGGTGATTCTACAAGCGACTGAATCATGGACCGTATTTTCTCTTTCACACACAGCTTCTACATTTTGGCTCAGCTGTTGTTAGTTAGTTGCTTGTTGTCCATCTGAGGATGTATTTACCTCATTCTAACACCTGCTCAGGACCACCTTGTTTTTTATTATGTCCTCATATGTAAAACCTTAGACTTGAGACAGTGTACTTTTTTGCCATGACTATAAAGGATTTTTTTATTTCAAAAATGACAACAAAATATCAAATTATTATTTTAATCCAATTAAAACCTGTGTGCATGAATGCAGGAGAACAGCTGCTATAGCTGATATATAGTAATAACAAATGAGGTCCATCAGTGAACTGTGGATTAGTTTTGGTCTGACGTGGTGAAGTTTTGGTTAGTTAACAGGTTAGGGTCAGGGCTACATACACAGTAACGGCCTACCTGGCACATGGAAATGCTTGGGGCCTTGGAAGGTGTTGGTGGGTGTAGCACACCTGGGCTCTGGCTGACTATAATAAGGAGAACTCCTGCCACTTTCACTGCCTGCACTCAGCCCAGCCAATCACAATGAGAGAAACCAAAGCATCAATGACCCACATCCACAAACAGTAAGACAGACAGGGTATTGAAAGATACACTGACAAATAACCCGATGGATTACATGTGCATGCAAATGTGAGTTGCACCCACACAAAGACTTTCTATCCAGCTATTTTTCTCTGTGTGTGCGTGTGTGTGTGTGTGTGTGTGTGTGTGTGTGTCTTTGCTTGAGTGGGAGTATTACCAGGGACATAATAATGCAGTGGGGAGCCTCCGTGACGACTGTGTGCAGGTGAGTCGGTATAGGGGGAGCTGGAGGAACGTCTTGTTCTTAACTCCATGCCATCCAAGAGATCCTGAAAGGAAAGGCTGCTTTAGAGGCTGTCTGAGTAATGTGCTTTAATTTACTAAAGGCAGTAAAGTAGACCACAAGGTTACTTCCACAACACAGTTTTAATCATGCTGACAGCAGTTTATTAACCTACATGGTGTGTATGCTGCTAGCAGTCCTAGTGCACAAACATGTGCAGATGTAGTCTAAACACAGACAGCGAAGACTATCACGGTGCCGTTACAATGATGGCACAAATTAAAGAAATACTTGGATGGTTACTTTCCTTCATGCCAAGACTGAAACAATAATATTAGCATATAAATAGATGCGCATTAAATATGAAAGTGGTTAGGTTAGCGTAGCATGTAGACTGGAATCAGAGGAAGCATGCAGCCTGATGGGAACAAAATCCACCTACCAGCACTTCTAAAGTTTACTAATTAAGATGGTATATCTCAAGGGTACAAAATTATGTCCCAAAATATCAAACTATGTCTTTTTGTATTCAAATGTTGCCGGTGTTTGATATCACTCAACTTTACTGTTTTGAGTTCTAAAATTAAAACCGGTTACATCTATTTTCTTTTTGTATTTAATACTTTAGAGTAAGGATTACCTTCTCAACCATTACACAAAGAGGTGGGGGAGTACTTACATGAGAGTATGGTGATAAGGAGCCCAATGACTGGATATGAGGAGAAATAAAAGATATTTGTTACTGTTCATTATTCTTAATACCTTATGGTCAATTTATTTTTACCGGAAGAAATTCAAATAGTGAGTTTGTGTGTGACTACCTGCCTACGGTTGCATCTCTCCAAAGTGTCATCTGAGAGGTGCGTCTGTGCATGGTCGGCCTGATAAGGAATAATGTCGGGCCGCTGAATGTCATATATGGCTTTAACCCTGGGAAGTGCTGCCACCTGCTTATATTCCAAAACATCCCCATCACCCTTAGCCTGTTAGAGAGAGACAGGTAGACAGGGATACACATTAAATGAAGACCAAACCATAAGTAGAAGACTGGCTGTAAACAGCCAATCTCGATCACCAACAGAAGAGGCACCCAAATTCTTGCATAGAAAATCACACATATGGTAGCATACAGGAAGGGAAATGAGGCAATGGTAAACATTCAGGTGAGCAGGTTAAACTGAAATCTTTGATGGGCCAGTAAAAATTTAAACATGACATTAAACGATCTAAGATAGAGCTAAAAAGTGTGCACTGTAAGACAATAACTCTGGATAGGAAACTAAAGGGCTTAAGATAAAAGCCTGCTTATTATAAAAGGCATATTAAGGCTTTAGTAGTCTGGCAATTTGCTTTTAGTAGGCATACAGTAAGGCAGGGAGAGGCAACAGACAGACAAGAAGTCTGCTGAGAGACTGATAGCACAGACCGCCTGAGCTTTAAGGGTCTCTTTTGTGCTTCTGTCTATGCTGGTTATGTTTGAGTGACAGATGTGACTGTGACAGCTGAGGGCGCAACCATGGCGTAGCCATGGTGACGGTTACTCACACAGATGAGCCGGTGAGGAGAGCCAAGGAGAGGAGAGGAGCCTGGAGGAGAAATGGATGCTGTCTCGGAGGTACGTCTCAGCTGGTGGGACAAATGTCAGTGAGAGCAAGAAGGTGAATAAAGTTAGCTTAAATACAACAGTGAGCGCAGAAAAGTACTTTAATTTAATGCATTACTCAAAAAAGTGAACCTGGAGCAGTAACTCAAATAATCACTCGTTACAGCCAAGGTATCCAGAAGATCATCTCTGAAAGCACATCACCTCAAACCTTGAGTTGGTTACCCAGTACCACCAGTACCTCCAGTACCACAGGAAACTGAGGCTATAATTTACATCGGCTCACCAAAACTGGGCGGCAGACAATTGGAAAACGGTCACCTGGTAATAAGCCTTGAATTCTGCTCAAGCATTTGAACGGCAGGGTGAGAATTTGGTGTAAACAACATGAAAGCCTGGATCCATCCTGCCTTGTATCAACACTTAAAGTGGTATAATGATGGTGGTATGATGGTCTATGGGACACACTCTGGACTCCATCCTTACTACTCAGCATCAAGCCTCAGTGTGCTCATCTTCTAATAGCTGTAAGTTAACGCACCAAGTCACACCAAGCTAAAACCACCCCAAAAAGGGTTTCTGGAACATTACAATGAGTCCAGATGGCCTCCACAGTCACCAGATCAACATCCAATAGATGTGGTAGAACAGGAGATTCACAGCATGCAGGTGCAGCTGCAAAATCATGCATCAACCGTGTGATATTAAATGTCAATATAGACCAAATTAAAAATAAATAAGTAAACTAAAATACTTTATCTAGCCTCTCACTTAAAAAATTGTGTTTTGTTAATGCTGCTTTTTTGTTTGTAATATAAAGCAAGTGGATGGAGCTTCTCTGCTCACAGCCAGAACTGTGTAATATTATAGATATCAAATCTGTTTGACTTCATACAAAGACTTAAAAAGGCGGATACCTGACTTTTTCTTCAGTATTAATCTTTCAGGATAGAGAACCACTTTGTACTGAATATTATAGCTGCAAACTAACACTTCTGTACCTGTTATGTTTTTACTGTGACAGCATTATTAAGCCAACTCTTAATCATGTAAGTGTTCTTGTAAATGTTCCTCTATGTGCTGGAATAGCTGAATCTCACTTTTTTTCTTGACGTGTTCACTTCCCGGTTGAGCTGAGCAATCATTTGACAACAAATGTTAATTTCCTGCTTTTAACATTCATATTCCCTGTGTGTGTGTGTGTGTGTGTGTGTGTGTGTGTGTGTGTGTAGGTGTGTGTATGTGTTTTGTAAAGTTACAACTTCCTTTTCTGCCATGGTGTGATGATTATTATTTGCATGTTCATGATAACACCAGGCTCTGGCAAGAGCTGTCAAAGTGCAGGTCTGCAGCTCTACTTTCGATGAAATGCTTTGAAAAAATACAATAAGACTTTATGCTGTGTTTGGACAATTTCTGTTAAATAAAGCTACAACAATAGTATGAACAATCTGGTGACGAACTATATATTACAATGAAATCTTTTATAAATGAACAGCAAAATAAAGTCTATTTATCCAAATTTTTATATATAAAACTAAATTCGCTGAGGGCAGATTTGAGCACATTTCTTACAATGCTAAGAGCGACATACCTGCTTTTAAAACAACAGTGAGACATTTCAGACACAGCATGAAAGAGAGAACCACTGAGAGGACAAAAAGAGAAACAGAGAGGAAGAGCAGGGGGTTGCAGGTATTTTGAGTAACACTCACCCTCAGTTTCCTCTCCAGCCGAGCTGCTTCTTTACACATGGGGTGCCAAACCTCTGAACCTGCACATACACACATGGGATTTTATCTCAGTTTACTTTGTTTATTGCGTGTGGGCAGCAGCCATACAGTTTTATGGGATCCTATGAAGAGCAGATCAGCTTTTCTCAAGTGCATCAACATCAAT